>NC_135504.1:25437008-26037008 GCF_052857255.1 Amblyomma americanum | reverse complement strand
TGCGGTCGGGTTCGAACCCGGGAGCTAATTTGCGAGCAAGTATGCTCTTACGTTTTATTGGATGCATTTAATCTCGCTAATGTGTGTGCTCATACCGACTATTTCTTACTTTTTTTTCTGCTCTTTGCAATTTAGACTTTACACATTTACAAACATGAGGCCGTGCTGTGGTGTTAATATCTGGGACCTATTTATGTATGCTACACGCCTATAAACTGTACTTTCCTTTTGATGAATAAAGTGATGATGATACGATGGGCGCGCTGTAATATCTCCAGACCTAAGTCAAGATTAACCACAATGCTTCCGCACAAAATGCCTGTCGTAAGGCAACCGGGGTGCTCCGTTGGGAGTTTTAGTTCGTAGCATTTTCACATCACACGCGTATGTATGTAGGCGGCTGGATACGCTCATTTTGGCAGAAGAGTACATTTTAATGTGCACTGCCGTGAAAGGCTTAGCGCCAGTTATGATGTGGCTACAACAGCACATTCACTACAACTACAGTTTTTCTGGCAGGTGGAGGCACTGTGGCGATGTAAACAAGACCAAAAAATATCAAATATACGCTCCGCTGAAGCCTCACACAGAAAGGCAGTGTGACGGTATATACTGCACAAGATTGTCGAAAACGCATCTAAGGAATTTGAATGAATAAAGATTGTCACGCAAGGCAGATACTTAGGCGGCGATGTCTAAGTGCCGAAACTAAGCAAAGGCGAGCGCGACCGCAAACTTTGCCTATTTTTTGTTATGTCTGCCGTTTTTATTCTTTCCTTGACGGTGCGGCCCAGGTATCCGCCCTTTGTAAAGTGTATTGCTGTCGCGATTTTCTTTCTAGCTACTTTTAACCGACTCATATACGTTGGCAGAGCGTTCCAGAAGCATTTCAAAGCGTTTGGAGGCGTCTCAGACCGCGCGTCCCACCCAGTGGCAGTTTTTGTTGCGAAAAACGCAAAAACCGGGTGCTTTTTTTTTTTTTTTGCGAACTGAGAAATTGCATGAACTGATGGCCAAGACTGATTTTGTGTACTAATAACGTAACACTTCTCCAAATTAGAGTATTGATATCACTTCCTCGTTTTGAAACATACTGGGCACCTGTCAAAATTGTTTAGCAATTGTGTTAACACCCAGAGCCATTGAAAATAGACAGAAATCCGTGCAGCAATGAACCAAAGGGCAGGCATCAGAATCAGGATGCAGTCGTTTATAAAGTGCGGGTAGGAAGCCCAGAATGCATCCCTGCATTCGAAAAACACGTGCAAACATGATCTGCGCTTGGTCTTTTCAACTGAGGCCTTATGCCGTGTCTTTTTCGGGGCTGTACTTTGCCAACCGCAGTGATGGCATCCAACTTAAATGAGAGGAAGACACGGCGTGCCGGCCTTCTTAAGTGCAATGCGAAGAGGATAACGACTTGTGTGACTTTCGAACATGACGCGCTTTAATTATAACGGCTGAGCAGAGGCGAACGACGAGTTTTGTGGCTTGTTCCTCCGTGCGCGGATTCCGGTCTATGCGTGATGCAACGCGGCGATAAGTGCAGCATCGCGTTCCTGCTGTGAGACATCGTTGGTTTTTTAGCTAGCTTCGTGGTAACGTCTTGTAGAGACCCCTTTGGAGAGAGAATATTTTCCACTTTTCGTTACTGTGCGTTGACGGGTGATCAGGGAGGGGGAAAAGTGTTGCTTTAGTAGCATGACGATTAATTTCTTGAGCTGGGTATTTTTTTTCTCAACTCGGCTTTTTTTCTTCTGAGCACAACAAAGCTAAAAGTTCTTTTTATCTGTAATGCATAACAATGTGACTTCCGGGCCCGCAAATTTGCGTATTGAAATCAAGGTTCGTAACCAATGTCACACTGACGAAGTTAGATTCGGCGGTGGGGATGAAGTGCTCCCGGCGAAGAAGTTTTGCCATTTCACGACGTCTGGCAAACTGCACACTACACAACACTATATTACATAGGCACACAGTATACTACAGTACATAGTCACAACGGAATAAGCCGCTTCAAATGTGAACGACAATTCGACTTCCTTTTAGGAACAAACCTTAAGTTATTGTTTACAAATTTGGTTCCTAAGATTTGATAAACTATCTCGGGCAGTTAAAGAACGTCAGGAAATGAACTCTCAAGCTATCTACAAATTCCTTCTCCTCTCGGGCAGGCTGGCTTTAGTTTGGAAACAAGTTTAAACAGAAATAGACTGACCCGTACGGTTATCCCATGAGTATAATGACCTAAAACCAGAAGCATCCTTGCGTTACACATTATCGACGTGCAGTATGCGCCATGCTTATGTAGAGCGCTCGAACCTTGTACTTGCTTGAGGAAAAAGCGACACCTCACACCATCTGCTAGGATATAGAAACAACGATTCACCAGGTACAGAGCCAGATAGACCTACAAGGAGTGTCGGCACACTCGCTTTATCCTAGAACCATGGGCTGTAAGGTTTCAAGTTTAATCATCCGGTACACACAGCTAAAGCGCTTTACTCAAAAGTGGCGCAGACTGTACGTCTTCCTGAGAAACCAGTTTTCGCTACAAGGTTACTGAAGGTACGAGAAAACGCGCTCAGCACTCATCTTCCTAAGCATCAAGACTTAAGGATTTAAGGCCAAGTTAATTAGAGTATTGGTGCAGCGGTGATTGCGAGCCACTCCCTTACCTGATCGTCACATATTTGCGGCACTCTTGGGCAGCAGCGAAGCAAATTTTGCCCGGTGTCGTTGTTGCAGTTGTATCCGCAACAGAGTCGCACGTCTTGACAGGTGTCGAACAGAGGCGCACTGAGCGGTAGATGGTGCTTACGCCGGAAGCACCGTGGCCTGCGTTCTTTCTAGAAGAGTGCAGACGCTTGAAACGACACACTTGCAGAGCACAAAATGCGTGTATGCACAGCTTCCACTGTCACGCTCTTGAGCAGTAGGTTGTTGCGAAGCAGAACACACTTCGATGAGATCACGGGTACTGTGTGCACCACTAGTGGTGACGTCACGAACTAAAGGACGAGTGCAATTTGAAACGCAGGACACAAAGACACGCTCACTACGGACACTGCACAAACAGAAATATTCGGTACACAGTACACATCGAAAACCGTCCACTTGGGGTTCCATCTACATTCCACGTCGTGAGCACTGTTCTTGATTGGACCCGGCATGCTTGGTTTATTCGGGGGATTCGAGGAAGTACAAGCGAACGTTCCTGTTGAAACTCCGTGAAGGTGGAAAACGCAATGAGAAAACTTCCAGAGATCACGTAAGCATACGATTATCGAGAATATTTTCGGATCGAGGCCGAGCAACAGAGGTTTAGGCCATCAAACTTCGCTGTTCTGATTGCGCTCGAAGTGTAATTTTTTTCGAAGCGCTTCCGCAACAAGTGATGAAGGTGGTGCAGTCTCCGTGCAATCGCAATGAGGTGGCACTGAGAGCACGTTTCGGCTAACGCTTCAGTCTATGTTTTTTGATATCCTCACCGGCCGCACGCGTCACAAGCGGACACTTTTCTGGCTGTTAGCTTACTGTCTTGCTAGCTTCTTGTGCGTGCCTCTTTTTTGTCAGTACTTTGCACTGAAACGTGTTCAGTCCTAAAGCGTTAGCTCGCGCGTTCGGAGCTTGGACGTGAGAAAACTGCAAGCATTCATAAATCACAGATGACGTCAGCGAAAAAGACACCTGATAAAAGCTGACTTTGCCGGATGTTGTTCTACCTTCTTTCGATGAGTAGACACGCGAGTTTCCGGAGCGTGTTCCGTAGTACCGGATCGGTCTGAGGCGAGTCAGGGAGATGACGGGTGGTGGCGCCGTGACAAGCGACCAGGCAGCTTTCTCCAAGCTTGGATGTTCGCCACGTTGCGGTTTGGTTAGCGTGCCATACCCGAGCGCTTCAAGGAGCGGTCGGCCCAAGGCCGCGAGTCCAGCCGCCGAGGCTCGAAGGCTGCCGAGGCCCAGTTGGAGATCAAGGACTCGCCGACTGTCGAGACAACGGCGGGGAGGGTAGCCTTTCAGGGTAGCTGCGGACGGCCTGGACCGGAAGCGATCACCGCGGAATATTCGCTCTGGACGGCCGAGAATCGGTAGAAAAGATGGATGCACGAGGAGGAGGGGCGCATATTTGACACGCAGTCTGCGATGCTGCTTTGTCTCAGGTCGAGCGAAGAGGCGGTGGGAACAGGTTGACTTTCACAGGTGCGCGGTGCGAGCGAAGTGAGCGAAATTGGCGACTGGAACCGAACAAAGTTGTTCCGAGGATTCCCTGTCACCAAGCACGCGCAGACGGCATACGATTGATGGAGAACGGCCATGAAATGTGCGGCTGAACACGCATGAATCCGCACAAATACGAGTTGAAAAGCTTGTCCAGAACAGCTCACGGTGGATGCGAATTCACTGTCACCTCTGATCTCGACGAGTTTTGTCTACTTTCTGGCGACGAAGTTTGCGGAGATTCTGATACGAATGAGACCTTGTTCAAGGTAAAATATCAATGCAGCATTCAATGCAATCGAGAAAATTGCAATTCTAAAACACCGTATGTAAGCAGTGGAAGGCGCAAGCAATCCCTGTGAATCATGGGTGTCAGAACTTTGCCACCAGCGTCTTTTGGAGTTTTTGTGCGGCTGCTGTTCTCGACACTCGGTTTGTGCCTATCGCGAAACTTTCGTGGAAGAAGGCACGTTAATAATGACTGTAGACGTTTTAGAGGTTATCGGCACTAATTAGCACTGCTTGGTAGCAACCTACCGCGTAATCTACCGCTTCGAAATCATTTTTTTTTAATGTAGAATCCAAACAGAAAGTTTAGTTGCAGGCCAATCAGACCAATCAGCGAGATTCCATCGTCAATCACAGCTCATTTATTACTTTCATGAGGCGGGGAACGGTTATACTCTCACGGGAAATCGTCAAAGTGTATCCTCTCCCCTACTTTTTTCGTTATTTGAAATTTGGCTGTGTTGTTCCTAAAGGGTAGTTCGTGCTCTCAAAATCATCTCCACAGGATTCCACCGCGAAAGTCAGTTTCTCTCTTCCATTCTGTGGTGGCAAGGACATGCTGTTTTAATGTGTTTATGTTTTCCACACATTATTAGCCAGTTACTTAAAACTCGTTGGAAGAAAGCGTTACAAATCACGCTTTTCTTTTGTTATTTCACGTATATGGTCGCGGCAACCGCTGTCAGCCAAGTTACTGCATTCATTACAGAAACTGTATCACAGAAGGAATCGCCGAGCAGGCAGGCCTGCGCAGTGGCGCAGCGTTGCGTGTCGCCATCCTGCCACCGAGAGAAACCTGTTATTCTCGAGGCACCTGAGGACGGTTTCCCTGCAATTGCGCTACGCGCGGGGACCAAGTGAAAACGGACCCCCTAAGTAGCTTGCCCCTTTGAATCTAGCGCCGAGGGATAAGCGACGGGGGACTGAGTTTGCGAGGAACACGCGTTTGCAAATGGTATCGTGCGATGACAACTGCTTCGCGGTGGTCAAATCAATTTCCCAAAACTGGTTTTCCTACTGCGCTTCTTTTGAAGCTCCTAAAATCGACCGTGCTTTCAGTGTGCCGTTTTCTGCGTCTCAGTATCTCAACTTCAGCAGTGCATCGCTTATCAGAAGGACACGAAAGCAGTACTTTGACTGAAACAAGTTTCGTGACAGGAAACTCTTGCCCTTAAGTTTCCAATTGATGCTCCTGTAGTCAAGATAGAAATGACTTGATGGGCCATGCATAAGAAATGTTTACTTTCCCAAGTTAAAAAAAGAAATATATTAGGACGAAACACGTTAACCTAATCAAATTAAACTTACAATGCATATATTTACAATGGTGTGATTTGAGTATTGCACCAGTGTGTACGCTACGCTGAAAGACACGGGTTTCAATTGGCGATATCGACAGTTTACGTTTGTAATGTCTTCGGTGTTTCTACAAAAACTCTGATGGACCTTTAGTATGGGTAAGCGTTGTGATATAAACAGCCGAAGGAAAATTGCAATTACTGCAACTAACGATGAATAAGTCGCAAAATCGTGCTCCTGTCAATTCTTGCCGTTTCGAAATGCCATCCCTGTCTGTACTGCAGCACTCATAATCTTTGTGGAAACTTATATCAATGACGCTGCACTCCTGAAGGGAAAAATGAGAAATCAAATACCTCTGCGTGCAAACAATTTATCTTGAAAAACACCGAAGAACGAGGCGCAATGGTGGTGGGAACGTGGAAACTATTTCATAGAGTATGGACCAAAGGAAACTGCTCAAAACTTTACGAGAAGGAAATGTTGCTCTTGCATGTAAGAAAAAAAATAAGGCGTGAGCTTAGCAGGAGATCAAGGTCGGTCTTCATTACTCGCAAAGATTTCTCGCGTACTAGCCGCAGAAAGTACGATGGCCTACGCTGCTCATTGCGGAGTGCTCCGTAATCCTCGGGCAGATACACGGCGCATCAAGGCACAGTCCTGACGTTCACGGAGACGGAGCACCGGGCAGCTTTTTAACGGTCGCGAGCAGGAAGTGAAGCGAGCAAGTGAGATCAGAAGGCACGGCGCACTCGTCGCAGAAGCGCCGGTTGAATCGGAGTTTTCAAAATCAGCAGATCGCACTAGGCTTTTCGAAGAACACGATCACAGAGCTGCGGGCAAACGGAGGCCGAACCACTACACTTCGCGGGTGCACGGTGCCATCCGCAGAGTCATCCAACCTGGTTGCTTGCAGCGACGATCGGTTATCTAGGACCGGGCAGGGCGTGTCAGTACACGCCTGTGCTTCGAGGGGTGGCGTCGTCGTTGGTGAGTTACGCGGGGAACAGTGGCGCGAATCTTGCGAAGACACGACGCAGGAGTGTATCCAGGCCGCACCCGTAGAGGCTGGTGGCTATCTGAGCGTTGACGACGCCAAGCGTAGCGCTTTCAGCGGCCGCATCATGATGCGTAGTCGTCCGGGCCAGCGCGGGAACTAGGCCCCGGATGTCCTCGAGCAGCGAAGCGAACCGACGGTGAGAAGCAGCCTTGGGGACCAGCTGGCAACCATGGATTACCAGTCGGCCGCCGATGCACACTTGCCGCTGGCGACACCTGCGCACATGACGCATGACGGTGAGGGCTGACGGCTGCCGCGGGATACGGGGACGTTGCCGGGTAGTGAGGACACCCCCCAAGAGTGCACCATTTCACGTAGAGTCCGGGAAAGTGATGGAGGGACGCTAGACCACTTGTAAACAGGCCGATGCAGACAGGGGTCTTCAGAGGCGTAGCAGGGGCAAGTACAACAAACAGGAGCACCGAACTCCACACTGGGGCATGATGTCGAACGTTGTTGACGAGAAGCCGTGCGCACTCTTCCCGTAGCACCGTCGGCGAAACCAAGCGTACGTGAAAGCCCGAACAAGCGATATGCTCAGGTCTCGGCTTGTGGGACTGTACAGCACACACTGCTCCGAGAATGGTCAGGTTGGTCGAACACACAGAGACGCACAGTAGACGTCATCTATCCACAGAGCACTATGGAGATCGTCGGTTTCTTAGCGGATGCACTTTTGTGAGCTGCGGTCGCTGGATTGTGCACAGGACTTTAGAGGACCACTGGTGGCGGTGCCCCGGTTGTCCTGGCCCGGATGACTCGGGACGGCCGGCGCCTCCAGGAACGGATGCTGCAGTTCCTTCCGGCCAGAGCGCCGGGAGCAGGCGTCGGCGGCGCTGGCGCGCTCCTCGGCGGCAGAGGGTGTCCTTGCGCAACCTCGACGCCTTGGAAGCGGCGCGAAGTCGCCACGGCGGCGGCGTCCGTTTGGCGACGGCCAAGGCTGCCGCCGCGCTCGCTAGCCGGGTCCGATGCGGGGGGAAAAACCCGTTCCTTTGCTCTGCGCATTCGCGGGCTGCGGCCGCGCGGAGGGGGAACCGTCACTCCGCGCCGCTAAGCCAGCGAACAGAGCGCTGCGGCTGGATCCAGGGGCACCGGCGACGACCTGTGCCTTGACCGCCAGAGTTGAGGAGTAGGGAAAAAGAAACTGTATTGCGTGGTAGATGTGCTGCCAATGACCAATGTATTGCAGTTCCGAAAAATGTAGTGTTGGGGTGCAGTAGAAAAAAAAAGCTATATACTGCAGCAAGGCCCAATTAGAAGTCAGTATCGTTTTCTTACAGTTTGTAGATACTAAAGGGGTAGCTGCAATTTTTATTTATATGTTTGACTAAAAGCAGGCCTGCTAAACTATTCGAAAAATTACAGCGCGGAAAACGGGGACTTCAACGGTAGGAAACACAGGACTATAAAATAGTTGCAATAAAATAGTTAAAAAGCTGAAAACCTCGACTTTGCTGCTACCTTCACAGAATGAACAGAAACAGAAAAAGTTCGCAGTCCTTCACTATGTACACCGCCTGTCTCATAGTCTTAAAATTGTGGCCCGTAGGTATGAAGTTGGTATAGTTTTTTCGGCACCAAATAAGCTCAATAAAATTTTTTCCATTGTTGAAAATAAGGCTCGCAATCCTAACAAATCTGTAGCGTCTTGTGGCATAAAGCATGATAACAAATTTTTACCGTGCTCTGAGGGCGTGGTGTACAAAATACCGCTGTCCAGTGGTCAAATTTACATTGGTCAAACAGGACGGTCCATTAACACAAGTATGAGAGAACATCTAAACTCATAAGATTCCAAACCGCTCTACGAATTTAGTTGATCATTGCCGAGAGTGTAAATCATGTTTTCCTGCCTTGTATTACAGTGACATATTGTACAAACACCCCGATCAATTGACCAGAGAAATCGTAGAAGTATACAAGATGAGAAAGAAATCAAGATTGTGCGTCAGCAAACCATCCCTGCTCCTGCGTGACAGTGAGGTTGCCTATCTTGACCCAACATAGTGCACGTGACTTGTGGTTTTAATGTTTGGTTGTTGCCTGTTTGCTGTGATTAAACTGAAAGTCAGCGCTTGTCCTGGTGTTTTCTACCCTGGAAGCCCCCGTTTTCCGCGCTGTAATTTTTCAAATATGTGTCACCAACTCGCCCGCCTTGCTATCGTGTTGAATTACTGCTAAACTAGTGGCCAGAGTCAAACGTTCGGGTCCGAAGGTAGAAAAAAATATGCTGTTCTTGATATCGGCCAATAACTTTTTTTATTATTCTGAGCCCTTATGAAATACCTCAGTAAGGCAGTAGCTAGGTACAAGCTATAAACGTCTGGGGCTGGCTCCAGGAGGCAACTTTCATTGTGTGGTGTCACAGTGGTGTGTGCAGGGTTTTGGTTTGTGCCAGTCCGATTAGTAATTGTTATTCCTTGGCGAGTGATCTGTGTCGGAACACAAATGCTAAGAAGAGAGTTTGAAGTGCTTTAAATAGACTGCGTTCCTCCTTGAGTCGCTTAGGATTTCGTTCATAAGAGTTTATCTTTGTGCCTAGAATCGGTGCTCGGTGGAAAATATGAACCGAGGCTCTGCAATTTCGATCATCTCAATGTTGCTAAGTATCACTTATGGCTAGCAATAAAACGCGAATGGCACATTCACCGGCTTTCGAACGTTACGGCGCGCGGAAAACGCGACAGTCCTTGCAGGCAGGATCGTTCACCATCAATTGTGAAACAAGTCAGGCCGTTCGCGCCAAAAACCGGCATTAGCTTGTCACTTCAAATTATCTCTCTTTCTCTCTTGACCAAGGTTAGCGCACTGTTCACGGCTCTGTGCACTTAGCGTGCCCTTGGCTCTTTTTTTTTCCCTCTAGTCGAACGCTTCGATGACCATTCCGCTAGCAGGCTTGCTGAAGGATGCACCTGGAAACGGCACGCTCCCTGAAGATATCGCCGTCGGGCAAACTGCCATTTCGTTGGACCTAGTTAGCTGCATTTCTATTGAACAAAACGTTATATAGTTTTCTACAAAGCAGTGTAGAAGTCTAGAAAGAGTTTGTATATATGCTGCAACTGCCTCAGTTCCAATGCCTCTGTTTCCATTAAATACCGCCTGATGAGTCGCTGTGTTGTAAGTAAATATGCGCGAATATTTCGAGGTTAGGTAAATTTGTGATCATTGCGAACTGATCTGATGACTATCTCGTGACAATAAAGAAAAAGGACCGACAGTATAAACATCACAATATAGTGTGAGAAGGAAGTGCCCGCTAATAATAATAATTGGTTTTTTGGGGGAAAGGAAATGGCGCAATATCTGTCTCATATATCATTGGACACCTGAACCGCGCCGTAAGGGAAGGGATAAAGGAGGGAGTGAAAGAAGAAAGGAAGAAGAGGTGCCGTAGTGGAGGGCTCCGGAATAATTTCGACCACCTGGGGATCTTTAGCGTGCACTGACATCGCAGAGCACACGGGCGCCTTAGCGTTTTTCCTCCATAAAAACGCAGCCGCCGCGGTCGGGTTCGAACCCGGGAACTCCGGATCAGTAGTCGGAAGTGCCCGCTAGACTTGTAACGAATTTGCTCAGGACGAACTGATGGGCAGCTCTTCGGGGTTCGTACTCTGTCGGTCCTTGTTTTATTGTGCGCTGTGATCAAACTGGTGATGTTGATGGTTGTTCGTTTTATTCGGAACGATTTGCATACATTTATATGCTACCTCCCAGCGCCTCTAGTGCGCTATGCAAAGATTTTCATAACTATCCACTCAGTGTCAAGCGGTTGCTGCAGACAGTTTGTTGGAATTTAACAGGTGTTGTCCCAAAATAGTCATGACACAAATGGACAGGACCAGAAGGAACGCCTCCTACCGTCTTCGCTGCAGCAGCATTGTCGAGTCATATGCCAACGAACCAAGAACAAGACCTTCCACTTTATAAACTACTGATATTTTTCTCACTCACGCGGCATGTTTTATTCACTGTGCAAGACTGTGCCACGCCCTGTCAATGCAACCCGCCGCTTAATAATGTTGTTGAAAGCGAACCCGCTTTAAAGGCTGGAACAGGGGCTGGCATAACACTGCAGGCTTTATTTTCTGCCGCAGAGACGAAAACGTTTAATGTAGCTGCACAACCATCTTCGACAAGAGAAAACTTTAAAAAGGGTACCGCGACACAAGAGCGAGCGAAATCTCCTGAGGCTCTTAATATTCGCAGAAAACGACAGGCGTACGTGCGACAGTAGTTCGAAGTATGCCGCTTGTTAACGTCACTTCGTACCTTTTTCTTCTTTCTTATTCGCCTTTTAAACCTTGCTTTTTGTTTACATGCATTTTTAGTGCGCCAACTCTAAGACCAATCCCCCCCCCCCCCCCCCCTCACCTGTTTCTCCGCTGGGTGGTGGCGACGTGGTTTGCGAATTTCGCCACTGTCCGTTTGTCTGTCGGTCTGTCCGTCTGTCCGTCCGTCCATCCGCCTGCCTGCCTGCCTGCCTGCCTGCCTGCCTGCCTGCCTGCCTGCTGGTCGGTCTGTCTCTCTAGGTGTACCCCCTGTCAAGGTTTCAGGTGGACCACCTAGGTCGTGTGACCTTGTGACGTCATCACAGCCTGCTCACCGGATTTTGAGCAAAGAGGCAGCAGTTGTGTTAATGACTGGTCGCGAGAGGCTGCTCGGGAAGATGAGCCTGTCTCTCATAAGCCACACAGATGGCAGCACCTGTCATCGCACGGCAGTGGCGCATCGTTTAACCACTGCACCACTGCGCCAGGGACGGTATGAGGACTTACAGTGAGCTTTGATGATTGTAAACTAGAGAACGACGAACTCCACCCATATGGGCAATCATTCCGTAACGCTACGGCGTCATACTCTTAAAGCGGAGTTTAAGTGTCGCCTGCAGTTTTAGTATGCTAGCGCTAAGGCGCCCACTCACCGATATCGCCGATCCTTGTCTGAAACCTCCTTGACTTTCGAAAACGAGCCTCGAACCAAAACCAAAAGCGACGTAAAAAAAAGTGTTAGTGTGCCTAATCCGCATTCGGCCTTACCACGCTTTAAAATCGTCCGTCATTTATATATATATATATATATATATATATATATATATATATATATATATATATATATATATATATATATATATATATATATATATATATATATATATATATATATGTATATATATATATATATATTTTTATGAAGGGAGCCAACAGTCACCGAAACCAAGGTACATAGGGGAACGTTAATTTTTTTTTTTTTAATGTGTTATGCTTATCAGTGGGATAATAATACTTAGATTAATAAATCGCTTAAAGAAAATTACTTATAAAGCAGCAGAAAAAACAACCATGCCGCCGGTGGGATCCGAACCCACGACCTCCGAATATCGCGTCCGGTGCTCTTACCAACTGAGCACCGGACGCGATATTCGGAGGTCGTGGGTTCGGATCCCACCGGCGGCATGGTTGTTTTTTCTGCTGCTTTATAAGTAATTTTCTTTAAGCGATTTATTAATCTAAGTATTATTATCCCACTGATAAGCATAACACATTAAAAAAAAAAATTAACGTTCCCCTATGTACCTTGGTTTCGGTGACTGTTGGCTCCCTTCATAAATTTGTCAAACGGGCCCCTCATTTCCTTTAACTTGTCTGCTATATATATATATATATATATATATATATATATATATATATATATATATATATATATATATATATATATATATATATATATATATATATCACCAATTCCTATCTAAGGCCTTCTTTTTTTAGAAAGGCAGTCTGTACTAAAGAATTAACTCCGACAAAGAAATCTGCTGCCAAGAATTATAATCGGCAACTTTTGGACTTCTTTCCCGGTTTCTATGTCTATCGATCGGCTTTTTATTTTCAGATTTTTTTCTACGTTCAATTTCTTTGACTTTAAAGTTTTTTCCCCTCAAAAGCGGAATCTTCTATACAACTTTTCGAGCCGTCATCGAATGTGTCCGACTTTTGCCTTTGTTCTTCATTTACATTTGTTACATGGGCGTTTACATGTGTGCTTGACATTCATCAGCAACCTCTGGCCTCCTTGACACATGTCCTGCCTTCTTGCTTTCGGCCCTGCTTTCGTAGGTGAAAGCTTGTTGTTATTCAGCGGCTGTCAGTGTCCCTCCATGTCCTGCACTTTCATTGCTATTAAAAGTTGACGGAGATACCTTGCAAGTTGTACTTTAAAGTACCGACAGTCTCAAATGT
Source organism: Amblyomma americanum (assembly GCF_052857255.1). Taxonomy (NCBI): domain Eukaryota; kingdom Metazoa; phylum Arthropoda; class Arachnida; order Ixodida; family Ixodidae; genus Amblyomma; species Amblyomma americanum. The sequence continues at coordinate 26,023,901 of NC_135504.1, read as the reverse complement.
GGAAGACGTTAGAAATGGAACAATCTTCACAGGGGAAAAAAAGTGCACGATAACGGTCAAAAAAGACGGTACAGAGGCGGTACAAAGCAAAGCAGTGTTTTGAGTGATCAAGGTAAGATAGCCGCTGTTTATTTTCTTTTTCATTCGAGTATCACGTTCTGGTCAACGCTAGACCGTCAGCATTGACCTTTGTAATTGGAGTTCTACGAATAACATTACTCAGCATCAGCTCTGAATCACGATAATAATATCCACTCTGCTTTGAAAGAGCAAAGGGTATAAAGAAGTTTTCAAGCTTTCTTTCTTTTTGTTTTTTTTTTTTGTTTTTTAGATCGCCGCAAAAGTTAAAACCGGTGACGCCAAGGGCGGGACCATAGTATCGCAAAAGACGAATGCCGGTCGCAGAGGCGCTCCCTCGCCACCTGCAAAGACCAATGAGGGTGAGTCAGCGTCCGGGTTGCATCACTCTCCGGTGCCGTTCGCAGCCAATAGGAAGGCCTCGTGCTAACCTGAGCAGGTTGAGTGAGGAGGGGGAAGGAACAGGTGTGGCTGTGCTAGTTGCGGCGGCGAGGTATTTTTCTTGGAAGCCGTCCAAACCGCGGTGCTTGGTACACATGATCTCACCCCGAACGTATCTGTTTGCTTCCCTTGCCGCCAGCATTGGGCTAAAAATTGCGCGTCCTTTCAAGTGCGTTGCGGCTGAAATTGATAGTGTGGTCACGAGACCGGGGGGCATCTGCGAGATAGGGTCATTCAAAACGAAAGGAACCCGCCAGGTGTACTAAGAAAAGCAGCAGTACTTGTTTTTCCGCATGCACTGTTTACGCCTGAATTTCGCTCGTGTATTATGCGAGAGACGTGTATTATGCGTGGCGCTGTGACAGGACTGTTTCAAATATTTTGACCCCTAAAAGAATGTAACGGCGCTAAGCAGACCGGGCATGAGAGGCAGACACTTTCGCTGGTCTGTCTCAAGTGTCTGTCTCGTTCTCTGATGTCCCGTCTTCATAGCAAGCCGCCGCGTTGGCTCAGTGGTTATGGCGCTCGGCTGCTGATCCGAAAGACGCGGGTTCGATCCCGGCCGCGGCGGTCGCATTTCGATGGAGGCGAAATGCTAGAGGCCCGTGTGCTGTGCGATGTCAGTGCACGTTAAAGAACCCCAGGTGGTCGAAATTTCCGGAACCCTTCACTACGGCGTCTCTCATAGTCTGAGTCGCTTTGGGACGTTAAACCCCCATAAACCCATAAACCTCTTATAAAAATGGCCTATAGACAGTCTTTAGACTTCCTGAGACTCTATTGCCTTCCTATGGATATTTATTTTTGTCTTTTAGTAGTCTATAGACTGTCTATAGACAAAAGCCTACTAGAAGTGTATGGCCACAAATCTATAGTCTATAGACTGTCTATAAGATTTCTATTGCCTATAGATTTTCTCTAGGTTTCGTCTATAGAGAGTCTATAGACTTTACAGACAGAACTCTATTGACAGTCTATAGCCTGTCTAAATAAAGTTTTGTAAGGGAGGGTCACAGATTTATTAAAGGCGCGATTCCGGCCCCTGTTAATTCTTTCCAGGCATGCCTAAAACATCCTGGGTCACTGGTGAAGGCAAGGGTTCCTGGAAAAGTCCCCGAAGGCTGGTCTACTCCTTCGTGAATGGGGACAGAACTTGCGAACCTATGCGTGTATAGATGAAGAGGTCCAAAGCTTAGAGGCGCGGGTAACAGATTCTTGATTTCGAGAATATTTCAGTTTGCCAGACTGCCTGATGTTGAATAAAAGGAAGCATGCTGCGGACTTAGACAATAAACTAAGGGGAGGGAGGTTTCGCCTGTGCTCCCTGAAAATTGTGGGACATGACATGAGAAAGCAGCGACAGAATGAAAAGAATAAAGGGCACAGGACGAGAAGGAATTATTACCTTTTGACTTAATAATTCTGTTTCAGTCTCTCTCTTTATTTATTATTATAATTATTATTATTATTATTATTATTATTATTATTATTATTATTATTATTATTATTATTATTATTATTATTATTATTATTATTATTATTATTATTATTATTATTATTATTATTATGCTTGCTGTCGCGCCTAGTTTATGTCTTTTTTTTTCTATCGCCTTGACTGCTGCATTACCTCCCCTGAGTGTCTTCCTTTGTAGTGAAATAAATGTACATTTTGTGCGTGTGAATGGTGTACCAGCACCAAGACCTTTGGGTTGTTCCTGGGCACCGAAAAAATAAAGATTGATTGATTATTATTATTTGATTATTATTATTATTATTATTATTATTATTATTATTATTATTATTATTATTATTATTATTATTATTATTATTATTATTATTATTATTATTATTATTATTATTATTATTATTGATTATTATTATTTGAGATCGACGTTTCAATTGTAGCCCTCCTACGCAACTATCTTCTTGATCGGTCCTGCTTTGTCAGTGTAAATGGACAGACCTCATTTGTTTACACTCCAACCAGCGGAGTTCCTCAGGGCTCGGTATTAGGCCCGCTTCTGTTCTCTGTTTTTATCAATGACGTTTCCTGACGATATAAAAATGTTCAAGGCAATACATACTCTTCACGATTGCTTGTCATTGCAATCTGACATATCCGCCTTCTCTGATTGGTGCTTGAAGAATGGGCTCACTCTCAATTCATCTAAAACCAAGGTTGTCTCATTTACGCGTAAAACGCACAGTCTTCTCTACTCTTATTCTGTGAATGGTAGGCCGCTGCCCAGGGTTGATGAAATTAATGACCTCGGCGTACTTTTCGACCGTAGCCTCAGCTTCTCCTCTCATACAAAACGCATTGCTCTACGGGCTATGCGTACACTCGGCTTCATCTGCAGGCTTTCGAGAGAGTTTCGATCCCAACTCCCTTTCTTAAAGCTCTACCTCTCCACATGCTTGCCGCTTTTGGAATATGCGTCTGTTGTTTGGAGCGGCACTTGCCAGTCGAACTGTGAAAAAATCGACAGAGTTCAGCTAAAGTTTTTACGCATATTTCAACATCGGTTTTCATGCAAAACTTCTAGCTCTCGTCCCAGACGGAGTAACTCACTGCAGCTTCCTTCTCTTAGCTGCCGTCGCGTGAGGGCAGATATAATTTTCTTGTATAAACTTCTTCATGGTCACATTCTATGCCCTCAGCTCCTAGCGCGTATCCTTTTGCGTGTACCGCGAAAGAGCATAAGGGAATTCAGACCATTCCAAGTTTCTGCGCTCCTGCACTCCCTCTCCCCTCTGGACAGAATGCAAAAGTTGTTTAATTCTCTTTGTCCTCACCTAGATATATTCGAAAATTCTCTCCCTTCCTTTATATTGGATGTCCGTGACGTTCCACTTTGAGCACTCTTTTTCTCATACATAACTTCCCCTTTCATGCATTTTGTCTTTACTACACTTGTGCGTTTGCACCGGTATTATATTGTTTTTTCTCTCCTTAATTGTTCATCACGTGTACTTGTTTTCATTAATATTATTTCTTTAATACTGTATACTCACGCCTGATTGTCTGTAACGCGTTCACTAATTACGTTTCTTATTGTGTATGATTGTATTTCTAGCTTGTATTTCAGAGGTTTCATATTCGTTCATATTAGTATTGGCTTTATTCTTGTTTGTATTTTGCTATATGCTGTACTTGGCTGTTATCGGTCGTTCATTCTCTTTGTTTATTGTTTAATTAGTTATTTATATGTCTGTTGCCTGTTCTAGCTGTTTTCATTTACCGCTGTTCTCGCTGTTTTCTTGTTTTCACTTTTTTGCTTCATGCTTGCTGTCACGCCTAGTTTATATGTCTTTTTTTTTTTTCTATCGCCTTGACTGCTGCTTTACCTCCCCTGAGTGTCTTCCTTTGTAGTGAAATAAATTTACATTTTGTGCGTGTGAATGGTGTACCAGCACCAAGACCTTTGGGTTGTTCCTGGGCACCGAAAATAAAGATTGATTGATTGATTGATTATTATTATTATTATTATTATTATTATTATTATTATTATTATTATTATTATTATTATTATTATTATTATTATTATTATTATTATTATTATTATTATTATTATTAGATTTCATAGCTTTTAACACCTTGCAGCAACACAATTTAATTGAAAACTGTTGTGGTAATGTTCTTGACATTTGTTTATCTAATTTTGAAAATGTTCGTGTCTCGACATCTGACATCTCACTTACTCGCTGTGACAAATTTCATCCTCCAATTCTAATAACGGCTTCGGTTTCTGTCCCACCTTCTGCTAATTCAAATCGTGCGGGGAATTCCCCCCGTTTCGCTTATGCACTTGGCGACTATGTTGGTCTCTTCGGTTTTTTCTCTTCTGTCGACTGGTCCGTCTTAAACGAAATCAGCGATGTTGACGAACAAGTCAGTCGCTTCACTGAAATAGTTCTCAATGGCATGCGCCAGTACATACCTGTGCGCACTCCTACTCGTAGCAAGTTTCCGTTCTGGTTTTCCAAGGAACTTAGAACAGCGCTGAAACTTAAGGAGCGGGCCCACCATAAAGCGAAACGCCCTGGGCTGGATACATGGGCAGATGAATTTCGCCGCTTGCGTTCCCTTTGCAAACGCCTGTACAAGCGTGATCATGAGTCCTATCTTGAATATTTAGAGAATAGTGCCTCTAATCGTCCTACTGAATTCTGGAGATACGTTCGCAAACGCTCGAATAAATCTGATAGTCATATTCACTTAGTTGACTCTCATGGGAATGAAATTCGGAACGTCGCTGACGGCTTTGCTCAACACTTTTCCTCCGTGTACAAATCTCCACGTTGCGATTCCGTATGCCTTCCAGCTGGCGCACCTAATTCCGTTCTTCTTGACGAGAAGTTAGTAAGTGAGAGTCTTAAGTGTTTGAAACCATCTTTGTCCCCTGGACCTGATGGCATTCCAGCCGCCATAATAAAAGCCTTCAATATTACCTTCGTCCCTGTTTTAACCACGATATTTAATAACTGTTTGAAAAATTCTGCCTTTCCCCGCGTGTGGAAAACGGCGCGTGTTTTCCCTGTCTTCAAATCAGGAAACAAATCTGATGTTTCGAACTACCGCCCCATTTCTCTTCTTTGTGCAACCTCTAAGCTTTTTGAATTAGCTTTGCACAAAGTACTTTCCTTCCACCTCAAACATGTAATCATACATAATCAGCATGGTTTCATAAAAGGTCGTTCTACTACAACTAACCTTGTGACTTTTATGACGTATACATCAGCTGAAGTCCTTCAGAGGAGTCAGGTAGACGCTGTGTACTGTGATTTGAGCAAAGCTTTCGACGTTGTTACTCACTCATTACTTCTTCAAAAGCTTCTACTGCTTGAGATCGACGTTTCAATTGTAGCCCTCTTACGCAACTATCTTCTTGATCGGTCCTGCTTTGTCAGTGTAAATGGACAGACCTCATTTGTTTACACTCCAACCAGCGGAGTTCCTCAGGGCTCGGTATTAGGCCCGCTTCTGTTCTCTGTTTTTATCAATGACGTTTCCTCCGTGGTCAAAAACTCCTCGTTTCTCCTTTATGCGGACGATATAAAAATGTTCAAGGCAATACATACTCTTCATGATTGCTTGTCATTGCAATCGGACATATCCGCCTTCTCTGATTGGTGCTTGAAGAATGGGCTCACTCTCAATTCATCTAAAACCAAGGTTGTCTCATTTACGCGTAAAACGCACAGTCTTCTCTACTCTTATTCTGTGAATGGTAGGCCGCTGCCCAGGGTTGATGAAATTAATGACCTCGGCGTACTTTTCGACCGTAGCCTCAGCTTCTCCTCTCATACAAAACGCATTGCTCTACGGGCTATGCGTACACTCGGCTTCATCTGCAGGCTTTCGAGAGAGTTTCGATCCCAACTCCCTTTCTTAAAGCTCTACCTCTCCACATGCTTGCCGCTTTTGGAATATGCGTCTGTTGTTTGGAGCGGCACTTGCCAGTCGAACTGTGAAAAAATCGACAGAGTTCAGCTAAAGTTTTTACGCATATTTCAACATCGGTTTTCATGCAAAACTTCTAGCTCTCGTCCCAGACGGAGTAACTCACTGCAGCTTCCTTCTCTTAGCTGCCGTCGCGTGAGGGCAGATATAATTTTCTTGTATAAACTTCTTCATGGTCACATTCTATGCCCTCAGCTCCTAGCGCGTATCCTTTTGCGTGTACCGCGAAAGAGCATAAAAGAATTCAGACCATTTCAAGTTTCTGCGCTCCTGCACTCCCTCTCCCCTCTGGACAGAATGCAAAAGTTGTTTAATTCTCTTTGTCCTCACCTTGATATATTCGAAAATTCTCTCCCTTCCTTTATATTGAATGTCCGTGACGTTCCACTTTGAGCACTCTTTTTCTCATACATAACATCCCCTTTCATGCATTTTGTCTTTACTACACTTGTGCGTTTGCACCGGTATTATATTGTTTTTTTCTCTCCTTAATTGTACATCACGTGTACTTGTTTTCATTAATATTATTTCTTTAATACTGTGTACTCACGCCTGAGTGTCTGTAACGCGTTCACTAATTACATTTATTATTGTGTATGATTGTATTTCTAGCTTGTATTTCAGAGATCTCTTATTCGTTCATATTAGCATTGGCTTTATTCTTGTTTGTATTTTGATATATGCTGTACTTAGCTGTTATCGGTCGTTCTTGTGTTCATTCTCTTTGTTTATTGTTTTATTAGTTATTTATATGTCTGTTGCCTGTTCTAGCTGTTTTCATTTACCGCTGTTCGCGCTGTTTCCTTGTTCTCGCCTTTTTGTTTCATGCTTGCTGTCGCGCCTAGTTTATGTGTCTTTTTTTTCTATCGCCTTGACTGCTGCATTACCTCCCCTGAGTGTCTTCCTTTGTAGTGAAATAAATGTACATTTTGTGCGTGTGAATGGTGTACCAGCACCAAGACCTTTGGGTTGTTCCTGGGCACCGAAAAAATAAAGATTGATTGATTGATTGATTGATTATTATTATTATTAATATTATTATTATTATTATTATTATTATTATTATTATTATTATTATTATTATTATTATTATTATTATTATTATTATTATTATTATTATTATTATTATTAAATTTTAAAGTCAAAATTTTTTATCCCTTTTCTGTTTAGGAGGAATAATCCTCCGGTGTTGCTTTCCCGCGTGCTTTTCATTTTTATTACCTGAGTACAGGTGAATAGCCAACCGATTCTTGCCCGATCCCCCAGTGTGGGTATGTGCCATCTTTTGATAGGCTAACAACAACAACAACAACAACACTAGAGCTGACTATCAACAGGTATCAACTGAGATCAACAACGGATTTAACACAGCGGGAAAATGATTTTTCAAAGCACACAGCACAATAGCAGACAAACTGGGCCATCTAGAGACAGGATTTAAAAATTCGCTGATCTTACGATAAGCTGCTTAACGCACGGAATTCAGCGAGACCAAGCAATTCAAATTCTCTATTTTCTTTTTTTTTTCAATCTCTGGGTTTTTTCGCTACTTTGCTATTCCCGGCCTCCATGCTCCGCTCTGGGTGCCCGCTAACTGTAAAACTATTACCGAGATTTTCCTTCAAAATGTCCATTTTTACGATTTGTTTACGCATTTCTATTCCTCCCATAGCCCCCTGCAATGCTGCAGTATGTGAAAATAAATGAAATAGATGAAAACCTCGACACTGACGCGCACCGAGCGTCTAAGAGGCGTTTCGAGGCGTTTGGTAGCGTTTTTGCGATCGCGCGTCCCCTCTCAATGAAAAAGAAAATTGCGTGAGGCGCTCGCAGTGCCTTCGTGCACGGGTTGATCTCCCGGCCGAGTGGAAGAGCTACGCCGCCGCGGTGGCTCGGTGGTTATGGCGTTCGGCTGCTGACCCGAAAGACGCGGGTTCGATCCCGGCCGCGGCTGTCCAATTTCGATGGCTGGTAATGCTAGAGGCCCGTGTACTGTGCGATGTCAGTGCACGTTAAAGAACCACCCCAAGTGGTCGAAATTGTCCGGAGCCCTCTACTTCGGCGTCCCTCATAGCCTGAGTCGCTTTGGGACGTTAAAACTTCCATAAACCAAAAACCAAACCACCGTCTGAGACCCGCCGCGGTGGCTCAGTGGTTAGCGCGCTCGGCTACTGATCCGGAGTTCCCGAGTTCGAACCCGACCACGGCGGCCGCGTTTCGCTGGAGGCGAAACGCTAAGGCGCCCGTGTGCTGTGCAATGTCAGTGCACGTTAAAGATCCCCAGGTGGTCGAAATTATTCCGAAATTATTATTCCTCCGTTGCGGCACCTCTTTCTTATTTTCTTCTTTCACTCCCTCTTTATCCCTTCCCTTACGGCGCGGTTCAGGTGTTCGCCGATATTTGAGACTGAGACAGATACTGCGCCATTTCCTTTCCCACAAAATCAATTATTATTATTATTACCTGAAACGGTGTAGAGACGATATCTGGCAACAATTGCATCCGAGGGGAAGTGACCTGATTCTTTATGTACAGGAATATAAGAGGAAGTGCACTATAGAAGAGAGTTTACTCCCTATTTACTCCCCGTATAGGCGTATTCCCGTTTAGAGTGCAGGACGTGTGAACGATATCGAAGGTCTCGTCACACGCGTGCGATGCACTGCACAGACCATGCGTCTTTGCAAAGACCGAGTGGACTGAGCTGTTACGGCGTTGATGCAGTTTTCTGCAGCACCGCCGCCGTTAATTGGCGCTACTTTAATAAGCCGGTAGACGGTGCATACGAAAGATTCAGCCTGCGCGCGCCTCCGGTGGCTGGCAGTCAACACGCGGCCGACTGCCGGCCTCGGAGGCCGGCGGAGCTCGGAAGCGGCCGCCGCAGCCTTGGCGGCCCACCTTGGCATTGCCACCCCGCGACGCCGCCAGCGAAAAGAAAACACAGCAAGGACGGCGCGAACGCCATCGGCGGCCTCCACGCCGTCGGCGCCGCCGTGCACTGTGCCGCAGCATTACGGAGGCGGGAGAGTGCGGCAGCGCGGATATTACATATGGCGCGGCAGTCGGCCAAGGCCTGCCGCTGCAATCGCCGGCATTCCTTCTCCGGGTGGAGGGAGAGAGACGCCGCGGAGAGGAGGAGGAGGAGGCGCACTGCGAAGCGGAAGTCAGCCACTAGTTTCTTCTTATGTTCTTCCTTATTCTTTATACAAGCTTCACTCGTGTAAATTTATTGTGACACTGGACTCCTCGTTATCATATGTGCTGCACTTGCTCCTTACCTCTACGGAGCTGTGACTCAAAATGATTCACTTTTGATTTTTGACAGATAACCGCTGTTGGGGGACTTTCTCAGGAATAACTGCTGTTGTCGTCGTATGTCGTGACCGGGATTGGTCGCGTTTACCAGCTGGCCCAAGGGAAAACATCCTTTATGTATGCCTGTAGGTGGCGTTCTGAAAGATGTGTATAGTTTACGAAGAAGATGACGCATGTGCTGTGTGAGGTAAATCTGAAGAAACAATAGAACACCTCATCCTAAAATGCGATGGTATCCATCGCGATGTCGATGCAGGCACAATCACTCTTCCTGAGGCCTTAGGGTTTAGAGATAACAATAGTCATGTAAATAAACCTGCGGTGGAAATTAGCAAAAAGAGATAGGAGGATGGGTGGCACAAAAGCAGAGAGGTGACATAAGTTTTAAAGTGTAGGAAGACGTTTTTTTAAAGGAAATGGCGAATTGTATCAACAACTTACGCCCCGCCGCGGTGGCTCAGTGGTTAGGGCGCTCGACTACTGATCCGGAGTTCCCGCGTTCGAACCCGACCGCGGCGGCTGCGTTTTTATGGAGGAAAAACGCTAAAGCGCCCGTGTGCTGTGCGATGTCAGTGCACGTTAAAGATCCCCAGGTGGTCGAAATTATTTCCGGAGCCCTCCACTACGGCACCTCTCTCTTCCTTTCTTCTTTCACTCCCTTTTACCCTTCCTTTACGGCGCGGTTCAGGTGTCCAACGATATATGAGACAGATACTGCGCCATTTCCTTTCCCCCAAAAACCAATTATTATTATTATTATTAACAACTTACAGCAGAGTAAACAAGTATAAAGGAAAAAAAACTGAGCATAGTGGCAACAACCACTGCCCCGTTTCAAAGGCGACGCTCCTACCTTCCATCCATTCTAGTCGTTGTCAAAAATGCACAGCCCAAGAGGTTTGCTTCCAAGCCGTGTAGGCCGGTTCCTTAGCACATTGGACAGTTCTAAGCATGGGAGGGTTGGGGACTTGAGTTCCTCCCGCATTCGTGAGATTAGGGTCTCTGAATATGCAAGAGGAGTCGCGCTGCAGGGCTCAGAAGCAGACCGCTTGGACTGTATACTTTTGACAAAGACTGTACATCCTCCAGGGCACGAGGTGGCGCTCGCCGCTACCCCGATTCAAAGGTTTTGCCAATAAAATCCATCCGAATTCATCAAACTACCATCCAGATATCAAGTGGGACATCATCATCCTTCTTGAAGCTCCGGTTTTTAGGGATAGAATGTTTCAGAGTTTGTTCAAAAAATATATACAAAATTTACACGTAAGGAAAAAGTACAGAATGAGGTCCCAAATCGAGCACTGTTATAAAAAGCTTTGTCCAAAGCTCCTACGGCCATTGCTGTTCGCTGCGCCTGGTGAACCAGCTTTCGGTCGTTGTCTGGGCTTGGGCTTCACAGTACGGCCTCCTATCAATCAGGTTGCGTTGGGAATTTCGGGGCGGACTGCATGCTTTGTCAAGTCTACGTAGTGTGATGCAATCTGGAGTGTTCCCCCATAGCGGGCATGTGTTTGGGTATAATGTAGCGTGTATGGGGTGGAAGAGGCTGAGGTGTGGGTATGTGCTCATCTGTAGCTGCCCCCAAGCTACATCGTCTTCCCGCGTCCGCTTCTTATGTGGCGGGGGTAGATTCGCCGATGTAGCATATATGGTAGGTAAGGACCTCACTGTACTCTCTTCTTTCGGTGTCCGCTTAGTAAGACAATCGGGTTAAGGCGTTCTTGCGTAGTTTGCCGATTTCGCAGGGAGAAGCTGCAGTGGATAGATAAAGTCAATGTCCCGAAACGTTCTGCTCAATGTCACAGTTGCGTCGTGCGAAACACTATGATCTGCGAAGTCCACCATCGCGCGTCGAACTGACGTCATGCGAGAGGTCACTTGATAGATCAGCGTGTCGCGGTTACGCCAGAACCGACGCTGCAGAACAGGGAAATCTGCCTTTAACAGCTGTCGCTGTAAAAACAAAAAATTCCTTTCGTGCTTTCCGCCATCAACCGGGTCGACGAAGTGACGGAAGGTAAATGAAAATTTTATAATTTCTCGCCCAGGTGTTAATATCACGTTTTGATGTGGTTTTATCACACCGTGCAATAGGTCTGGGCTAGAGCTGGGGCCGATTTAATTTTTGCAGTTCATTAATCTGTGGTGAAATGGTCGATTCCACGTTGTGCGCATAAAATGGCTTACCATATTTCTGTGACGTACGTGTGCGTGCCGTTGCAGAAAAGAACCACTCCTTGAGCAAGCATACACTTTTTTCAGGTGTTATGATGATGATGAGTTTTAATGTCGCAAGGGCAGCTATCGCAACACTAAACACAGTGTTTTCTTCTACGCAAGATGTAGTCCGACACCCATTTTAGAAGCATTTAACCCCAGACAACCTGACCACCACGCCACGGTAAAGCTTGTACCTATTTTGTCACCGGTTCGCACTCGGAGGCACTGGGGATCGAACCCGGCACCTCCTTTATGCGAGGCTGATGCTAAAACTACCAGCCACCGGAGCTGTGCTTCTTTCAGGTCTTTCTGCCTTTTGCACTGCCAAGTACAAAATTGAGCACTTGACCAAGGTCTGAAAATACTAAGAAATATTAAAGCTCAAATAAATCTCGGGTTAGCCCTCATCCAGTTCGTATACAAAGGCGCAATTTTCGAGAAGCTGCATTTGCTTTCGTTCCAGACCCAGCATCGATTTTCAGTAAACTTTTAAACCGCCAGCTCAACTGCTCAAGGAAAACCTGACCGCTTCTATTGACAGCGTTCAAAGTTGTTTTCCTGAACTTCCGAGCTTTCCCCAAGTACGAAGCCCAGACGATGACAAGCCCTCATATCTAAACGTAGGCTATAGTGTACTGGAACTCCCCTCCCCCCTTTGTTTATTGGTTCATTTTATTTGGCGTTGACGATAATCCCGTCTTCCTGCCTTCTCTCTGTCCTTAACTCTGCAAATTTGCCGATTTGTCCCAACGTGAATTGCACCTGGGAACCTGTGTGTCAGCGCGGCGGGTCACGCAAGATCCCATCTGCTTTGCAAAACAAGCCGTGCGGCCTCGCCTTTTAGTCCAAGTAGGTCGGCGTGATCACCTTCGAGTCGCCGCTCAATGTGCGCACGGGAAGATGATATCGGTGCGCTCCGAACTAAATTGCGGCTAAAATGCGGTTCATGCAAATTTTCAGCGAGCCGTGTCAGGGCATGGAACACGAGTTAGCGAACTGTGCGAGCAACTGCGCGCAGTATCGAGTAACATTGTGTGTCACGCTTGTGCTATAGTCCACACTCATTGCGACGTATATGGAAGCTAAGAAAAGCTGCCTTCAACTTTTATCGTCGGTGAAAACCGATTATGTAGCTCTTCTGGTTATGTTAATTACCGATTACCGATTTATTACCGATAAAGTTGGATTGATAGCTAGTCCTGCTATAGCGAAGGCAGCGGCCCCCTACGTGGCCCTTGATTAAGGGACCTTCTGGCAAGACGAATCAAACTCTTTTACTTTCAGTAAAGCTTTGTAGGGGGCTAGTTGGTTCTACATAATGAGACTGGGGAGCGCTACAATCAGAACAAGAGGACAACACCACACAAGAACACCACGAGACACGAGCGCAAACTTTCAACGGAGTTTATTTTTGACATGGCACATATTTATATGCATCTAATCATGGGACCCACAAAAACATAAAAGCGTTAGAGCCAGCAAAGATATCGAAGCAATCACCTACACCATGCGAGATATAAGCTATCCCCTCAAGTCATGAATTTCACACATTACCGGCTAAAAACAATTTTTCTTTTTTGTTAAAACCGAGTCTCAGTCTTTTACTTCCGAACTCTTTTACCCGCCACGGTGGCTCAGTGGTTAGGGCGCTCGGCTACTGATCCGGAGTTCCCGGGATCGAACCCGACCGCGGCGGCTGCGTTTTTATGGAGGGAAAACGCTAAGGCACCCGTGTGCTGTGCGATGTCAGTGCATGTTAAAGATCCCCAGGTGATCGAAATTATTCCGGAGCCCTCCACTACGGCACCTCTCTCTTCCTTTCTTCTTTCACTCCCTCCTTGGTCCCTTCCTTTACGGCATGGTTCAGGTGTCCAACGATATATGATACAGATAATGCGTCATTTGCTTTCCCCCAAAAAATAATTATTATTATTGAACAAGCGTTTTTACCACTGCCGCTGTCAATGAAAAGCAGAATTATATCTAAAGCAATGCCTATAGCAAAGCTTACAAGGGACGCAGAGCTCAACAGGAAGCGCGGCTATCAGCAATTCTTTTTTTATTTCTTGATGTATTTACATGAAACGCTTTTGACATATTAGAAGTATTGTTATTACCATCATCACCATCAGCCTGACTACACCCACTGCAGAACAAAGGCCTCTCCCCTGTCTCTCCAATTAACCCTGTCCTTCGCCAGCTGCATCAACCCTGTGCCTGCAAACTTCTTAATCTCATCCGCCCACCTAACCTTCTGCCGCCCCCTGATACGCTTGCCTCATAAAGTTTCTCTGTTATGTCTCCTGAAAAATTTTTTTCTAAAATATATTTCTCCTCTGAATCATGAGAAAAGGCTGCAGTGTTAATAAATTGTGGCCAAAGGCTGATTAAGCATTCGTTTCGTTCATACTGACATGCTACAGATCAAGACATTCTTAGAATTTTTTTTCGCAAAGCATGAATTTTGGTATTGAAGCTTCGCGCTGCAGTGCCCACTTACATATCTATGGTGAGAAGAACATTTTATGCAAGAAATTTAAAACACTAAAATTTGAAGAACAAAGAATGCCTCCATCTTCACTCTGGTCCTGGGAGCGTAACTTAAGAAGCGTTGTCAAAATAGATAAAATGGTCGCGAAAAAAATTTGTTCCGAAAGGTGAGTATTTATGAAGAAAACCGTAACGGAGAAAATTTAGAGCCCATTGTTCGAGTTCTCCGCACTGCAGAGCCGGCACGGCTCACGAAACAATTTTTTTAGTGTACTTCTCTATCGATTTCATCAATGAAATTTCGAGGCAGCATAAAAACGAGGCACACAAGTGGATATAACGATTTTCAAAAAATTAATTCCTAACCAATTTTTGGGATATCCAAGCCGCGTCACTCCTTGGGTTTCTCACTCAAAGTCCCCAGTTCAGCACTACGTTTATCACCTTTCGTAACACAGGCAACCACGGTAATTGGAGAAAACGTAAACAACCTTTACCTTGGGGTAGGTCTGAAAGCCGGCTAACGATGAGGGAAAAGCCGTATTAGGTCTCTTGGCTGTGAAGGCTACCAAATTCGATCCATCCCAGCATCTTGTCGTACGCTGTTTCGGCTTCTCTCTATAGCCAGGCATGCTCAGCTCGTCGCTTCACAGCTGCTGCCACCCATGTTCGTTGTCTGCATGCAGACAGCAACGCCGGAGTTCGTCACATTACGTCAAAGCGATTCACTATCAAGCGCTGCGGATTACATCCGAAGATCGAGGCCCGATTTGTCCGATACACTGAGACAAAAATAGCGCCAGTTGGAGAATCAGTAGACACCGCAGCCAGCGATAACTCCGAACAGAGAACTCTGCGTAAGGTCCATATCTTGTGCAGAAAACCTCTGTGCAGCCAGTAACTGATATCAGAAGCACCTGTATGAATCTCGATGAAACACCTGGATTAAAAATATACCTACCACTCAGTTTGATCGTTTTTGGCTCACGGTGTGCTTGTGTGACGGCAACCAAGAAGAAATCGGCTTCCCAATCCGTAATACAACAAAATCTGCGTACATCTTAACAAGTGAATTATATTAGGCTACACGAAAGAAGTGGAAGGAGTGAAGTTCGGAACTAGGGGACGTACAAAAAGATACAACGTCCTTAAAGACACATTGGAAATGGGTGGCTGACCGATGGGAGGGCTTCCTGCGTGAAGTCAGGGGGCTAAGTGCTGCGTTGGCTCCGCCGAGCGGCTTGAAAAGTTTAAACAGTCCACGATGGATCAGCCAGAAAAATCTGTGTGACAAAATGACGAAGTGCAAGGAGAAAAACGAAAAAAGAACATTGAAACGAACGCTCCTTTTGTCCTTTTCTGTCGTAGTCTTTGATAATTCACACAGTTGGAGAAGCATGTATTCCTTCAACCGGCGCAACAGTCATATCCAACAATTCTGGACAAATGCGTTTTTAACGGGAACCAATTTATGAACGCAATTTTTTTACACATCGTAACATTTTACCACAACAATCAATATATCCACAGATCTCCAGTCGGCAGGCTTGCGTTTTTTTGTTTTTGGCTGTTAACGTTTTTGCTATGGTCGAAAGTGTTTCCATTGCTTTTCTACCTCAGTCTTAACTGCTCGATGCGAGCAATGGGAAAACTTGAAAACAGTTATTTTGCTATACATCTGAAGAATGCACCATCGCCTTCAATATTTCCATAACAGCACCTTACAATTTCAGCCTGACGTACAAAGGTTGTCCACTCTTGAAATTGTAAAAGCGAAAGCGTAGCGCCTCTCTTCATAGCGCCAGTGTACCACCTTGGCCGCGCATCGAAGCAAAGTGGCAGAAAACGCGAAACCCCACATGAAGTTCTCTTTTATCCTGCGTCACTTTTCTTCCATGCGAGGCCGTTTCGAATAGAGTGGCGCTTCCACTAGCGCGGCAACACGCTCGCGTGTTCCCCTTAAGCGTGTACGACACTCTACATGTCTTCAGCTCCAACATGCGAAGCACCTGCACAGTTGGTGCAGTTTTCTACCACGTCTTCTTGTTCTTGAAGTTTCTGGAGTGGTTGTGATTCCTTGGCGCAGTAGCTTTTGCATTCTGGCAGTACGGTATGCTTATAAAGCGTAAAAGGAGCTGCTGCGATACACTTGGCCGGTCAACTGAACACGCTCAATATGTTTCAACGGTTCAGTTTTACGTCATCGCTATACAGATCACAGAGTCCACAAACTACGGACAGAAAGGCCCTATAGCAACAGGACCGTTTGGTATACAGCCACTTCTGCCTATTTCTGCCAGTAGCATTCCTCTCTTCGGCGATGAGCGATTGCTTCACGCGTTGGTCGCTGCTGCAGATGCAGTGCACATACTATATGTGTCTCGCCTGCCTCTCTTCTGTGGTCTGCGTGGAATATAACGGACAAGGCAGGCTTTTCCATCCGTTCTCCCGCTGCGCAGCAACTTCTTTGGCTTTCAGCTGTCGTCCGTCCTGGCGTGGCCGTTTCGGCTTCTTTTTCTCCCACGGCTTCTGCTTATTGCTCATTCCCCAGCTGTGCCTCGGCTACAGTGCGCCCAGTTTGGGAACACCTTCGATAAGCTTTAATTGATCCTCGCTGTGCACCGGCATTGCCGCCAAGTGGCATTGGTAAGCACTGCAGGTGTGGCAGAGGCTTAGTAATGTGCACAAGCCGGACACAGTGCGAGTTGAGCAGCGACGACCACAAAAAAAAAAAAAGTGGGGTAGGAGAGGGGCGACGCGTGGGCATTACTTCTTGGGTAATACGCCTGTCACACCCAAGGCTTATTTTTGTCGAAAAAGAAAAGAAACAGATTTGATGGCATGCTCGATCACTGCTAAACTATGGAATTTACACTGCGAGGCTTAGTAAAATTCAGCTTTTTTATTTTAAATGAACATAAAAGGACAGGATGATGCCTGGCAGCTGAGGCAAACACTCCTTTTTACCTGTCTGAAGAAATCACTAGATCGCACGCCATAATGCCTTCCCCCCTCCCCCACCAGATAACACAATACGATACCGCACACTATAATACAAAACACGGAGAACACGATGCACACGTCAAAAATATTAGGATTAATAGAAAATGGCTAATGAACACTAAGCAAGCATAACCACAGACAATGCTAATTAATCAATAAATAATTTA
Source organism: Amblyomma americanum (assembly GCF_052857255.1). Classification (NCBI taxonomy): domain Eukaryota; kingdom Metazoa; phylum Arthropoda; class Arachnida; order Ixodida; family Ixodidae; genus Amblyomma; species Amblyomma americanum. The sequence goes on along the minus strand of NC_135504.1, from coordinate 26,006,719 downwards.
TAGAGTACACAAAAGGTGGAATAGTAGGAACACTACGACAAGTAACGGCATACAGCCGTAAGATGAGGTCATAGTCGCAGACACATGAAGTTAAATGTGACAGATGGTTGCCAGACAATTATCGCACTGGTGAACTGCTAAAGTCAGCGCAGGAAAGCGAACATCCTAAAGGCAGTGGTTATATTCCTTAAAACGTGATAACGATGTTGATTTGGCCGCCCTCTGACCAACTCTCACAGCTGCTGTTACGCGCTGTTAACCGCTTTCATCTTCAAGGCAACGCTGGTGCCGGCTCCTTACATTGGTCGACTTGCGCAAACGCGAAACGAATATAAACATAATTTGAAGGTCAAGGCAAGGCACTGCTCGACTGGATCAGTGCTTTTCGTTTCGTTCAAATGTGGTTTGGTAGGTTAACAAATATAGCAGTTTCCTCGGGAAACTTTGTAAGCAGCTGCGCTCAGACACAAGGACGTTGAAAGATGGGGGCTTGAAGAGAAACGATCGCTAGAAGCAATTTTTTATTGCCACGAACGGAGCATTCCTGTGCACTTTGATGACCAGAAAAACAATCAAGAAATAAAATCAATGCAAAGGGAAAAGAGAAACTAGTAACTGGTGCAGCGTGGTCCCGCTTATCACATGCCATAGGCCGGCGCTTTTTCCTTTGTTTTCTTTACTGTCATTGCCGTCAACGCAAATAAGCCGTTCGCAACTAAGAGGATAACTTTCAGCTTTGGTTCTTTGTACGGTTTTCTTCAATCGCACGTGTGCCTGTTTGCGCTGCCGAGAGCAAAGTATGGTTTGGTTGGGTTCAGTGCGCTAACCATGCGTGGTTGAATCACGGTCAACAGAACAAGGTAATCTTTACAAAGCGCTATAGATATTACAGAATTAAAAAAAAACGGCAGTAAAGATCGCTATACATATTAAATAATTCAAGAACAATGGCAATGTTTACATTTCCTTCTGAAGTAAAAGATTGATTTACTGCTGAGAACGTTCAATATAAGAATCTTCCGACTACTCGATTCAAACCGATGACGTCATGACAGAAAATGACTCTGATCGCCGCTTGGCGGTCGATGATGTTGTAACCAAGTCTGAGAGATCCACCCGAGAAAAGCTGCGGTAGCACACCGCGGTCTGCTCGCGAAAACGTCTATTAGTGGCGACATCTGTATTTCAGTTTTTCACCTTCTTTGGCTTATAAAATCTCCGTTTTCAGTTCAAGTTATCGACACAGGCTGACTTAAATTGGTGCTCAATTTCTTGTTAAGCCCGTACGGCTTGGTGCCCATCCGATGACGGGGTAGGAGGAAAAGCTGCCAGTGGTGCAACGATGAAATCACCCTGTTGCAAAGCGCAGGTTACGCACGACTCTAGCTTAGTGGAGGAGAAACCGGACCCGCGGTTAGTCAGAAGAGAAGACTGCTGTTCTTGCTCCCCACTACGCTTCCAGGCATCGAGCCTTTTGATTTAGCCCACTTGCGTCTTCGTCGAAATTCCGATTGATCCTTGGGACGTCAACTTGTCATATTACACGCATGAGAAAGAAGTCGCCAGTAACATGTATTAGAAAGCATTTAGCTTAACTGGACGTGTCTGTTTCTTAAAACGGCAGCCTTGGACGCGCCACCAGTTTGCCCACGTCCCCCGTTCACGGCAGTCGCCGCATCAAACAGCACATATTTCAGTAAACAACAGGCAGCGCATGTGGCAATGCCAACAAACAACGCATATGTTAAGAAACAGCAAGCATCATGTATGACAACATCAACAAACAGCGCATACAGAAAAAAAAACATACAGCACGTATGGAAACAGCAACAAACAGTACATACTCTACCAGCAATAAACAGTACATGTGGTAAGAAACAGCAAAGAGCACATATGGCAAGAGCAACAAACAGCGCGTATAGCAGAATCAACAAACAGTACGTATGGAAAGAGCACATATGGTACCAAAAACAAACAGCTCATATGGCAATAACAAACAGCACATATGGCAACAGCAATAAACAGTGCATACATCAAAACAACAAACAGTACATATGGTACAAGCAACAAACAGTTAATATGGCAAGAAATAACAAGCAGCACATGACAACAGCAGAAGCGCCTATGGCAAGAAATAACAACCAACGCATATGGCTCTATACAGCGAACAGCACACATGGTACCAGCAACAAACAGTGCATTTGGCAAGAAATAACAAACAGCACATGGCAAAAGCAGAAGCGCCTGTGGCAAGGCATGACAACCAACACATACTGCTCGATACAGCAAACAGCACACATGGTACCAGCAACAAATACTGCATGTGAAAAGAAATAACAAACAGCACTTGGAAACATCAGCAGCGCCTATTCCAAGGCATAGCACAATACATATGGCCCGAAACAACAAACAGCACACATGGCATCAGCGTGCATTTGGCAAGAAATGAAAACAGCACATGGCATCAGCAGCGGGGCCTATGGCGAAACATAACAAACAACACATATGGCTCGAGACAGCAAACAGCACACATGGTACCAGCAACAAACAGGGCATGTGAAAAGAAATTTGGTATATCTACAGAGATATATCCTGCTATCGTGAATGCTATTCGTTAATAAATAAACGAAAGCGTTCTCGAGCTTTCGTTTTCTATGAGTTAAACTTAAAGCGTTATCCAAACTTGTCACTGGCGTCTTTACTGGAGAGAATTGTTGAATGCGCAAACGGAAATCACGTAAAGACGACCTACAGCATCTCATTGGAAGTTTCGTGTGAGCGAGAACGTATGCCCACTTTAATTATACTCAGTGTTCAAGAAGTAACCGTCTGCGTGGCGAACAGTGTCAGGCCTCTCATGGCCTGGCATAGTGGAACTGCTCTGGACTATCACTGTATTAATGGCGTTCGTGGCGTGTCGGGCGTCGCATACAACGAAGGTCAAGCGGGCAGCATGCGCCGGTTAAAAGAGAAAAAAAAAGAGCTGATACATACTGAGGAAATGACACACAATAGCTACTCTCAGCGGTCTCCTTATGCTGTCAGAAGTATAATTTACCTCATTCAAATATTGAATAATCAACTGAATGAGATTACTATACACCTTTCAAAACACCCAAGATGCGCGATATGCGTCAGAAAGGTACACAGAACCAAATGAAGCACAAGTGCCGTAATGTTTATGAAGTGGGGTTGACTGTGAATGTTTCTTCGATGTCCCAAAGAAAGTGGTTTTTGCCCCACTGGGGACGTCAAGACTGCAGCCGCTCGCGATCCGGCTGCTGATATCGACTCGTCAGCGGCGAATGTGTGCATTGTCTGGGTGCATATAACACGTGAGCGAGCGCTAAACTATTTCGGCTAACAAAAAATACAATGTTTTTAAGTTATATCTTTTGTATTTCCATTTCAGGTTCTACATCTTTCTTTCACATGCTTCTTGCACGTGCATAGCTGGTATAATTATTTATATTATTTATTTCAGGCATTTAAAATTACTCATGCCGCGCTGTTTTAACTACACTGCTTAATTACATTAATAATGTAAATTACTATGGCTGCTTGCTCTAGGTATTCGTTATCAATGCCGATTCAGTTCAGTTGTTACAACATAAAAGAGCACTTTTTGAAAACTTGAGTCACATTATAAGGAACCTATTGTATAAAGATTCTTTGTTGCAACATAAGGACAAACTTGAAAAATTAAAACCATAAAATTAAAGACCAATCTGCCACTTACGCTCTATGACAAACTCATAACGCTTATCATCGAGTCGTTATTGCACTGACGACATGAGGTATGGCTGACGCTGCGGCTTTCTTGTTCTCATAAATATTAAACAATAATGTGGTGATGTGGATTGTGGCAGGCAAAGACTAAGCCAGCACGCGTGATCACACAAACGTACGTGGGGAGTTCGGTGAGACGCGAGTGGCGTATGAAGTAGATGCTGCCCTGGTAGACGTCTTGAAGCTCGGCGTACAAGGCCAGCTCGCCTGCACTAGTCGGACAGCAAGGTCCGAAGACTGGCCACCTTCTAAAACTATTCCACATTATCAGCGGACTTAACCCTCATCGGCACCTGCAGCAAGCGCAAAACACTACATTTTCTCCATAGATTGTCCATTCGTGTACAGCCTCTTTCCTGTAGCCAGCGCGTTTCATGTGACTGTGTCGTCTTGCAACTTGTCGTCCTTGTTTGGAAAAAAACTTGTTTGGAAAGACTGAAAGGTGCACTTAAGCTGCGCCTTATGGGCATTAATGGATAGCGTTAATGTGTTAATGCCCATATATGCTGGGTTAGTTATTCTTCATTTTATATTCATAGGTCGCTTGAAGTCCTCATACCGCTCCTGGTGCAGTGGTGCAGCGGTTAAGCGAAGCGCCACCACCCCGTAGCGCTCGTTCAAAAGAAATTAATATGTTTCTCACATCAGGTTTAAGGGGCGACATTAGTAACGCTGTTCCTGAGCCCTCGCATTACTCCCCAAACTTCCCACACAACCACTGTACCAGAATCTCACGCTCTGTTGGGACTAAACTAGGAGGAAAGCAGACTGCCACATAAAGTGTGACATTCGGGCGAACTGCTCAGCGCTGCTCAAAACACGAATAAAGCTAACGAATAAACGTTTGGAGAGCGCCACCAACAGCTGAATGCCTAGCTCAAGGTCAGCACTGTCTTCCATTAGCTTATGGAAACTATGGCCATAGTTATGAGCGGATTTTGAGTCGAGTTCTTCTAACTGGTAGAATTAAAAAAGAAAACTCGTTCGTGAGTAGTCGCGGGTTGTGAAGCGTCCTGTGCCCTTCCCTCAGACCATGGAACAACTTGTATCAATAACTGCTTGCCGTGAATGGCTCCTGCGGTTGCCAATCGTGTCGGCAAACCATATGGCATCGTTCAATAGAAAGAGAGAGAAAGAGCGAGAGAGCAATTTTATTAAAGAGGTAAGATCAAGAGCTTATCGTGCGCTTGGTTTACCGGTCTGAGCTGGTCTTCTAGCAGTGTAGACGTCAGACCAGGCACACCAGGACGGGACGAGACCAATTAAGCGAAATGGAGGAGAAGGCCGCACAGGGCGAGAGGAGGGGGGGGGGGGGCGGTTGGGACAGGAGCGGCCAGAACGGAAAACGCAAAAGAGGTGGGCCCGCTCTACCCATTTGAAGACCAGTGGGTACCCGGCGGCACTGGGGATCGAATCCAGCACCTCCCGAATGTGAGGCGGATTTTCTACCACATGGCCACCGCTTCGGTCTATAGGGCCACAAATGGGCTTCTACCGCACGAGGCGGATTTAGGGTTGCTTGACGGCGGAACTTATCTCTGACCCGTCACGGCAACTGTGGTCAAAACCCTTTTTCCCAAGCATCTCACCCCAGAAGAGCCGAGCACCAGGCCGGGGGAAACCTTGTACCCATTAAAAAACCGGTGGGTACCCGGCGGTACTGGGAATCGAACCCAGCACCTCCCGAATGCGAGGCGGATGCTCTACCAGAAGGCCACGCGGGCAAAAGAGCAGAAACTACCGGAGTCCTGGACTGCGGCCTAGCCCATGTGGATCGGTTCCCCAGTCCCTCTTCCGTTTAATGAAGTACAAGTTTTTCACCACCGCCACCGATCAGATGTATAATTAGGGCGTTTGCTTATATTTCACGAAGTACCGCTTTTGCCAAAACTATACCTGCCAACGCGTTTTGCTTATCAGCCGTGTAGCACGACACTTATGGAAGTCCTTAAACTATAAATGTATGTAAGTTAAGGATAGCCCTTGTCCTCGCCTTTCGCTTCCTCTTGGTCTGTAGGAGTGGCGTAAGGGCTACACAAGGAGACTGAAAAGCAAGCCTTTCCTCGTTTGCTTTGGATAATGCGGGTATGTGCCTGTGGGTAACGTTAAGAAGCGGATGAGACCACGGTAGACGTCGGGATAAAATTGAGTTGTTAGTAGCGTTTCCTAATTGCGCTTTTCCAGGCCAATGTCTCGTCTCGCGTTGTGGGGCTTCGTCAGGGAATCACAGGTGCCCTGGATGTGAAAACCACCGCCATCACCGCCAATAAATCACCGACACGGGGACGTATGAACAGCTGCGTAACTCTCCTTGTCCTAAAGACATCCTGGACGCTGCAGTGTACGCTGAAGGCGTAGCGAAAGTCAAGGCTTCGTGCGCGCGCTGCGCAAAACACGAAGCAAACGCAGCAATGAGGAAACCGAGATAAAGGGACCGGCATTTCTCGCTCTCCATCTACACCCCCCCCCCCCCCCCCTCCCCGCGTTCGCGCGCGTGGAAGGTACGCGAGTTGAGAGTAGAAACTATACGGGGACCGTATACAGGCCGCCGGTCGAATGACTGAACGGGCGAGGGGCAGGGCCGTCGAAGAAGCGGCCGTCGTGGCTTGCTTGAATGCGGAGCACGTCCGCCCGCTGCTTGCGAGGCGGCGGCCTCCGCAGTGTCGGCGATGATACTGCGTGTGTGCGTCCTTGGCATTCGAGGGAACGCGGCAGTGGGGTGCTGTAACGCGGCGTCGCTGAGCAGGCATTCGCGGCAGTCGCCTACTCGGTCTTGATCCACTTTGCTTTTTTATTTGTTTTTTTTTGGCTCTCGCGTTTCAAGAACACGAAACAATAGATGAGCTCATCGAAGACAGCCGGGCCTTTTCAGCGGCGTTGCACACTTAATGCCTGGAAGAGTGATGGTTCTGGGTAGTGGGCAATTCACAAGAGGTTCCATAGCGTTCCATAAAGCGTTCAGTGGAAGTAGTGTTCTGTCTTGTCTCTGCTTTTTGCGCTGTGGAGCCTCACAATGCCTAGATCGTTCACGGACTCGGGGTGAGTTGCTACGATAGCGTCGTTAAGAAAGAGCGCAAACCAGCCGAGCGCGGACTCGTATAAGAAGGAGCTGCGCTATGCGCGCGTTGATTTCTTTTGTCGGCATCCCGTCGTTCAGCGGCGCTTCCTAAGCGGGCTGTTCACGATCGAGCCCTGGAAATGTCGACATTAAAGGAGATCATCCTCCTCCCCCTCTTTCCCCCACTGCTGACCGTTCGTCTGCCTCTTTCTTTGCTTTACGCCAACGCTTCTCTGATTAAGCATGTTAGTGCTGTACTGGATTCTTAGCGTCAACCTCTTGGTGTTGGATTAAAGTCATTTTCTTCCTCTCTGCACCTTTTTTTCCTTCCCTTTTTCCTTTCTTTCTTTCTTTCTTTCTTTTGTTTCTGTCGTTTTGTTTACATCCTTTTCTCTACATTCCCCATTTCAACACATTACCTCGTATTCTCAGCCATTGCACCCGATTTGGTTAATTTCCCGGGAGTGTACCGCATTCCATAGCTCGCCCTCTCCAAATTAGGGGTAACATGGTCTCGGTACACCACTATCGCTAGTCCTTTCAATCTTTATTCATATCTACGGTTGTGCTGCGTCATTTCTGGACGGATGAATTCAAGCATCCGCACGTCTCCCCGCGACTGCTGCGCAAAGAAACGCGCTTCGTGGTACCACGCGTATCTACTAGATACGGAGCAGCAAGACGCGGCGCGCATGTCCCCAGGATATTTAATAATTTGTCAGACGATTATTTCTCTGTGGACTCTCGGTCTCAATTGAAGAGTTTGGTACGCATGTTGTAATGCATGTGTATTCTCTTATTTTCCTTCTGCTTGTCGCAGTTTGTAGTGATCATGATTTTGTTTCGATGCCTGGAGACTTGATCTATGCTTATCACTCTTATTTTCTTTTCTTTGTTGGTTTTAAATATGTACATGTATACTGTGACCACATCGCTTAGCGGACGATGCCGGGCCACGTCACACAAGCCATCATTGGCTTAGATGGGCCCGTTTTTTCTGTACTGATTTTTGGGTGCTTAATAAAGGTTATTATTATTATTATTATTATTATTATTATTATTATTATTATTATTATTATTATTATTATTATTATTATTATTATTATTATTATTATTATATTATTATTATTATTATTATTATCAACGACTGTGCGGAATATTTTCGTTCTAGTAATATCTTGTGGACCGGGCCTTAGGCTTAGAAATCCGAAACACCTACCTTCAGCCCTAACTTTTTCGGTCGGTGTCAGGTTCCCTCTTCAGACACCCAGGCCTGCCTGCCGGGGGCGGGGAGAAACGTCTTTTCTGATGGAAATAAAAGTCGTTCAATCAATCGATAAATAAATCAATCGATTAATCAAGCAATCAATCAATCAATCCCTCTTTAGAAGGCAGAAATAAACATAAAAGAAAAAATCGACTCTTTCTCGATACGTTAAATATGAGGTCGCCCATGCTACATCATTAGCTGTCTTCTTTCAAGGCATCAGAGGTCTCCCACCCGAGCTCCTCTGCCCCCATAAAAAAAAAGTTGACAGGTTTGTTCGAAGTTTCGTTTACGAATTCGCTATTCCTCAAGCCGAACGGCTCGCTGCTTCTGTGTTTCGGTCACTTCCGTCGCTTATTCGCAAGTTCGCCATTGCGTTTGGCCACGTGCTCGGGATCGGTAGTCTCTTCTTCGCCGTAGTAAACATGGCACATACCCACGCAGGGGGATTGGCCAAGGTACAGATTAACGCCGTCTTCTTCCTCGCTGTACACTAAAGCGGCGTAATCAGCGCAATTCACCTTCAGGTGCGTTAGACGGTCCCTGTTCCCTCTCTATCATGGCGTAGCCTGACATATACGGTCAGGTGCAACTCATTACGCCCCGCCGCGGTGGCTCAGTAGATGACCCAGGCTCTCACTGAGTCTTTGTTCCCTACACCATTGTATCGGCAGCCTTATCTGGGGTCTTTGGACATCAGTGTTCTAAAGCGTGTTAGGCGGATGTGCATTCAGGCAGCCGCTAAAACGTTCTTTTTCAAACTACACACAGCGACGCTGCCTGTCAAGACATTTCTTAATGACAAGGGGATGTTTGTACCCTGGAATGTGAATTGTCGTCTGTGTAACGTGCCTGAGACAATTGATCATAGCTTCATCCTGTGCCGTGATGCCATGTTCTTTTGGGACATACTACAACGAACTCTTAAGAAGGACATTGAAATTACACCATAAACTATTAGATTTCTGCCTGTTGACAAAAACTCTGTTGTTCCTTATGACGTGTTTGTGTTGATGGGACTATTCAGTCTTTGGAAAAGCCGTATGATGGACAGACATGCCGAGCCACCAAGATCGTCCAAATCTGTGTTTCGGGAACAGTGTGCGTTGGTGAGGAGTGTATATGCTGCTCGCGACGAACCTCCAAGCTGGCTGCCGTGCCTAGATGCTTGTGTGTGCCTCCCTGAATTTTGATGTTTTGATGGGGATGCAGTGGTGAGTTAGGGCTATGGGGGGCTCATATTAAGCAGCCCGGTAACTTGAGACGCGAACTAGTCTGATTGAAGTTTCCTCCTTTCTACAGAAGTTCTTCCATGCAATAAAGAAAAAAAAAAGCCGCGGTGGCTCAGTGGTTAGGGCGCTCGACTACTGATCCGGAGTTCCCGGGTTCGAACCCGACCGCGGCGGCTGCGTCTTTATGGAGGAAAAACGCTAAGGCGCCCGTGTGCTGTGCGATGTCAGTGCACGTTAAAGATCTCCAGGTAGTCGAAATTATTCCTGAGCCCTCCACTACGGCACCTCTTCTTCCTTTCTTCTTTCACTCCCTCCTTTATCCCTTCCCTTACGGCGCGGTTCAGGTGTCCAACGATATATGAGAAAGATATTGCGCCACTTCCTTTCCCCTAAAAAACAATTATTATTATTATTAACTCATTACATCTCTAAGACACATGACTGATGACGTCAAGCAAACGTTTAACAAAAAGCGACACATAGCGGCTGGCATTGGTACCCAATGTAAAAGGTGAAAGGTCATGGTTACCATGGTGGCAATGCACAACTTGGTGTCCCCTTTCGTGGGCATGATGCTACGCTATACATGTCTTAGCTATGGCGGACTGTTGCTATGCTAGTTTTTGTCAAGGTCACCTTCATGGTCAAGTTCACACAAACTCGGTGAGCCGGTTAGACCTCGTGAAGTAGTGCTCTCGCACGCCGCGGTGGCTTAGTGGTTACGGCGCTCGGCTGCTGGCCCTAAAGACCGGGGCTCGATCCCGGCCGCGGCGGTCGAATTTCGATGGAGGCAAAACGCTAAGGCACCCGTGTGCTGTGCGATGTCAGTACACGTTAAAGATCCCCAGGTGGTCGAAATTATTCCGGAGCCCTCCACTACGGCGTCCCTCATAGCCTGAGTTGCTTTGGCACGTTAAACCCCCCACAAACCATAAACGAAACTAAAACAACAGTCGGAAATTCGAAGCTTCGTACAGCGCGAGCAGAAACTCCCGCCTCATGCGTCGTCAAACTTTGCTCGGAAACAGAGCGCGCTGTGTTTCAGGTCACGTTTGTGTCTTTGTCTCATCTGGCATTCAAAAGACGACGCTCGCGTCCCACTGCCTGCTTCTTGCAGAGGTCCCTTCACTTCTTGCTTTTGCGGGACGCCACGCCTCTCCGTTAAGAGAGAAAGAGACGAAAGAGATTCACATGGAGAGGAAGATGCAGGGCCGAACGGCAGCTCTCCGCAGGAATGCGGCCTTCCTTGGCTTGATGCTCACAGGAAGCCTTGAGCGGTGAGACGTGATTTTGCGCTGGCGGCGAGGGTCCCCGTGGCAATGCGCGGTTCTTGACGAGGAGGACTTTGCAGAGCCTGCGAAGCGGTTAACAGAAACACTGCCGCCACACGCCACGGACGCGAACATAAAGGGGCGTATCCTGTACGAAAATGGTCTATAGACGGTTTATGGACACCCGCCGCGGTGGCTCAGTGGTTAGGGCGCTCGACTACTGATCCGGAGTTCCCGGGTTCGAACCCGACCGCGGCGGCTGCGTTTTTATGGAGGAAAAACGCTAAAGCGCCCGTGTGCTGTGCGATGTCAGTGCACGTTAAAGATCCCCAGGTGGTCGAAATTATTCCGGAGCCCTCCACTACGGCACCTCTTCCTTCCTTTCTGCTTTCACTCCCTCCCTTATCCCTTCCCTTACGGCGCGGTTCAGGTGTCAACGATATATGAGACAGATACTGCGCCATTTCCTTTCCATCAAAAACCAATTATTATTATTATTTATGGACTTGTTATAGACTATATTGCCTTCCTAATATATTTACTTTTGTTAATTCATAGTACGTAGGCTGTCTGTAGAAAAGGTCTACTAAAAGTGTATGGCCATATATATACAGATTCTCTATAGACTGTCTATATTTGTCTATAAAAAGTATATAGACTATAAAAGACAAGATAACCGCTGGTCGTCAAAGGGTAACGGAGTAGATTCCAAGAGAAGGCTAATACATCAGGGTTCGGCATAAAGTTAGGTTGGCGGATGAGATTAAGAACTTTGCGGAGATGGGGTGGCCGCAGCTGACACAGGACAGGGTTAATTGGAGAGACATGGGAGAGGCCTTTGCCTTGCAGTGGGCGTAGTCAGGCTGATGATGATGATGGTGTATGAACAGCCTAAAGACTATGTGATGATTTTTTTGTAAGGGATGACTAGGGAGAAAATGATTTTTGAAATTAAGTAACCTGGAAAACGGTACCACTGCCTGTGAAATTCAGAAGTTTTTCATCCACCTAGAGAGTGCTGGGGAAGCGTTTACTTTGTATTTAGCTTGGGTATTGTCTGACCAAAAACTTGGATTGGCTTCTGGAACACAACTTCGCCGCTCTGGTCGCCGCTATGCGCAGATACTTTTTTTTATTTTGAACAGTACGTTTCTCGCTACTTTCCCCATTTATATTGTAAGAAAGGGCCCTTTATTATACACATGTTTCTTCTTTCCCCAAGTGTCGTTCTGTGCAGCGAGCGTGCTTTTGTGCCCACACGTGTGCTTTCTGTACGGGGAGCGTCCTTGGCGCCACCCACCGTTCTGCGAACGGACCGATGGTCGCCCGCTTCGTTACCAATTGGTGTGGTCGTTAGGGTCGCGGGCAATGCCCCCGCCAACCGAAGTACGAACTGGAAAGCCGCGCGGCGTCTGCTTTCAAGTGGGCCCGTGCACATGTGCGCGTGAGTGTGTGCGTGTGTGTGCGCTTCCGGTGCATTGTAAGTGCGCGGTAGCCTGCGGCGCTGGGAGGAGACACAGCGAAGAGACGGACGACAAGGAACGTGTGTGTCTCAGAGAGTGTGTGTGTGCGATGCTCGACGGTGCGGGTGCGCGAGCGGGTGCGAATTCGCGAGTAACTATTTTGGCATGTAAATAAGTTTTTGTAAATATATCCTTTTGCATTTCCTTCACATGAGTGCTTAATCGTCTCATTTCTTCAGCGCGTATTGGCTAACATTAATTTAATCTTAAGGGTCATCTCTAACAATATGAAGTAAATGTTTGACATTAGCCACGTGCAGAAGTTAGCGACGCATTTCTAAGAGGTTTGCCTCGATAAAAGTAGCACCCTTACAACTGACCCCTCGTTTTTGGCCAGTTACCACAGCCAAGACAAGTACGAAGGCCATATATGCGGCCGCTAGTGATTCTTGCTCTCCTAAGCACATGAAACCAAAGCCGGAAGGCCAAGTCTCCAACCTACTAGCAAACGTCACTCCGGGACGTCAAGCGGTTTCCGCTCTGACACCAATGCACACTGGAGCGGCGAGGAAGCAGCTCGGAGTCTGCTGATGTCGCTTCACGTATCGAGGACGGCGGCAAGCAAAATTTTCTATGCCGCGACCGAAAATTTCCTTGTTGAGATCTAAAAATCTCTATTTCCGGCCATTTTACCAGCAGCAGTTTGAAAACTCCGTCAGTCTGAAAAAAGTGAGGCAATGGTGGTCTTTAAATAGGATAGGATACACTTTACTTCTCTAACAAGGTCTTTCGGTCAGACAGAGGTCTTGATCTTCAAGCAAATGTCTCCCTCCGTCTTGCAGAGGTCGGCGCCCCTATTCCGGGGCACCGCTGAGTTTGGCCGCTCGCTGGACATGGATAAAGTGACCAGACGTCCCGATTTAGGCGGGACAGTCCCGCTTTTGCAGTCATGGTCCCGGTGTCCCACCGAGGTACTTGTGGGACGGCGTTTTGACCCGCTTTGGCTTTCCCGAACGAAGCTTTGTTTGATAAATAGCTCTCAGGATCATCTCCTTTGAAACATGGCAGTGCGAGCAACGTGAGCAAGTTTATTTTTTCCTTTTTCTGCTTTCCAAATCGCATGTTTTCGGAACGGCCCAGAAAGATACCTTGTCTCCATCACTAGCGGCTTTATCCGCTGTATCCATCACAGTATGGCAGCACCACCTGACCAATGTTTCACCTGAACGTGGCCTCCACAAACTCGCGTTACAGCCTTCTAGAACACTGTACTCGCGTCTGCTTGCATGGTTGGCTGGATACTGGATAGGCCGGAGAAGGCTTGCCTCTGTGCTGGCTCGGAGGTCTGCGTTGTCCAGCGAGGCGAAGCCATAATAATAATAATAATAATAATAATAATAATAATAATAGCTTTATTTCCATCAAAACGATGGAGGGGCCGTGGGTAAAAGCTGCTGAACAGCTTGACTAAAGCCCACGGTCCCCTCTACAAGGCAGTACAGGAGCATACATGAAACATATAGGAATACAAACATGCAAAAACGCAATCAAAGTTAAATGTCCCGATTTGTTGACGGCGCCTCGTAGGGGCTTTGTCAGCTTTGTTTTTGGGTTTTCGACTTGTTTTGTCGTCTTGCCGGCGACAATGCCGAAACGCAAGTGCAAAATCACGGAACAGCTGGGAAAATAGAACCCTTTCATGAAGAAAACTAAGCCAGAGGCGGATGCATGTGGGGCAGACTTTTCAGTCACTCACGGATATAGTAAAACACATCAGCTCTGTCAAGCACAAGCAGAGTGTGTCAGCTGCTGCTAGTTCCAGTGCAGTAACCCGTTTCTTCAGACAGGAACGTGCCGTGTAAAAGGAGCTCCAACTTGCTGTATCAGAGGGTGTATTCGCCATCCACACGATCACTCACAACCATAGCTTCCGATCAGTGTACTGCACTTCAAAGCTTCTGCAGAAATTTTTCAATGAAAAATTGTCCTGCACGCGCACAAAGGCAGAAGAGATTGCTTTGAACGTGCTTGCTCCGTCTGCAGACGAAGAATTGAAGACTGACCTGCAGGAGGCTAAGTTTATCTGAGTGTTCTGTGATGCTTCCAACCACAAGGATTTGAAGGTGCTCCCGATATTGGTGCGCTATTTCACAGCTGCTGCAGGAGTGCAAACGAAGCTCCTTCAGATTAACTCCTTGCTAGGTGAGACTTCAGCTATGGTGAGCCAATATATAATGGATGCACTCGAAGCCAACCAATTTACACCAAAGCTCGTTGCTTTCAGTGCCGACAACGCAAATTTCAACTTTGGTGGTGCTGCGCGGAACGGGAAGAACAATGTGTTCTCGAGATTGCAAGATTCTATGGATCACAACATCCTTGGAATTGGCTGCGTTGCGCACATAGTGCACAGCACCGTTCAAACTGCTGCCGATTGCCTGCCATTGGATATTGAAGCCGTGATTGTGAAAATCTACTCGTACTTTTACATTTACACGGTCAAGGTGGTCTTTCAAAGAGCTTTGTGATTTTGCATCAGTGGAGTACCAGCGGCTTCTGGCCTATAGCAAGACCAGGTGGTTGGCATTGATGTCAGCTGTTGAGAGGGTCCTAAAGCTCTATCCAGCTTTAAAGGCAGCTTTAAAGGCAGCTTTAAAGGCAGCTTTAAGGGCATATATTTCAAGGCGTATTTTTAAAGGCATATTTTTTACTCTATATTCTGCATAGTCAAGCTGCTATGTTTGAAGCTACTGTACTCCAAATTGAAGGAGACACGAAGACAGCTGTGCAAGTCTACAGCGCCTTAAGCCAGCTGCAGACCAAAGTGCGAGAAAGATTTGAGCAATCATTTCTGCCATCAAGTGTGCGCTCAAGGGCAACAGAGCTCGAAGAACAGGGACAAGTTCGAAGAGAACAGGTTGTGAATACTGTGGTGAATTTTTATGCAACCTGCGCGTCATACCTCGACCGATGGTGCTAGCAGTTTGATGAAGTCAGAAGCCTTCTATGGGTCTCGCTTGGGTCATCCCCATGCTGGGATGACGTGCAGAAAACTGCAGAACTCATAACTTCAGAGTTCAATTATGACACTGTTGATGAGAATGCCACGTTTGATGAAATCAGTGACGTTTCACATTATGTGACTGCTGAAAAAATTAAGAAATGGAAGGCACAGAAAATATCTGTTGGGGAACGCTGGGTGGAGATTCTCGGGCACTTCGAGGAGAATGATGTGCCTTGTGAGAACCTGATAACCGTGCTGGAATATTGCATGTGCCTGCCAGGTACAAATACACCGGTATACAGGGTGTTTTCTCTCATGAACAAGATATAGACCGCAGAGAAGGCACAGCTTAAAGTGGCGACATTAAAAGCCATGCTTGTGCTGAAGGTAAATGTACGCATGACGTGCGAGCAATACTTCGCGCATCTTTGCAAAAAGGAACATTTGGTAAAGAAAATACATTCTAGCCAGAAGTATTAAAGAAGGAGAAACTTTTCGCACAGGTTGATTTAGAAAAACGAAAATGGCTTTTGCGTGTTTGAAATAAAAATATATGATTGAATGGTCTCTTCGTGCCTACCTACCTGCCTGCCTACCCCCCCCCCCCCCCCCCCGTCCCACTTTGGGTTCCATAGAATATGGTCACATTAGACATGGATGACCAATCCTCTTTGGAGACTCTCTGAAACTTCCAAAAAAATTCGCTTTTTGCTAAATTTTACCCTTTACATTCTCCGAAAAATGTAGAGAGGGGAAGAACTTTATTGCTCTAAAGATTGGTCCTGGAGCTTTCTGTAGTTGCGGTCCCTGTTCCAGAGAACCTGGGGCGTCTGCTGCCATGCGGAACCTGTTGACCAGCTATAGCTCATCTTTTAGGCTCCAGCTGGTCTGTGCGCGGTCTCAGGTAAATAAAAAATATAAAAAAGAGAAGAAGCGAAATTTCTCCGAAGAAAGCATTACTTGGGACAAGCGATGCCGCGGACGGCTGCTGCCTTTTGACGCCTTCCTTCCAGTGTGTGTTTTCGCTTTAGAGACGAAATCTGCCTCTTGTATACTATTGTGGCGAAGCGGACTCTCAAATTCTTTCCCGCATCGCAACAGCAGTTTTCCAAACGCACGGCCGAATCGACCTCCGACTCTAGGAGAAAGTTGGAGGAACGCTATGTGCACTTAGCCAAGGTACCGAAAAGCATTTCTTGTCCCTATAGTGCAGCCGCCGCGGTGGCTCAGTGGTTAGGGTGCTCGGCTACTGATCCGGAGTTCCCGGGTTCGGACCCGACCATGGCGGCTGCGTTTTTATGGAGGCAAAACGCTAAGGGGCCCGTGTGCTGTGCGATGTCAGTGCACGTTAAAGAACCCCAGGTGGTCGAAATCATACCGGAGACCTCCACTACGGCACCACTTTCTTCCTTTCTTCTTACACTCCCTCCTTTATCCCTTCCCTAACGGCGCGGTTAAGGTGTCGAACGATATATGAGACAGATACCGCGCCCTTTCCTTTCCCCAAAAACCAATTATTATTATTATTATTATTATTATTATTATTATTATTATTATTATTATTATTATTATTATTATTATTATTATGTCCCTGTAGTGCCTGCTGTTCAGTAAAAAAACGCTCACGTGGTCGTCAAGGTGGCCTCGTGACTCACTTCCAGTTAGCTTCAAAGGCAGGTACGGCGCGTCACTCTTCCCCTCCTGACAGCTTGCGGTTGGCAGAAGCTACTTAATTTGCATTTCCGCGCCTTTGAAGGGAGCAACACGCGCGACTTCAGCTCAAGGCCTTGTAAGCCGCCGGAAGCCTCATACTCAACAATACTGGAGAAAAGCATTTTCAACGGGAAAGCATTTATGAAGTTCAAATCGGAGCTAGAAGATGGGTAATGGCAAGCTGGGCTTTTTTATAATCTGTGGCTAAGAAAAATGTTTCCAAGATTCTCGAGCGTTATTTGATCGAGAAGCTGAGGATATTGAGGGCGAGGGGAGAGAAGCCACCGGCCTGCTGCTGCCACTAGGTCTAAATATGTCGCGAGCCCCATGGTGTGACTAATTGTTTTCTTAGTTTATGTTATACCTATTTTTGAATTTCGCATGAATTACGTTTCACCTCGCCCTGGCTAGTAAAAACAGCTCATTCATGTTAGCCATAAACGCCGGTTTGTCCTCCGCTTCGAACCTACGGAGCCACAACTCCGTCGTCACAAACTTCCACTTTGTTACAGTATCCCGAAACCCATCATCGCAACACACGATCTTTCCCATCCTTTAGGTAAGAGCGAGACAAGGATCTGTTATCAACAGTCTTTTTCTTATCGGAGCTCCAGTTTACCATAGTCTGAAGACTCCAAAAAATAACCAAGAGTACAGGTGTAAAGTTCCGCGCATGGAATTATTAGGCTGGCATACGCAGCGGTGTGAATTGACCTTGTCGCGCTGCTTCAAAACCTCGATGAGGCGACGGTGTACTGGCCAGCCAGTACACGTCTTTTCGCGGCAATCCTGTTATGCATCAGCACATTTAACACTGGTCTCTTGGCAGAAGACGTCGGGAGGTAATTTAGCCCGCCAACGGTCCGTGCCAACAACAATCTCTCGCTTTTTTTTTCAGGCTTTTTAGAAGGTACCAAGCCGGCGTCTACAAGAGGTCCGAAGCGGGAGGAGGGGGGGGGGGGGGAGTTGTGGGAAGGCGCGTACGCCAGTATTCTGCGCTGTCGTTAAAGCGGCGCGGACTGCGGGACCTTGAGCAGCGCGAGAGCTGGCGTCAACTGGCGCTCACGTTACCTAACGCGGCGTAATTCCTCCAAGGGCGCCGTGAGCGACGACTGCCTCTAATTCCCCCTCCCTCTTTTCGCCAGCCGATAATGGTGTGCCTCGCGTAACGCACGCTTCGCGCGGAGTCCTCGAGGCTGCGACTCGTTTCCTGTGCACGTTTGCCGCGTAGTTAGGAGCTGTTATCCTGGCGGGGACAAAAGCCGCTACATCCGGTGCTGAGTTGATGACAGCGGAGAGGAACGCTTCCGAGGCTTCCGGGGAGACTGAGTGCTTTTTCTCCTCGTTTTATTTCCTGGCAACCCTGTGCCTTTGCAAATCAGAGGCCAAGTATTGCCTCGCTGCAATAGTTGTCCATTCCACATATCACTAGAACGTTGCGGAGCTATCTTTTGACTTGGCATCCGGCTCTTTCTGCATCGGGCTTGAAGGAGACTGATCATCCGAACAACGTTCGTCATGAGGAGGGATCGATCACCATAGGTATACTCTTCCGCTTATGATTTGAGATGGCAAATAATCGAGCTGTAGCCGTAATACCTGTAGATGCATGCAGTTCAAAAGATGAAAGAAGAGAGAATTCGTGGAGAAAATTATAGCTTGAAAACGAGTACGCTTGGCGTCAACGCCGACGAGCCTGATTACTACTTCATGGCCACCCTTGCCTGCGTTATCTGAGTAGCGCGTATTATAGCTGCGACAGCTACCGCTCCGCCGATCAGGTTAGGTATAACCCGAGCAGTAAGAAAAATCGTGTCAACAGCCATATGAACGCTGCCGTTCCTGTTCTGTGATAGCTCGCGTTGGCTGTAGCAGACTCCGATGCTCCTCCTGCCTATCGTCTTAATTCTTCGTATTCCGTCAATTGTTTTATGCAATGGCTGACTCTGTAGTCAAAGTCCGCCAGGGCCGAGTAAAATTCTTACGTCAGGTTTTTGAAAATAACAAGGACCTGTGCACCGCTCATCGAACAATGAAGTGAAGGACGGGACCCTCGAATGCAAAAGCGCACACTGCCAAAACAGACATCAATTCAAGCTTTATATATATTGTTTTCTTCAGAGCGTAATTCGTAAGTAGGGTTTAAGCTCCGAGCGACATGCATCCCTAATGAAAGTTCCCATATAACGAGTTCCATAATTCCATACGTTTCTGTAAAAAATTTTATGGAGTCAGTATAGAGAATATAGAGTCTGTGTGGACTATATAGAAACAAGTATGGAAATTCGCGGTCTCCATATGACGTCATGTACATTGCACGGAAATCGTATAGAAGCTATGTGGACTTTTTATGAATTCCGTACAGACGGGAATGAATTTTCATATATTTTTCCATATCTTATGGACTCGATATTCCCGTAATTACATACAAGTGGCTCATGTGGATCGTTTCGGTAGGGATGACGCAGTTCGTGGACGGTGTCGAGAATCAGTCAATCGGTCAATAACTTAATTCCAATGTGACTACAGTTGCTGAGAGCCGAGGACAGAAGTGCAATAAACAGGGCCTGCTGACAATGTCCACGACCCTATGTACTACATGGCTGGGGACGTAACAATTTGGAAGCAACTATTTTACGTGAGCAGAGCTAGTGCACTTCAATAAAGGAAACTAAAACGCATATCAAAAACGATGACTATCAAGCAGCTGAAGAGAAAACCGGAAGGCATAAACTTCTAAGAAATGAATTTCACCGAGTTACAAAAACCACATAAGCAAGTAAAGAAAGTTATAAAATGAACATTTTGCTTTGCACGATGAACTGTGATGACAGTCGTAAGTGGAAAGCCAAGAAGAGTAAACAAGTTTAAAAATGTCTCTAAAGTATAGATGGTTCAGCCAGGCATGATGGTAGTAACGCAGCATTTAGATACCTTTATTTGTTCTTGTATGCGGAATGCCAAACTTTATACAGAATTTTATACAGAACTTTATACAGAATATATATATATATATATATATATATATATATATATATATATATATATATATATATATATATATATATATATATATATATATATATATATATATATATATATATATATATATATATATATATATTCATCATAGCAAGAAGTGTGGCATGTTAAAGCTAGCGTTGTCAGTTATTGGTCCACACAGGGTGCTGCGAGGGGAATGTAAACTTCAGGAGTTTTGGATGAAGGTGCCACAAAGGCGGGATGCCATTCTCGTGATAAATCATCACTCTCTTGCACATGTAGCATTTGGCTCCCTATATAGGCTGCACGCACAAACCAGTATAGGAGTGCAAACTGCTGGGCTAGTTGGTTCATATTGCATAGAAAAGGAACCAGCGAAAATAGACGCAAGACAAGAACAAAGGAGGCACACACCACAACGCTGGACTTACAACTGACTTATTGCGATGAAGACTCGCTCATTTTAAAAGAATTTCCTGCCTGCGCACCCACCCTACAGACAATACACTTCGCGCACCACATGATGACATGCCTACTATAACGATAAAAACTTGTACTCCTTTTCAGTGATAATCACAGACGGCTCACTGACGCATTTCTGCTTATTCTTTCTGATCATGAATGCCTCCAATAGCTCACGCTCACTGCAAATGTTCTCCTAGTTTTCACATTGCCAGCATTATCGGGCGGGGGAAATTTAAACGTGAGCGTGAGATATATATTGGAGGCATTCATGATCAGAAAGAATAAGCAGAAATGCGTCAGTGAGCCGTCTGTGATTATCACTGAAAAGGAGTACAAGTTTTTATCGTTATAGTAGGCATGTCATCATGTGGTGCGCGAAGTGTATTGTCTGTAGGGTGGGTGCGCAGGAAGGAAATTCTTTTAAAATGAGCGAGTCTTCATCGCAATAAATCAGTTGTAAGTCCAGCGTTGTGGTGTGTGCCTCCTTTGTTCTTGTCTTGCGTCTATTTTCGCTGGTTCCTTTTCTATGCAAACCAGTATAGCTTTCATATGTTTCCCAAGTACTATATCGCGAAGTGGAACTCGTTGCCTAAAGAGATGTTTGGAAGTGAAAACTTAAAAAAAATATGCACTTTCCACCTTTTTGTGGTGTTCTGTTTCTCACCCACGTCTCTCCTACTATGCTCAGTTTGTAGTTTTTCCATCTGAACACCCAACCTGCGTTACTGAATTGTATCGTTATTGAAACTTTCTTCCATGCCAATAGGAATATCGTTTGTATCATTTCGCCCATTCTGTTTGGAACGCTGTCAGCAGTAGCGTCTAACATACCCAACCATTCTGGACAAAACATTATTATTATTATTATGCGGGAAACCATTTATGAACGCAATTTTTTAAAATAATGTAAAATTTTACAATAGCAATCATTATATTCGCCAATTTTCCTACTGCAGTCTTGCATTTTTTTTTTGTATTAACGTCTTTGCTGTCATCAAAAGCACTGCCTATTGGTTTTCTATGGCAGTCTTAAATGTTCCATGCGATCGATGGAAACACTTTCAAATAAAGGTTTTGCTGCATATCAAAAGAATGAACCATTATTAACAATATTTCCATAAGAGTATCTTACAATTTTTAAATTCTCAAAATTTTCTCCGTGCATATTTCACATCAAATAGTAAACTGAAGAACAGTGAGGTCGGCACTCCACAGTACCTTTCCCAAACCATGACACAATCGTGTGAAAGAAAGCCTGTGGTGGTGACTGTAACACGTGGTATAACGTTACGGTAGTGTAGCAGAGCAATATAACCACATGAGAAGGATATACTAGAGAAACCGGCGAAGCAAGCCAAGCAAGGAGAACTCAAACAAAAGATGAACAAGTGCGGATGCATATTTGCCTCATTTTCGTCCACCGTAGTAAAGGAAACACTGCAACTTTTGTGTTTTTTTTAATGTCTATATATATGGGCCCAAAGAAGTCGGCTTCTCAACGCACACCCTTTCTTGCCCATCTTACGGAGCGCGCCGACAAATAAAGTGCGCACCACAGTACGTACCTCTCTCTTATAAATCTAAATGCCCCCCCCCCCCCCCCTCGCCAGTTCCCGATAAAGAAACACGAGGAACCCCGCGGGCGCACCCTACAAGAAATGCCACATTATACACAAAAGCGATGCCGCAAACGAGAATCCGCTCCTTCTGTTTTCGTCTTCTTGTATAGCCGAGGCCTGTCTCGGCGTCGAGGTCAGCGGGTGCGAGACGCGCGTTTTGCTCACGCGACGCCAGTGTCGACGTCGCCGACTACGACTGCGGCAGAAGAAAACAGCGCGCCGCGTAATTGCGGCGATTAAGGCGCACCAGACCAGACATGGGCGGGCACACTCGGCGTGAGGAAGATGGCTGCTGCTGCTGTGCGCAGACGGACGACCTTCTTCACAGAACCCCTTACTTCTGTGGAAAAGGCAACTCGTGTCATTCGACGGTCGATACCATCGTCGTCACCGGAGTTACGTGCAGCGCTGAACAAAGCTGCTGCTTTGTACTTCTGCTGCGCGCATCTATCTATAGGCTGACCGTTCCAGATGATATCGCTGCGTTCATCTGCCTGTTCAAGGCCCTGTACTGCCCGGAAACTTAATTTCTCTCACCATTGAGAGTCACACAAGCGCGCGAATTTAGCTCAGTTCAATTCAATTCTTCATTTTCCAGACGTACTCTGGAAGGTTTCAAGAGCTAAATTTCAGCTAGCATATTGGCAATTAAGGCCCATGAGCCGTTGTACAAAGCAGCAGAAGACGACATTTGGTGCAGGCAAAGGTTGCAAAAACAGCAGCAACGTTCATGATGTAGAAAAGAAGCACCGGGAATAGTGAACTGCTACACGATTTATAGCAAGAACTAAAGGTGGGCACTTGTCGGTTTACTTTGATAAGTGCTTTAGTAGCTGTGCTGGGGAAGTAAAGTTTATCTGCCTAAACTTATTTAGTGAAATAAGCTTTTCTTCGGCGTGGACTTCTGCCCTGGGTGGACCGAAAGACGGAGCGTTATGACGGTTCAGAAATGTGGGACTGCATTACGAACAGACGCGTTTGTGCTCGCAGCCGGGTGTCTCCTGACTCGCTGCACGAAACTAGCGAGGCACTGCCTGTATGTGGGAGGTTCGCAAGTTGGAAGCGGGGCACATTCGTCAAGGACATGGTGGGAACATGGCGGACTCATCGCCCGGTTCCTGCACCCAGGAATTCCTGGCGCCATTGGCTTCTTTGGAACCGCGAGCAGCGAACGGATATGAGTGCTGCTTTTAGTCGCTTCAACCGCCTTTTCTGTAGGGCTAGATGCCTAGCACTGTAGTCTATGCAGTACCCCTTTTTCCGCGCTGTCCTTGAGTTAAGCCATATTTTCCACGCTCAGTCGGCGCAAGACATTCCCCTGCCATCTATGCGCTGCTGTTGTCTTTGCAAAAGCGACCAACCGCGTGCACAGAAAACAGGGCGCCTGTTGATTTTGTTCCCATTATTTTTCGATGTTCAATAACGCTCAGCGTGTACGGGAGATTATAGTATGCAGCAAGTTGCTGGCAGCCCGATCAATATACCACGGTTTACCATAGTTAGCCCGCGAGAGAGCCCCTAATCCGGTTATCTCTGTAATCACGAAAGCACCAGTGTGTCAGTCAAATTTCATATAAGACGAGGAATATGGCTGCGGGCGTGTCTAATGAGATTATCGTCTCCGTTTTGCGGCCTGCACGGCTGAAGCAACCCGCGGTACAACAAAATGGCACCCGTGACGTCACGTGAATACCCCCCGGTATAAGATTTCATTTATTTAGTGAAACTTGAAAAACATTTACATGTGCCCCTATTGGCGCTCAACTTACTCCCCATTGCATTGTGACGCGCTGAAAGCAACTGAACCGTAATATCCTGCATTTCCGTGAGCGCAGGGGCAGCAGAGCGCCACGTTGATTGGTCCGAACCCAGTGACGTCACGAGTGACCGCACAGGGACGGCACGTGCACTCTGTCAGAGATTAAGGCAAATCCTACTTCTCTACGAGAGAAGAGCCCCGCCGCGGTGGCTCAGTGGTTAGGGCGCTCGACTACTGATCCGGAGTTCCCGGGTTCGAACCCGACCACGGCGGCTGCGTTTTTATGGAGGAAAAACGCTAAGGCGCCCGTGTGCTGTGCGATGTCAGTGCACGTTAAAGATCCCCAGGTGGTCGAAATTATTCCGGAGCCCTCCACTACGGCACCCCTTTCTTCCTTTCTTCTTTCACTCCCTCCTTTATCCCTTCCCTTACGGCGCGGTTCAGGTGTCCAACGATATATGAGACAGATACTGCGCCATTTCCTTTCCCCGAAAACCAATTATTATTTATTATTACGAGAGAAGACGGCAAACAAGAGGTTACCCAGGCAGTTAAAAAAATAGGCGTTTGCTTTAATTAATGTTTTTTTGTAGAATATGACTTACAAGAACTAAAAATAGAGCCCCGGCTTTCGCCACATCAGACGAAAACAATAAAAATGTATGTATGCAGTGGAACTGTAGCAAAGGTAATGATTTGGAAGGTGGCCTGTGGATGAGGGCCGCTTCCGTTTCATGCGGTAGTCTTAAACAAACGAAACGTAAACAAACGGTTAGTGTTGCCGAAAAAATGTATTAAGAGCAACTCCAGACATTTCATATTTTCGTCCTTTGGCCTCAGCACGGCCGGCGATTTTCTCGATACTATGTTCTTAATGCTGGTAGGTTGTATGAATACCGATGAATAACATTTTACAAGACTCAAATTCGTCACAATTTCAGTTTTCTGTCTCGTGTCTGTAACCTCGAAGAAATCGCAACGCTCACCCAATACGCCATAATGATAGGCTTAAATAATGTCTCCCTTTTCATCGCGTTGTTAACTTTGATTTTAAGTTGGTTTTATGTCTCTTCTCTTGTGTTGTCAAATTTTCTGTAAATATTGCGAATTATTTGCATCATATTACTGATTTTTTTTTGTAGTTCAACTGCTGAACTCTCCTTCGTGTTTCTTTTACCAATTCATTTTGTTGTTATTGCTTATTTGTCGTTACTGTTCACCGTGCCGCCGAACACACACTAGTCATGGTGAGCGGCGGCGAGTCGCTGTCAGGCGGCTTTTTTTTTTCTCTTGACCTCAAACATACAAAGGGTTGGTCAAACGCTTCCAGGCCCAAGCAGGGCTGCTTTTGAGCAATACACTCGGGTAACTACAAAATCTCCGAAGCTTAAAAGCTCTGTAGAAGGTAGGACAAGTATTCTTCTCATTTCTGAGAACCTTCTTAACTTTATTTGCATCCTAAGCTCCAGGATATGCCGCTGAAAAGCAGATCTTGTGGCATGGAAACCATGACCAACCAAGTACGGTCTGTAAATTGATCGGATTAAGCATTCCAGTTCTCATGATAATAAGAGTAAACAATATTATATTGACACGGTGCTTTCCGCTAGCACGAGCCGCCTCAAAAAGAAGAAGAAGCGATCTGGTGCTGTGGTCAAGACGTTCTTCGAAGCCCGCCGCTGTCTCTTGTGATCAGTGATCTCCCGCACTCACACGTGACATCTCGGTGCATTCCGCAACCCCGCACCTCCACCAATATGTCACGTGTGAGTGCGGGAGATCACTGATCACAAGAGACAGAGCGGGCTTCGACGAGTGAGTGAGTGAATAAACTTTATTGCACTAATAAAGGAGTCTTGCTGCTTGCCGGAAGATTGCCGATGTCTTACAGGCTGAGCGTGGTTGGCGCCCCTAATCCAAGGCACCACTGTCCCGGGCCATCCGGCATGCGTGGCTCACTAGGTCTCTTTGGACCTTGAGCTGGCTGCTGGTTAGCCGGTTCCCACTGCTCCACATTTCGCTCTTTATTACCTCGGAAAGCTACATTGTGTATGCATTCCCGTGTGATATGATACAGCGTGGGGGTTGCCCCGCACCACGGACATGCATCCCTATACTGCTCCGGATACATTTTATGTAAAATGTGAAGGTTGTGGAAGGCTCCTGTTTGGAGTCTTCTCCAACATGTCGCTTCATATTGTGTTAGCAGAGGATGTGGCTGGGGATATTTGCGTCTTCTGCCTTTGAAGAGGTTGAGGATAGCTGCGTACGTGAGCTCTACCGTCATCTCCGGGCCGTCCGAGGCGTTTGACGCACCAGCTCGGATAGTGAGCTCGCGAGCTAGCTTGTTCGACGAACGTGTTGACCACAGCTCCAGATCTTCTTTTTGAGGCTGCGCGTGCTAGCGGAATGCACCGTGTCAATATCTACCTCCGCAAACAGCTGCTGCCTCTGAACCAACCGTTACACAGTAGTGACCGCCCCGCGAGTTTTTCATCAAACTGCTCGCTAAAGTTCCGCTACGAATTTCGAGCATTAGTTAACGGTTTGCATTCGAACAGGAGCCACGCCGGTGCGTGTTACGACAAGCAGCGCTAGTGAGTGGTTCGAACGGTCTTCGCTTTCTGTTCACTCGATCCGATCGCTGTTCGCTCGCTCTATCGCGTGAGCGAAGGTCGAGAGTCCTGCTTTGCGCTTCGGCAACCCCCCCAACACACGTTCTTTGCTGCGAAGACGAGTCACGCCGGAGGCGCGCGCGACCACCGTCATATCAGTGCACCCAGAGGGGGTGACGCAGTCGAAGCGAGCCGTGGGCGGGCGTCATTCGGCGAAAGCCAGAAGCGGCGAGGAATCGAACGGAACGCTGCGCCGTTCCGGAATGGCGAAAAAAATAACAGAGCGGCAAGTACTACACGGCTGCGCCGTCGGTTACGCTTCGCCCCCCCCCCCCCCCCTCCCGCCCGTAATGTATATTCCTAAATGGCGGTGCTCGGACACGCTAGGCTGACCCGCTGCGGCCGTGCTCATTCCGAAGAGTAGAGTGCTGCCCACGCGATGGAGACCTGAGCGAAGCGTAAACGGCGGGAAAGTTATTGCTTTCGCGGAGTGCCGATAACGCGGCAACAACTCGGAATTGCATTGCAATAGTGCGAAGCTCGCCGTACAGGCCTAAACGAGCTCTCAATTAAATCACCTGTATTTTGCTGTCTATACGCACGGTTTAATGAGAAAGCATTAGATGGCTCATCGATACGATAACCAGGCGTCTCCCACAATGTGGCTGCGTAAAATACTCCGCGATTCGTCGAAACCGTGTGACGTCATCAAAGGTGGGAAAATACGAAGTGTTCATCAGTAATAGTTTGTTGTATCGAGTATAATGGCGCAAAAGCTGCTAAGACTATGATGCGCCAAACACAGGGCCTACAGGTATGACACGGTATTACAGGGTTAAGCAGTAATGGTCGTTACTATAGTCCGATACAACTCAACAAGGCAGCGGCTTTTCCCATCAAAGGACCCCTTCCATCCAATGGCGTCTGCTGATCCTCGTGAACATGCTAGCGTGACAATACAGGAAGTGGCCTGTCAATGCAGGGAGGGACTATCGGCTTTATTCTGCCACTCCCTGCACTGTCACGCTAGCAAGATCATAAGAATCGGCCGACGCCATTGGCTGGAAGAGGGTCCTTTGACGGGGAAAAGCCGCCTCGTTCTGGAGTTGTATCCGACTATAGTGACTACAACGGCGCCAACTACGAAGAAATATAAATGGACTGGCATAGAACTGCAATGCTTTTCTCATTGCTAGCACTTATTTCCAGCATATTAATTGCCCGCGGTAAATTTTGTTTTCTCTGCAGGGCTTACATAGTTGCGAATTAGCGTTCAACAGTGAAGTCAGCAGCTCCAGGAGGAGGTATTATTTAGTACGAAGTGACAAGCAACCTAAAGCAAATAAGAAGGAAAGCCATTCTTTCATCACTGCTTCAGGCAGTTTGTCTTTTGTGTTTGTTTATGGGCACACTGGGTATATTTTTGTTTTTTTAATTAGCTTTGGTTGGGAGCCCACTTGTAACTCCACGAAAAAGTTATTTTTAATTAATCTTTTTCCTCTATGGATATCGTAGTAGGATTTCATGCATGTTTTCTAGCCCAGTCGGTCCAAAAGAAACTATATGCGACGACCATTTTCCTCCACGACCGCCTGTTTCTCACATAATTTATATAAAGAGATAACAGGAAAGGGCCTGTCTTTCAGCGTGTATTCAGTGTAGAAACACTGGAACGCGCATCAATCGTTTCAACGGCGCCGATTTATCCGCTGAAAAGGAGGTTTCGTGCCGGCATTCGTATAGTCTTAAGCATATACAGAAAATGTTTTCGACGAGATCAGGTTGGTATATGGTTCAAGCGTCTCTTCTGCCACTTTGGTCGAACACATTTCGTGCCGTTCAGTGTGCTTCGCTGGTCACAGCATAGTTCGTATCACGGGCGGCATTCGGTTGTTATTTATTCTCTCTTGTAGTCACGTAAAAAAATTACTACGTTACTAATTTCACATTGATAAAATTATGAACACTAGAGGGACTAAAAAAATCTGTGCTTTCCTTTGTTTCGGCTTCCTTCAAATAAGCGTAAAAAGTTGCCCAAAGGGTTCGCTGCGCTGCTTATACAATGCGTGCTTCTGTGCCTTGCGACGACAAACTCGCTCACATCATGCACAATGTCCAATCACGACATTCGCCCATGGACGTCACTGACTGACGTCATGCACCGGCTGCATGCTGCTCGCATGGTAGCCGCTGGACGGTGCACTGCTGCATAGATGTCGATGCGGTTTCTCTTGGGTCAAAGAGCGCGGTGGCAGGTGTACTGGCCGAGCAACAAGCGTTGATTGAGCTCATCGCCATTCGTAGCGCGCCACGCGGGCCCGACCTTGGCGCGACCGTGGTTGGCCATGCGTTGCCCTGGTCTCCAGGGCGACCAGGACACAACAGTGCGCTCCAGCGCGCGCAACACGCTTGAGCCACGGTGCCACTACAGCGCAGTTCTGCAAGAACTCGTCCACTGAGCACCCGTGAAGGCGCCGTTAGACTGGACAGCTCGGGATCGGGGCAGGATTTGCTGAGTGTCCCGGCCCTGTGGGTCACCTCGCCATAAAAGTGGTGCTGCAGACGGACAAACAATCGAACTGTGCGCATCTCACAGGAAGAAGCTCTGAACTGGTCTGACGGCGCTCACAGCTCTGTCAAGGTCATCCCGAGACCGTTTTCGCGAGGAAAAAAAAATTGTTCTGATCGGAAACCTGGGATCGCAATCCCTGCCGTCTACTGCTGATCATCAAGACGCTGTGAGGTCAACAGTTGTCGTCGAAGATAAGACAGGTAACGCCGGAACTGTGTAAATAAGCCTGTCAAGGAAACTTCTAAGTTACAAGTTTCTTGCCGAAAGTGCTTCAAGGACGCTTGGCGCGGCTTTCAGTGTTTTTATTCAAAGCGGTAGAGTAAGGACCCGAACTTCTACCGAGGTCACCATGACGGTAGTTGTCTGATAGCGAGCACTCATCGAAACGTTGAACCTTGGACTTTCGGGTTGCACTACTCTTCAAGACAAACGTAACCAAGTGCGAGCACAGATCACCCCTTTTATGAGAGGACGCAGAAGGGGGGCTCCTGGAGCCCCTAGCTTGTCGAGGCTGGAGCTGCTCCTTTGGGTCGCCATCTTCGGGACGATCACCAAGCATGGTAAGACATTTCTTTTTCCTATTGTTAGGAAGAGGTTGTGGCATGCATTGTAGGAGCGTAGCATGGCTATCGCCTCACACAGGCTAAGCTTGCCAGAAGAAGTGATGCAGTGCAAAGAACGGTGCAAAGAACAGAGTGTCAACTTCCGAGCGCGTTTATTTCGCTTACGCCCTTGTATTCTCAGGCCTATATCGCTTCTTTTTCTTTACCCAGTCACATTCCCGTACAAAAAAAAATTCCACCTCTTTATCACGAAGGTTGAATGAAGCCACGCTGATGCATAATGCTTCTAGCTTTCCTGATGAACTAGCCTTCGATGATTTCGCTTTCTCTTCTATATTCGGTTCGTTTTAGAAGAACACTGTATTCTCGAATACTGGAACGCACCCGCAGTATTTTTTAAATTGTTCTGCCAAATGTCCCTCGGTGTTGTTTTTTACGCTTAATGCGTGTTCGCGAGCCCAGTCATTAAAGCACCGGCCCGTCTGGACAATGGAGACGCTGTTGCGGCTTAGGGGAACCTCATACCCTACGCCTTTGATGCATTCAGTGTATACTGCGTCTCATGGTTATTGTTGTTGTTGGCTTCTAAGTGGCTTAACCCACAGTGGCGGATTGGCCAGAGTGCCCTGCACACTCAAATAGGCACCCTGGTTCGTAGCGCAGCCTTTTCGTCCTCGTCTGCTCATCACAGGGCAGATCTTCGCCGGACAAGTGTCTCTCTCTCGTGGTGTCCGTGACCTCATTCGCGCTGCATCGCTTAAGCCTAAACCTTCCTCCATGTAGTGCGCATCATGATCCTACTCTTGTCAGAGGAATCATTTCGACCGGGGTTTCCCCTTGAAGATTGCGTCTATGTCAGTCCTGTAGAAACGTGGCCTAAATAAATGAAAGGTAGAAGAGGTACGTCCCCTTCTCCTTTGGCACTCAATGAGGGAAGGGTTGCTCAACGAGAAAGCCATGGCGCAGTTAAATTACGATGTTGTTCTTCTTCTTTCGTTGACTCGTGGAACTCGGCGACACGTTGATACGCAGAGAGGAGACCTTCTTCAGACTACGTACAGTCTTGATCAAAAGTCCTAAGGCCACAGCATTCAGCTGTAGCGAAATGAATGTTCGTAGAATGCTCCGTGAAGTGGACCATTCAAAACAGAAGTCAAGCATGAAGCTTCTCTACCGCAAGAAGAAACCTTCTGCTAGCACTTCAAGGTCATTCGACCTTTAATAGTGCCTTAATGGCTCTGTTATGCGGCTGAAGAGAAAAGCCTTTGGCCTTTAGACTTTTGGCCAAGACTGTACATTTATTTACACTATTCATACAGGGTCGCTAGGTGTGACCAACATAGGGAAGCACTTTCCGGAACTCGCTAAGAGCTCGACTGTGGAAGGCTTACAGAATCAGGCTAGGGCTCGCACCAAGCAAGGCGTCCCTGTCTTCCGCTACTCAACAGGCCGGAGTCTGCACCAAGCGAGACCTCCGTCAACCACGCCTTCACCCGTTCCGACCGTCTTGTTCGGTCGCCCAAACCAACCCCCCGTCACCACTCCGTGTGCGCGCGCATTCTTTCATTTTGGCGCCAAATTTCAGTTCTTTCCCGCCTTTTCCTAATAAATTAAAGATTTCAAATACAAGGCAAAGTAACAACAGCTCAGGCGCGCCACTTCCACCAATCGGAGTTGTGGGTGGCGGCTCGGGGCACCAGTGCCCCAAGTCGCCCTCAAAAAACCAAAGACGGTCCGTAGACTTGCGTCTATGAGGCTCATAGACATTATATAGACATAGCCCATGACTAGTCTATAGGCAATAGAAATCTTATAGACAGTCTATATACAATCTATAGATTTATAGCGACACACTTTTAGTAGACTTTTTTCTATAGACAGGCTATACACTATGAGTAGCCAAAAAGAAATGTACAGGAAGGAAACGGAGGCTATAAGAAGTCTATAGATAGTCTATAGATAGTCTATAGACCATTTTATAAGGTCGCGGATCAAGCCAAGCCAGTTCAACAGCTCATAAACTTGTTTTTCGGCTGATTTGAAACGCGCGTCTAAAATGATATAAAAACTAAAGGCGCGTGCAGGGAACAGTTGAGTGAAAAGATGGCCACAAAACACCGTGGACATTGCTGAGTAAGGTTGCAAACATATATATTACTTTGCGTTTCAGCGGAATCGTGCTGTACTGGGCCTCGGAGTGTTCAGTTAAAACCGAAAAATGTCAGTATTCTTCAGATATACGCCACAGCTTGCTGGGTATGGTATACGAGTTGTAATCGGCCACAAGAGAGAACTTAATATGGGCAGAAGCCAGAAACGCGCTGAGACAATAGGACCACTTTGTTAAGCGGTAAGGTAGTACTTTTTGAGGCATTGCTACGCTACTTTAGACACGTGCCAGGTGCGGACCGAAACGGTTCAGCACTTCGTCAAGTTTCGTCGACTAGCAAAGCGTCTTCTGCTCTGAGGCTATCATTACCTTGCTAGAACCGTTACTATGTTGAGGAGTTTTCTCACGACACGTAAGATGACTGGCAACCATTGTAAGCGTAACAAGCCACCTTTAACAACACTCAGGTGCAACTCAAGAACGAAGCGGCAACGCCCTTTAAAGGAGCCTCTTCCAGCCAATGGCTTCGAGCGAATCTCGCCATTGTACGATTCCCTTTTATTCTCCTTCACCGATCCACTTAAACTTTCTATTGTCGGATGTATCTCAAGAAAGCAGCGGCTTTTCACCGCCAAAGGACCCACTTCCAGCCAATGGCGTCGGCCGACTCTCATGACCCTGCTAGCGTGACAATGCAGGGAGCGGCGCCGCAATGGACAGAGGGGTCTATCCCCGACCACAGAGGGAAGGAATTATCCTTTTTCATTCACCACTCCCTGCTTCGTCACACTAGCAGGGTCATGAGAATCAGTCGGCGCAATTAGCCGGAGGGCCTCTTTGAGGGACACCTGCAACGCCGTTCTTAAGTTGTATCCGATTTAAGGAACCATGCACGAACGTCACAAAAATTCGTCGTGCTTGGGCTTCCGCGATGGTTTAACGGCACTACTATCACTGCCGCCATCGTGCGGACTTCATCGCTGGAGCCTATCTGGCTCCTTCTGGATTCCAACTGCAGTCACTTTGTGTTGTTTCAAATCCGAAACTTTGGGTTTGTGGAGCGTGTTCTGGTTTTACAGTTCCTTCTTTCAGTGAAGAAGTGAGTAGTGTGTCGCAAGCAGCATACGCACTTACATTTAACACAAGTAAATAAAGTTATTCCGAAATGGAAGCGACTAGACTCAAATGTCGGGTTTCACTTGCATCTGCCAAGCAAATGTATAATGATGTATGCTTGTCACCTTCAACCTGCGTTCGCTTGTTTCTTTATATTATAGTTCGGATTTCTGCGCGATGCCACTTTCAGATTTGAACTTCTATTTACATTTTAACTGTGGTAGCATTTCGTAGTACAGCCACTGCTTTAAACACGCCCATTTATGCGTTAATTACGGGCGCATAAACTGCTCTGGCTAACTAAAAAGTCAAGACGCGCAGGGCCACCACATTTATCACCGAGGAAGAAACGGGTAACTCTTCCATGTAAAATATTTTCAACCGAAAAAAAAACCGTAAATTGCGCTCTGAGATAAACACCAAATAAAGACAGCCGAATTTTCAAAAATAAGAAATTTCGCTGTGACGCCCAATTAACTTATGTGCTGACAGTGCGATAGCGTTAGAAACTTTTTATGCCTTTGCCGAGAGTGACGCCACTTCCCCCCTGCCAATGCAAGAATTTAATGACAGACGAGAATTTTTTTTTTCTCCGGTGCCTTTTAATGCTATCTCAGTAAAAATCGGGAACTTGAACTTCAACTTACTCTGCACGCTGCTCAAGTTAAAAAACCTACTCAGTCAACGCTAACAGCAAAACACAGCTATTCCGGCTGCTACAATGGTACATCTGGCTGTGCAAGCCGATGACATGAGGCGATGAGAAAATGGGACAATGCGCAAATGAGGCAGTGGTAAGGTATTTCCTTGCGGCAGGCATTGTGACCCGTCAGCACCAGTCGTACAGAAGGTGCCTGGCACTAAACAACTAAGCTCCTTTGTGTCAGGCCTGTGCTGCAGCTATTACAGGCTGCATAATGAAAATGCAGTTTTAGACCTGAGATGTCCTTCCTACCCTAAGAATTTCTCTCAAAGAGCCGCAGACCGTACCTGACCTGCATGCACACTGCAAGAGAAAGGAATGTGCATATGTAAAAGCCTTTCGGTAAGAAACAAGAACAGAGTGTTTGCCGAGTTGGTTTCGGTCCATATATTTACTTCAGCGCGGAAGACGCAGTGCAGAAAAAAGAAAGGCAATGCTCTCCTCTGCCCGGTGTCTTTCGCGCTGTTGTTATTTTGATAACTAACGCTGACCGTCTCATGTCGTAAAAGCCTAACAAGAACGTCGCTTTCTTGGATTTAAGCCAAATTAAGGCGAACCTGCTTATGCTCTTTCTGCGTGCATGCTTCACAAGAATACGTAATTCCCTTTTGTTGCTTTTGCGAATTCCTGGCCAAAAAGAAAAGCAAAGAAGTTTTGTCGAATAGGATTACGTTTCTCTGCTGTTGGGTTTTCGACTGTTTACCGCTTTATATATTGTAATCAGCTCACAAAAGTCGTTTCCTAACCAACCGCGCTATAGATGCTGAGATGTATAGTAAGATACTCAGCTCCATTACAGGATATTGCGCGTAACCGTTTAACATCTTCTAACTTTATACGTTGATGCACCACAGCCAACATTCAATACTCAATTTCAATTCGTTTTTTTCCTTCGTTTTTTTACTCCTTTCACTTTATCGCCTTCTGCGCCTTTCTCCTTCCATCTTATGCTTGCGATTTTCACACGCCGGCTAAAATCTGCTTTTCATGAAATTGTTTCCCTGTCTTTAGTACAAAAGGGGCAGCTTAGTGCAAGGGGTAGGTTGACCCGGCTGGTTTCAGATGAACTTAGATCGTAGAAGCGCAATAAATAGGACAAGCGCAAAAAGTGCTAGTCCCTATCTAAGGTCGGTCGACGTTTTGCGCAGACATGGTGTCAACTGAGTACTGCATGTTCAAAACTTCATTGCTCCTTTGAACATGCACTGCCAGCGCCTCCCCTACTTTTCCAATACCAGCCGAATGCAGCTGACCCAGTCGATCAGACAAGGCCCTCTCTTATCCTCCTTTCCTACCCTTCTCCGTCAGCTAGCCTTCTAACAACACCCCCTACACTTCCCCCTACACTTTCTAGGGGGTGTTGTTTCGCGCCTTCGGCACGGCTGTGAAGCAGGGTAGCGTGTTGGTGGCGCCCTACGACGGAACACGGATGAACTGAAGCAGCCGCAAGCGGTCGCATGCAGCGCATGCAGCTTCGGAGATCGGTACAGGCAGCCGATACTAGTCTATGGTCACTCCAACTGGCTAGCGCCGCGTCGTGGCAACTAACTGAACTGGGCATCCAAAATGCTCCCACTGCGAAGCGAGTGATTCTGCTTGCGTTCAAAGGATAGAGGCAGCGGTGGCTCTGCCTTCACCAGAACGAGGATGTCGTTTGCGCTGCGCACAAAATAAAAGCGAGGGGATCTGATGGAACGCAAAACGTTCTGCATGTTTGCAGACAGCTGATCGTAGTCCACACAAGGAAGCCCCAAGCGCGAGCCTCCATCGTGCCACATTGACTGACGCAAAGACAAACAGCCAAGCCCCCAGCGCCTGTGCATCGATCACCAGATTTTATTCAGCGCCGCAGATTGCAGCAGCTATTAGAGACTCTGAGCATAGCGCGTACTGCCAGCGCAACCTGCTGTGCTGAGTCACAGGCTGTGTTTGAGATGGTTGGTACTCATGAGTCCGAGGGTGGATGTCGCTTTAACGACTTAGCTAACCAGCACGGCTAGAATATGTCAGGACGAGGCCAAATTGGCAAACAATGCGAAGCGGGAAAAGAGTAGACCATATGTGTTTGAAGGAATCCCCCAAAATTGGAGCAATCTATGAAACAAGGAAGTAACAACTCAATAATTTTTAATTACTGATCTTGCTCCACCTTCGGGCGCTTCCCACAACATATTGGACTCCTGTCTGTGGCTAGTTCTGGAAGTGGAAGTTCTGTGGCTAGAGGGCGTACTCAGCGTTAAGTCTTCGCATAATGGTGGTCCTCGCATGAGATAGAGAGCTTTAGCAGACCTCTCCACGTACTCGGTCCAGATCAGCGTCAACGTTGCGAAGGCACATCGAACTAAAACGCGTGCCGCCACTTCTACCGCGTACCGCGAGCCGCGAGTCCGCATGCGCTGATAACCCTGAGGACGCCGCTTGCGCATACGTAGTGTTATCCTCTCTTCCTGTCCCATCACCTCTTTCATTTCATTTCTCCATTCTGCCTGCTATCCCTTTATTTCCGCTGCCCCAGCTCAGGTGCTTCAGTATCGATGGCAGATGCCGGGGCTAGGAAAAATCTTTTCCTTCATTTTTACTATTATTTTAATAAAACCACTTACTATTAATACATACTTAGTGACGGCTCGCGGTGCTCGCTGTGATAAGTGTCTCTAATTTTAGCCAATCATTCCGCCGGTTTTGCTAAACGGAGCGATTGCGGCTTGTGACGCAATCTGGCGTTAAGAAATAAAAGTGCTTTGGCAAAATAAAATGAAATTTGAAGCCTCTTTAGGTCACATCACTTTATTCTTGCTTTCCTGGTACTTTACTCATGTTAGACGAACATATTTAGTTGCAAGACACTTGATAATATAGCGCGTATTAAGCAAAACGCGGCCAGCACTTGGAGTTGTCTGATCCATCTGTACTCTGCTGTGTTGTTCGTGGTAGTGGCATCTTTCAGCCGCTATTACATTTTTCCCTCTTCCCGCGATGTAGTAAGGGGTTTTATTAAAAATAATAGTAAAAAGGAAGGAGAAGATTTTTGCTAGCGCCGGCATCTGCCATCGATACTGAAGCACCTGAGCTGGGGCAGCGCAAAATAAAGGATAGCAGGCAGAATGGAGAAATCAAATGAAAGAGGTGAGGGGACAGGAAGAAAGGATAGGGGGAGAGGTAATATACACGTGTTCTGCAGTGTCCGTTTGTGTTCTCGCGACTAAACAGGGGAGAAATCGAAGTGTTTGCGGTGAGTCAGCGCGAGCCCCTTTGATCATGACTGCACGCATAGCCATTACCATCATCAGCCTGACTACGGCCAATGTAGGACAAATGGCATATCCATACCTCAAATAACCTTGCCCTCTGCCAGCTGCGGCCATAGCCATTTATTAGCGAGATACATTGATACACTCATCAAGGCAGTGATGTATTTTCTGAAATTTGCTTTGCTTCCTGCCGATAGTAGACAACAATGTTGTCTCCGTTATTACTGAACACGGTTTTTCCCAGCGCTGCGCTTCAAATCGCACTTGACTGCGAGCACGACTTTTTCTACAACCCGCTTCCCTCTGTGCGCCCAGACGCTCGAAACTATTCACTCCCAAGCAGCACGGGTAATCGGCCCAATATTGGAAGTGGCTGGTTTCACTCTGACCCTTTGTTGGATCGGCGTTTGCCAATGTATTTCCAACATTGGGACGATTAATTTGCTGCGGCGGCTGCAACTACCTGGGTCAAAAAACAGAGATCCTTGTGTATATCTTGAAGCACTTCAGGGCCTGCACTAGGGCAGATGAGTCCATGAGGCCGTGAAACTTGAAGGCGGTCTCGGCCGTGACCGTCGAGTCGGTGGCGGCCATATTGAAATAACCGGAAATCTCGAGATGTTTCCGCGTGACACGTCGCGATGCTCCGCGCTAAGCCGGCGCGCAGCGCAGCGGAGAAGGCGCTCCATTCACCCGCTACACTCTAAACACAAATACGCCTATGTGGGAGTAAAAAGAGAGTAAGCTATCCTCTACGCTCTAAGCAAACGGAGTAAAATAAGAGTAAAACTTCCTTTTTACTCCCATATAGGTGTATGTGTGTCTAGAGTGTAGAGCATTTGCTTTTATAAAAGGGAGTGCGCTATAGAGCACTGCTTACTCCCTTTTTACTCCTTTGTGTTTAGCGAATAGGGACTGAGCTTTCTGCGCATGCGCACTTGAGCACCGGCTCAGCGACTGAGCAAGCGTATACCGTGAAACTGGTCTTCTCAATCTGTTTAGTGCAACTTCTGGCCTTAACTGAACCAGATTTGGCCGGCTTTAAACTGTGTTCGTGTAGCAACAATGGCATATCCGCCGTGTGGCGCTTCCGTGCAGCGGGCGCCCTCAAGAACGGCGACTGCCTGCGCTCGGACTCGGCGTCGTACTTCCAGCTGTCTCCCGGCGGCTACGACCCAGCCAAGGGCATGGACGGGGGGCGCTGCCAGAGGCTGTGCGCCTCCATATCGGCGCCCTACTCGGGCATCCAGTCGAACCGCTATTGTCTCTGCTCCGACGATCCCTTCGGTGAGTGCAAGATATCTGCCGAAACATCGCTGAGGGGAAGCTAGGCGAAAGCACGCGTGTCTTCTGCCAGTAATCACGGGCTAGCTGTGTTGTATTTCTTACTGTCGTCCCTATTCGTTGCGCTCTTTTGACTCTTTTTAATCAATGAACCAATTAGCCAAAACTTTTACCCTAGCAGAGCTGCAGGCGTGTTGTCATCAAGAGCTGTTATCTTGACTCAAGGAAAAAAAAGTAGCAGCGTTTTAACGTCGGTAAACCGAGTAGACTTGAGAAAGAATGTGTTCATTATTCGCCTTTTCTTTCGGGCATTTGCATGTGCATGCAACCACGTTTCCCTCTCTCCATCTTGCGCAAGCTAAGAAATCCGCCGAGTTCCTCCGAATTCCTGCGAGCTTACCCGAGTTACTCCAAGGCTTCACACAAGGTTTTTGGTTGGGACCGTGTTAAGCAGTGCTCTCGCACTATAAAATTAGCCTAGTGAAGCCGGTAATAACTGAGGTTGATTCTGAAGAGGGCGCTAAAGAGACAAGGACTCACCAAAAAGATCAGCGGCGGTTTAACTGCTGCTGAACCTGGTTAGAGAGCGAAAGCTGAGGTGTATCGGGAAAGTAGACGCGGCTTGGCGTCTGTAACGTTGAGTGGGTTCCGCACACTAGATAGGCAGCGCGCCCATCCTGCCACCCCGGCAGGTGGCAGTTAAATTAATGGTGGATCGCGAGAGCTTGGTCACCCAATGGACGCACGGCTCCGGCTTATGTTCCCCCTGGACTGACGTCACAACGGCAGTTTCCATCGCGCCACATCACGCGATTGTCACGTGACTATTCTACTGCCCTTTACCGGCGAATCGAAAGGTCAAAGGTCAAGTGGTGCGACACCTTGGTGGGCCACATAAGGTAAGGCCTATAGCCGCACTTTACCTCTGGCTCCCTTAAAGGTCAACCAGCAGGGCACGGCGAAATCGGCTTTACCTAGAGTACTGAAGCGTTCGCTTCAAAAACAACAGGAAATGCGTCTGTCCCGTTGTTTCTTAAAAGCGTTATCTCTTACTCATCCTGTTTCTCCATTTCGGGGGGTCTGCTACCACCTCCCTTCGGCGTGAAATTTTCTAAGTCCGAGGGATTCAAGATGGCGGCCTCCATAGTAAATCGGTATAGCAACCCAATTGGTGATTGATTGGTGGCGTCATTAGTATATCGAAGTGGTTATTGATTGGTGACGTCACTTATATATTCAAGATGGCCGCCAATTGATGACGTCACCGATAAATTCAAGATGGCGGCCACCATAGGAAATTAGTAGCAACCGAACTGGTGATTGATTGGTGACGTCCTTTATGTATTCAATTTCTAATTGATTGGTGACGTCAGTATGTATCCTATTTGTGATATATTGGTGACGTCACTTATCAAACAGCTAATGCTCCTTACTTCAATGTCTTCCAGACGGTGGCGGCATTTTTTCCCCCACAAAAACTTTTTTAGACAGTCTATAGACTGTCCATAGGCTTATGTCTATAGAGTATGCAGACTCTCTACAGGCGAACCCTAAACAACATTCTATAGGCAATACAAATGTTATAGACAGTCTGTAGACAATCTATAGATTTATGGCCATGCACTTTTAGTAGACTTTTGTCTATAGACCGTCTACAGACTATGAATAGACAAAAAGAAGTATCTATAGGAAGGCAATAGAGCCAATAAGAAGTTTATATACTCATCTATAGACCATTTTTACAAGAGTTCTGCCTTCCTAGTCCTTGTCTCTTTCGTGCAGTCTTCGGAATAAAACCTTATAACTATGAACCAACTAGCCCCAAAACAAAGTACTTCCGTTGAGGATATGACGTCATTCCTATCGGGTGTCCCGCGACGCAGCTGAGCGGCTGACGGCCACCAAGAAGGACGCGTGCGACAGGGGCGACCAGCTGTCGACGCGCTTCTACCACTCGGACCTGTTCTCGCCCGTCGAGGGGCTGCGCGTGATGCCCTCTTCCTCGGTGCTCAACGTGGGCGAGGAGGTGACGCTGCACCTGGCCGTCAAGTCGGGCAGGAACGCCACCGTGCTCTTCAACTTCGGCGACGGCCTGCCCGGCACCCGGGGCACCCTCACCAGCGAGCCCCGCTACATCTACTGGAGGCCCGGCACCTACAACATCGTCGTCCTCGCCACGCCCGTGGGCGCCTCCGATGTGAGTGGCCGCATGCGCGCATGCGCATTCACCTTACTAGCTTAACCCTCCCATAACCTCTTCCTTAATAAATTTTCCCGTTTTTAAGATATTTGGAGTCAAAGCATTGTTAGTGATGAATGTCCTGGAAGGTCACATCTTTTCTCTATCGTTTTCACATCCTGGGAGCTACAGGGTTATAGGTATACGACATCCGCACATCATTGACTTGTGTCAGTTCTGATTAGTCTCCATATAGGCCTGTCAGAGCTAGCTGGTCTATACGCATAGGCTCCAATGAGTTATGAAATGATATTGCGTTTAGGGCTATTGACAAATTGCCCCCCGCGATGGCTCAGTGGTTAGCGCAGCTCGGCAACTGAGCTGGAGTTCCCAGGTTCAAACCAGACCGCGGCGGCCGCGTTTCGTTGGAGGCGAAACGCAAAAAGCGCCTGCGGGCTGTGTGATCTCAGTGCATGTTAAACATCCCCAAGTGGTCAAAATTACTCCGGAGACCTCCACTATCACACCTCTTTCTTCCTTTCTTCTTTATCTCTCTCCTTTAACATTTCTCTTACGGCGCGGTTGAGGTGTCCGCCGAGTAGTGAGACATTGGCTGCGCCATCTCCTTTCCAAAAAAAAAACGCTAAAAAGTTTTCATTGACAGCGAGCCTTGTGTACGTGTACCCAGCCTAATTACCCCTGGGACGACGGCTTCCAGGCAAAGTACTCTGAAAGCCCCGCTGACAACTTGTGCTGCACAACTCGCGTTCATGTCGCACTGCTTCAGCATTATCCGTTTAGTTGTGCCCAGAATATAAAGTGCCCGTCTTTCTATCCACCGAGCTCTTTCCGGTTGCCTTTCTGTGAAAAACTAGGGAACAAATTTTAGTCGGTACGCCTCAGCTAACTTAATTTAGACCTGTATTTGAACCTCCTTGTTTCGTTAATAATCAGCTGTTTTAGTAGTAATTTGATCCACGTCTAAGGTTTAGTTACCCCTGATTGGTGTGCACTGTTGCACCTCCGAGTATTCCTTTAAGGGTATATGTGCCATAACGTGTGGCGTATAGCAGCCAGGGTTGTACACTGGCATATTCTGGTACAGGTGGCGCAATGAGCGTCTGTCGAAGCTATAAATGAGTGTCTTTGATGCAAGCAGCCGCTAGCCTGGAATGACCCCGTGGAATTCGCATTGGACCATGTGGACTATGCGTACTTCATTACATGCAATGCAACGGTTTCAGTAAACACCACTTTAAACTCAGGCATTCGTAGTTGCGAGAAGTTTTCGTTTTGACCAGTTCGTAAGCCACAAGCAACGGAGTAGAGATTATTTCGTAAAATGCATCCCACTTTGTTTTTCAAGAAAGCACCGCAAAAATAAACAGCACATACTATAGGCCAAACAGCTTCGATCATGCCACTGCATGAACCATACCCAGCAATTCTGGGCAAAAGCATTTTTGAACGGAAAGGAGTTTATAAACACATTTTTTTTTCATTTATTGTAACGTTTCACTATAACCATCAATATGTCCGCAGATTTCCCATCGGCAGGCTTACATTTATCGGCTATTATGGTTTTTACTGTCGTGAAAAACGTTCCTCATTGCTTTTCTATCAAGGCGACAACTGGGGCTAGTTGTAAAAAACAGCACGCTTGCACTGCAGCTGTTCTATGGCAGTCTTAACGACTCGATGCGAGCGATGAAAACACTTTAAAAGAAACATTTTGCTATGCATCTGAAAATTCGATCTTTTTTTATTACTAATTTATTTTACCTTTAAGGCCTGGGACGTTACAGAGGGGAGTGGATGGAATGAACTAAATAAATAAAAAAGAGACCGCGAAGCAGACAAGTCAATGTTCTACATATACAATGTTGGCTAATGCGGTTCTAAAATGAGGAATGTCTTTAATGCTGCCTTTAATATTTTCGCAACGGGGCAAATGTGCAAATCTTCAAAACTTGTGTCCAATAATGCTCGACACAAATCTGTTTTGCGAACTGTAACAGCGCATAGAGATTTGATATTGTAGATCAGAGGCGCAGTTCTGCGAGGGGAAGTTCTTGACGGCCGAGAGTGCTCTTGCAGCTCTACACGGTCCGTGCGGAGGCCATGGTGGTGGTGACTACTGCCCCGGAAGAGGACGCTGTGCACTGGCACTGCCCCGCACTGGTGGAGCCTGGAGCCGGGTTCACCTGCCACCTGAGCGTCAGCGCGGGAGCAGACATGACGGCAGACGTGGACCCCGGCGACGGCTCCCGGCGCCAGATGATGAAGCTGCCTGGTGCGTCTGCGAGCATGCATTTCCGAAGGGGCAAGGTATCTGGGTAAATGGCATGCAGCAAAAAAGTGCCGATGTTAAAACGTAGCTAAACCAAGGAGACGTGCGAAAGCATGTGTTTAGCCTGGCTTGCTCATGCTTTTGCTTTGTCGGGTCGTCTGCACGTCTGGCGACGATATTAGACTCAGGTTAAGCTCTGAGTGAAGTTAAGCTCGTCTGATCTGTTCGCGCCACTGATAGCAGTTGATGAAGACGACGATGTGCAATGCACAGCGCGAGAGTGCGTTGCAGTTCAACACGAGGCCTCATCGCCAGCGGCGATAGCCTAGTGCCACCGTGCAGTGGCCAGCGAAGCTGATCTGTTCGCGCCGCCGCGGGTTCCAAACCCGGTCGCGGCAATATTTACTTTCTTTCTTATGGGATTTTGCTATGCTAGGTTTCGAGAAGGTCACCGTCAATGTCCAGCTTCACACAAACTCGGTGCGCCGATTTGACCTCGCGAAGCAGGGATTTCATATTAAAATGAATGCGCACCTGCAGAAGTGCCACAGACGCATGCTCGGGTAGTCTGCTCGCCAACGTACAGTGACAATGTTAACTGAGATAAACATAACTACGACATGCATCCCTTAAACGCTAACATTTATTTATTTATTTATTTATTTATTTATTTATTTATTTATTTATTTATTTATTCACTAAAGTACCTAACAGGTTCTGTTATGGTGATCGCCTGCTGACCCGAAAGACGCGGGTTCGATCCGGGCCACGGTGGTGGCATTCCAATGGAGGCGAAATGCTAGAGACCCGTGTACTGTGCGATGTCAGCGTACGTTAACGAAGCCCGGGTGGACGAAACTATCCGAAGCCCCCTCCACTACGGCGTTGCTTATAGCCTGAGTCGCTTTGGGAAGTTGAACCCTATAAACTAGAGCAAACCTAAAAAATTCTACTAAGTTCGAGTAATGCGCGCCGGGCAAGAAGGAAGGGGGGGTGGGGGGGTTATAAAAAAGGTACCAATAAAAAGAGCAACGTAGTTTTAGTTGACTACAACGCTTTAAGCCTGCCTGCTTCAAGAGCTGAAATGGCACGAAACGACGTACCAGCGATTACATTTCAGCTTTTTTATGACTCGCGTGACCTAAATACTTCTTACACGTCAAAGCCATCGTTCGGTTGTCGAAACCGAAACATCATGAGAGAAGAAGTTCAGTTTTGAATCATTTAGCGGTCGGAGGCTAATACCACGCTCTGGTCCCTGTATTTCACCGTCTTATAGATCATTAGAGAGAAGAAAATACGCAACTAAAGTTAGTTCTCTATGGACCTTCGAAAATAAATAAATAAATATATTGCTGAGGTGGTGTAACCGTGCGAATGCTGTTTCTAAAGCCGACGTTGCTCTTGTGCATGAAGTCTCGTGGACGTCTTGACTTGTCCACCTTCCCCGACGCAGACGTGGTGCCGGTGCCC
The DNA here is from genome assembly GCF_052857255.1 of Amblyomma americanum. NCBI lineage: Eukaryota > Metazoa > Arthropoda > Arachnida > Ixodida > Ixodidae > Amblyomma > Amblyomma americanum. The sequence goes on along the minus strand of NC_135504.1, from coordinate 25,962,920 downwards.
GTGGGCGAGCCCGTGCCGCAGTTCCTGACGGAAGACGTGGTGGTCGACGAGGACGACTCGGCCGACTCCGGCGTCCTGCCGCAGGCGCGCGTGGTTCAGTCCGCCCAGATTGACGTCATCCACGGCTACGGCACCCTCCCGGGAAAGATGGACATACTGGTGAGTGGGTGAGCGGCCGTCCAGCCCAAGATTATGTGGCCTTATTTGTCTTCATACGCCTTGTGTGGATAGATTAGCGCGTCCTTAAGGCTAAGGCGCTACTTTAAATGAAAACAGAGCTTCATCTTTTTCTTTAATTTGTGGTGTAATCCGCTCTACGTCTATATTAACCTACTGCAGGAATGCATGCGTGCTGTACACTGTTCACGCTATTCCTGATGTTCGTGAACTGTCGAATCCACTCTGTGAGTGTTCTGGTTTTTATTCTGCGACAGCAAGTTTCTCACGCGTCCCGCGAATTTCTTTGTAGCGGGGTTCGTCTATGGTCTAATCTGGTTATTACGAAACGTTTTGCGACTAAATAATGGATATAACGAAGGAATTACGACTCCACGTGGAAGCTCGGTCAACAAGGGCTATAACGAAGCTACGGCTATAACGGAGTAATCGCCGGGCCCCTTCAGCTTCGTTATAACCAGGTTCAACTGCATATCGGTTTTCCGCTTCAGAAAAACTTCAGTTGGTGTGCAGCGTTCTATTCTTTCAAGTCCTTTTGGTTGTCGCCCTTCGTGTCTTCGCGCTTGAAAACATGTCGCAGCTAGAGATATTTGAAAGCCGCTGCCAACATCACGTACTACTTAAACGGCGCCAAATCCATAGTAGGGCATTGTTTTCCGAGCGAAGTCAGCCTTATAAGCGGCTTAACGACGTCACTGCTTCAGGCATACTTATGCATATATAATCCGGGCCTCTTCGCCGCAGCTCCTCCGTCCCACCTGCCAGGGCTGCACTTTCGAGGCCAACAACGTCACCTGCCACGAGGGGGCATCGCTGTGCTCACAGGAAGCGAACTGCCTGCGCGGCGACCAGTGCCCCAAGAACGACGTCTACTCCATCTACAAGATGGTCGAGACCATCTCAATCATGGTCAACAAGGGATACTTTGTGCACCGCCTCTCCAGCCCGGTACCCGTCGTCTCTGGTACGTCCCACGCTCTAAACAGGAAGGAGCGAAACGGGAGTAATCTGTCTTCTATAGGGAGTGGATATGGCAGGTTCTCTCAGATAATAAATGGAAGTTTACCAACATCCCACTAGGGAAAAGCATACTACAGCTGCATCTTACCGGTACTCACCTACGGAGCTGAAGCTTGGAGGCTAACGGAAAGGGTTCAGCTCAAGTTAAGGACAACGCAGCCAGATATGTAGTGCATATGGCAGGTTCTCTCAAATCATGAATGGCAGGTTCTCTCAAATCATGAATGACAGGTTACCAATATCCCTCCAGAGAAAAAGCGTACAACAGATGTATCTTACTGGCACTCACCTGCGAGGCCGAAACGTGGAGGCTAACGGAAAGGGTTAAGCTCAAGTTAAGGACTACGCAGCCAGATATGGAGTGCATATGGCAGATTCTCTCAGATCGTGAATGGCAGTTTACCATATCCCTCAAGAGAAAAAGCATACTACAGCTGTATCTTACCGGTACTCACCTACGGAGCTGAAACGTGGAGGCTAACGAAAAGGGTTAAGCTCAAGTTAAGGACTACGCAGCCAGATATGGAGTGCATATGGCAGGTTCTCTCAGATCATGAATGGCAGTTTACCAATATCCTTCCAGAGAAAAAGTATACAACAGATGTGCCTTACCGGTACTCACCTACGGGGCAGAAACGTGGAGGCTAACAAAAGAAAAGGGTTAAGCGTAAGTTAAGGACAACGGAGCGAGCCATGGAATTTAAAATGATAGGGATGACGTTAAGAGACCGGAAGCGGGCAGAGTGGGCGAGGAAACAAACGCGGGTTAATGACATCCTAGTCGAAATCAAGAGGAAGAAATGGCCTTGGGCAGGGCATATGTAATGCGAAGGCGGACTGGATTCCAAGAGAAGGCAAACGTAGCAGGAGGCGGCAGAAAGGTCGACGGATGAGATTAAGAAGTTTGCGGAGATACGGTAGCCACAGCTGGCAGATGACAGGGTTAATTGGAGTGACATGGGGGCGTAGTCAGGATGATGATGATGATGCTGAATCTGTCTTCTCTTGTATAAAATGGCGTGCGCTAGGGGACAGCTTAATCCCTTTTTACTCATATACAGGTGCATTTGTGCTTATAGTGCAGAATATTCCCACATTCTGTACAAGTTCGTGACCTGTGGCCAAAGATCACGGGTCAGAGCAAAGGCCTGCAAAATTCAGCCGAGCCAAGTTGACGCTCGTGACGTCCACTCCTTGTGGCTGCACAACAAATCAGAAAACGGTCGAAGACAGTGATAGCGTCAGTGTGCGGGAAACTTTTATTACTTATACCAGGCGCTTTGAATCCATGAAGCTGATGTTTTTTAGTTATTTGTTTTTTATTTTATTTCTTATGAGCCCAGTGGAAGAAGCGGGAAGCGGTTAGAGTCAGTGGGCTCGTCGCACCAGGGCCGTATACCCCATAGACATCGATATATATGCGCCTAATATTATAGAACTAGATTTGGTATTGGATTCTAATAGAGCTCCTTGAGGACGTATACACCACTCGAGCCTACAATCTTACTATATTATAAGGTTCTATCCACCTATCAGTTTGAGCTCAACGCGAATCCACGCGCTCCTCTTTTGGGCACAGGCGACATCCTGGGCTTCACCACTTCGGGCGGCCGGTTGGCGTACCGCGTCACGCGCACAGGAGAATCTTCGGACCTCGTCCGGCGGAACCAGCTCAAGGGTCAGGCGGTGCGCACCGACGACCTGCTGGTGATGGGGCGGCGCTACCTGGTCGGGGCGCTGCTCACCTCACCGGTGAATCTCACCTACGACTACCTGTACGTCGAGCCCGGAGCATACGAGTTCAGAATCAGTGAGTATGCCGCCTTCCTTACGCTCCGTGATGTTAGAGTCGCGACGGGTATTCAGTGTATTACAGAAGACGCGCCAGTATTTTCCTTTATCTACTTACACAATTCTGCAAACATCATATGGTCCAGGCAGGATGGGCAACAACTAGGAAGACTCAATATTCCTAACACTAAATAATACAATTCAATACAATACAAAAATTACACTCAGTGGTTACAATATAAAGCTGGAAATGAAAAGATTGTCAGAAATATGAAATAGAAAAACAGCATATATAAAGAATCTTTTCAAGTGCATTTCCAAAATTTTCATTTGCTCAGCCTTATGTCCTGTGGTGGCGATGAAACAGTAAATGAATTTTGGATATGCTGCCGCTAAAAGCTTCGTCCTCCAGCACATCAGAAGGTAGAAAGCTATATCTATAAGGCAACTAACAATTTGCTAGTTAAATGTAAGCGCGCAAAGACTACCAAACAAGGCCACGCCTAGACAACTAGGTTTTCAACTGGTAGCGCCCACAATAATAAGTTATGCAGAAAGAAAGTAAAGCTGATACGCTTGTGTGCTGCTTTCTCGGGTCTCTTGAGCGAAGAAAGTAGTTCATATTGGTCGTCACAAGCAAGGTTTGTTCAGCGATGCGCTGACCCCCGACTTGTTTTTCCGTAGAAAACCGCGAAAAAAAAGCAATGAGCCCAAACTAGAGTCGTTAACACGATATTCTTGATGAATTTTCGCTGCCTTTGCAGGCCTTCAGAACAGACACCACGACACCACCGTCCGCAAGATGGCGGACGTGAGTAGCCAGGAGAAGCTGACCAGCTTCCGCCTGGAGGTGTCCAGAAACCAGGTGCCCACGGGAACGGAGGTCGAGATCACTGCGCGCATGTTTGGTGGCAGTGACGTCACCATGGTGTGGAATTTCGGCGACGGCCACACCACCAAGGAGGTCGTCAAGAGTAAGTTCCACTTGCATATTCGGAGAACGCTGCTTCAAAGCAGACTCAGCGCAACCGCGCTCAATATAGCTTTCAACGAGTCAACGAGTCCGATGTGAACCAACTTAACAAATGTGAACCTGCTTTGCAGTAAAGTCTATGCGCTTTCAAAAAGAGCATCGAATTTTCGCAAACCGTTTTTACCATTTGTTATTAATGCGAAAACATTAGATGGCTATGCTGACGCCGGAAGTGTCCACAAAATGTGTCGCCGGAAGTTGGTCCCCTGTTACGTCACTCATTCACTAATTTTGATAGTGATAGTTGGTGATAGCGATGGTGATGATAGTGGCGGTGATAGCAATAGCGATAGTTGGTGATAGCGATGATGATGATGATAGCAATAGTGATAGTCGGCGGTAGCGACGATGATGATTATGGTAATGTTAGGGCGATGATAGCGACAGCAAAAATGTCGTGGGTTCGAGTCCCGTGAAGGTCCTGGGCTCGAGTCCCATAAAGTTTGTGAGAAATGAAAGAGAGAGGGAGAAAGAGAGGAAAAGGAAGTGCTTTCACATTTCCGCCATTAAGCAGACTTAATTTCAGTCCTGTAACTTTTTTGCATCAAGGGCTATCTGCATCAATATTCAGCATCAGCGGGCTCTCAATGCTTGAATTACTGAGCTCCTAACGCACCTTGTGCGTTGCAGCTCATTTGGCACGAAAGTGAATAAGGTCAACTATACTAAAGTAACTAAGCCTGTTCACGCGCTTCTGGCATGCCGTCAAATGAGTGCCAAATTTGGAACAGGAAAACAAACTTCCAGAATCGCAGCGCAAAAGCTTCCGGCTTTTCAATGAACTTTCAAGGATAAATAAAGACAGTGCCTGCGTAGTCCACTGCGTTATACTTTTCTTTTGAAAAAGGGTAAAACATGGCTGAAACATCTGCGGCCTGTCCTCCTGCCAAATTTTCAGTCGAAAAAAAGTGTCCAAAGAAAGTAGTGCCTTCATGCCCGCTCTGAAACTTGCTACAGTTCGCGACTTGTTTTCTGACCCTTTCGAACCCGCTTTTTTTTTTGCGCGTGCGTCCCCGCAGGCGTCCTGGCGGGACAGCGCTTCTTGAAGACGCACATCTTTAAGGAACCCGGCACATACGTGGTGCAGGTGAACTCCTCCAACCTGCACGGGAACTTCGTCGCCCGTCGCAGCGTCTCGGTCCAGCGACCCGTCACGGAAGCCTGGGAACTGTTCACCAATTCCCCCGTGATACTGCCCGGTGCGTATGCTGGACAGATGATAGCGGTGCGGCGCGGAGGCATTCTACCTTCACTCTATCGACAGAAAGGTGTAAAAAGAGAGCAAGCTGCCCTCTAGCGAACACTCCCTTTTATAAAATGGAATGCGCTAGAGAGCAGCTTACTCTCTCTCTCTACTCCTTTCTCTTTACCCTTACAAAGGTTTCTTTAGACAGTCTATAGACTGTCGATAGCCTTCTGTATATAAAGTCTATAGACTGTCTATGGACAAATGCTAGAGAATAGTCTATAGGCAAGACAAATCCTATAGAAACGCTATAGACAATCTATGGATTTATGGCCGTACACTTTTTGGAGTCTTTTGTCTATAGACAGTCTATAGGCTATGAATAGACAAAAAGAAATATCTATATGAAGGCAATAGAGTCTATAAGAAGTCTATAGACTATATATAGACCATTTTATAAGGGTAGAGTATATAGCGTCGCTTTTACAGAGCTGGGCGACTAGAAAGCAGAACGGACCTAGCTTCGAAGCTAGGCGGAGTCCGGAACTGAAGAAGACTGCAACTCCGCTGAATGTTTCGAACCGTTACGAGCGGGCAGCAAGACGCCAAGGACGACTCCGTATAACTTTTATTCGCGGTAAAAATCGACTCTATAGCGTTTTCTGTTTGTGCTTTGTAGCGAGAGCTACACTACGCTAGCATTTCGAGCCTTCAGCGTGCCACCCCATGAGATCCGTGGCGGCGCCGTGGTTGGTCACGTGACCAGCCACGTGGTTGGTCACGTGGTGCGGAGCAGCTGCTGCTGCCGGCGGCGCACGCGCCGCGTCGAGTGGGACGAAGATGAAGAAGTTGGAACGCCCAGCGAAACGGAGCTGCAAAAGACTGACTTTGCGATTCGACTGGCGCATTCCACGCGGCCAGCTGTAGCTATCGCGTCACTCCAGGTTGAACCAGAGCTATACCACAGCCGTTTTTTTTTTCTTCGTCGGCCAGCGAAAGACACATTTATTGCTTTAAAAATTGGAGTTAAGAATGACATTTTTCTTCCGCCTAATTACAACTCGCAGCATAAGCCTCCCCCCTCCCCTCACGGCGGAATTGTCTACCTGTCACAGTACTCTGCTTGCGAAAGGGGCCGATAGTGGCGACACCTGTGCTTCGTTTATTTGTCTTTTCTAGCCTATAAGGGCTCTGTTTACGCCCTCACCATCGTGACTGAGCGCCACGCTCATTGGAAAAATGAAGTGACGTCGTATAGGACGTCATGACAACGCTTCACGCTTATCGGTCAGAATGCCAATCACGATTGCTCCGATCCGTAACCATTAATAAAGGTGCCACCCCTCTTTCATTTTGGTGACCGCGTGCGGCCTCTCTCGGCGCAGAGGCCATCTACCTGACGCTGACGTACCCCAAGACGGAAAAGCTTCCCACGGACGCAGTGGCGCGGATCAGTTTCGGCGACCGGCAGAAGACCAAGTGGAAGGTGCCCAGCGAGTCCGCCGAGAAGGTCTCGCAAAAGTTCAGCCACGTGTACCTCCGCCCGGGATACTACAACGTCGCGGTCAACATCTCCAACCTCATATCGCACTACGTCCTCACCACCAGGGTATGCCCCACTTCCAAATCAGAATCAGTTGACCGCGGCGGCTGCGTTTTTACGGAGGCAAAACGCTAAGGCGCTCGTCTGCTGTGCGATATCAGTGCACGTTAAAGATCCCCAGGTGGTCGAAATTATTCCGGAGCCCTCCACTACGGCACCTCTTCCTTCCTTTCTTCTTTCACTCCCTCCCTTATCCCTTCCCTTACGGCGCGGTTGAGGTGTCCAACGATATATGAGACAAATACTGCGCCATTTATTTTCCAAAAAAATACAATTATTATTATTATATTGAAATAAAAAAAGAAAATATAAGGCCACTCCAGCAGTTGCAAATAGCAAGGCTGCAAACAAACCTGTCAGCACAAAAAGCCACCCAGAACTCTGAATAGTTCCAACCACTTAGAGTCTAATTTCCCTTTTCCTGCCAACCATGTTACCACGCATAGGAAGTACAGGCCTATCAACAACCCAGCAACAAGCGTCCTTTCATGCTCACGTCCAGGTGGTTTATAACGACCGTCGACTAATCAGCTCATTAGGCGCTCTGATCATTATCAACCATCTTTAACACGCACTTTTCTCTAGGCACCGATCATAAGAAAGAAAACAGCCCGAAAAACTATTCATGGCCACGAAAAAGGCTGCGCGCGCTGTAGCCAGTTGTCTCCATTTGCTTGCTCTAAGTGTGAAGTGATTTTTAAAGTGATTTCTTTAGGCTTAACCTACTTATGTCAGAGTTCACGAACACAGTTTATTTTTGCAAGAAAGATGAGCGAAATACATATATAAGCATGACGAGCCGCTAGATTCATCTATAATAATAATAATAATAATAATAATAATAATAATAATAATAATAATAATAATAATAATAATAATAATAATAATAATAATAATAATAGGTTTTTGAGGAAAGGAAATGGCGCAGTATCTGTCTCGTATATCGTTGGACACCTGAACCGCGCCGTAAGGAAAGGGATAAAAGGGAGTGAAAGAAGAAAGGTGCCGTAGTGGAGGGCTCCGGAATAATTTCGACCACCTGGGGATCTTTAACGTGCACTGACATCGCACAGCACACGGGCGCCTTAGCGTTTTTCCTCCATAAAAACGCAGCCGCCGCGGTCGGGTTCGAACCCGGGAACTCCGGATCAGTAGCCGAGCGCCCTAACCACTGAGCCACCGCGGCGGGTAGATTCATCTATCGTTTATTGCAACTTTTACCTATCCTTCATTGCAACTTTTACCCGAGACGCGTAAATGGTCAGCACACGAGGAAGAGAAAAATTCATTGCTTCCTTTCGGCCATAACGAACACGATAACCTTCAACGCGCGTTAGGCTTTGCGCGCATAATGTATAGCCACGTATCCATGCCGTCGTGTAAAACAACAGTGTGCGATGTAGAGGAAAGCCAGTGCCCCCGAAATTCTTCACTCGGGGCTTTTCTACCATTCTCTGTTCCTCGCTTGTAAAAGCAGTGAACGCCATGCAGGTGGAGACTGCCACGCGCACCACAGGTCTGGTGGCCAAGGTGCAGTTCCAGCCCACGGACGACGCGCCACTACGGATTGGCCTTGGGTCGGCCAACGACATCTTCCCGACCACGCGGCCCGTCGTGTTCACCGTCAAGACGGGATCAGGTGAGGGCTTCGGGCGCTGCAGCAATCCTCCCTGGCATGCATGTTCCCTGTCAGCAATTAGCGTGAACGGCTGTCAGTAATCAGAAACCATTCCGTGAAAAAACATTCCATGTGACGATCACCACGATTCCGTGCGTTTTCCTCATGGCTCACATGAAAACCGTATGAAATATGCGGAGTCCATGCGCGCAAAGCATATGAGAAAGTCGAAATTCATACGGACTCCGCACAACGTCTTGCACATCACGCGGAAACCATACGAAGGGCATAGGGAAACCATAGGGAAATCATGTGGAAATTGTGCGGATTCCTGCACATTATCTATATACCGTAAAGAACCCGTATTTCATATTTCAATACGTGCAGCTCATATGAAATATTTCATTGAGGTTTGCTTTATTTGCGCCGTGTATACACTCTTACTGAATAGGACAGAAAAGAAAGGCAGAAAATGGGGAACTTGTAGTTACGTTTACTTCTGGGAGAGGGGGGGGGAGGAGCAAAATTTCAAAGTTATCAAAAATGAATGCTCTGGCAGCTGGAGGCTACTTTTTGTTCATAAACACGGCGCACCGTACTCAAGCTTCTTAAATACCGCAAAAATAATCAGTCTGTTTTTCAATCTTTTCGTTACTTACGAAACTACGGTGCCGATAAATTCCGCGCGGAGGCTTCGCTGCGTCTGCTTTCGATTTTTGGCAGCGTAACCGTCTTACACAGTAGACTTCTTGCAGTCCCAAAGCGAACCGAAATACGCTCGCTCAGTGGTCCCCAACATACTGTAATTTACAGTATACAGTCCTCGGACTATACTCGCCTAAATGTTAAAATTTGTTGCTTTGCTGACTCTACAGTATTTTTGTTTTCGGAATGGTCCATTGTATCGTTTTTGGTTCAATACAGTGTTTATTATCATTTTTATAGTTCGATTTTCTTTTTGCTTCGAAGCTTTCACTGTGCGTGCGTCGCCATTGCGCAGCTGACTAGATTTACGCGTACTTGCTGGCACCTAATGACGTCTTATTTCCGAACAGTACTGTTCAACCGAGTTATCTTCGCAATGAAGATAATGCACGTTTCCAATCATTATCACCTGACTTCCATGAGGCAAGCATTGATGGTAGTGTCGCCTCGATACTCGCAACAATCCGTGCATATGTGTTCAGGAAAACCGGCATTATGCCCCCCAAAATAAAAGGTGCACTTTATTGAACCCTTCTAGGGACTAACGTGATTATCATATTCCTGCAGATGGGCCACGCAGACTATATACTAGGTTTGGGCTATCTAGTAAAAAACGTTTTCTTAGAATTCTGTTCTGCGGACAATACAGCGTGTGCGGGCTCTAATCAAGAAATTATGGTACTTATGATGCAACACTATTCGGGCTGTCTGGACGACTGTGCCGGTGGCTTATCTGGGTGACGGCAGCCAGCGCTTGCCGGCTTAGCGTTGCAGGCATTTGAAACAGCGGGAAAAATGGATGACAAGTCACTATTAAGGATCGTGATACAATTCGACACGCAGCTCTTCCTGACACTACACTGCCGCCTTTACCCGCAGGTATCGTCGAGATGTTCATCATTGAGACCGCCAAGGGTCAGCTTCTCGCCAACGGAACGGGAAAGCAGCTCAAGTACACGCTCGACTTCCCGGTGGTGAGTCTCGTCGCTCGAGAGTCAGCGTGGTTGAATGGGGTAGAAGGGAATTTCGGCCACCTGTACGAAATAGTTTAGGAACAGCTAGTGCTCGGTGGTTCGGTCTAAAATACGACAGTGTTGAGATCAAGCCATGATAAGCAGCCCGGTAGACTATACCAGGCTGATCGCTTGAATATGGCTTGTTGCCGAGCGCCCTCTCCGATAACCAGCGCGTTTCGTTGGCTGATAAAATTCTATGTCTACCCTTAGTTTACCTTAAATTTTTGATAAGCAACGAATCACAAGTTAAACAATTATCCCTTTTGTTAAACACTTCTCACTTTTTTATCAGTCTTTGTGTGTTTCTGTTCGTGTCTCTTCTTCTTGTCCTGTCCTCGCGCAGTTTTAATATGACTGATCCCAAGAACCATCTAGCCCAATTTCATGGCTTACTTGCGCCCTTCTTATTAATTATTGCTGTATTAGCACACTTCGACGTTTGCTCTTATCAGCGCGGCTTTTCTGGGCACTGTTTGGCCTGCGACCGAGGAGAGTTAGTAAGGAAACGGCGAACGCATGAAGAGCTTAATTGTCTCTACTTATCAGAAAACGAGTGTAGGGACTATAAGATTAGCGACATGTGATAACTGGCATCCTGCTTCTTTTTTTTTTTGTAGCGATAGCTACATTACGGTAGCATTTCGAGCCTTCAGCGTGGTGGCGCCGCTACGCTGTCACGTGGCTGATCACGTGGTTGGTCACGTGACCAAGTTCCACTCGGCCAGCTGTAGCTATCGCATCACTCCAGGTTTAACCAGAGCTAAACCGCCACAATTTTTTTTCCTCGCTACAGCCAGGGCAGCACGATGTGTTCGTGTACGCCTGGAACCACGTGCAACACAGGACGGAGCCTTTTGTCGTCAGCTTCCGCAGCATGGAGCCCATCGAAGGACTGGATGTGTACATGAACGAGACGACACCCAAGGTGATGCATGTTTCGTAGCGCACTCAAAAGATACGCTGCCAATGTTTCGAGGGTGCACAGCAGAAACCTTGAAGAGCGCCTTTGGCACTATTCATTCAGAGACGGCAAGACTACGTCGCTCTTTGTCTGGTGGCTGGCTTTCTCCGGCTGCTTTCTGCGCGAGCACACACACGCTCATAACGCAAACCCCGACGCCTATAGCGCGGTTTGAAACTGTAAAGGCAGCGGCTATATGAAAGGGAACGCGATATACCCATTTCAGCAATGGTCAATCTATCAGTATGAGCGGAACGCACAATTTTTTCACGGCTATAAATAGATTACCCTAGAAAATATAATCCCATGAGAAATTTTCGACTTTAAAGCAAAAGTGTTCGATATAAAGGGTTCCTGTATCCGAACTTAATATTCCCTTTTGATAACTTCGTCAGACCGGAACAAAAGTTCGGCGTGCCACCGTTAATGGAGTTCTAAAATATCTGTTCTCATGACTGCACTGAAAAACGCTTGCAGCCGTAGGTTCTGCAGTTCTTGCTACATGAGTTTTCTCCATGCTCTCAGCTGCGGGCATCTGAGACTGCACAAAAACATGCAATAACAACTTGTGACGAATATTTAGATAAGTACAGTATGTGTCATACTTAGAGAGAACACAAGAAATGGTTACACTGGCTATTAACGCGGAAAAAAAAAAAGTTTCTGCGCGAAGCAGGAGTGCGGCTTCAGGCTCCTCCTCTCGAGCTGTCTGCGCATTTTCTTTTTTTTCGCTTCGCAGTGAGACCTATTTTCTGCGATTTAAGAGCCGGTGTAACCATTTCTCGTGTTTCCTCTAAGTATGACGCATACTGTACATGCACGACAGAAGGCGTCTTTTAAACAAATATACTAATAATGTCGCGGTAAAGCCCGAGAAACAATCAACCAACTTGTAAGGCTGCTCGACGCGTCCCTGTTTTTGCACAGTGGTTAAAAACTGACGAACGCGGGTGCACAGTGAGTACTCTCTCACTTTCAATAGCACCTAGGCTGCAGAAGTGATGTGTTTTTTAAAGAAGGCAAATGTTCAATACAATGTGCAGGCGCGGACAAAAGTAAACGGAGCGCGCTCTTTGCTTTTAACATTTTTCACGCGTTGCCTAATTGAAATTGTCAGCAATGGTGTGTGCGTACTTGTAGGTGACGGCAGTGCACTTTCTCATGGACGAACAATGTTTCTTCAGTCCCTTAAGGGAAGACATGCTTGCACTTAGAACGAAATCGTGCGCTCCGTTTACTTATGACCGTGCCTGTACGTGAGGCCTAACGAGGATATTCGAGCCACTTGTGCATTTTGCTAAGCCTACTTTATACCGTGTCTCACGTATACATCGGGCCCTTTCAGGACGAGCACATCCGCAACTTCATGGTGACCTTCGACCTGATGGGCACCGACACCTGCGTCGTGGTCGACTACGGCGACGAGTCGCCCAAGCGCGCCTACGGTTCGCGCTCCCAGTGCTTCACGCGCTACCGGCCCGACCAGTTCCAGCTGGAAGGGGAGCTCGAGAACCCCATGTGGCTGCAGAACATCTACGAGCGGGGCTTCGACTACGTATTCACCCTGGTCGCCTTCAACGACATCAGCGAGCAGACGAGCATACTCAACTTCACGGTGAACAACGAACCCTGCAAGCCGCCCATCATCAAGATACGCAACCAGGTGCTGGACCCCGCCAACGCCACCGTCTTCTACAGGTTCGTGAGCAAGGGACACGGGCTGAGACTGTCCATGGGAGGAGAGGGGTTTTCAGAAAATTGGCTTGGTTTGGATTTGTTCATGGAGGTTTAACGTCCCAAAGCAACTCAGGCTATGAGAGACGCCGTAGTGAAGGGCTCCGGGAATTTCGACCACGTGGGGTTATTTAACGGGCACTGACATCGCACAGTACACGGGCCTCTAGAATTTCGCCTCCATCGAAATTCGACCGCCGCGGCCAGGATTGAACCCGCGTCTTTCGAGCCAGCAGCCGAGCCCCATAACCACTGAACCATCACAGTGGTTGGCAGGAAATTGATATTTACTAATAAATAAGCAAATAGTGGATGGATTTTTCAGCGTCCTCTTCGGCAAACAAACTCTTGAGCCCACTCCCAATGCAATCCCTGCGCCAATGTTTTATTCGTTTCTGCCCCTATTTTTTTCAGACTCCGCCCGGTAGAGCTGTACACGTTCACCTCCGTCGAGTGCAACATCTCGATCGACGTGACACGTGCGTGGGAGGCCTTCCTTTTGAACGAGACCGGTGACCCGATACGCCAGATCGACCTCACCATGCTCGACTCACGGACCAAATCAATGATCTTCCTACCGGAGTTCTTCCTAGAAGCCGGAATGTACAAGCTGCGCTACAACGTCAACATGAGCGGTAAGTCCCGTCGACATGCTTGTGCACTTCGAGATCATCATTTTTCACTTCTTCCCCTTGAATTAATCCAAAAGCTGCTCCGCTCATTCATGCTAGCTACCTATATTCACGCACAGCCAGTCTGTACTCCGTAAAATTGCATCTTCATTGACAAGATTTTCCGCCGAGCAGAAAAATCTCGCGTCTCTGCCTTTCTCGTACAATTTATTATCGCACTAACCCCTGAGCGCGATCAACACGGCCTTTTGTCATCATCTTCTTACATGTCTTCTCGCATCGATCTTGCTCACGAGGTTTATATACACAGCTGCCCAGCAACGTTTATCTTAACGCTTTTTTACCGAAAACAGCGTCGGACTAGAAGCAGCTCCCCGCCTGAATCGGTAGCATGTTTTAATGCTAATCCTCCATAGCCGGCACTTTTTAATATCTTAGGATTCTTATTTCACTCTGTGACGCCCTAGAGGCGTTGAGCGAATACAAATAAAAAAAAATAATGATTTATCCCATGAAGAAAGAAATGAAGAGACTTCTCGTCGGTCTTCGTCCCCTTACATACATGGCCCATAGCCAGTCTATAGATTTTGTATAGCCTCTATTGCCTTCCTATAGATATTTCTTTTTGTCTAGTCATATTCTATAGACTCTCTATCGACAAAAGTCTACTAATAGTGTATGGCCATAAATCTATCGATTGTCTGTAGACTTTCTCTGGGATTTGTAGTGCCTATAGACTGTTATATAGGATTTGCCTATAGAGAGTCTGCAGAATTTATAGACAGAAGTCTATGGACAGTCTATAGACTGTGTAAAGAAATTTCTGCAGGGATAAGCGGTCATGCGATCGGGGGAAAAGCTAGCAATACTGCTTTTTGCATGCCTTCCCGTTCTTATACGTCATAGGCAAATTTTCGCGGTATCTTTCTCCGACACTTGACGATTTCTGACGGACTCCACTCTTGCAGCGCCGAGAGCCAAGCCGCCCATGTTCCACAAACGCTTCGCCGAGACTTACATAGAAATGAAGCCTTCGCCGCTGCTGCCCCAGATGTCCAACGGAGCCCAGTCCAGAATAACCAGGGGCTTCCCACAAACGCTCACGCTCAACCCCGGCAACTACTCAATCAACCCGGACGACCCGTCAGATAAGGTAAATCCATGCCACCTCCGGTCGTGGAAGACAACAGAATAATGCGCTGCTTGTCGCGCACAGCAACCCAGGGACGGTACAGCCCTTTTAACGAGACATTAGTGAAGCAGCACTCGCTTTCTATCCTACCTGACCAGCAGCGTGTGATCGACCCTTCATTAATGGAAAGGTCTAGCTATTGACTGGAGCCTCTTCGACACTGATGAGCCCATGCTCCGAAAAAAGGTAGAACAGACAAATGTGCTCTAGTAGCGGTCACAGCGCCAAGGAAGGGCCAGAATATTTTTCCAGCCATGCCAATATTTTCCAGGCGCTTCTTTCAGACCCTAACTAGGAGGACTTTTCCCTGTAATGCGGTGCGTATTACACTGCCTGGCTGGTAAACCAATATGCGAAGCTTCCGCCGCTGGATTTTATAGATAATTTATTTTCTTGTTAACAGTCATACCAGATATTTACGTGAAGATGATCGCTAATATTTAAATTATGGTTTCTGAGGCAAGAAGAATCTTTTTGCGGAATATTATTACCAGTGTTCGCGGACATCAAAAAACAGGAAAAACATGTTAACTGGTAAAGTGGGTATAACCAAATTCTAATAGCTCACTTTTTAACTACTACAGATAGGCACGTGATTTCAATTAGAGATTTGTACTCAGCCGTTAGTAATAGTCCTATCAGTTTTTATAATTTCGAAAACGCGATTACTCTCGGCGCTATGGGTCGACAAAAACTGGCTATTTCGACTAGTTACGTGCACTGGAAAGGTTGCTTTGCCTACATGCTTTCCGAAAGCACGTGCATTTTCCCACGATATAGCCAAATTTTGCCGAGTTACAGCGGCAAGGGAAATCGCATTTTCGAAATTCTAAAAACTTAAATGGCTATTACTAAGGGCTGGCTACAAACCTCTAATTGCAGTCAGGTGCCTACCGGTAATAGTTACAAATATAACTACTATCCAAGAAGCACAGGTCATTGGCTCAGTATTGTAAACGGATGGTTTAGCACTGGTCCTTTGTAGAACCAACCTTTGCCAATACATTTCCAACACTGGGCCGATTACCTGTGCTTCTTGGGAAAATTTAGTTAATCACTTTACTAGTTTACATGATTTACTTGTTTTTTGGTGTCCGCCAACACTGATATTGTTATGCCGCAAAAAGATTATATTTATTTCATAACCCAATTTTTTAACCAAAATTAGTGTTCACGTTCCCTGAAACAAATGTTCTGTTTTAAAAAAAAACTGACCATTTTGACATCAGCTATATCTGAATTTCGCAATTTACGCAACAAATGTAAACGCTGTCAATTTTTTTTCAGCAAGCTGTAGCAGCACTGGAAAGTCTTAAATCTATGTGTATAACCAGACTCTACTGCGATAACGTATTTGCTAGTGCTGAGAGCGTTCACCATTTCACCTTTTCGTTTACCTTTCGCCCACAAGTATGCCTTGCCCAGTATACCTGAGTTCTCCGTGCTGTGTTGGCGGACGCAGAACTTCAGCGTGACCTGGTTCTGCCGCCGGGTCCCGAACGAGGTGATCAACCGGACCCTGGCGGACGAGGAGCACAACGTGACGGAGCCCCTGTACCACCGCATGCGCAGCCTGGCCAACATCACGGCCAAGGGACACGACTTCGACGTGGCCGGATTCATGGCTGCCGAGGGCATGGAGGACGGAGGTGGCTGCTTCGGCACCGGACCAGGTCTGTCGCTGTGGCCTTTGTGAACGACGCAAAGCATAAGTACAAATTCACAACAAAACAGAAACAAAAAAGCACAGAGAGAGAGGGGGGGGGGTTATTGACTTGAAAGGCAGAGAGGTTGGCCTGAAAGGTATCTGGCCTGCTACTCTGCACTGGAGAACGGGAAGAGGAGAAAAAAGAGGGTCACAATGAGGGGTGATGATGATGGGAGGAGGCAGATGAAAAATACATAAAAAATGCACACTTTCTAACATCAAAAACGCGAGGCAAGGTCCGTGTCGTTTAAAAAGCGTGAGAGCGCTCGCGTTGCCTGTACAGTTTTCAAACTATCTGGCCAAGCGCCGAGGATCAAATCCTCCGAGAGGGGCCTTGTGTCCATAGACCTCAAAACAGGTGCAAGCATAAGTCTTTCACGTGCATATGCTGGACAAACCAATAAGACATGCTCTACAGTCTCGAGCGTGCCATATGTGGAACAGTCCGGGGAGTTCGCTTGTCCTATTATGTGCACGTATTTGCGCGTGAAGGCGACGTTTAAACGTAATCTATGGAATACGCATGCAATAGGGCGTGGTATTCCGCAAGGAACAGAAAAGTTCATCGCCGGGTCTAGCCGTTTAAGGCGTATGTGTCGAGGTGTCTGGCAGGGCCCAGTATCTAGCCGTCGCCCTCCTCATCAATTCCGAAAGGAGACAAGTTGTGTCCACTATAGAGAACGGTACAGCTGTACGCAGGCCACTGCTGAAGGCGCTCCTTGCTTCAGCGTCGGCGGTCTCATTTCCATCGTGTCCGCAGTGTCCAGGAATCCACTGAAACACTATATGGTGGCCTTTTTCCTGAGCAAAAGCACAGAATTACGCAAAGCTTTTAAGGCAATTAAAGCATGGGAAATGTAGCATTATTAGTCATGGAAACAGCTCCTGGAAACAAACTCTTCCAAATCAATAGCATTTGAAAGTGCCCTTTTGACACGAGCTTTGCACCTCGTACTAAGCTCAAGCTTGCTTCATGGAGTACTAAGCTGAAGCCACTACTCTGTGAATTCCGAACAAGTGAGGCAGTTTGGAGCTTTTTATTTTACGCCTTTCTTTTGCGCAGGGCGAATCAATATCACGGGTGGAGAACTCGAGTGGAGCACAATAGTGTTCTACAAGCCTAACGTCACGTACGAGATCCTGGCCAAGCTAGAAAAACCGGACCGACCTCCATCATGGGGGGCCATACAACTGGTGCTCATGGAGAAAGTTCCGCCTTCCATCAGCGTCCAGTGAGTGATTTCTCTTGCACTCTGGCAAAGACTGTGCGTTGATCATTGATGCATGGCATAATAAAGTTACACTGAGTGATGACAGGGCGCTTTTTCTTCATTGTTCGATGCTAGAGATGGCTAACCAATTAATACACCGAGTTCAGTATAGAACTTTTCAGGCGAGTTGGTTCTAGTTTTGTAAAACTTTGCGCAAGAACAGACAAGAGCATGAAAGAAGGCTCACAGGCTCCAGCTGACAGCTGGGATCCTATTTGTAACAATTTCGTTTTTATTCTATTTACTACGCTGCCATTGGCATCTAATCCTGGCGAAGCAGGCAGCGGAAGAAAACGTCACGCTGACCATGGCAGAATCTTTCCACTTGCATAAACGAGTCCTATTCCCGTGTGGCACTGACAGACCTGGCGCCGACGCTGACGAATGACTCATCACAACGAAGCATTTTGCTGCATATCTAACAAACTTCACTAGCGCTAATCTACTCTCTGCAAAGAAAGCATGGGGCAGTTGTGCTACGAATTTTCAGAGCATGGTCCGCATGGCTGATGACAGATTGGTTGCATCTAGGATACGTCAATACATTTCCTTTGGCTGGTTGGTGACATCTCCGCCATTTTGAAGCACGGGCTTATTTAACCACCCCAAAGCCCAAAGTATTCTAGCGGAAATCAGCACCTTAGCGTCCTTGACATATGAAAGAGCCCAATAATACTTCAGATATCAAATTCTTGCTTCAGAGTAAATTTGAGAAGCATTCTATTCATTGTAGGGAAAGGGGGAGTCGACGACACATTTGTGCCCCATAATGGCATTTCACGATCGAACTATGGGTGTTGTCATCCTACTGCATTGAGGGACCCTTATTTTAACGAAAGTAGGGTGGACAGCGGCGGCTCAGCGACCACTCTGGCTGTAGTCTCATCGGCACTTTCCATCCTCATCACCGCCTGCTTTCTTCACTTCAGAAGTCACGGCCAAATGAAATGAAAACAATATAAACCACTACAAAATGTAGTTCGTGCCTTATTTACGAACAATATATGCACTTTATATCAAAGGAAATGCATGTGCAATAAGAAGGAAACAATTGAAAGGAAAAGAAACACACTCAACAATATCAAGCGCATGGTTCGTTTACTTTACGTGATGCTGCTGGGTGCCCGCGCATTAGTCTATAAACTTCGACTGAATTCAACACGATCATAGTCGGAAAAATTCTATGAGAAATTTAAAGAAAAATATTTATACAGCTGGGGTGTAGGAATCCGATCATTCAGCACCTCGGCAAGCATATTAACCCTGTGGTCTCATATCGCTAAACATGAACCGTGTGGTGCAGGTGCCAGACGGAGAAGCTGTGCTACCCTAATGATCCGATCGGCCAGAAAATCAACCCAGTACGTGTGGGCCTCATTGGACTGTGCATCGAGAACTGCGACGGAGAGATGATCTACAACTGGGAGGTGTTCGGCAGTGACAACCTCACCGAGGTCTACCTCGAGGACGCCAGAGACTACCTAGTCGGTGAGCCACGCACAACGCCTTGGTGCGGGATTAAGAAGCCATCGCGTGTTCGCCGAGTTGACCCTGCGGGACATGATGGAGAGTCCAGTGGTGACATTTGGGAATTAAGGCAACAAGTTCGGGTGGGTCGCGTTTGACGGGTGATGCAAGAGTTCATACGGTGCTCTTTCCGGTGGTCCTGTGAAAAACACCTCAGTAGTTATGTGCAGCTTCTTCGGTGAAGTATTAACGGTGGCTTAAGGTGCAGAAGAAATAAGCGTTGCATTAGTGATGTCAACAACGGCTCGGCCTGTGCCTAATAGTCTCAAAGAAATTACCGTTCTATCGTCCCCCGATAAGACAAACGTAACCTAAAATTCAGATTCCGTCTTCACCAAAAGTAACCGAGAGCTTCCGCGACGGCAGCGTGAGCAGGCTCTCAGCCGAGCGGCTGCGCTGTGGTCCTAGGCGCTGGCCGCAGCTCCCTTGCTACAAGTGTAAACTGGGTGCCGTAAGCCCGTTCTCTCCCCCTCTTTGGATGATAAGAAGTAAGCAGGTAGTATTTGCGGCTAGCAATTTCGCGCCTTTGGAGCGCTGTCATACTTGAGCGAGGGCCCAGGCTTACGTCAGCCAGTTCACACTCGCAACCGTGGAGCAGCGGGAAGCGCTGAAGATAGCGCCATCGCTCGGCTGCAAGCCCACTCAGGCCGCCGGCGCGGCTGCTCGGTTACTTTTGGCAAAGACGGTACTTTTGCTACCGCTTGCATTGTTTATGGAGCTTCAGGGAACATAGCGCAAATGGTGCAGTCCAGCAGCACGCTCCGCTGTTTAAGGTTCCTCAGTATTTTGGTAACATCTCGCATTGAAACTAAATGTTGTGTGGCTGTCAGCTTAAGCTTAGGACAACGCAGTGAGCCATGAAAAGAAAAATGATATCTTTAACGTTAAGAGACCGGAAGCGGGCAGAGTGGGTGAGGGAACAAACGGGTTAATGACATCCTAGTCGAAATTAAGAGGAAGAAATGGTCTTGGGCAGGGCATGTAATGCGAAGGCGAAGTAGCCGCTGGTCCTTAAGGGTAACGGAGTGGATTCCAAGAGAATGCAAACGTAGCAGGGGGCGGCAGAAGGTTAGGTGGGCGGATGAGATTAGGAAGTTTGCAGGCATAGGGTGGGCGCGCTGCTGGCAAACGAGCAGGGTTAATTGGAGAGACATGGAAGAGACCTTTGCCCTGCAGTGGGCACAGTCCCGCTGATGATGATGATGATGATGATGATAATGATGATGATGATGATGATGTGTTACACCTTACGGATATCGCACTGCGCACTCATATTCGTCTGCTGGCCTTCAGGCGCCACCGAGCAGAAGATGGCGCTGTCGGACGACTTCTTCAAGGTGTATTACCCAACGTTCGGCGACTTCGTGGCTCGCCTGACGGTCACCAACCAGTGGGGCGTGAGCGGCGTGTCTGACCTGTTCCTCCACATCAACAAGCCTCCGGAGAACGGCATCTGCTCATTCGAGCCGCAGGAAGGACGCGCCCTCATGGACAAGTTCAAGGCCGCCTGCTCCGAATGGACCGACCCCGAAGGGCTGGACATCGAATTCTTCGCCTTCTGGGGTGAGCACCTGTAACCGCCGGTGCAGAACACGTCTTGTCCGTGCGTGTTGTCTCCCAGAGTCCTTAGTTTGTGATCAGAAACTTTTAACAGACGTTTTTTTCTTCTTCTGTGAGAGAATAAACCGGCTAGAAAAGTAAGGGGCATAAAGCAAACCATGCCGGGACCAATGTCCGGTAGGAAGCCTGCGCTGACATTTTGTTTTTAGCCGACAATAAAGCACACACAGTCTAACATTACCGAGAAGTGGTTTTTAGTACTTCTCTGTCCGCAGTCGTGGATCTTGAGGTGCTTTTGCAAACCTGCAACTGAACGTGTCTAACATAGCGACGCACGAGAGAGTGGCGGTAACCAGGAGCCGCCTCGCGGGGCACAGTTCCTCACTCGCGGTGATTTGAATTTAAGTTTCATTCAATTTTTTTTCGCTATTGTGCACGAAATACCAAAAATTGGAGGTTAAAAAAGTGTAGATCACTAGCTCGACAATGTTTGTTGCCCGCTGCATCTCGTTGGGGACAAAATGAATAAAGGCGCCCTTGCGCTGTGGGATACTAGAGCCTGTTAAGAAACTCCAGGTGGTCAAAATTAATACGTAGCCCTCCGTTACGGTGTCTCTCACAGTACAAGTGCAGATTTGATGCATTAAACTAAATATACCGTACCATACCTTACCTTACCATACAATACCATACCATACTATACACAATACCCCATACACCATACATAACCACACATTTTTGTTCCAGGTTCAACCGGCACTAGTATATGAATTCTAAGCGTAACAAAATGACAAGCAGATCTGCACGAGACTAACACCGAAACATCACGCAGGGCAAGTGGTGAGGAAAGGTCCCGTCGCGACATTTATGTATGCTATTATTCATATGCATACGAACTGGGGCATTGCAGGCATTAAGGGAAAATATACGTTGTATATGCACACATTTATGGATTGAATTATTCACTTGGCGATGTGTGGCGCTACCATAACACATACACGCAAATAACATAATACAGCTCGCAGTCTCAAGACAGAAAAAAAAATGCGCACTATAACGCACATATTCTAAGCCATTAGTGTTAGTCGTGCACATCTGTATGAAAGTCACTCTTTTCAAGCCACCTTTGCATGTTCGTGTGTAGGGAAACTCTCTTGCGGGACATTTCTTTTACAGTGTCGAGTTTTGGCCCGTCTAACAAGCACTAGCACTCCTTATCAAGGAAATAGCTTTTTTCGTGCCTTTGTCCATTACATGCAGTTAAGGCATCCTTAAAACACTGCGAACAGCAATTCATTCGCATGCCGCCGCCGTGTAATCAAAATTGATGGCATTTATAGTCTTCCGTATGCAACCACGCATTTCTCCGAAAAGTTCCTGAGCTCTTTTGCTGATGCATTACACTCCCTTCGCAGTTCGCAACATGGCCAACGAGGTTCTTACTTTCCTCACGTATGGCCCGGACAAGGAGGTGACCCTGGTGCTGCCGTACGGCGAATTCCAGGTCGGCGCCGACATCAAGGACAAGGAAGGAGCCACCACCAGGGTCAACATGACCACCATCTCCGTGAGCAGTAACTCACTCTCTTTTACCGAGCTGTGATGTCCCTGCTAGGTGGAGACTGACTTCCAAAAACGCCGGCGATGGTCAAGCATGCCATGTTTACCTCAACATTATCAAAATGACACAATGAAACTCGGTTATCATAATCGTGCTTCGCTCCTCTTTCGGTTTACTGGCTTCGTCTCAAAGTGATGGAGATCGCCTTTGGATTCCCTGGCTTCATCTCTAGGCGATGAGTCATTTCGTTTATTTTTTTTTGACGTCGCCTACGGATACTCCCGCCAAAAAGTACACAGGGGATAGAGTTATAGGTTTGCGGGGATACGGTGGCCCTAGCTGGCAAAGGACAGAGTTAATTGGAGAGATATGGGAGAGGCCTTTGCCTTGCAGTGGGCATAGTCAGGCTGATGGTAATGATGAACTCCCTAAAATATTTAGTTAGTCATGCACGCACAAGCACCGCCCATCCGGATTCCTGAAACAGATGCCATGTATCCATATCTATCAGTATACGGATGGTTAGTGCAGACTTGAGTAGCTAAGAAACCTGCACGCGGTCCGTATGGCATAAACGTCGCAAAACGGCTGAGAAATACTTGTCCACAGCCTTCATCCGGAACCTTTGCTAGAATTTCAATATGGCGGTCCAGTGGATTGCAACCTTATTTTGTGTAAGAATCAAAGGCTGGCGAAAATTTCTCGTTCGCGAATAATGCCCTAAGAACCATGTGTCAGGAACAAGACTGGCTAATTGAACCAACACATATTGCAGCTTGAGTTGATGCGTTTGTGCTCTCTCGTACACGCAAAGTGGCATCCGGGAGCGAAAGACTAAGATAATCATGTGATTGTTATCTCTGTTTTCTTATCTGGTGTAATTCTTGACGGCACCCGCCTCTAAAGGTATATAGGACATTAGTTGCCGGTAGTGGTAAATGTATACGCAGCAGATGTGTGTGACAGTGAAGAAGGTAACAAACATTTTTATCGAAGTTGTGTTGAAATCCTTCAAAGCCGACTCAACATTTTATGTTGAATTTGTCTTGTGAACGGGCAGGTCACTTTTGACAGAATGATGATATTGCTTTGAGCATGTGTGGAAAGTGGCCACTGTGTTTGTGCTTGGCATTCTGAATCCAAATTCATATTTGTTTGATGCTGAATCTGTGTTGTGAATATGCAGATTTCTTGTTGAAAAAAAATTGGTACCGTGCTTTCCCTGAGGCCACTTTGAGATCTGCCGTTATTCTAAGCAATTGATCTGTCTGGAAGCCTCCTGACAAAGGGAGGCAAGACTCCGCCGCAGCCGATAGCGTCTAATCGGAAGTGTTCAGTTGCGTGAGACATCAAAGCGGCGACGGGTTGCTTCTTCAGACTTACCTACCCACGAAGCAAGAGTTCGAGCGCTACCTGGGCGAGCGTGTGCTGGACAACGCGGACGCTGCCGGGGATCAGGCGCGCATGAACCAGATGTCGCAGGCCATCTCGTCACTCATGAATGTTCGCCTGCCCGACGAGTTCGAGAACGAGATCAACTACTCGGGTGCGTACGAATAGGGTGCGTCTCGCATGCTGGGCGTCTCGCTGCCCCGAGTCAACCCGACGGAAATTCCCGGAGGAATCAGGCTTGCCGCCTCGAGGCCTAGGGCAACGCTTATTACGTCTTCAGCCATTTAAGCCTTGAGTAGCCGTTCCGAGTCTACCCGAGTGGAAACCAGACATGCAGAAGGAAGGCTGCACGCCTTCTTTTAACATTTCTGCAGGACACGGATCCTGTTTCTAAATGGTGACAGCACGAACGGACTGTGGCCTACTGTGATTGAATGTGTGCGTATAGATGGTGTCTTGCGGAGTGGACAACGTTATACTGAGAGTGAATGTGTGTATGGATTGTGGCACTACAATGGCCTATGTTCTACTGTGACTGAATATGTGCATAGATGGTGACTTCTGGAGTGGACTGTGATGTGGACGGTGTGGATTGATTGTGTGCATAGATGGTGACTGCGGGAGAGAATGTGTGCTATTATAAGAGACTGTGCGCATAGCGGGGCAGATGCAACAGGCTTTACGACATTATTAATATAGAAGGGACGCTACGGTGGAGCAATTGCCGGCAGATAAAGCAAGGCTAACCCCACCTGTAGCTTTCAACACCTCAACTCAACTCTATTAGCCGTTTCGGTCGATTCGTATGAATGGGTAAAGCCGACTTTGCTTGTGTCGCTGAAATAACGTTTATTGCCAACGCTGAAATCTTTTTCGCCTTCATAGTAAAGTTCATTCGCGTGTGCAATACAAGTGCACTCAGCTAGGGATGAGCCTTGAAAGTGCTCTTGCCGTCTGCGGGATTCTCTATAGCGATTTTCCAGATTTGCCAGATTTTCCGCTGGGTGCGCGCGTACAAAAACGGGAACAATTTTAGTAGTGTCCGTTTAGACCAACACGTCCGCTCTCAACTCGCGCGAATAAGATTAGCGGTGAACTCCCGATATGATGGGCCACTACTCGAAGAGAAACTGTACGAGATAGACCTGATCACTGCGCACGAGGAAGTGGATAAGCGCACGACTAATCAGGCAAGTTCGGTGCAAGTAGGTCGAGAAATTACGAAGCAGTGCGAAGAGCCCGAGTGTTCTGGAAAATTCTGTTCAGCTGCTCCAGAAAGCCTGGAGTAGTGCGAGACAGCACAAGTGCCCTAGAAAATTCTGCACAAGTGCATGGGGCGATCGGAGGGCACGAGTGCTCTGGAAAATTCGGTAAAAATGTTACAGAAAGTGCGAGGCAATACGTGAGTGCATGACTGCTGTGGGGAAATCGGTACAAGTACAGCGGAGAATAATGAAGCGTTGCGGAAACCACGAGGGCAGCGGCAAACTCGGTGCTAGGGCGCACTGCACTGAACAATTCAGAGCAGTGCGCCGGGAAAATATGAAGCATTGCGAAGCGAACGAGTGCACCGGATAGTTCAGTGTAAGTGCGTCAGAAAGTGCGAGACAGTGGGTGAATGCCCGAGTGTTCTGCAAAATTTCGGTTCAGGTACGCTAGGAAAGAGTGAGGCTGTGCGTGAGAGCCCCGGAAAATTCTTTCAAATATGCCAGGAATGTACGATGAAGTGCAGATGTGCTCTGGAAATTTTCCCGTAACCATGTCAGGAAAGCGCAGCCTCATGTTCCTCCCGCACTTCCCCAGACCCTGCGGTGCTGGACCGAGAGTTGGAGGAACAGGCGCTTCTCCGGGCCAAGATGGTTCGCTCCGTGTCGTCCATCATGAACGTGGACACGCTGAACAGCTTGGAGCAGGTGGGCAGCGCCCTGACTGCCATCGCAGGAGACGGAAGCGGCGTCGACAACGAAGGAAAGGTATGTGCTGCTGTTCCCCTATGCTTGTTACCACAAAGGCACGAACGCTCTGCCGACGCAGTTTTCGAATATCTTGGTGTTCATGCGATATGAAAACGGCTACTGCACTAACTGCGTTTTTATGGAGGCAAAACGCTAAGGCGCCCGTGTGCTGTGCGATGTCAGTGCACGTTAAAGATCCCCAGGTGGTCGAAATTTTTTGGAGCCCTTCACTATGGCGTCCCTCATAGCCTGAGTCGCTTTGGGACGTTAAACCCCATAAACCATAAACCAAACCATAAAAAGGGCAAAGCAACATAAGGTCATGCTCACAGACGCATGAATTTACTCCACAGTCAGCGGGCTACTTTCAATTACAGCTGCATGGAACTGAGCGAGACGTGTAGGGACCTTTTCTGCATTGCAGTTGAACTATAAACGAGCTGACGTCTTTCGAAACACTCTGTGCTGCGCAGGAGGTGATCATCAAACTGCTGCAGAAGACCGTGTCCCTCGCCTCCAACTTGAAGGTGGAGGCACCACAGCAACTGCTCGACTTTTGCATGTACGCCGTCGGCACCATGGGAGGCATCGTATCGGTATGGCCTTTCAACAAACCAAATATCACGCAGACAGCTACCAATTCGCGTTCGGTCAAGTATTTCACGCTCTTTGGGAGACTTTACTAAAACGACAGATTCGAGACGATGTACAATGCAGTGGAACTAAGGACAGATAACCAGGGAAGATAGTAGGGTGTTTCAGGAACAAACGCAATTTAATGACACCCCAGCTGAGATCATGGAGAAGAAATATGCTAGGGCACAGCATGTAATGCGAAGCCAAGATAACCGCTGGTCCTTAAGGGTAACGGAGTGGATTCCAAGAGAAGCCAAGCGTAGCAGGGTTACGGCAGAAGGTTACGTGAGCGGATGAGATCAGAAAGTTTGTGGGCATACGGTGGGCGCAGCTGGCATTGAACAGGCTTAGATGCAGAGACGAGGGAGAGGCCTTTGTCCTGCAGTGGGCGTAGTCAGGCTGATGATGGTGACGGCGCTGGTGATGAAGAACAGGTCGGACGGTATGAAAGCATTCCGGAAAACAGCGGAAGCAAAAAGTGGTAATGAAAAACTACGATTTTACAGATTAAATGTGTGACTTGGAAAGGAAAATATAGTCACAGAATTAGGAGACACAAACTACACGTTCTGAAAGACGCAAGAAAGTATCTTTTTTTTAAGCAGCAGACTCACGTCTGCAGCCACCAGTTAATTCGCGCGAGTTAGTCATACTTTGTTTTTGTTTTTTCAGCGCATGACACAACAACTCATATCTGGCGTGGTGATGCCCACGGACAGAGCGAAGGCCGTCAACATCGAGTACGACACGGAAATCGCCCTGGAAGGGGAACCCGAGAAAGGTGCGTCATTCAGTCATTCAGGGCTTCTCTCTCAGCTCTTCTAGCAGGGCTGATCGAGAGGCGCCTAGCCTGCCACCGACCGATATTGCGTTTGATATGACGCCAACAAAGTCTGAAACAGGACACAGCGAGAAGATCAACACGATGCTAAGGATGAGGTGTTTGTGTTTTGCGGCACTGAATATGCGCCAAAAGGTACAGTCTTTGTCAAATGTATACAGCCCAAGGGGTCTGCTTCTGAGCCCTGCAGCGTGGCTCCTCTTGCATGCTCAGGGACCCTAATCTCACGAAGGCGGGAGGAACTTAAGTCCTCAACCCTCCCAAGCTTGGAACTACCAAGCATGCTCAAGAGCCCCCCGCTACGCGGCTTAGAAGCAAACCCCTCGGACTGTATATTTATGACAAAGACTGTACATAATGTCGAAGGAAGAGTTTGGAGATGAAATGAGCTTTAAAATATTTCCCACTCAGACGTTATTCTACGCTTATATTGTTCCCTTTCCAAGTTTATTTAAAATTTATTTGGCCGGCTGAAACCTGGTGCGGCGAGGGCCTCCGCTTTCATTGTAAACAAGGGACCTGTGCGGGCTCCGAAATGCCTATTCATTTCCTTTCTTCTCAATTTTGAGACCGTCCGTTTTTAATTGCTCTTAAACAAGGCGTACCTACTGCCGTCGATTAGGTCCTTTGTTTTAAAACCACGTGCGTTAGGCAGTTAATCCGTCAGGACGGGGTCTGGCTTTTCAGAAAACCTCTTCGACGGAACGGTCCCCATGGATGTCGCCCTGGCGAGAGCAGTCGTCCTCAAGGAGAAGATGCAGGTAATTCACAGATGCCTTTCCGGACGCCATGTAATGCATGTCCAACATTTTCGGAGAACAATTTTGAATATTGGAAAACTGTAAGGCACTGGTCAAGAAATATTGAAGGTAATGGGCCAATCTTCAGAGTGGTTCCACTTTTAGAGTGGTTTCCATCACTCACATCGAGCAGTTAAGACTGCCATAGAAAACCAATTAGGGTACGCTTTTGACGATAGCAAAAACGCCAATAGCAAAAAAAATTCATGCCTGCCGACGGGATATCTGCGCATATTTTGGTTGATATATAGTGAAATCTTACAATATATGAAAAAACGGCGCTCGTAAACTCTTTCCCGTTCAAAACTGCTTTTGTCCAGTATTGCTGGGCAAGTTCGTGGAATGCTCAAATGGGGGCTGACATGAACACCCTAAACCACGCGCACGTGATGTGAGTGAGAGGGAGTGTGTGTGCGGATGATGCAGGCCGAGCGCCAGATCGGCACCATGGTGGAGCTGACCATCGATCTTGTGCTGGCCATCCTGCGGAACATCGTGGTGGGAGAGAAGCCGCTAGAGTTCCGCGCCCCCAGCGGGCTCGGCCTCACTATATCCATGTGAGTGTATCCTTCTTCAACCGCCACTGTCACTGTGCCCCGCGGTGGCATAAGCGTGTCTGATACAGGTCTCAGGGAAGTGCAGAGCTTTTTCATCTTACAGTCACTGGCGTCAGCTGCTTACGTATCATCGCTTTTGCCTGTTGGCGGATCGACGCCGATCGAGCAGGTTGTTTAGTTCAACTACATATATGCTTCGTCGCGGGGATTCTTATTCGATGTACTGTCTGCTGGTCACGAAGAACGAAATAAACGACTATTGCGCTAATGAATCTTTCTTCTAAAGAGTGAGCGAAAGACTGAACTAGAAGACCGGTATGCAGTGGGTGTAGTTAGGCTGATGATGATGACTATCAAGGGTAGAGGGTGAAGCTTACCTCGAAAGAAAATCAGTTGTCTCCTCTGCACATTACAGGTCCTGCCCAGCTAGGCCTACTTCACGAGTAAGAGGAGTCTTGTGTAAGCGAAATGGCCAAGATGCGCAAGGTCTTCTCCGAAAGTAGTGAAGCGCATTGGCAATATAAATACCGAGGCGGAAGGAGGACATTGGACAATTCGCTCTACAATACCTTCTGAACAGTTGTTAAAACTAGGGGGGTCTCTCACCATCAATCTTGACAAGGTATCTGAGACCTCCCGAGCTGGAATGCAGGGACTGCATGAACCCAAAGAAAGCAATCCTTTTTTATTCTTCTTGTCAGTGGTGGTCGGAATGTTTCCTCTCTAACACTGGCCGCTCAACTTCGAGCATACAGAACAACAAACATGCTGGCAGTGCATGAGGATCGCTTGTTTAAAGTCTGTTAGATAAAATGAGAAAACGACCTTCAAAACTGATTTCTCCCATTTGGAAAAAAAACGATGTGTATAAAAGCCCGCCAGTCGCTTTCTCTCTCTCTCCCTCTTCATTTCCCCTTCCACCTTTGCTAGAATCACAGGAGACTCCCCCTACGATAGAGCAAGGCTTTAAGCACTGCTTTTGAAATCATAAACTATCTAGCCCTTATACGTACAAATTTTGTTGACGGTCTTCAACTCCCCTCAATGCCACAGGTTCAGCGGCGGAGCTCTGAGCGGCCGGGCCATTCAGCATGGCGACGCCGTGTACGTGTTTCCCGGGATCTGCGACGTGCTCGCCAGCCGACCCACGTGTGCCGGCAACGAGACCCTGGGCGTCATGGTACGAGACACCATTATCTAGAGCAACGCCGTGCGTAGATGCACGGTTGGCTGCCTTGACACATTCGAAGCAGTCTCTTTAAACAGCGTCTAGGCAGCGACGTCGGCGATTGCATGCTAACCTTGCAATGGCAAGGCACTCAAAAGTTCGGGCAAAAGTTTGGAACCTCCTGGATTTCTTAAGCTGAGACGCGGAATTCGGAGGTGAACTTTTTTTGTCGTAGAGCGACGAAATTTGGCAGCCTTTTCGAGACATGCACTAAATGATCGAATACAAATTTTCACTGATATATATTGAATAATTTTTGAGTTATAAATATTTATGCGCTTCATTTCTATACCAGACTTTCAGAAAGTCCGACTTGACAAGAAAGCATGGCAGGAGCCTGCAGCCGTTTTTAAATTTTAGCCAAAGACATGGTTCTCCTCTCACCTCTTTCATCTCTCAGCATCCCCGGAACTTTTACCTTGCTTTGTTGAAGATGCTAGAGAAGACAGTTTCTGCAACTATGTTAAAGCTTCAGGTATTTGTGGGAGCAGAAATGAAAATTATTCTCATTTTTTACACTCTTTATCACCGGTGACACGCCCGCTATTACAGGGTTAAAAAAATTGGCTGTGGTTTAGCTCTGGTTACACCTGGAGTGACGCGATAGCTACAGCTTTCCGAGTGGCACTCGCTCAGTCGAAATGCAGTCAGAATTTTGCCGCTCCGTTTCGCTGGGCGTTCCTTCTTCATCTTCGTCCCACTTGACACGGCGCATGCGCACTGCTGTTGCAGCTGTTGTGCACCTCGCCGCCGGCAGCAGCAGCTACTCCGTACCGCGTGACCAACCCACGTGACCAACACGTGACCAACCACGCGACCAACAGCGCCTCCACGCTGAAGGCTCGAAAGCTAGCGTAATGTATAGCTATCGCTAGAAAATCGCCTCGGCATCGATGTAGGTGGCGGCACGTTAAGGCGAGGTTTAATTCTTCCCGTATACTAACGCATTCCCACCCGGCCAAAGAGCGTTTTACGCTATGCGCAAAGCCTGAAGAGTTTTGAACTCGCCTTGCTGGACAGTCACTCACATTTTCGTGATTACGAAGTCCATGCTCTTCGGAACATAATGTTGTGGAAATGGTCTTGATTTGCCTCTCCCTTGCGGGCTTGCCTGGACCGGTGTTAATGAGCCCTGCCCGAAACACGCAGGCGGTGTCGTGGCCCTCAATCCTGCAGTCCTTCGGTGGCAGTGTGGACGTGCTCTCCGAAGACACGCAGACGCTGCAGCTCGTCGTGCTTGACGAGAACCTGTACCGCGTTGACGTCAGCAACACCACCGACTACTTCGAGATCATCGTGCCCCGCAAGGGAGCCAAGGAGAACGGAACGGTAAGTGCACTAGCCACGGAAAGCGTTCTCGATCGAAGTTCCGAGGAGCGCTGTGGCTATTGTTGTGTCTTGAGAACGCATACGACGCAGTATTTCTTCCGAAACATTTCTCTTGCAGATGGACTAAACGCACGATACTTCGTCGTTGAAGCAGCCAACCACTGCGCATGAGTAATGGCTAGACCTAAGCTGAGTGAGGACTTGTCTGTGTAAACAGCTGGACAGCAAGTGTAGCGGAGTTTTCAAGCTTCGCGCCAGCTTTCTGCAGAGTAGTCGCATTTACCGAGGCACACATTCTACATGAAAGGTGGAGGGGAGGGGTGATCCCAGGCGAAGAAAGAGCGGTTATCGCTGGTGCATGTTCTCGGTCACTAAAACGCGTTGCGTAGTCAACCAGTGCAATGAAAGAATGGACGACTACCCAATTATGTTCTATGTGATCGCCGCGCGGGAATTTCGAATGCTCGCTGCATACCATTGATTTTCTACGGCCGTCGGAAATAGTTGGCGTGAGCTCAGGAAGCTCTTTATAGGTCAGATTTTGCAGCGAGAAGGAAGAATCAGCCATGATAATTGCCATCTTCTTGCGCAATCTCATGGGGCTCTCTAGTTTTCTCCGGACTGCAGGTTTGCAATATCCCCGTGGAATTACGCAGTGTTCGCTACCAGCGGTCAATAGTTGGCGCAAGTTTCTTATTTGCGGTAGTGTTCCTGTATATGCTCCCGCAGGAAGCAGAGTTGCGCGACTGTTTTCCTCGCGCCGCTCTTGACGCCATTCGCCGAGCAGCTGTCACGTGATCCCGCTGACGACGTTTGTTCCGTTTTGAAGTGGAGGAGCCGACTTTCCAGGCGCAACGCCGGTTCCTCGCCACCCCCAGTACCCTCTCGGCTGCCATCGTGATCGGACGCGTCCGGTGCGGTGTGTTCCCGCCTTTTCCGTGCGCTCCAGTTGCATAAATTTTGATAGTGTACAGTGACGGCAGCCTCCAACTATGACGGGGTGCAGTGCGCCAAACTGCAAGAACCGTATTTCTATTTCATGCGGTACTGCGCCTTTTAACTGCCACCTGATCTGTATACAGTCATGCCCTGTTGATACGACCCCCGTTAATATGGACGACTCGAGTTAGACAATATTTATGGGGACCAAACTTTTTAAAAACATTTATGCCTCGTTCATATGGAAACTCGCTTTCCATACACTGTACTGGGTGAACATGCACATAGCCCATGGGGCCCATGTATTTCTGTCTCGTTATTATGGACAGTGATAAGAACGAAATCTCGGCTGCCCCAACAACATGTTTCCTTTCCTGTATCTTGAGAGCAGAAAGCCAGTGAAAGGTAGTGTAAAAATTTTAAGGCCTTGCTCATGGCCCTTTTTTTCGTGCTTTCATATTTTACACTGCCAAGGTGCCGCGCTGATATTTCTATTTGCTGTATTCCTTGAATTGTGAAGAATATGAAGCCGCTCTCAACAGCTGCCAGCGAAACGGATAAGTAGTATAGGCTCACGGGATGCGAACAGTCACAGTAGAAGATATGCCATTACGCGTGTGGTGCACCACGGGGGAGGGAGTGCTATGCTGCAGGATTTAAGAGATAATGGTGACCAGTGTGATGCGCCTCTCTGTCATCTATATTTCTCTAAAGGGTGGAGACCAGAAAATTTTCATTGCATGTGTTTTGTTTGGCATGATGCATAGAACACTAGTGACAGCTTATTACCTCGTGCAGTTGGTTTCGCGCGTAAATTAATAATTGATTTCTCTCCCTATGTATATTCAGTTTCTGTGGCCGAAGGATAGTTGCGACATGGCAGGATTGATATCACATGAGGTGTACAAAAAGTGCAATATAATTGTTGCTTCATATTTTAATCCATTCCAGCTCTTCGTGCTGGCCTGTTACAATGACTGCTAGAGAGTAAACAGCACAACTTTACCGTATTTGCATGGCTCACTTAGCCACATAACCTCCATAGTCTCATACCTCCCTCTGGCGTTGCAACCATCATTTGGCTATGTGCCTAGTCTGATAAAAATTACAGTTCAATTTATAAATTGTTCAGCAGGCACGCTCAAACTCCATGCGGCGACTTATGTTTGCCATCAACAAATTATCTTCATTTTTCCTGCAACGCTACAAGTTCCAAATGAAAATGTGACCAAAGGTTTTGTTCCTAACCTGGCTGTACGTGACAGAGCATTTCTCATGTGCAGCCGCTGCCAGCCTGTCTGCTTATTTTGCTGCCACCTTCAGCATTTTGCAGAAATGGTTTGTTTTGTGAAATAAAGAATGTTTTACAAGCAAACTGTATGTGAAATTTTGTTCTAGTCCCAGTCTACTACACAGAAGTGGGAGGCCAGTATCTCTGCATGAGAACAAGCTTTGCCTAGGCTATTTAACTATTTTATTTGTTAAGAATACCCTTAAGGTTCTACTGACAAGGATGCTAACACTGGAGGAGAGAAAACAAAAATAGTATGAAATACTTGAAAGCAATATTGGATATTCAGATAATTATTTTTCCTTGAGGAAAAGCATGGAGCAGTCCAAAACAAAGATATTTCAGAATGCAGTGAAGGTGCATATAATTCAAGTAGGTCAAGAGAAAACGCAATAGTGCTTAGGGAAAAACGAGCACTTAAATAACAGCACCAGAAAGAGAGGTCACTTTTCGAGATCCTTGGAAACTCGTATACCACAATTCAGCTGCAGTCACTTAAGGCAGGCTTCTCTAACTTTTGGATATTAAAGAAGTACGGCACGTGATGTGTTTGGCTTGAAAAGATGACCATGGCATAGGAAAAATGCAATGGAGGGCTAGAAGTCAGAGCAACAAATGATACGTATATTTTGTGAAAGATAAGCGCGCGAGTTTGCGATATCTGTGCCTTTGGTTGGCTAGATTTACTTGCGTGCAGTATGCATTGCTTTAGACTGCCCGCATACACATCGTATGCAGCGTGGTTTCACAAGCTTCGTGTAACAACGGCGGTCCCAACCCTATAGAATAATGTATTTCAAAGTGGTTCTGCAGGGAGATGCATTACCGCACTTCTCTTCATCGCACAACTCACGCAGGTTTTTCATTTCCAAGCATTTCTGCCCCATTATTGTCCGTACTGCGAGCTATCGCTGTCATTCCGCGATCTTTGTGTCATGCTATATGATATTTTCGGCAAATCAGATTATTTTTCGGCGTTTTTTTTCAACGAAGTATGATGGGCTTAGCATCGATCCTGAGCACTGAGACAGTAAAAGGAAAAAAGGGTGCCCGCAATTGAGCGTCGTTTGTAACCTTTTCAAAAAGAGAAGCGAATTGCTCTACAACGCCAGCCCGTCATTATCCCAGCGCCTGTGCGCTCGAGGAGCTGCTTTCCCGCACAACTTGGAACAAAATGGCGGACCTTCGCGTAACTCCGCTCCCTGCGGGAGCATATACAGGAACACTAATTTCCGGGAAAATGTTAACGCGGGACTGCGGTAATAAGCGTCAGAGTGGAAGACTTCAGATTAATTTCCCTGAATGAATCTCAGGGAATGCGCGCGGCAGTTTGCCATGGCACGCTGCGCGGCTGCTGTGATGCAGCGTCTGCTGAGACAGCGTTTTCCTCAATGAGCCTAAACTGCAGACGCCGGCATTAAGCTTGGGGAGTCTCGGCTAAAGGCTCGGCGCGCACTCATCAGAACAGCGTCGAAATCAATTCTCATCGGGAAGCTCATTGACGGTATCTAGCTTATGGACGGTACCTACAATATCATGAAGAGCGCTTCATCTGGTAGGTGTTCAGCGCGCAGCGCAATTTGAGCGATTTCTCCTAAAGGGAACCTTCTGACTTGTCACGCAGGGCCTCCCGGAGCCAACAGTGTTCTCTCCCCAGGTGAAGTGGAACGAGGAGATGGTGTACCACCAGTTCGTGGTGCCCAAGCCGGACTCGGCCGTGAACATCGAGATCACGCCGCTCGACCCGAATGCCCAGTTCCTCGTCTACATCCGCCACAGGGTCAAGCCGCAGCTCAACGCGTACGACCTCATGGTCAACCTGTCCACCATACGCGCCACCAACGGTTAGCACAGCAGGCTCTCCTTTTACTGACTACCGCGAAACCCGACCTTGACGAACGGGGTCCTTGCGGGAGCGTCCCTATGGCATTACGCCAAAGTGCACATCAGGGAGTCCACTATTCTAGTGTATGTTCCCTGAGGTCGCTGTAAATTGCACACAGCCTTTGCCAAAAGTAACCGGACTGCATGGTTTGCTTCTCATTGTAAAATTAGAGCCCTCACCGCTTCCCTAGAGAATAAAGAGTTCTTGGAAGGTGAGGACAAGGGCTCTGCTTACCATACAGAGATATGGAGCTTGAAGGCTGGCATAATAGCTTCACTATACGATTGAGAAGCAAGCCGTATAGCCTGGTTACTTTTGGCAAAAACTGTACGTATTAATCAGAGTACGCGGACAGGAGGCAACGAAACACTGGAACTGTGGCCTAATTGCATCCCAGCGCCGCTTAGTCACCCCAAGAGGAAACTGAACTCACGGCAGGCTAATGGGCTTTCTAACTCTGCAAACCTCTTAACGCAGCAAGCACGCAAATAGGAGCATGGCTTGAAATACATTTGAGATGTCATTACTGCCACCTCCCACTGCAGGGGTCGGAGGCATGGCAAGCTTTCCTGCATGGCTCTTCTCTTATAAAACAGGAAAATGAGACCTTTCTAAGAGTTGGCAACTAAGTAAGCAGAATTTAGGGTAAAAGTGATAAAAAAATTAATATTATTAATGAGCGGAGTCTGTAGTTGCACCCCCGCGCCGAGTGACTTGCTGCACCGCCCACGACGCAGGCACGTACGACATATTCCTGGACAACGCCCTGGTCGGCAACCGGACGGGCTTCTTCTACCTGGGCCTGGTTCAGCCCAACGGCAGCGTCCCCGAGTTCAGCATGGACGACCCGGTCAACCTGACCCTGTCTGACGTCAGCCGGGAGTTCAGCACAAACTACTCGGTGCGCATCTACACCTCCGGCTGCTACTTCTTCAACTCCAAGAGCAAGACGTGGTCGGCCGAAGGCTGCTTCGTAAGCACTGCAGAATTGATCATTTCCGCTCCTTATGAACCAACCGCGGTGGCTCAGTGGTTAGAGCGCTCGACTACTGATCCGGAGTTCCCGGGTTCGAACCCGACCGCGGCGGCTGCGTTTTTATGGAGGAAAAACGCTAAGGCGCCCGTGTGCTGTGCGATGTCAGTGCACGTTAAAGATCCCCAGGGGTTCGGAATTATTCCGGAGCCCTCCACTACGGCACCACTTTCTTCCTATCTTCTGTCACTCCCTCCTTTATCCCTTACCTTACGGCGTGGTTCAAGTGTCCAACGATATATGAGACAGATACTGCGCCATTTCCTTTCCCCTAAAACCAATTATTATTATTATTACTCCTTATGGGATCCGCATATCAAAGCACTGCATATTTCTTTGATTTTCTGTACCATAAGCATGACACCGGTGGAATCACACGCCTACAGCATTGATCGTCATTCGGCTACCCCGTTCCTTGGCAGTGAAGAGAAGGCTACAGGGGCGGAGCGTCCGTAACTGTGTCACTCCAATAGCTCTTCCTCAGGCGGCGGCCTGGCACGTTGCTCAATGCGCGGCTGCTTCGATCCGTGGCTGATGTAGCTGGCGACATCTAGGGGTGCTTCCTGTAACCGGACGTTACCCAAGCAATTCACTGAAGAAAAAAAGTTTTTCCCGCGACTCTCTAATGTTTAAAATGTGCAGTTTTACTAGAATGCGCCTCGAAGAACGAGTACCACCAATATGCTGTTTTAAGACGAAACTACTATCTCGATGCCTCTGCGTAGGAAGGGAGGGTGTGCTCCGGCTCTGTAGCTTCGGCTTCAGTGCCGGAAAAGTTGTTGCGGACCTGTCCTAGCTATATGTTTTACAGCTGTACTCCTTATTCCTCACTTTCGGCTTAATGCTGATTTTATTTTAATGCTTGTTTTATTTTTAAGTTTAAATATATAGTCTATTCAATTAGGGTTTATGTCTTTTATTGTATGCATTCTATTGTATTTTTTCTTTCACTAAATTTGTGTTTCTGCAGTTTACCCTCGTGTATTCTATCTTTTAATTCAATATTTGTTCAATTAAGCCCTCTTTCCATAAGGCCTACTGCCATAAGGGTGCAATAAATGAATGAAAAAACCTTCCACTAAAGCACATCAGACAACTCGACTAATGCGCAATGGTCTGCACTTGATTTGTTAAGACTTATTTATGCACTGAGCTACAACTTCGTCTTGACTACAGCTTCCACGAGCTTATGTTTGTGCCATGTCGTCGCCGCAGGTGGCCAACGCCAACTACGCGTTGACCAAGTGCAAGTGCAACCATCTGACCTCGTTCGGCAGCGGCTTCTTCGTGATGCCCAACACGATCGACTTCTCGTACGTGTTCGCCAATGCGGGCTTTGCCGACAACGTGACCATCTACATGACGGTCGTGGTCACCATGCTCGTCTACGTGGTGCTCCTCATCTGGGCCCGCTACGAGGACAAGAAGGACGTCGAGAAGGTGACAGACAACTTGTGTTTCGAGTGCAGTTGCTGCAGGAATATGCTGACCTATAGGTCCTCACCTGTCCTATCGGTAGAAAAACTATAAAGCAAAAGTCCCCGCCCTGAAGGGCCACTTTTTTAGATAAAAAGGTAGCTCCGAAAGGACGACCACATAAGGACACCTTCCTTCTGTGGTCATCCTTTTTTGCGCTACCTTTTTATCCAACGTATGCGTCACCAACTACCCAAACAAGTTTTACTGAAGGCCACCCCACTCTCCAGCATTGCATAATGAATAGAACTAATAGTCAAGTCAAGTCAAGTTTATTTCAGCTTTTGTCGTACAAATACCGTGGGTGACGAAAAAAAAAGCGGTTCGCAATGACCGCTTGACAAGTTTCGTCACCCGTAAAAGTCAGCAGCATTAGCAGAGACTGTTACACAGGAGAGTCATTATACGTTGTTAGAGACAGAAGAAAAAAAAGAGAAATGACAGGTAAAAACATTTCAACACAGTAACAAAAAAAAAACCTAGTCAGTGAACAGATCCCTAAGTGCAGAAGAAGTCATTTTTGTTAAATTGCTATAGAGAGGGGTGCTCAAACATTTCGGAAGAATATATTTTAACATCGCACAACCGTAGTTTGCTCTGCATCTGGGTATTGCAAACATTCCATGGTCTCTAGTTGCATAGGGTGTGGTATATGGTACAAGAGGAACAATGCGGGTCAAAAAAGGATCATTTCGTGCCGTGATTTTTTTATAAATGCAGGTAAACCTGTAATCAAATAGCCTATTAACCGGAATAATTGTATACATTTGCCCTATGGGGCGAGTCGGGTTGTCAAAGGAACCATCTGTAATGATCCGTAGCATTTTTTTCTGTAGGGTTAAAAGTTTTTGTACATTTGACACAGTAGTAGTTCCCCATACCAAGTAATGATAACCTATATATGAGAAGAAAAAAAGCGTAATAAAGGTCGAGCTTCGTTTCCACGGGCAAAATATGTTTATTACAAGTGATGATACCTATGAATTTGGCACTATGAACTATGAAGTTGATACTGAAGGAACCATGGCGGAAAGAAGGCTCAGGACTAGACATGATAAATATGGTATGTGTGCTCCTAGTACGTCTTATCCCGTGTCTTATTTCCGCTGATTACTTTAACGTCAGCCATGAACCAGTTGGCCCAGAGGTTCACTTTACTGAGATAGCTGACTCAGCGCCAGCACCCGTCTTGTTCGCTCCGACTGTGAAACATTTCTCATAAGCAGCTCACTGGAACTGACGCTTACGTAGCAACGTTCTTTTGTCTTTTTATTCGTTTCACTGACAGCTTGGAGCATTGCCACTACAAGACAACGACGTCAAGGACAAGTACATCTACGAAATCATCGTCTTCACGGGCGACAAGAAAGGAGCGGGCACGGATTCAAATGTAAGCAACACTGAGACGAGCGAACAGCACTTCCCTCAAAACTTTGCCCATGGCCCCCGACCACGGAGCAAGACTATAAAGGAGGTGAAACTCCCGTCTGCGCGAGCGAGCGCAGGCGACCAGATAAAGTCACAATTATACGTATGCGCCGACATAGGCGCATGCAGTGGCGGCGCCTTGCGGCGCCTCGTAGAAGCAGCAGACGACAAGCAGACGACACGGCTGTTTGCTTCAGCGGGCACGCCGTGACGTTGTATTTCAGTAGTTTCTTTCCAGGCCGCCAGGCGCCGCCAGCAGGATAGTGGCGCCGCGGGCTTGTGACCTTTTCTGGTCGCCGCAGACGGCGGAGTTTCCACTCCTTATAGTCTTCCTCCGTGTCCTCGACTTGAAAGAACAAAAAAGAAACAACTTCCCTGGCGCTTCTACCCTCAGGTGTTCTTCATCCTCTCTGGCGATGATGATGAAACCGAGGTGCGCACCTTCGGAGAGCAGAAGCGCAAGATATTCCGCAAAGGTGCCGTCGACACGTTCGTCATGACGGTGCCTCGGTAAGCACTCCTTCAAAAGTGGAACCTATCGCTGTTGTCTGCGTTTTATATCCACCTGAAGGATCATCGCCGTTGTCGGCCTACAAGGATGGTGGGGCTTTACTGCCGCACCTCCCGCCATGGCATTTTCCGAGTTAATCGCTTTGGAGTTGATTCGTGAATAACCCCCTCTCCAAAGCCCACCTTTAAAAAATATTAAGAAAAAATCGTGAAAACTAGAGGCGGGGGTAGGGGGAGGGCGAATTATAACGTATTATCAAAGATTTACGCTTTGACTACCAAAATAGCCTATGCATTACGCGAATAAATCCGGCAGTTTCTTTTCTTGGCCCAGTTCTAAGCTTTTGGCACACCCGCTGGCTTCCCGAATGGTCAGCTTGGGCTAATAAAACGAAACATCGATGCTTTTTCTTGGGTCGTCCAAGTCTGACCGCCGCGAGGCAGTGCTGTGTGTGCTTTTCGCACACAGGCCCAGCAGGGAATCGACGTTGCCTCATCCTATAGCATGGTACAGACGGGGACAAAAGTCTGTGGGCCACGTGTCCTAAAACTAAGCCGATAGCTCTGCTTTAACCCGACGGCTGGAGACCGTACTCTTGGAAGTGAAAGTCGAAATTTTGTTCTTTCGTCTGCACAAGTGTGGTCTACAGCTGCCGGACAATATCAGAGCTATTGGCTTAGTTTGACGAACACCTGGTCCACAGCCTTTTGTCCCCAGTAGTACATACATTGCTCGTATACGTTGTAATGGTGGCCGTGTGTAGTGATCAAGTTGTGGTGGATGATGCACCCCTCAGGTCTCTGGGACGACTCAACTACATGCGCATCTGGCACGACAACGCGGGCAAGAGCTCGATGCGCTCCTGGCACCTGCGCTTCATATCGGTGCGGGACGTGCAGACCAACGCCCGGTACGACTTCATCGCCAACCGCTGGTTCGCCGTCGAAAAGGAGGACGGCCTCGTACGTATACAATACACTCTTCTCGCATGTCCCAGCTTCCGCGATTGGAAACGCGCCCCCGCCCTTTGGCCTCAAGTATCGGGATCCGCAAGCGCTATATATCGCTTTCGGAAAATATATGTGTGGTGGGAAAGGATGATGGGAAGCAATGGAAAGAAAGATGATAGGTGTGACGTTAAGAGACCGAAAGCGGGCAGAGTGGGTGAGGGAACAAACGCGGGTTAATGACATCCTAGTTGAAATCAAGAGGAAGAAATGGGCCTGGACAGGGCATGTAATGCGAAGGCAAATAACCGCTGGTCCTTAAGGGTAACGGAGTGGATTACAAAGGGGGGGGGGGGAGGGGCAAGCGTAGCGGGAGGCGGCAGAAAGTTAGGTGGACGTATGAGATTAGGAAGTCTGCGGGGATACGGTGGCCGCCGCTGGCATAGGAAAAGGGTTAATTGGAGAGACATGGTAGAGGCCTTTGCCCGGCAGTGGGCGTAGTCAGGCTGATGATGATGATGATAGTGGTGGTGGTGTTGATGATGGTTATGACGATGGTGATGAGGAGGAGGAGGAAGAATGACTCACAAGACATCGGTTTCCATGCTCCCTACAGGTGCAAAAAATGCTGTGTAGGTGTGTGGCCTATGATATGTTTAGGTAATCTGAAGTTTAGTAAGCCGCGAATTATTTTCCTAGCTATGGTTACAGCTTTTACAGATTGTAACGGAATCCCGAACGTACTTACCTAACCAAGTGACATTTAATACAAAGACAAGGCAGGAAGATGAGATGGGTAACACAAAAGAAAGTGAACAAGGGTTTAGGGGGAGCCTCAGACCGAAGAACGCAAGTCCTCTTGTCGAAAAGTTGGCTGGCGGACTGAGGCTTAAAAGGCAATGTCAGTAACGGTTATAAGGTCTTTACGGCACCGGTGCCCAAGTGGTTGAGCATCCGCCTCGCATACGGGAGGTGTGGGGTTCGATCCCCAGTGCCGTCGGGTACCCACCGGTGACACAATGTGTACAAGCTTCCCCTACCTGATGCTCGGCTTAATTAGAGTGAAACGCTTGGGAAATGGGTTTTGACCCCACCTTGAGCAAAAGAAAGTACCTTGTGCCATGGCGCTCTTTGGTCATAGATGCCCTTGCGCCATAAAAATCTATAGTCATCATCATCAGGTCTTTACTGAGAGCACATGTCTCTCTTCAACAATCAAAACCTCCTAAGAACAATTGCTGGTCTATCAGTGTTTAATGAAGGGTTAACTCTGAGGGAACCTCCCTCTTTGAGAGAGTCCGCGTGCCGTGGTATCGCCCGACGAGTAACACACCACAAACAGCAGGCACAACACTTCTTTAATAAAACTGTGTTGAACTGTGTTCAATGGATCAATGCAGCAACAAGGCGCCTCAAACAAAATGCAGTGCTCATACCAGCGCAACAATGTGCTGAAGACCAATAGACAACGCTGCTATATGCACGGCTAAACCAAAACAAACGAGCTACAACGCGCAAGAGATACGCACCAGCTATCCCGACAAAACGACACAATGCTAAGACGCTCATCCAAATCAACAAGACGCTATCCTACAGCTCAGCACACTGCTATAGTGATGAGGCTGCGGTATTCGTAGTCAACGTGCCTCTTTACCTCCCTGGCTCGTACAGACGGACCGACTGCTCCCGGTTGCCGGCAAGGACGAGGCGACCGAGTTCAACCACCTGTTCCAGCTCAAGTCTCAGAAGAACCTGGCCGACGGCCACCTCTGGTTCAGCGTGTTCATGCGGCCGCCCAAGAGCCGCTTCACGCGCGTTCAGCGGGTCTCATGCTGCGTGGCGCTGCTATACCTCTCCATGCTGGTGAATGCCATGTGGTACGGCCGT
This sequence comes from Amblyomma americanum, assembly GCF_052857255.1. Lineage (NCBI taxonomy): Eukaryota > Metazoa > Arthropoda > Arachnida > Ixodida > Ixodidae > Amblyomma > Amblyomma americanum. The sequence goes on along the minus strand of NC_135504.1, from coordinate 25,920,490 downwards.
GTGCCCTCCAAGCCATCCGCGTCAGCCGTCAACGTGGGGCCCTTCTCGCTCAGTCCCGAACAGGTATATTACGCCCTCTAGTTCGCCGCTACAGAGTCTGGCCTCGTCAGACAGTATGGTCACCCACCGTCATGTATGCAGCGATCGAAACTGAACGGTTGACCCCACACACACAAAAAAAAGAAACCACGAGAGGTCGCTGCTGGCAGCTTGTGCCTGCTCATTTACTTGGTCAAGTCAGGCTTGGTCAAGTCAGTGTAACTGATATCATAGGCTAAAATTTGATTTGGCGCTAGTTGGTTCATACTTGAAACATTAGAGTGCAGCGCAAAAAAAACGGCACAGAACACCGCAGAAACGCAGGAACACAGGACGGCCGCTGTTCTATGTTTCTGCGTCCCTGATGTGCCGTTCTTTTCTTTGCGCTGCACTCTAATGATATCATAGGGGCTAGGCATCATTGAGCTGAACACTGCGCAACATTGATGCAGTGTTCAGACTCTGCATCAGTCGTGTGCAGTGTCATCTGAGCACAGGCCAAGTGCTGCACGAGGCGACGAAGTGGTAGGGGCATGCATGACGCGTTGTCCGATTGCATCACTGGCAGCTCCTTTTAGCTGATACCGAAAAACATGCATTATTCTATGTCGCCCATGTTGCTAGTTTTCACAAGCTCAGTCAAAATGCTGACTGCTCTCCTCAAACCTTCGAGGAGTGGTCCCTCAGCACTTCTAACGCCTTCTCCCTCACCAACCAGGGGTCGCAAATGCCCCGCCCGATGCTAGCTCTCAGCGTCTGGCGCTGTGGCCGTTAATCGCTGCAGTGCTGTGTTTTCGTCACCTTCCCCTCAGGTGGGCGTCGGCGTGCTGGCCAACCTGATCGTGTTCCCTCCGACCTTCCTGATGATCACACTCTTCCGGAGGTCCCGCCTGCGACGCAAGAGACCCAACCGGATCACCGAAGCGCTGCGTCAAAAGAGAGGTGCGCGTATCTCACGTATCGGTACACTTGAAGCTACAGGGACAGGGGGGCTGCCATGAGAGTTCTCCTGCAGCTGCATGCAAAATGACTTGCCGTGACGAGGTGGCAGCTCTCCAGCTTTCCAGTATACCAAAGAGGTGGAGGTGCCGAAGGGCTCCGCAGATAATGTAACACATGCCAGATGAGGCGTAGTCACAGAGTTAAGGCTGGCCTCTCAACTAAACAACAACAACAACAACAACAACAACAACAACAACAACAACAACAACAACAACAACAACAACAACAACAACAACAACAACAACAACAACAACAACAATAATAATAATAATAATAATAATAATAATAATAATTGGTTTGGGGGGAAAAGAAATGGCGCAGTATCTGTCTCATATAGGCGGACACCAGAACCACGCCTTAAAGGAAGGGGGAAAGGAGGTAGTGAAAGAAGAAAGGAAAAAAGAGTTGCCGTAGTGGAGGGCTCCGGGATAATTTCGACCACCTGGGGATCTTTAGCGTGCACTGACATCGCACCGCACACGGGCGCCTTAGCGTTTTTCCTCCATAAAAACGCTGCCGCTGCGGTCGGGTTCGAACCCGGAAACTCCGGATCCCGGGTTCAAAACAAAAAGGGAAGAATAAAAAATGAGGATATATGCAATGCCCAGACAAGCGAAAGTAAAAAAATTAAAGTTTAGCGACTTGCCGAATTGTACAAGAAACCGCGGAAAGGCAAACGAAAACTCCATTAAATCAATGGTGTGTCATCGATATTAAGAGAAAGCTGAGGGGGGGGGGGGGGGGGGCGGCTACCACTTATCGTTCAGATGCTGGCTGGAATATTATATATAGGTAGGTGCGGGAGCAGAGCCCGTGTTGGTGAGGAGAGCCGTATTCTTTGGTCGTAAAATGGCATACCAACTCGCCCAAGCATCTGTTCTAACGTGTAACCTCGGCGCCACCTCTTAGAACACAGGGAGAATGGAGGGTTGTATTTCACCCCAGCAGAGTGCGCTGCGGCAAGTGGAGCAGTGCGAGGATGGGGCTAGTAATACAGATCACGTACAGTCTGTTCATAGAAGACAGCGAGTGTGCTTGACGACGTCACGTCGTGTAGTACTGTTGTGTGGGACAAGGGGTAGAGGGACAGCAAAAGCATATTGGTCCGACGTCACGCAGACTCCCTGGTGGTGAGCCGCGCCTCGTCGGCCGCCACCGCCAAGCCGATGACCCGCGGGCCCAAGTCCGAGTCCACGATGCAGCTGACCGAGTTCCGGGAGACGGAGCTCAACGACGTGTTCGAGGAGCGTCCCACGGCGCAGCAGAGGCGCCAGGGCCGCCGCGGCCGTGCGCGCCGCAAGGGCAAGTTCATGTTCCCCTGGTGGTGTCGCTACGTGGCCTGGTTCCTCTGCCTGGCCTCCATCTTCGTGTCGGTGTTCTTCATCTGGGCCTACGGCGTCCAGTTCGGCGACGAGAAGACGCGCAAGTGGATCACCTCCCTCCTCGTCTCCTTCTTCATGTCCGTCCTCATCACGCAGCCCATCAAGGTGAGTGTCGTTGTTGTTGCGGTTGTGGTTGTTGTCACGCAGCCTATCAAGGCGAGAGTTGCTGTGGTTGTTGTCAAGGAGCCCCTCGCTCGATGCCAAAAGTTATGTCAGGCTGCTTCCTACGCGCCTGGTATCTACAACTCCTCTCCCATAGTTAGATACAACTCAAGAACGAAGTGGAAAATGCTCCTCAAAGGAACACCTCCAGCCAATGGCGCCGGCTGATTCTCCCCTTGATCGATTCTCCCCCTCTCCTCCTTGGCCGATCCATTCTGACCTTGCTCGAGGAGGAGGAGCAGGAGAAGGAGGAGGGACTTTAATGGAACAGGAGAGGTTTGCCTGGTTGTCGGCCTGGCATGCTACTCCAGGACATTGCTAGCGTGAAATCGCAGATGAATGGGGATAACAACGGCTCAAACGGATTGACCGCCATGTCATGAAAATCGCTGGACGCTATTGGCTGGACGGCCTCCTTTGACGTGGATCTGCCCCTTCGTTCTTGGGTTGTAGCCAACTATTGCAATTCATAATTTCCCCAGATAGCAGCGGCAGTAAGATAGCTTGGCGATTTCTTAGTGGAACGACTTAGCTTTTCCAAGAGGTATAGGTCACAAGTTTTGAGGAAGGCAGTGTCAAGTGTTTGATCTTAGCAACCTCATTGTGGACACACTTCCACGCTGGGTTCGTATCTGATTAACTCCCACAGTGAAGGCTGGAAGGTCGTCCAGTAGACATGTCTCATGAAGTCATGTTATCTAGGAGTTGCACACATCTCTGTCCCTGGCTCAGACAAGCTGCAACGGCTCCTTCTAGTAAAACCCATCTACGACAACTCATCAAAGTGTTGCTTGTGCTAAGCGATTCACATGTGACTCAGAGATTCTTTCACGTCGTCCTCAGAGATGAGTCGTTTTGATCGGACTGTTCCTACGCTCCGAGAAAGCTTAGGAAGCATCTCTCTCGGCGTACGTGTCCCCAGGTGTTCCTGCTGGCCATCATCTTCTCCAGCCTGTTCAAGTCTCCCGACAAGGATGACGACGAGGCGGACGAAGACGAAGAAGACCCCGAGCTCCTCGAACACGAGGAGTGGCTGCAAAACGGTGAGGCGCGCACCACATGCGTTACAAAACGGCGACGTAGCTTAACGCGTGGTCTACGGGATTGCATGGTTGTTGCGCGAGTTCTCTGCGCGCTGGCGCCAACTACCGCGGTGTGCGAGTGATGTCATAATTTGGGCTCTGAAAACTGGACATCTTTGCGCTGTCTTTTATGTTGTTGCTTTTGTTTTCCACTACTTTCTCGTGTAGATGTGCGCATGCTGCGGAGTGATTAGCGCTGGTAAACTGCCCAGACTTGCGTAAAGTGTTTGATGCATTACCTGTCTCTCCACAAAAAGAAAAGGTATTCTAGGGCCGTATTTTCTAGCGATTCTTTTTGTGATCAGTTCTTCTGTTCTCTTGTCATTGGTTAGCCCCGCCTCCGACAACGCAACCAGCGAATAGCATTCCTTGCTTAGCTCCCAGTATTGACTTCACAAATCTGGACTACCAATGGCACAATAAAAATAGAAATAATCGAGACAAGGATCGTCACAAAGCACGACACATGCTTTCTGTGCGCCCAACTTTTCTTTTTGGGCAAGATATCGTAGCTGTCCGATTCTCGGTCAACCCGATATAATGGGAATAAGTAATGTGACTTCTGAGGACAGTACGAATTACTGCGTCACAATGGGTTCCTCCTTTTCGCTAGGACAATGCAAACTGAAACGTAGCAACCAAACTGAAATTGTCATGATCAGACAACTGCCTAAGTGTTATGAACACTGCTGTGTCTCCCCTACCCTCTCCGCTGCAGACGCCCCCAACCACCGGCGGCGGCGGCTGTACAAGCCGCAGAACACCCGGGAGCTGGACCGCGTCCGAGAGGAGCGCCTGCGGGAGCTCAAGATGGCGGCCATCTTGCGGGAGATCGGCAGCTACCTATTCTTCCTCTGGATCCTCACCGTGCTCTCGTACGGAAACAGGGACCCCAGCGCCTACTACCTTCAGCAGAGCCTGAGGCACGAGTTCATCGACAACGGAAAGTTCATGGAGGTGGGTCTTGTACAGTTACGCACAGGGGGCTTTCTGAGCCCGTGCTTCCTCAGTTCGCCTTTGGAATACTCTCACTCCTAACCGACACAGTATGGCCCCGCCTTTTCACGGAACCTTTGTTGATTGTAACGCGCGGATTTGTGTTATCCTGTTTCACAAGCAAGAAGGGACGTAGCTCCACAGCCGGTGGCGCGGCAGCAATGTGCAATCGATTTTGAGCGACCGATGTCTAAATCAAGGCTTTCGTGAAGTCACGACACAAGTAATGGGCATCTTCATTGGGACCCATGCACTGGGTGTGCAAAAGTAAGCAATGATGAAATGTGGGCAGCGCAAGAGACGAGCACAAGGAAAGGAAGCAGACGTCAAAGCGCTGTACCACAACTTCAACCGGCTCGCCCAACTTTGTGCTCCCCATAAAAAATTAAAAAAAATGGTGTCGGTTTAGCATTGCTAAGCACGAAATATATTGTGCGAAAGCACAGTTTTTTGCAGGTGGACACCAACGCCACGTACCTGAAAGCGTGGTTGAGGTGTCCACTGGCCCAGGGAGCCAGTTATGCGCACCTTCAAATTTTTCATCATCAGGGGCAATTTATCGAAAGTGCCCTATCAGCCTATGCTCAACAGTGCCGCGATTCTGCAGCAATGTCATCAAAGCCAACGCGTATTGCTCTAGTGTCGTGTTTCTGGCACAACGTTGTCCACGCCAACGCATGCAGCGTACATCTCTCTGTCACTTCCATCACATAGCTGAAAGTGCAAATATTAGTTTGATAGTAGTATTAGTTGATGAAGAAGGCGTTGGGCAATGTACAGCGCGAGAGTGTGTTGCAGTTTAACGCGAGGCGTGTTTGACTGCGGCGATAGCCTAGTGCTTTCGTGCAGTGGCCAGCGAAGCTGACCTGTTCGCGCCGCCGTGGGTTGGGACTTCCAGCCGCGGATATTCGTTTGATTTATTTTTATTTATTTATTGCACCTGGAAGAAACCCACATACATCGCAAGATCTTGCTCGGAGTTTAGCCATCGGAATAGTGCTTTCCGAATAAAAAGGAAGAGTGTGATGTATTATACATGCAGTTCTGTTCAATCTGATCTTCCTAAACCTCGATGCAGTTTAGCTCATGGGGCAATGCGCGTCCGGCGGTGCCGAGACGCGACACATTTCGGTGAACGCGTAAACAGCGTCCGCGCCTGTGTTGGATTCTCACGTGGCTGTGTTGGATCACGTGACTGCGTGTTGCCTTCTTCCCCTTCTGTGCTTCCGCTGAGCACGCGGCACGACTGCGCAGATCACCAGCGCTGAGCAGTTCTGGAAGTGGTCGCGGGAGGCGCTGGTGCCCAACCTCAAGGCCGGCCCCTGGTACAACGGAGGTCAACCCTTCGGACTGCGAGGCTTCCTCGGAGACCGGGTGAACCGCATCATGGGGTTCGCCGCCTTAAGGCAGATACGAGCACGGCCAAGTGAGTCTTAGGTCGCTCTGCATGCTTTAAGGGTTTGCTTCCGTTTACTCACTAGCTGCTCTGTGAGAACCCATGATCGGGTCATGTGTAGGTTCTCTTGATAGTTACGTAAAGTCCGTTTTGTGTGCCTTAATTTTCAATAAGCATGCCTGAAGCAGCGGCCATGATAAAGCCGGCCTGACACCGTAAACTATTCTAAGTCCGGATATTAACTTTGTAATCCACTTACTGTGGCACCGAAGCACTCAGTAGCACGAGTTGGTACATTTGTTTTTATAGAACTTCTTTCTTCCTGCGTCCTATAGTATTTGTTGTACCATCAAGGGGCAGGTGGCAGTGCATTTTGGTCGGTTTATTTTTTTTTTCACTCCCCGTCCACACGAAACGTTACCCCAGAAAGCACTGCTTACAAATGTTAATTACCTTCAATAAACTAATAAGCACCGTGCGTCTCCCAGGTTCTATAACAAATGACTGTCTTTATACTAGATGGCGGTGATGGTACCGTTAAAGAGCAGAGTTACTTTTACATGGATGACGTCAACAAATGTTCCATATTTATTGCATAAAAAAGCCGCAGTTTACCAGTACACATAGGAGTCCAGCACTTACTACAAAGTCTAAAAGTAACTTTGGACCGCGGCAGTGGCTCAGTGGTTATGGCACTCCGCTGCTGACCTGAAAGACGCGGGTTCGATCCCGGCCGCGGCAGTGGAATTTCGATGGAGGTGAAATTCCAGAGGCCCGTGTACTGTGCGATGTCAGTGCACGTTAAAGAACCCCAGGTGGTCGAAAATTCCGGAGCCCTTCACTACGGCGTTCCTCATAGCCTGAGTCGCTTTGGGACGTTAAACCCCCTAAACCACATAAAAGAAACTTAGTTACTGAGCGCGTCTCTTAGTTCATTGATCTCCAGGAAACACCGCATTAGCGGCGCTATTCGGAGGCACGTTCCATCTGCTCAGGCTACGCAGAAATGCCTCGCGCTCATGATAAAGAAAGTTGGGTTGAGGCTTAGCTAAAGTGTTAAGCCTGGATATCTCGAAGCGAAAAGCGTTTAGCAAAGGCGTGCCTCTCGTGATTCTGGCGTTTCAGCCGCTTGTCTAGCCTTGCACTTTTTATATCTTCGCTGCTTTTGAGCCAACCCCAACGCTACCACTTCTGGGTCTTCTCCTCTTTCCATGGCGAAAGGGCAGGCGACGGAGGCAGCGCGCGGTGGCTACGACGGCTGCGGCAGCAGCGACCACCTGCGCTCCGCGTGACGTCACTCGGTTTCGCGCATGCGCAGCTGTGGCAAATCTGTAGTGTGGCTCACGCGAAGCTCGGTGTTGACGAGCCTAGTGAAGCTTTTCGCTTCAAAACACGGGCACACAATTATCAAATCTCGCACGCCACCCATACTAGCACAGTGGGAGTTCCTCAGTGCATTGTGCTGACCAGCGAAAGGAGTGAAGCCGCTTGTCTTTGCAGACTCGTGCCGTGTGGAGAAGCTGATGCGGAACCTTGTGGACGAGTGTCGCGGCCAGTCGAACCTGCTGAACGAGGACAAGCTGAGCTACCGGCCCGGCTGGCGGGAGGTGGTGGTGGACGACAACCCCAAGGACCGCAGTGGTGGCCGCGTGGTGGACGAGTGGCACCACCGGCGGGCCAAAGAGCTCAACGGGCTGCCCTTCTGGGGCAAGCTGGACGTGTACGGGGGTGGCGGATACCTGGTGCCGCTACGGGGCACCAACGAGAAGATCATCGACAAGCTGCGCCAGCTGGAGAAGGCCGACTGGATCGACGGAGGCACCAGGGCCGTCTTCGTCGAGTTCAGCGTCTACAACGCCCAGGTGGGCAGGCTGGGCTGATTACTCTGTAGTGCTGCAATCCGGAGCATAGCGGGGAATGTAGTCTTTATTGTCAAAAAATATACATCCCAAGGGGTCTGCTTCCAACCCTTGTAGCGGGGCTCTTAAAGGGACTCTGAAACGCCTTCCGAGGAGAGCACATTAACTCACTTAATCACTGCACTGTGTTGCCATGAAAACCAGAGCCAAATAATACTCTTCTACACGCAGCAGACGACCCACAATCACGCGTCAAAGTTGGCGAGCCCTTCCCGGCGACTTTTTCATGCTCGCGCCCTCCTCCGTCCCCCGCGTCTTCGTAGACAAGGTTAGAGGTGGCCATTGGGCAGATTCTTTCAGACGTCAGGCAGCTACCGTGGCCGCGGCCAATAAGCCGCGTAGCTCCGGTGGGTCGGAAAGCTCCGCTCCCAGAGGGGGGTCGGCAAAGGAGCGCCTACCTTCCAGCGTGCAAAAAGTGACGAGAGGAGAGGGAAAGGCGCGAAGACTCTGAAATTCGACTTTTAACTACAGATAACTCAGCTTCTACGAAGCGCATTTAAAAAATCCTTGATGGACACTATTCGTGAATCGGCGTGCTTCAATATCCCAGGCATGCCGCAACTTTATTAGAGCCCCCTTCACAGCCCCTTTAAGCACATTTGAACTGTCCTAAGCTTGGGAGGGTTGAGGACTTCAGTTCCTCCCGCTTTCGTGAGATTAGGGTCCCTGAGTATGCAAGAGGAGCCGCTCTGCAGGGTTCAGAAGCAGACCCTTTGGACTGTACACTTATGACAAAGACTGTGCATGTGGAAGACAATAGGTAGTTCTAGCGGGGTAGAGTTTTAGAGGGCAGGTTTGTTCATTAAAGGGATACTGGGGACAAACTGAAGTTGGCCTGTACCTGTACACTACCGCATTATGACGACAAAGACGCTGCTTTCGTTGAAAAGTGAAAACGGAGCCTTTAAAAGTATAAAAGATCGAAAAACAAAATACAGGTGTCGCCACCTCTCCGTTTTCGCAAGTAATCTGCAAAAACGGACGCGAGTAACCCGCGCGTATACCTGAGGCCAGGCTATACACCGCTTTTCACAACAAAGCGTGGACCACGGCGTCATTTTCCACGGTGACGTCACTAGTATGAATCGAGTGGCGGTGGATGAAAAGATTCTACTTTTAAATTCTGTTTTCTGAGCAATAAGTGGGTAATTTGTTGGCGAACAAACATAAACATAACCATAAAAAGACACAGAATCGATTTTTACCAAGAAAAAGAAACAGGATTGAATTCTCCTCGGCGTACTTGTTGTGTAGCCCTTACAATAAGTTCTTTAGACAGCCTGTAGACTGTCCATAGACGTTCGATCGTCAGAATTTCTGTAGACTTTCTGTGAACAAATCATATATACTAGTCTATAGACTATACAAATCATATAGACAGTGTATTAGCAATCTGTAGATTTATGGCCATACACTTTTAGCAGACTTTTGTCTATCGACTATGATTAGACAAAAGGAAATATATATAGGAAAACAACAGAGTCTATAAGAAGTCTATAGAAAGTCTTTAGACCCTTTTCTTTAGAATCATGGAAGTCTATATAACTGGCTGCCATGGCTCCTGAGCGATGTTATATAGCGTGGGGAACTGGCCCCTCTGGCTACTGAGCAATGTGGCCACGCGTTCCCCGAACCGTGCAGGTGAACCTGTTCGGCGTGGTGACGATCGTCGCCGAGTTCCACCCGGGCGGCGGCGTCATCCCGAACGTGCGCATCGACGCCATCCGGCTGATGCGCTACCACCAGGGGTTCGGGCTGTTCGTGCTCCTCTGCGAGCTGACCTTCGTCGGCTTCGTCGTCTACTTCACGGTGCACGAGATCCGCAGCTTCCTGAACCTGCGGGCCGACTACTTCCGCAGCTACTGGAACCTGGCCGAACTGGTCGCCCTGGGGCTCTCCTACTCGGCCATGTTCTTCTACGTGTCGCGCATGGTGGTCACCAGGAAGATACTCAAGACCTTCGAGCGCAGCCACGGGAACGGCTACGTCAAGCTGCAGGTCTGGCCGTCATATTGCTTCTTTCTTTCTACTCATGCCACCATTACTGCGAATGCCTGTCGCGTTAATGCAGATTAGGCATGGTACAATGTGTGCACAAGTTAATAATTGTAATAATTATGTTTACCTGCACCCAATGCATATATATGGTGAGGCTGCACAGTAGAAAAGGCTGCCGTAGTGACAATTTGACAAGGTCGCAGGCCCCGAAACGTTAGCAATGGAAGGTTCACATTCCCAGTGCGAAAGAAATACAACCACAGAAAGTCCGCAGTAAAATTAACGTGAACGTTAAGGAACGGAAAAATCGAGCTGGCGGCTATGCGTCGACGCAGCGACCGCCGGCCCTCTTCTGTTACGAGGATCATACTGCGTCACTTGAACTTGCGCCATCGCTAGCGTTTGGATTATGATGCCTCCTGATAGCATGACAAGAGATGTAGGTTATTTTTGGCAAAAACGGTAGCTAGCATGCTACTCCATCAGTCCACTAATCTTGTGGCTTAGTGTCGTTAGACTGACTTGTCGTACACATGCGTCACTATAGTAGGATACAACTTAAAAAAAAAACACCAGTTCGTAAGATGGGCCGTGATGCGCGGTGTCCTGTTTTACTCCGCTGACTAATCACGACAGAGAATGGAATCGGGCTTTTAATGTTTGACTGGGTTTTTTTAAAAAGCCAGAGGCATCAAATTTCTCGAGTCTATACTTTAGTCTGGTGGTTAATTTCTTGTTCATGGTAACAAGGAAATTTTTGACAACGGACTGCTTCTTTGTTACGTAGTAATTCTGTGCGGTGGTCGTGAATGTGTTTAACGGAATAATGGCGCAGATCAAGTGACAGGACAGCAGGAGAGCACAAATCCGGTCACTTGATCTGCGCCATTATTCCGTTAAGCATGTCTGACCAACTTGCCCAATCCTTTACGCGTCGTGAATGTGGGCGCAGCTCAATGCAGACTTAAGTTGCGTCCGACTATAGCAGGCAGCTGGCACACAAGCACACCTTGCGCGTACACGTTCATAGCACAAAGCACGCGGCGCCGTGTGCAGGTGGTGGCGGCTATCGACGAGCTGTTCGGCTACCTGATGTCCTTCCTGATATTCATCTGCATCCTCAAGTTCACCAAGCTGCTGCGCTTCAATAAGCGCATCGGCATCCTCTACAGCACACTGGCCCAATGCTCCAGGGACCTGAGTTCCTTCTTCGTGGTCTTCTGGGTCGTCTTCTTCGCCTTTGTGCAGGTCGGTGGCTCACGATGGCTCAACGTGCTTTCGTATACAGGCCGCACTGTTCGTTGAGAACAAATCGCTAACTGGACATCGTCAAGTGTTCGTGACAGAGCACCTATACGTGTCATCCATGCTTATGCCACAGGACTTAGGTCCTAAGTGATCCCTCGCGTACGTCAAGGGCAGCGGCGTTACGATACCTCGTCTAATATTTGCTCCAAGACATTAAGAGTTTAAACAATGTGCGCCTATGAACATTGCCAAAATTTAGATCCGTTTAGGGTTATAAAAAATGATTCCTGAAGAATCTACACCTCCAATGGTTTTTTTTTCGGTGGCTGCAAGCTGTACAGAGACAGGCTTTCGATTGATTAATGCCATGTACGTTTGACCACATTAAAAAGATAATCGTGCAAAATCTACATTTCTAGGCCTTGGTCACCCCATCTCACACTCTAGGGTTATAACGTCGCACCGTAGATGAAGAGTCTGACTTTGCACCTCAAGGACGAAGAGGTCCTTAGAACCTTCAGACAAAATACAATCCTCAGTTCAGCCGCCGTGGTGGCTGAGTGGTTACGGTGTTCGGCTGCTGGCCCGAAAGACGCGGGTTCGATCCCGGCTGCGGCCCGAGTCGCTTTGGGACGTTAAACCCCCATAAAACCAATACCAAACAATCCTTAGTTTCTATCATGCGCCACGCGGCATGCGAACAAGTAAAAGAGACCTCTGTCCTAAATTCCTGGTAACTGCTCCTCTTTGTTTCCAGGTGTTCTACATCCTGTTGGGAACCAAGATGGCGGAGTTTTCCACATTCGTCACGGCTGCCGAGACGGCGTTCGACATGGCGCGGGGGCAGTTCAAGTTCGACGACATCGCCATGGCGTCCCCCGTGGTCGGACCGTTCGTGTTCTTCGTGTTCGCCCTGGTCACCTCCGTCATCCTGCTCAACATATTCGTCACGCTCATCATCAGCTCCTTCCAGTCCGTGAAGGAGGACGTCGAGAAGCAGTGCAACGACTTCGAGATGGTCAGCTATATGGGCAAGAAGTTCAAGGGCTTCCTGGGCTTGGCGACCGCCGACCTGGAACCCGACGAGGCCTCCAAGCCGCCCACGCTGGAGGCCCAGATCACAAACTTCCCGGAGAAAGTGGACCGGCTCCTGTTCTACATCAACGACACCTACTTCGACGGCCGCCTCGACCTGACGGGCAAGCGGGCGCTCAGGGCCCTGTACAAGGCCCCGGAGCCGACCGCCGCAGCGGCCGCACCCGTCCAGGGAGCCATGCTCGACTGGATGGAGGTGTCGGACGAGCCGATGGATGAAGCGGCCGAGCCGGCGCCGAGACGCAGGAAGAAGAAACGCTTCTGAGCGACACCGGAAGATGGCGACACCGGAAGGTCCTACTCGGGAACGCGGAGCCGTCGGAAATTCGCTCCGATAGCTGTGTGGTGCAGGCCCCCTCCTGCCACTGAGACCATATTCCGACAACCTTGTATATTCTCCCGAGACCCGTCATTGAAGAATATTTTTCATTATATTGGACACCGGAATCGCAGGACCGGCAGCCGTTCTATAGGAGATCTTGTGCCGTAAAGAACTCTGTTAAGCTACACTTAAACCTTGTGCTGCCATCTAGCGAGTATGGCCAGCATCGTACCTTTTCCCTCCTCTTCAGGGGCTCTCCAAAAAGCTGGAAGACACTGGGATCACATCTTAAGGGGGCTGAAAACAATAGAAACTAGCATATTCGTGCGCATTCCTGTGAATGTTAAAACACTTTTGAATGTTGATTATTACTCGTAAGAGCGCAACCAGCGTATAAGGCAGAATGCTGGTCAAGTTGATGTTTAGATTGAAAGGACTTAGCAGTAGCCCTTTCGTCCCTGTTATTTAGCGCTATTACTGTGTTCTCGCAACCAATATATACTACTAGTGATAAGTATACATTGAAGCGGAGAAGGTGATCTAATTTTGCTCTGTGCTTCGAAAATTTCAAAATGTTCTTCATACTGAACATTTCCCTGCACATAGTCATAAGTTCGGAATGCAGCAAAAAGCCTATTTGAGTCATGTCTTGGGACCAAAATTATATCCTAAGCTTAAAATAAATTGGTAGCACAGTTTGCACTAGGCGGGTCGCAGGAAGATGTACAATGTGTCAGCGTTTTACGAGCGTCTCTATAGCCCACGTCGACGAATGAGGGACAGATTCTGCACGGAATACACGCTTGACAGCCCTGAAGTAGCACGTTTTGACAACCTCGGTTCACGATCACGCCTAAACCTACAAACGGACGATTTTGCGATGAGCTCCATGTTCCCAAGTATATACCTTCTTATTCAACTCATGTGCACGGCAAGCGAGAAGGATGTTATTTGCAGCACGAAGGCAGGCTCACTGTCTTTATGTGCGCAAAAAAATGGAAAGAGCGAGGCGTAGCGTATCAATACGTCTCGCATTGTCCGTAGCGTGTAGTCACAAGTAGAACAAAGCTGAACATGACCTTGCTGCACAACTACCACAGCTCAAGATACATATATACCTGAGCGGAGCGGGATCTGCGGAATTCCGTTGTTTCGCCCTTACAAATTAATGCCACCCGACGTAATCTGAATCTGTTTCTCGTCTCTAAAGTTTGGTGAAGGAAAGTCTAGGAACTTCTGTTCATGTGAAAGCTTATAAAACGAAGAGGCTAACTAAAATAAAAATCGTCATAACCAGAAAAAAACATCTGAAAATAACGGAAGAGAAAAGATGAATTATGTAAACGAGATAATTAGTTTGACACAAAAACTGCTTATGTGGTTTTGCTTCTCCAAGAAAGCAACACGCAATTTCCAGCCGACAACTTTTCTTTCAAGATAGCACCACAATTTTTCACCCGAACTGACTGCAGCAAACCGAAATTATTTTAATTACATCCCCAATGCTTTAAAGGAGCAATACCATTTGTTAAAGGAGTAATACGGTTATTGTCAAAAATCACTTTTTCGACATGTGTGCTTTTCCTTTACCAGTCTTCGCAAAAGCTTCTCTGCCTTTTAGGAAGCTTGTGATTCAATGTCCACAACGTATGCAATGTCTTTGTAACACCATTGGTGTATCACGTGAGGCGAAAATTTTCATTTTTCTGCTCAGTGCATAATTGACGGTGTGGGTGTGTGGTATATGAACGACAAAGTGTGATGATTCCAGTTATAGTCGCATTGCCTCCACTGACGTTAATATTTTTACACGCCGACCAATGTTTGATTTAAAAACCTTGAGCTCATGATATGCTCGTGCTTTATCTCCTGAGTATAAAAAGCAGTTCTCGTCGTCAATAAACGAATAATTTTTTGGGTGTAGAACACCCGACAGGAAGTTTTCCTGGCACTGCAGTTCCTACAAAGCGACAGCGTCTGAAGTCGTGTCCTACATTCGATCAGTAACCACTTGTACGGTGTACATGCACGCGAAATGAGCAGCTTCAGCTTTTTTTTTCCTTGCACGCATCTGTACATATTGTCAATAAATGGTGTAGTTCATTGTTCAAAAGCACGAGGTTATTGTGGTCACTCTGCAAGTCGTGCCTGTTCAATGTGGCGCGCACTTGCATGAGCACGGGAGCGCCAACTGCAGGCACGGAGCACTGCTTGAGCCTTGCCGTGAAGATCACTTCCCTCAGATGCGTCATGAGAAGCCATCATCGACTTCACACCGATCGCAGAAGCTTTTGACCAGTTTGCATGCTTCTTGAATCTGTAGCTCGTTATCACTGCACCTCTCTGTTCTACTGCTTAACAAGACAGTAGCAGTGCTGATGGCGGTTCCTCTTTCACTATATTTTTTTTATTATTGCGACGGTGCCCCTGCTGGCATCATGTATTATTTACAAATATAGGTACACACTGGACTATCGAAGAAAGTCCAGAAACATCCGGTGGTGCGGTCCAAAAATCCACTTTTCTGCATCTGGTGGACGGCCTGGGGGCGGTCCGCTCCGGAGCAGGTGTTTCTGCCGGATAGAGGGGTAAAAGAGAATTTGGTTTGGTTTGGTTTATGGGGGTTTAACGTCGCAAAGCGACTCAGGCTATGAGAGACGCCGTAGTGAAGGGCTCCGGAAATTTCGACCACCTGGGGTTCTTTAACGCAAAGAGGGGCTAGCGCAATCGAAGAAACACCCCAAGCAGCATAGGTCATAGGCCCAATATTGCAACAGGATGGTCCCATCCTGGTCCTTTGTAGGGCCAGTTTTGCCGATACAGTTCCAATGTTGGGCCAATTACTTGTGCTGTTTGGGACAGTACACAACAATCTTGTCATGTGAGGTACTGCCTTGAGCGGCCTGCCGAGCACACATTTCCGCATGTTGCCGCTTCCAGTTCTAATTTGCTCCGCGGAATCCACCGTGGCATGCGCCATCTGCGAAAGGCTATATATGGCTCTGGCGAAGGACTGGAAACCCTACATAGCCGTGCGCCGCTCCAACACGCTGCGTTGGCTTATACTATGTTTAACCCTTTAAAGAACCGCTCGCTGTCTCAATACAAAACATCTTCCTGTCTACAGAGTGTATATGTTGTGGTCTAGGGGCTTGGGCGTCCGCCTCAGCTGCGGAAAGTGGTTGGTTCGAAACCCACCGCCGGCAACCCACCGGTAAAAATGGGTACAAGCGTCCTCCGGCCCGGCTTCCTCAGGGGTGTACGGTTGGAAGAAGCTCCAAATACCCCGCTGCGCCCTCCGGGGCAAAACCAGTTTCGAACGCAATCAGCCTGCAAAGGGGGTTCGTAATGCACATGAGGGTTGACAGGCTCAACACAGTGTCGAGAGTTCGCGGCGCTCTGCGAGAGCACAGCAGATGAGTCTGTCTTCGAAGCGAGTTCGGCACTGCGCTTTTCATATATATATATATATATATATATATATATATATATATATATATATATATATATATATATATATATATATATATATATATATATATATATATATATATATATATATACCTCAAAAAAGCCATATAACGTACCCCGGAAATTTGGCTTCCACTGTCATAATAATAATAATAGTAATAATTGTGGGGGAAAGGAAATGGCGCCGTATCTGTCTCACATATCGTTGGACACCTGAACCGCGCCGTTAGGGAAGGGATAAGGGAAGGAGTGAAAGAAGAAAGGAAGAAGGAGGTGCCGTAGTGGAGGGCTCCGGAATAATTTCGACCACCTGGGGATCTTTAACGTGCACTGACATCGCACAGCACACGGGCGCCTTAGCGTTTTTCCTCCATAAAAACGGAGCCGCCGCGGTCGGGTTCGAACCTGGGAACTCCGGATCAGTAGCCAAGCGCCCTAACCACTGAGCCACCGCGGTGGGTTAACCACTGTCATATTTGCAAAGAATGCAACTTCACCTAGACTACACCACCATCCTAGGTGGCGCGAAAACAAAAACCGAGAGCGAAATTATCGAACCATTTAAGATCAGGAGCAGCGGAACAGAATATTACATCAATGCGCCGTGAGTGGCCCTCGAAGGCAGCAAAATGGAATGGTTGGTGTCATTGGCTGGTTTATAGGTATAGAGGCGCGAAGGTGTTCCTTTAGGGCGCAGAATTATTTCGTCCTATTATGCTCCACACTTTCCTGTCGTTCTGCAGGCTGCATATACTCGCCACATCCCATGCAGTATGATCAGTTGCAAGTACGCACTTCGTCTGTCAGCCGATCTGTGCATGTTCCATGTTTTCTGTATCAGTGAAGTGCGATATCTCCACTACGGGGAAGGCCGGCAGGAAGCAACCTTTGCGAAGCGAGCCGCTTGGCAGCGCGTGACAGTGCACGTTGCCTTTCTTTCTGAGCCCCGTTGTCGTGAGCGGCCAGCGTTACAATCTACCCATAGCGATATCTCCAATCGTAGGAAAATTTGTAAGGAATGCGCCTCATTTATAACCACATTATCACGCAGACAAGGCAAACCGAATCACCGCTGTTATTCGCTGGCTCTATTGTCTGCGGTTGCGTTCAAACAAAACCGTTCTCAAACGAACATTACTTCGTTTGTAATCATCCTTCCATCGCGTGATTGCAGCCAGTTTTTTCGTAGAGAAATGAAGTATACAAACGAGAAAGGAAAGTGTTGTTTCAGGCTTGACTGGTCGCACTCATAAGCAAGCCTTTCATGGAAACAAAAAGGAGAAATTAATTATTCGCCGGCTATGACTGTCTGCTGAAACTTCCTCAAACTAGAAGGTGGGAACAGCCTGGCACTTTCTTATCGGTGTGTTTGCAAATCGCAGCTTTCTTCTGCATTTCTTTATAATGTATTCATAGGACAGCGCTTGGGTTGATGCGAAAGAGTAATTATACGCCCTTATTTCGGAGTGTAAGCTTTCTTCAGTTAACTGTGTACTTTACACTAACGTTGTTCCCGTGTGTGTCCAAATGGTTATCTCTTGATGTCATAATGGCCATACCAATCATCAGTTAGCAGTAATCACTCATTACCATCCACCTGGGCGTTGTCATACGGCTACAAAGAAAAGTTACACGGCTTGCTCGCAAACTTTTCAGTAGAATAAAAATTGGTCCTGATCCGGGAATTGAACCCGGGATCACCTACCTGCCTGTCCGCGGCAGTCGCTCTATTAAATATACTAGCCGAGACATCAAGGAGATGGCAGGACTAAACCGAATTGATCTAGGGAACGCGCCGGGGAGCGGACATCGATGCGCCGTAGAATTTTTCAACCCGAAGCAAGTACGATGTCAGTCTGGTGTATTTTGAGGAGCCCCGGCCCTGTACAGTGCATTCCACTTAAGGAGCAATTACTAAACAATAGAGTTTCTAATGAGTAATTATTCTCTTGAAATCTTCCCAACCTTGGAGATTATTCTCCTAAATACATTGAGTTAAAACCATAACAATCCTCTTCATATCAAGGTCGCACTTCGATGGTTTAGGTAAACGATGAACAAGAACGAATTTTCCGTCATGATGACGTCAGCGCATGCTACTCGCTGCGACCGCCACGGTGTAGCATGACGGGCACAACAAACTGCACTCTTAAGTCGAGCAGCCCTGACCCTTGGCACCGCACCATGTTCGAGTTCTAGAAAGCCTAGGCTGTGTCAGCAGGGCGTCTAATATGATGACCCCTTCAAAATTGCGTAAGAGCCGTGCCAAGTTTAAACCCAAACAGAGGCCTAAGCAGCGGCTCAACCAGGGCGTGATACATGTTTCACGAACTTGGCCGCCGTCAAAACTCGAAGCCAACCACGCAGGCGAAGTAGCGCGAAAAAAAAAGCAGCAGCACAAAGTGCCCCGAATGTTTCGCAGGACAGCACGCGTTCGCTTATCCACGGGGCGCTATTTGTGTGCTTCGGCGCCCTCCCCAGACTCCGGCTGCTCTCCCCTAAAGCTTGTTGTTGTTCGCTTTACTTTTAAAATGAGCGGCCTTATTCATCCGCCTTCTAGCTTTGCCTCTTGTTTCTCTTTCTTTATCTTCGTTTCGCGCTCTTCGCTCCTGCACTAAGTTCTATTTCCGGCCCGCGCAAGTCGCCGGCCGCCCCTTCGTCGTCTGCCGCCAGCGCCCCTGGTGGAAAACCACCCACAGCTCGAGGAGAAACACGTCGTTCGCCCGATGATCTGCCTCGGACAGACGGAAGCGCAGGCGGTTTAGGCCTAGCGAGTCTCTCATCCCGTAATAACAGCCATGAGACAGCTCAAAAAGGCCGACATAGAGCAGAAGGAGTGGCAAGATGATCTGCAGCCGCATCAGGTAAGCGGGATTGTTTTTTTTTTCTTCGCACACTGCAGCGTTGGCTCGCGAAGCTGCAGGTGCTTCTGCTGGTGTCACGACGCGTCTCGTGGCATGATCGGCCGAGAACGTGGTTTCTAACAGGCTAGCGTGCTTGGCTGACCACGAGCGTAAAAGAGAGAAGCCAGGGACTTCCTATGGTTCACTATTCCGGTCACCTACGGGCGTTGACAGTGAAGTGCGCAGTTGCTTAAGAGGTCACATATACTAGAATTACTGTTTGCAGTGGTTACTGGTTGAAGTAGTTGAGGTGGTTGCTCGTTGAAGAATTACTGGTTAATCTCACGCTTAATAAGCAGACTGATGCCCCGAATTCACGAGCAGCTGTGAAACAGGGGCCACGAAGACGCTGTGCTGTGTGCGTTCGATCCCTTCATCAGTACGTTTAGGCAAGTACCGATTTAATTCAATACGGCATGCGGTGCCATTTGATCGGAGTCTGGAAAGCTAGAAGCATTGAGCCCTTTTTTTTCTGTGTGGTATGAATTCCTAGCTTTCCTATGAAATGCGCAGAATCTTTATTCAAACTTAACGCCGAAATGTCAAGGCAGTTCATACCTCTAGTCTTGTCTTACTAGCGTAGAAATTTGCGCCAGAAACTTATTTCAATAACGCGAGCAAGCTTCCGGTTGCCGTCATATGTTAACTGACTGATGTGCATAAGTGCTTGAACTGGTGAAATTTTTGCTGGTTAATTGTTCGAGTAAGCAATGTCTGCCCAGCCAGTTTCTCGAAAATTCACAAGTCATCCGTGTGCATCTTTCAAATCCCGATCCTAAACGTGTCTTTTTTATCAAAGCACGCGCAGATAATCAAACAGCTGAATGGGCTGTGCCGAGTGACGGAAACGCTCCTATAGTCGTGCGCATCCTTTTTTTTCTATCTTTTTTTTGTCCGACCAGTATTGGCGGTAACACATGCTATGCCCCCATGATTTTTATAGTGTTTCGTGTGTTTTATTCCCGTGCGGTCCTTGCGCGTGCTTCTGTCATCTCAATGCCGCTTCAAGCGTGCAATTCTTCTGTCATGTAGTTCGAAATGACGGTCATCTTTTGTCTACTTGTGCGACCTAGCTGACTGATTTGTAATCACGCCCCCCCCCCCCCCCCACCCCCCCACCCCCACCTCTCGTACGCTCGTCTCTGCTCTGCCGCCGTACATTCGTCTACGTCTGTTGTCGAAAACGGCTTGGCAATGCTTTGATGGGTGTGCCTAGCCTTTGTTTAGTGTGATGATCTGTCAGACAGCAGCAACGCGTGCAGGCTATAAGGCGTTTACTGTAACAACACGTGTGCCATTTTCTAGTTCAAGCTGTCTCTTCACAATAATTTGACACCTGTCTGCTAGATGGCACGGGTTTGGTTTAAGCACGAAGCCAGCAACACCAAAAAGACAGTTCTTGACTGCAGTGACCACCCAGCTGGCGCACAGACGTGTATATAACGTGTGACACATTTCAGCACTGCAAATAGAACTTACTCCTGCATAGATTTATCTATTGCATCACCTGGATTATAACTGCTTTGCTCATGGAATGTAATTCAATATCCTTTTGGCGGTGATCATTTCCTTCCCCGTCCTCCTGCATGCTTGAACTTTAAGCCCAACTAGTTGTGTCCGGCCTCCTCAGTGGAAATAAGGACAAGCCAAATGGGCCTTTTTAGAGAGCATACTATAATAGTATGTGAAGATTTGCTAAATTTAACTGTAGATAAATACAATACTACGATCGCCAAGGTAGTCATCGATGGAGCTTAATATATCAAACCCACCTTTCCAATGGGAACCTTCCAAAACGTTTGTACCGCAGTGGTGGCCTAGTGGTTTGAGCATCCGCCTCGTATGCGGGAGGTGCGGGGCACGACCTCCAGTGCCGCTGGGTACCCACCGGTGATACAATGGATACAACACTTCCTTGGCCTGGTGCTCTGCTTATTCATGGGGAAATGCTTGGGAAATGGGTCTCTGACCCCACCTTTAAACTAAAATACCTTGTACCATCGCGCTGTTTGCCCGCAGATGTTCTTGAGCCATTAAAAATTTCCTCTCATCGTCATGAAAACGTTCGTGGTGGAACAAAGACTGCCGCCAGATGAGGAAACCAGATTGCAGAATCACGTGAATTTGATCATTTTGAGAACATTTGTTTCGATATGAAAATGACGTTGCATCCTGGATAAAAACGGCCGTTCAATGTAACCTTACACTGGCCAAGTACAATAAGAAGTTCGCATTTTTGGCCGTGATAAAAAGCGAGTTCTTATAACTTGAAGAAAAATGCTGTGATTTTGCAGCTTTCTACACAGATGACTCCAAAACACATGACCGAGTTAGTGCAGCTGCTGCGTAGAAGGGTTCCATTATTCATGCCATTACCATTAACCCAAAAAGAAGTGAGTACACTGCTGGAATGGCATACTAAGGGCGCTAGAAATAATATGTAATAAAACAATAAAAAGGCTGCAATTCACACCAACTCGAGGAGCGCTATGACAGCAATTGTATCGAAACAAATAAATAAAAACCCTCTTTTACTGTGCATGTTCCAACAACTTGCGACACGTGGTTACAGCGTGCACTTCTGCTGGCTGGCAAGCCATGTTGGTATTCCAGGGAAGCAGCTTGTTGACTCCGTAGCAGGAAACGCAACTGTGTGCGATGCCGGCTATATGAAAGTTCCTTGCCAGGGCTTAAAGGGAACCATTAACCGAGCGCTGATGTCCAAATGGCAGCTCCAATGGAACCGCGAACAGGGTAACAAATTGCACCTGGTGAAACCAAAAATTAATTTCATTTCATTTTATTTACCTTAAAGGCCCCAAAAGAGGGGTGTTACATAAGGGGTTGCAACAATTAAAAGCACAGATTCACAATAACAGGAACGTTTTTACACTTTCAGCGAAAAGACTTGGGCAAGTGATGATGGCAACGTTGTTTGGAAGGCCGTTCCAGTCTGCGGCTGCACGAGGAAAGAAGGAATTAGAAAAAGTGACGGTGCGTGAGCGTGGACCGGCAACTTGTAGGTGATGGCTGGTGCGATGAGATATGCGTGCTGGGGGAAGAATATAAGGTGCGACGTGCATAGGGCTGTGGAAGAATTTGTGAAATAAAGACAGGCTGGCAAGGCGACGGCGGAGCGATAAGGGTGACAATCCGGATGCTGTTTTTAAGGAGGAAACGCTGATGTCATAAGAGTACGATGAATGAATGAAGCGAGCAGCGCGATTTTGACCAGATTCGAGGGCATTGATGAGGTAAGCTTGATGAGGATTCCAAATTGGCGATGCAAATTCTAGTTTAATAGTTCTAATTCATAGGACTGACGTCTCAAAAACAGATTTGACGAAGTCTTGCATTCAACTTCAAGACCACGAATCTGACACATACACCTAGCATACAAGTACTTTCTTTTGGGAGCTCAGCTGCCGGAATAGCCGCACTGCCATGGCCTGCTTTAAGACAAGGCCTGCTTTAAGACAAGGCCGCCGCAGTGGCTGAGTGGTTACGGCGCTCGGCTGCTGACCGGAAAGACGCGGGTTCGATCCCGGCTGCGGCGTTCGAATTTGGATGGGGGCGAAATTATAGAGGCCCGTGTACGGTGCGATGTCAGTGCACGTTAAAGAACCCCAGGTGGTTGAAATTTCCGGAGCCCTTCACTACGGCGTCTCTCATAGGCTGGATCGTTTTGGGACGTTAAACCCCCATAAACCAAACCAAACGTCCATGTTTAATGTCATTATACGAAAGTCACGGTGACGACAACGGTTGCTAGGCAGTCCAAAATGTCACTCAAATATAAACAGCGCTAGTGAGCACAGGATCTTGGCAATGTAGCTCAAATGTAATATTAAAGTTATTTTGCACAAAATAACTCTTCTTGCTTGACATGACGTCGCCCCGCCGCGGTGGCTCAGTGGTTAGGGCGCTCGACTACTGATCCGGAGTTCCCGGGCTCGAACCCGACCGCGGCGGCTGCGTTTTATGGAGGAAAAACGCTAAGGCGCCCGTGTGCTGTGCGATGTCAGTGCACATTAAAGATCCCCAGGTGGTCGAAATTATTCCGGAGCCCTCCACTACGGCACCTCTTGCTTTCTCCTTTCACTCCCTCCTTCATCCCTTCCCTTACGGCGCGGTTCAGGTGTCCAACGATATATGAGACAGATACTGCGCCATTTCTTTTCCCCAAAAACCAATTATTATTATTATTATTGACATGACGAAAAAGTAGCCATAAACTCGCCGGTCAGCACACAAGCCGAGAGCATCTGTCAGAAGTGCTGGTAAAAATGGCGCCGTTCGCATCAAAAATGCAGTAGAGATGCCTCACCTGACTGAAAGTCATGAATTAACCATTTGCTACTGGTTAGAAAGTTGTCACTAACAAAGATGCATGCTTTTCTGCGTGTGGAATGGGGACGACAATACGAATGAGTTGTGGCGAACACAGTAGGTCACGAATGGCAGTGAGGCTAATGCCATTAAATTTATGCGTGTGGCACCGCGTGAATGCCTTTAATTCTTGAGGAAGTAAGCACTTAATGGCATTAAATTTACCCGTGTGGCACGGGTATAACACAGAGTTGAATAAACATTGCTCTGGTGCTCTTTGGCCTTAGCCGCCTTTGCGCCACAGAACTCCCAACTAATTTATTGCCCTATTCGAGAGCTTACACCAGCACTTGAAGGATTTTTCAAAACTATTCTTGGTTCCTTTTTTACAAAATGTCAGCTGTCTGATCATAGTCGACTTGGTATTTAAGAGGGCTCACCACCTGCAAAGCAGCTCAGATATGAACTTTTTGCAGCCATAGATGGCAGCACTTACGCATCACCAAAAATGAGCTAAATTCTATTCCGCTGTAGGTATGTAAATCCCATTGTGACGCGAGAATGTATTAGTTCTTCCGCGTACGCAAAGAAGAGCTATTCGAGATTTGCCCAGGTGTTGACCGCGCCGGGAACAGCTCGAAGTACGGTAAACGCTGTCTAACACGACCGCGTCCTCAAAAAAAAAAACAGAAAAAAAGCGAGAGCTGACGCCGAAACAAGAACCATAACGTCACCTGTAATTTGCATATGCGTTTGCCTTTAGATACAAAAGTGTAGAATGACCATTCCGTTAGTCATGACACATGTCGCAGTGTACTGATAGGGAAACAGAAGCGCGCGCGCCAGATTTCCGCAGTAACTGAGTGCGGTCATTTAATGGCGACTAGCATTGTCATCTGATAATGCCATTCCCTAGAACGTCGCCATCCAAACCAATGAAGTCTAAAAAAAATTCTAGCAAAATCGTTCCGCGAACCGCGCGATAGAATACCGAAATTGGCGTGTAGGTAGGAGTCGCAGTTGGCGGCACAAAATAGCCCCCCCCCCCCCCTCCCCACGACGTGACAGTGGCAAAATACATATACTTACAATAAATTGAGATATTTTCTCCAACTAAAACTTTTAAAATAAAATAAAAAAAAGTCCCGACGCTTTAGAGTTGCCTTGGCTGCTTCTTCACGAGCAACAAGGGGTCAGTTCGATTAATAATAATAATAATTGGTTTGTTTTTTTTTTGGGGGGGGGGGAAGGAAATGGCGCAGTATCTGTCTCATATATCTTTGGACACCTGAACCGCGCCGTAAGGGAAGGGATAAAGGAGGGAGTGAAAGAAGAAAGGAAGAATAGGTGCCGTAGTGGAGGGCTCCGGAATAATTTCGACCACCTGGGGATCTTTAACGTGCACTGACATCGCACAGCACACGGGCGCCTTAGCGTTTCTCCTCCATAAAAACGCAGCCGCCGCGGTCGGGTTCGAACCCGGGAACTCCGGATCAGTAGTCGAGCGCTCTAACCACTGAGCCACCGCGGCGGGGTTTGCAAAAAGAGAATCGCCAACGGCTGCAGGCGCTCGCGGAAAAACCGACACTGGCTGGGTACCGCGAGTGCAAAAACAGCATCGGACCCGAAAAGATTTTTGACAACGGCCTTGGTAGCGCATTGCTGTTTGAGGCCCGTGCCGGAGCGCTGCGAACACTGGTGTACCGCCGTCGCTTCGATGCAACACCAGAAGCACGGGCAGTAATATGCCGAGCGTGTGGCGACGCGGAGGAGACCATCGAGCACCTGGTGATGTCGTGCCAGAGACTCCATCCGATGCCGACAGAGGGCACCACATTGCCACAGGCACTCGGGTTTCACAGTCCTGCAGTGGACGACGGAGACAGCTCCAAGGTCAAGAGCGAGGGGGTGCTGCGAACCAAGCGTCGACTAACACTTTGGTGGAGCATGGTGTCTAACCGCGCGAAACCGCAGAGTCGGACGTGAACGAGGTCGATGAGCGAACCCCCACACTCCCGAATTTAGCCTTTGCGTGTTTTTTTTCTTTTTGTGCGTTTTATCTTTCTCTCCTTGTGCGCTTCCATCTTGTTTTTTTGTTTTTGTTTTTGGTCCGGGTGCCCAACCTAGTGGTGCCCACCCGTTACAAAGGGCAAGGCCTCAAGTATCTATCTATCTATCTATAGTCTATCTATCTATCTATCTATCTATCTATCTATCTATCTATCTATCTATCTATCTATCTATCTATCTATCTATCTATCTATCTATCTATCTATCTATCTATCTATCTATCTATATCTATCTATATCTATCTATATATCTATCTATATCTATCTATATATCTATCTATATCTCTATATATCTATCTATATCTCTATATATCTATCTATATATCTATATATCTCTATCTATCTATATCTATCTATCTCTGTCTATCAATATCTATATATCTAGCTATCTATATCTATCCATATCTATCTATCATCTATCTATCTATCATCTATCTATCTATCATCTATGTAGCATCTATCATCTATCATCTATCTATCTATCTATCACGGTGGGGACGAGACAAAAATTTGGGGTCGGAATGCGGCGTTGGTGGTCGTGGTGGATGTTGCTATGAAGCGGGGAAGGGGGATACTGGTCCCGATGTATGTTGGCCCTTTGGGCATCACTTTTGGGGACCAGGGGTGGGGGGGGGATGCAGGGGGGGAGGGGACCGAGTATTTGTGAATGATGCGAAAGCGCGGAAGGGGGGGGGGGGGGGGGGAGTGCAGGGTGTAGGCTGTAAAGCCCCTCGAACTTGTAGGCTCGAGGTGTACGGCTGTGAGTCACGGTGCCGGTTTCCGAGGGATATGGTGGGGGTGACTGCAGGTGTCGTTTTCTTTTTTTACTTTTCTTTCTGCGAGCTGCGGAGCGGAGAGGTTGCTTCGTTGAGCGGCTTACGCTGTGTTCTGAGTGTTTCGCATACGCGTGGACTTGGGTAGCAGCTTTTTTCCGGTTGCTAGTTTCGGTTGCGACAGCTTCTTGGAAGTTGAATCTGTGCGCCTGTCAAAATGTTCAGTTTTCAAAGCATACCGACAGCTCGGCTACAACACACGGCCTTCGACTCCGGCCTCACTGGAATAATCCGCAGGTGCGGCGTGCCACCTGTTTTGCCAGCCACGTGTTTGCGAGGCTGTACGCGAACAAAAAGCGTACTCGTGGGCGCCTCTGAAACGGAGCGGAAGACACGCCATAATTATGTTCAGTAAGAGAGGAAAAGCCACAACGGCGATGCTCATCCAGATTTGGTGGTGGTAATAGTGGTTTATTTTAAAGAAAAAAGAAAATTAATGAAGGAAAAGAATGTTACCCGCCGCGGCAGTTGCTAATATCTTCCCTTATAAAAATGGTCTATAGACAGTCCGTAGATTTCTTATAGACTCTTTCGCATTCCTATAGGCTCCGTGCGCTGCAGTTTGGCGCGCGCGAGTGGCGCCACCTGGTTAACAGCGGTGGCGAAAGGCGGACGCAGCCAACGCAGCTCTCTGATTCCGTTTGCAGTGAGCGAGGCGAGCAGTGAGGTGTTTCGTCCGAAGGCGAAAACAAACTTGGATAATTATGGGTACCCTACCTACTGCTGTGTTTACTCAATGTCACAACAGGTATAAAAACACTGCAGTCAAGGTAGCAAATATATTTAAACGCTTTGCTTGGACATTGCGCATGCTCGCTCATGCACAGAGAGTGTGCCGGAAATGACTGCACTGTGGAATCAAATTCATGAGTGTGAACTGGGAAAGGGTTTACATTGACTGGGGTGTTTTGAATGCGATATCATTGGTAGGAGCTGCTTTATGTCTTTACGTAGAGCGAAGGAATGCGCACAGTCAGTCACAGGAAATGGTCTACGGTGAAGTTCTTGGAACTAGCATCTGAAGTTTAAGTCTTCGTTTGTTATGTTCATCGGTGGTTCAGCGTGTCAATTTTGTTTCTAGCTTTTTTTTCGTGAGTGTGGGTATGCAGTGGGAGCGACGTCGTTCTTTTGAGAGTGCTTATGTCGTTTTTCACATTGTTTCACCTATGCTTTTGCGTATTAATTCATCATTTTATTTCCTTCAGTGCTTTAAAATTTTGTATCTTTATTTGTTGCATTTATGAGATCTCAGGTCCCGTTCTGGACGAATAAACAGAAAAATAGAGAGTGGTTCAAATTTCTCTGTATATATTTCTTGGATTTCACATCACTAAACCTTTATTTCGGGAATTAATCTTTTGATTTTAATTGGTTTTATCGTCCCAATGCAACGCAGACTATAAGGGGCGCCATAGTAGGAGGTTCCAGATAATTGCAACCACTTGGGTTTCTTTAACGTGCACTGACATCGCACAGTACGCGGGCCTCTAGAACTTTGCCTTCAGCGAAATGCGACCGCCGCAACCAGGATCGAACACGAGTCATTTGGGTCAGCAGCTGAGCACCATAACCACTGAGCCACCGCGGCGGCCTTTTTATATTTTAGTATTTACCAAAAGAAAAATACGGCCAAATTAATTGATGTACTTGGAGTCTTCATGAAATTCCTGAAATGAAAGTCCTTTGGAAGATACTTAGGAAGAAACCCATCGTATTTTTGTAGGCTTAGAGCTATGCTTCTCTGAGAGGAATACACAAAGTGAAGCAGTGTCGACCCTGCAGGATATAGAGCACTATCATCTGATTTATATATGTGCTGCAAGTTTGCGTTTTTCGCAATTCTAGCCGCCATTCACATAGTCAATGCCACAGTTATGTAAATTACATAGCTGAATTCATTATTTGGGTCAGAGCCTTGTTTCTCAAACTGTAAAGGTACATAATTAATCTCAATAAGCTCAACTGCGCTGCCGGATATTGCAGAGCCGTCGGGAATGCAACACAACCATGGTTGCTTGGAATGAGTAATGAGGCCAACCTGAAAGCAATTGAAACGAAATGCAGCAGTAGTGGCGTCAAGGCTTTCAATGCGTTGAAATCCGCAGAGAAGCAGGCGTTGACTTAGAATGGCATCGCGGTCAGTGCGCGTCTGCTATACGGCCGGGCTGGCGCGAACGCATCGGGCATGGAGGAAGGCTCAGGGCCGCCAGGGCCAGTCTCGAGCGGGGCGCGCGCGCTCTCCCTTCGAGAGACCAGCCGTGACTGAGCGTCCGGTTAACGCGGCGAGTGCCACGAGGCGGCGCTGGCGACGTGGTCGCTGGTGGCGCCACCATACCAGCGCACGGAGCCCATAGGGCTTTCGTTTTGTCTGTTCATAGTCTATAGACTGTCTATAGACAAGTCTACTAAATGTGTGTATAGTCATAAATCTATAGATTGTCTATGGGCAGTCTATAGGATTTGTATTGCCTATAAATTATTCTCTAGGGATTGTCTATAGAGAGTCTACAGATTTTGTAGACGGAAGTCTATGGACCGTCTATGACTCTGTGAAGAAATTGACCATTTGCGGAGAAGTTTCTGCGCATGCGTGGTGAAGGCGCAGGCAGCGCCCTCTCTGGGCGGTTTGGTTTTTGGTTGGAAAACATGAGCCGGCCGTGCATTCCTGCACTGTAGTGCGACGACATATGTGACCTGTTAACTTCCACGTAACTGACATGTAACTGCAACGCGATTTATCTAAGCTAATCACGTGTTTTGCAACAGCGAGACTTGTCCGTAATAAAGGCCGCGACGGCATACAAGGCGCAAAATACGAACCCGTTGATGGGGCCAGTAATGCACACATCCAGCACGTCAAGCGGCCAAGGTGCAGCCGTTTGCAACCCGTTCATGAAGCAGACGGACTATATCAAATATAATGTGTGTTGCGCGCTCCAAACACGGCGCACTAAATATAGTGCAATAAACACACACGGAGATTCTGCGTACATGAGTAAAATTTTTGATTTATTCCTCTCATTAGAAGAGCTTGAGGAAGACTCCAAGACGAGACAATACTGACTTTATCCTTAGCATCCTGCAAAGTTTATAAGCCGCGACAAAAATGAGTCAGGAACCGCGTTTACATGAATGCAGCACCTCGAAAGAGTCCACGGCGAGGTCCAGCGTAGTGTGACAATATAAGCACGGAGAGTCGCGTTCCCGACGAAGATCCAGCTTTTCCAAGTTCTTGTAGCCTCGGACCAAGAACTTAAGTGAGTCGACTTTGTTCACAGAGCAGGGAGAGAGCGACAACGCCCGCAGGCGGGGCAGCGCCGAGCCCCAGGTCAATCAAGCAGGAGTCACAAGCAAAATGAAAGTTCGTTAGGTTCAGCTCGGTCACGCCGATTAGACAAGTAGCCAAGAACAATTGTAGCGGTTTCATATGTGAGTAACTGGCGCTCAGTGCTGGGTAAGGGTGCCTTGGGGACTGAGAAAAGAGCCAGCGGGACTGACCTTACGTCTTTCCAAAGTTAAGGCTCCAAGACTGCTTGGAGAAGGTGGCTGGGTCCTTCAGTGTCGACTTCTACGAACACGGCGACACTCCGGATATTTCGAGGCGGAAGTTCATTGTGTAACAGCGTGGAAAGGCAGACAACAGTCCAATATGGTGGCGACTTGAGGGCGTAGTAGACGGTGATATCAATTACTTCAAAGCTGTGCAAAATTGGGTAGGACGTCCAGACGCCGGCAGTGCGCTGCTCTGCAGGCGCCAAAACCCATTCCTACGGATACGAAAACTCTGCCAGTCCCGGCCGTAAATGCATGAGCTGCACGCACGCTTCGTGGCCTGGAATGTCTTCCACTGCTTTGCGGACGGCGTGAACGTGAAGGCGCTGCAGCTGGCCGCACTTGTGGAGGACTAGTTTCAAGAAGGCGGCGTTTCGGCGTGTGTCTACCACCTCGACGTACGTTTCTTCCAGGTCGATTCCTCATGACTCCGACACGACGGCCATCTCCAGAAAGGCGTTGCCCAACCACGATTCGTAGTGGCGCTCTTTGTGAAGAGTCCACTGCAGCTTCTTCGGTTTTCTGAGGTTCAGGAGCAAACGAAACAACTTTATGGGCTCGACGACGCAGCCCACAACGTCCAAATCTTTGAGATTTCGGCAAGTAGCTGTTCAGCAAGGCACGGCACGGCAGAGCTGGGCAGCTTGAGAGACGCAGTGTCTGCAGATGGCGCGAAAGTAGGCGTCGAGGGAATTCGTCCAGCCTTCTCGCGTCCGCGTCACTGTTGAACGTCAGCGTGCGGACGATTCTTGCCTGCAGTGCTACGTCCTTGAGGCAGGGGGCTGCTTGGGCAAAGGCACGGAGAGAGACTCCGTCAAGCAGGCTGAGTATTTCTTCCCAAAAGACGTCCGGCAGAGAGTCGATGAGCACCATGGCGCGGGGCAGTTGTGATATGCTGGGGAATTTTTCTCCACCAAGCTCCCTCGGATGAACGAGATGGGTAGAAGTCTTCGCAGTGACGACCAGCGTCTCATCCGTAAGAATTTAAGGATGTCACACTTGCAGTACAGTATCACTGATTGCTAATGCAGTTGCGAAAAGTACGCGGGGATTGCAGAGAGAGAGAGAGAGAGTGGTTCTGTGGTGAAAGAAGAAGTGTGGTATCTCAGCACCTACAAAAGAAAAGGGGATTGGGTTAGGAAGGTTGGGGGGGGGGGGGGGGCAGGCATGGAAAGGAGGGTGTAAAAAAGGGAGGTTAGAGGCCTCAAGGAAGGCGAGGTGGCAGCCGAAGGTGGGTCTGGTGACATGTTTCATGTGATGGATTGTAAGGGCTGGGCAGGTACACAAGCGGTGCTTGAGCGCCTCGTCACTGCTTCGTGGCGGTCCAACACTCTTCAGGACGAAGTCCGAGGAGGAGGGTACACTCACCGAGGAGCATCTTGGTGATTGCAATGCAGGACGGTAGCTATTGTGGAAAACCTGGTTTCCGCTATGTCCCTCTGCGGCCGACCGTCACGGTCAGCGGCAGCTTCCAGCAGGGCGGTGGTGTAATCAGCTCCCTCATAGGGGAAGCGGTGATGATGGTGATAATGCGCGTAGCTGTTCCTTTTGTCCTTTTCCGGGTACAAATACAAGCTGCAAATACAAATACAAGCTACGGGAAATTTGGGATATTGTAAACTATACTGTCATGAACATATTGATGGGAATGATTTAAGTTCCGACGCGTAGCAAATTCTTGCTTTTAAAGTTTGTTTTGCACTCATACCTAGTTAAGGCTGGCATAGAGAAGCCTAAAACTACGAAAACTACCGAGGAGGGATCTGCATATATATTGATTATGGTGCAATCTTTCGATATTCGTTTATCTGCATCCTAGGCGGAAAAGAACAAAAGAAACCAGAACAAGGGCCGCACAGCTTTATAGAGGTGGTTAGTTACACTCAAATAGCAGTTATGGAATATCATTGCGTATGTTACGTGCAGTCAGGTCGTGGAACACGACAGCTTTTGTAAGAACGAAACTAGTTCCTCTCGACAACTGGGAGCATTGCACTGAAATATTTGCAGTGCTTTGTACTGCCTGCGTAGCAGTGTCTGTCGTCGGGCAGGGTAAAAATTTTGCGTATGCTCATGAACAAAACAATTTAAAATTTCAAAACACGAGCCAGCAGTGCGTTATCAATAAATCCTGTTTCGAGGTCTTTGTCGATTGCCAAGACTCTATCTGGCATGTGTTACTTTGTAGCGGAATGAATCTTAGGCCACTGGTGAAAAGTTAGCTTTTGCACCTGGAATGAGGGCAACGGCTTGAACCCTCAGCTGTACACACAAACAGCAACAGTGCAGTTTTAGGAAGCCGGAGCATATACGTTTCACCGATCCCACGCAAATTTGTTCCAAGACCACCGCTCTTCGCAGCTTTCACGACGTGTGTGTCTTCACTAGAGCATGCGGCTGGCGTCGAATCTAGGGAAACGTGCCGGACGAGTAGCAAGATGCTTTAGCAAGGCACAACCCTAGGAATTGCCCATTGCAGTTGGTTTTGTTTTGAATATGAGACCGTAATTTCTAGCCAAGTCCAGCTTTCATAGACACATTACTTTGAATTTTGAGAGAAACGTGGATTATAAAATATTGTTATGACCACATTGATGGGAACGGTCTAAACTTCCGACGCATAGCAAAATCTTGCTTCTAAAGTTTGTTCTCCGCTCGTTCAGAGTTGTTAAGGCAGGCATAGAGAAGCCTAAAACAACAAAACATACCGAGGAGGGTTCCGCAGATATATTGATTATGGTGCAAACTTCCTGTATTTATTTATCTATTTAGAAAATGAAATTTTTGTACAATTCGATATGTGCATCAATATTGGACCCATGGAGAGGGGCTAGTTTTGGGTTCATCACAGTAAAATACAACATAATCGCAGCACGCGGACACGAACACTTCTATTCATAAAATTAAAATAAGAAATTCACAACATTTTCAGGGAAAATACACGAATATAAACAAAACATACTTCCAAAACATTTTAATCTCCGTCAAACCATTCACACCGTAACTTCATATTTTCATCAGAGCTGTTTTGAGGGAATCTATGAAGTTTGTTTTCGTTTTAACATCAATATAGGAATGCCGTCCCAAATTAAAGCTCCATTGAACTCTTATAATTTTTGCCCGTAAGTACTGTGACCACGGATAAATTGAAATGATTGACGCTAGCTGCGCTGTCTAGCTTAGGACATTTGAAACTACTATTTTGAAGTGGGTCATTGAGCTATAACATTTTATGAACTGTCTGGGCTACCATTAAAGTATACATGGAATGGAAAGGTAAAATGCCGATGGATTTGAAAAGCTGTTTGCTAGACTCAGTATATACTATTTTGAATCGATGATGATTCTTATCGCTCTCTTCGTCAACGGGACTACAGGTTCGAGATATGTGGGATACGTGTTACCCCACGACTCTATGTAGTAATTAGCTGGCTTTGTATAAGAGCAAAGTAGAGTGTCCGGAGTATAAAAAAAATTGAAGCATTATTGCGCTTGCAATAAAATATGGCAGCTTATAGGCTAGCTTTGAGCAATCTTCGCATATTGCTTTGAGCAATATGCTAAAAACTTGCGTTCGTACACAAAGCCCTCTTCAAAAAATGCGCTTTTCTAGAATTTTTGTGTACGTTCCGCGATAAATGTTGTGCAAGTGCGGCGCGGACTCCACATCGACGCATAAAAAGGCGGAAATATAAGAGAGAATTGTCACCATAATAAGAGTGTAAAGATGGTATACTTACCGCTCTTATCTGATGCCTGAATGCAAAAATCTTGAACTGTAGTCAGCCGCACTTTCACCTTACAGCCTCCCCGATCTCTCACATTCCTCCAAAGAACACGAATCAGCAACTCGCTTCCGACGATGTGGGAAATGGTGTAGCTTTGCTTAAGCTAGTTCCTGCATGAGCTGCGTGTGCTCCCCCCCCCCCCCTCTCCTCATCCTTACATGCTACGTGATTAAATACCCTTTCGATGGAGGCGAAATTCAAGAGGCCCGTGTGTGTTGCGATGTCAGTGCACGTTAATGAACCCCAGGTGGTCGAAATTATCCAGAGCCCTTCACTACGGCGTCCCCTCATAGCCTGAGTCGCTTTGGGACGTTAAGCCCCCATAAACCAAACCAAACCTTCACGCACAGCGCCCACCCAAAGGGTCCGAGGTTCAGCCCCGGGGTGGCGACGCCCGCTCTCCGGCAATGCTCCTTGTTTTCATCGAAGAGGCCGCAAATCAACATCGGACACACACCCTCGCCACTCAGGTTGCACAGCTGGTCCTCTCTTGTGCGTTCTCCAATTCTGGAAAGAGTTTGTCTTGCCGTCGCTGCAACGTTGATCGCTGCTGTCATCACCGCCACCTATCCTGCTGCTGTCTTCACCAAGGTCGGGCCCGATCCTTCGCGTATCGCACCCGTGTCAGTGCTGGAGTCTACCAATTTCCGCCACATGGCACAACCCGGGAGTAGTACAACCGCCAAGCCAGCGGCCTTCAGGCATGACACTTGAACCGCGTCTCTCCCGGCACACGAGGGGTTATCGAAGTGCGCGACACCAGCGCTAAGCCTTTTTAGACTCCGGCGATGACCCCCCCCCCCTCCCCCCCCAACCGTGCACTTGCCGCCCACGCGTTCAGATGGCTTGTTTGTCGCTGCCCCCGCACGGTGCAATGATTCTGAAGCGGCTCGGTTCCTTCTTCAGAGCTGACAGCGGGAAGTCCGGCACTGTATCGAAAGTTCGCTGCTTTCTGACAGCACACTCACTGAAGACGAAAGCTTTACAAGCTAGAAAAGGTCAGAAAGTTGACATGCAGATATCGCCACAACCGGCCGTTTTCGCATGCGATCTGTGCTTCGTCAAGACAGCTTTCTTCACTGATCCCTGAGGCTGGGTTGCAGCGCTATTCACTCCCGAACAGTGACCACGGAGTCCTCTGTCTTGACGTCACATGTTATAGTCGGGTGATGGGAAAATTATTGCATCCACCTTTCTGAACAATAAATGCGTTTTTTTTTCTGACGAACAAACATCATACGTCCAGAAAGATCCACAGCATCGATCTTGATAAAGTCGGGAGGGCGCTGTCCTCATTGTCCATTTCAATAAATGAAACATAATGAGAGGGGAAAGAGGAAGGTTGGAGGCGGAGAGGGGATCGTTTGTGCTTAGGGAAAGAGAAGAGTGAAAGTGAGAGGCTGTGAGAAGATGCACTAAAAGCTGGCACAGGAGACCAGAAAATACGTGGCATGCGTCTGCCTCTCGCAAGCGTATGCCCATTCGTTTCTTGTCTGCTTCACCCAGCTATGTATCAGGTTGCTCCGCAGCGTGTTATACGCGGAAAGTGAGGAAGGCACGAATCCGAAACTAAGGCCTCACCTATAACAGAAAACGCTAACAGTCTATATACATCTCAACCCCCCCCCTCACCCCCCCTCAGCCCAAGCGACCCGGGAGCCTGAGTCACTGCGGTCGGATTCATATCTCTATACTCCTTTTCCACCACTTCCGGAATGCCAGCTGACACCCGTGAAGCAGCCCGAGCTAATTCCGAAACATCGAGTTTGTTTTGTTTCGTTTTCTTTTTCAATTAAATCTTGAATGGAGAGACTGACTCCATTTCGTCTATAAGTGAAAACGTCCCAACATGCCTACATCGAGTGTAGCTGAAGTTGACTTTGTTTTCGCGACAATGAAGTTGTCAAGGGGGTTGACGAAAAGGCACTAATATGTCCATGTTTCAACCTCCTGTAACATGAGACACATTATACAGAGCGTGGCAAAAAAGAAAAGTCACAAAATATACATACAGGTGCATGCAAAAGCTCATTCGGTATATACAGTAGATATAGCTCACAGTAATTATTATATATGGTTAAACAAATCACTTAATTACAAGCGCGGTGGGCAGAACATGCAGAATCATCAAGGGTAGCACTGGGCGCCCCTCCTGATGCTCATCCCATGCACCCACTGCGCAGCGCGACAACACCAAGGAGAGCCAGATCCTGATGTGGATCTGGAACTGCCTCGAGATGGTCAGCTGCCTCGACTACGACCAGTTCCTCAAGGACGGAGTGGCATTGTGCAAGTAAGCCATATCTCACTCTCATCACTCGTGGTGTTATAACCACGCAAGTGGAAAGAACTGCATTTTGACTGCACATGCAGGCCATGTAATGAAGTCAGAGAAAACGCTCCGAATCTGTTCAGACAGCCTTACCAGTTGAATGGACTTACAATGAGAGCATGACACCATTAACTCCCCAAATCATGGCACACGCCACGGCACATGGCGCACGGTTTGAAAACCAAAGTTTGTACAACTGAAAACATTCAACGCCATTCAGAAAAAAAAAGTGCATTTCATGGCAAATCAAAGCAAGCATCCGAGAAAGTTGACAGTAAATAACTGAGGCATCAAACACCAAAAAATACACACAAGTATACAAAAAGTAGTGAGGCGTTGGCTGTAAGGAAATACTATACATGAATTGCTCGTTTCGGCTTCAGGATAAGCACGTAACTACCGTCCACTTTGCGATAACGTAGTTTTCTACTTCTGCAATGCGTGCATACGAAGTAAATTCTGTACGATTTGCTTTAACCGCATGAGCATACAAAGTACGCATGGCCTCCGCACTTCGCGAAACTCTGCCGCCGAGAGTCGGCGAGAATCGGCGC
This sequence comes from Amblyomma americanum, assembly GCF_052857255.1. Taxonomy (NCBI): domain Eukaryota; kingdom Metazoa; phylum Arthropoda; class Arachnida; order Ixodida; family Ixodidae; genus Amblyomma; species Amblyomma americanum. The sequence continues at coordinate 25,884,018 of NC_135504.1, read as the reverse complement.
GTGTTAAAGCACCCCAAATGTCCTAATTTAATCCGAAGTCCTCCACTTAAACGATGCAGTCTACGATGTGGCTTCAACGTCGCCGAAAAATTGCGGAGGGTGCACTTAAGACTACTCCCGTGCTTTTAATGCGAAATCAGTTTTCTTTTTATTCTTATTTGTGTATTTTTAATCGTTTATCTCTTCCTTTCTGCAGGCACACCTACTCATTAACATAAGGCATTAGGTGTAAGGCAACCAATATACAGTAGGTACATCTTTGCTTGCCACGAAGCAACGCTGTTTTGGGCTGTGTGCTCGCCTCGCAGTCTGAAAGTCCTGGGTTCGATTCCCTGCACATTCGGAAGAAATTTTATTTTTTGTTTTGATACCACGGTGACGTCGTCTGGGATTTTTCCTGACCCCTTCAGCGGTCAACGACGATAACGGCAGGTTTCGTTGCCGAAGAGTCATGCATAATGCTTTCGCATTAAAAAGCACCTCGCACGTGCTGCGCAGGCTGATGAACCACCTCCGGCCTGGCTCGGTGAACATGGAGGAAGTGAGCGCCGGCAGCGACTTCCGCCAGAAGCGGCGAAACATTGAACTATTCCTGCGCGCCGCCAAGGCGTACGGCGTCGAGGAGAGACTGCTCTTCCAGCCCGACGACCTGCTCTTGATGCGACACCTGCCGAAGGTGACGCGGTGCATCTACGCCCTCGGAAAGCTGGTACGCTGTATGCCAGGTGTATCGGGAAAGAGTTTCGAAAATTTTATTTTTTTTTTATTTTTACCCGCCGCGGCGGTTCAGTGCGCTCGGCCACTGATCCGGAGTTCCCGGGTTCGAACCCGACCGCTGCGGCCGCGTTTCGGTGGAGGCGAAACGCTAAGGCGCCCGTGTGCTGTGCGATGTCAGTGCATGTTAAAGATCCCCAGGTGGTCGAAATTATTCCGGAGCCCTCCACTACGGCACCTCTTTCTTCCTTTCTTCTTTCACTTCCTCCTTTATCCCTTCCCTTACGGCGCGGTTCAGGTGTCCGCCGATATGTGAAAATTTTCAAAGAGGCTTTTTGGGGTAAAAATGTGGCTTTTGCGGCATACTATCACCAGTGTTTGCGGACACGGGAAAGCCAAATTTAGAGCTCGCCACCGTGTCGGGCACGCTCAATTACGGCTGGACATCGATTTTGGTCCACGTTAACCGAGGTCAATCTGCCAAAGTCAATCTATTACTATGCTGTGCTTCTCAAGGTTGAACCAAGGCCAAATCAGCCACGGAATAGTGAGCGACGTTTGCGCTGAGTAGAGCTACCGCTCTAAAATTGGACGGAGTTCTCCTATAAGTCCCCCTTCGAGTCTGCCAACGCCCCAGCTTGCACACATGTCCACCCCTTATGCAATGCGCATCCGAGGGACAAATAAATGAAATGTAAAGACAGACAGTCGCAGCCACCTTCTTTCCGAACTCTGCCGCCATCGATGACGGCTCCCTTGGCGTCCACCCTAACGTGTGGTTTGGTTTGGTTTGGTTTATAGGGATTTAACGTCCCAAAGCGACTCAGGCTATGAGAGACGCCGTAGTGAAGGGCTCCGAAAATTTACACCACCTGGGGTTCTTTAACGTGCACTGACATCGCACAGCACACGGGCCTCTAGAATTTCGCCTCTATCGAAATTCCACCGCCGTGGCCGGGATCGAACCCGCGTCTTTCGGGCCAGCAGCCGAGCGCCATAGCCACTCAGACACCGCGGCGGCTCCAAACGGGTGAGAAAGTTGCGAAGAGCATCCACCCAAGCGCGGCTGTGGCCTGCCCGTTCAGTCACGCGTCGTCCTTGCAGGTTGACGAGGATTCCGGCTACTCGGGCCCCAAGCTGGGCGAGGAGCCCTACGACCCGGTGAACGCCGCCGCGGGCAGGCGCCGGGGTGGCATGCCCATCGGAGACGACATCTACGTGGCACACGTCAACGTGCGTGACGTCATCCGCCGGCTGCCGTCGCTGGTCGAGGGCGAGGACGTCATCTCCGTCGGCTGACACCAGACTGAGACGCTAAATAAATGGTCTAATCATTTACACACCTGCCGTCTGCGCATTCGTACAGGATGTGTTTCAGGGTGTCTCATTTTTTAGTCCGTGATTTCAAATTTAAAAGCCAGTGAAATATACGCTCGCCTCGCCTCCGCTTTCAGGGTGAGGACAACCTTTGTACCACCCCTCGCCGCCGTTTCCCCTCGCAGCGACATGTTGGGTCACACGCGCCGATCGCGTATACTCAACACCCTCTAAATAGAGGGTGTTGGTATACTGCGCGCCATGCACGCGGAGTCGTTTTTGTGCGGTTGCGTGGCGACTGCAATGATGCGAATAAACTGGAAATTGACGCTACATGATTGTTTCGCTCGTGGCAGCAATGTTCTGCCAGTTTTGAATATTTTTTTTCCATGATGCAGTCGCTGGGAATGCACGCCGATCGAAAAGTTATGACTGGCCGCTGCGTTCCCCTCTCACTGGCTACACTGAAAAAGAGCCTGCGGTTATTGTCGCCTCCTTCGTAGTCGTAATTTACAGGTCGCCGAATGCTGTTGGATTATGCTACATTTGCTGTTCTAACGTAAAAACTGTTTACTAGATCCCAAGTTTCTCAGGTATGCCAGCAGCGCGGAGGATGATCTGCCGAACATAACTATTTTTTGCGTGGTTAACACCCGCTTGTCCAACATTAACTGGGATGACTTTGTCTTATTACTCCGCCATATGTAAAGGATTCCAAGCAGTAATAGGAAATTTCTTTTCCAAACGATCCGTCGCCACACTCTTCTGGGGCGGACAACTGAGGACATGTCTGAAACAATACGTTCATATTTTCTCGTTTGCTGAAAAGGCTTGTTCCGAAAAAAAAATTATGCACATGGTCAGAGTTTTCTTCTGAATAGTGTTGAATAAACGTAGATTGATAGTACGATGCGACACCTTGCTGATTATTCAACAAGACATCTGCCGTTTTTATTGGTTTTTCTTAGAAATAATTTAAAAGAAACGGTTCAGTGAAATTTATATTTGAATAAGGCAACATAGCAGCAACAAATTTCAGCTGCTTAGTACACAAAGACGTTAGTTTATCCTTCTGGTCAAAGCATGAAGGAAAAACAATAAAAGCGACCGATTCACAAAGAAACCTGAAAGATTCAACTCTAGATTATGGCTTCATTTCAATGCCACTATTCACGCCAAACTCAACTAAGGGGAGTCGGAGCAACACAGACCGCTTCAGCGGAATTGACCATTTGCGGAGAAGTTTCTGCGCATGCGTGGTGAAGGCGCAGGCAGCGCCCTCTCTGGGCGGTTTGGTTTTTGGTTGGAAAACATGAGCCAGCCGTGCATTCCTGCGCTGTAGTGCGACGACTGATGTGAGCTGTAACTTCCACGGAACTGACATGTAACTGCAACGCGATTTATCTAAGCTAACCACGTGTTTTGCAACAGCGAGACTTGTACGTAATAAAGGCCGCGACGACATACAAGGCGCAAAAGACGAACCCGTTGATGGGGCCAGTAATGCGCACATCCAGCACGTTTCGAAACGGGTGTTGCTGCTTTATTTCGCGCTTACTGCCGAGTACACACGGCTCGGTTGTTCTAGAAGAGTTTTGCCACCGACGCAGGAAAACCGAATGATATATACTAGTATGAACATTCACCATTAATGCTACAATGTGCTTCCTGAACAGCGGGAGCACGGCCGAGCGCAGCCTCGCGTATATCCGCGCATTCTAACGCTCCCGCGGCCCGTGAGCACGCAAAGCAACGCTCTGCCGTATCAGCACGAGCCGGGATTGAGATAGTACAACGGGTCCTTTAATAATCAGCTAAGTGTGCCCTGAGGCAAAAGGTGTTGTGTTAAGTTAGCAGAAACTCCGGCCCTATCAAGGAAGCGCAAACGTAAACGTCGGTGTGCATTAGGAAAGTGCATCCGATTATACTGTCACACTCGGCCGCGCATAGGCGCACATTCACGCACATTTTCACTTGGTCATTCGGCGCTCCGTTGAGGTAGCAGAGTGCAGGTATTGCCACACATGGTCGTTTTTCAGGTTACAACGCGAAAATAATCCGCTACACCCTGTTTCTAAAAACGGAAATGGGATGTTCTCCTCTTCCATCATACTCTTTCGTTAGCTGACACACGTTTCCGGCCAATAAACAACACTAAAACAACAAAACAAGCGCACGTGAGCTGCTGAACGCTGCCTTGCGCATGCTTGCTCGAGAGCCCCTTTCCAACCAAAGGTACCGGCGGAGCTTCTCTGTTTGCACGACAGGCGGCGCTCGCTTTTCCGCAAATGGTCAATTGTCTGCTCCAGTTGCCAAAAGGCGCTCGCTTGCCGCCTTACTCCATAGTCGCTGGCCAAGGCAGTAGACCTCTCATTAGGTACTGGTCCGGGCTAGTTGCAGTAAGTGGTTTTATTAAAATAATAAAAAGGAAGGAAGATATTTCTGCTAGCCCCGGCATCTGCCATCGATACCGAAGCACCTGAGCTGGGGCAGCGGAAATAAAGGACAGCAGACAGAATGGAGAAATGAAATGAAAGAGGTGAAGGGACAGGAGGAGAGGATTTGACTCATGTTGAGCAGAAAGACGCGCGGCAGGCAAGCTCTCATCCCCGCTGCTGTCATCAAAAAAGAGAAAAAAAAAGTAAGCTCCAGGACATGCCTGCCCAGAAGCACGCGTGACGAATTTTACTAATCTCGTGGCTATACGTGACGGCAACCAAAGTAGCATATTTTCCCCAGTAGGGATTTACTGAAAAGCGACGCCAAAAATAAGGCGCCTCTCGACTACAGTGTAATTCGTCACGCATGCTCTCTTCCTTACTGACGCGCTTAAGGTAGGTACAGCGCCGGGATATTCGGGGTGAACTGGCGCCAAGAAGTAGATGAGGCGAGAGGGGGAGGGGGTTTCCGAAAAAAAGAGTTCCGAAAAAGTGAGGTTGAAGGTGCATTTTGTACCGAGGCGTCTCTAATCGGGAGGATAAAGGCGACGGGGAATGCTGGAAACATGCTAAGCCAAGGCGGTAGTGAAAAATTTTGCGCGTCATGTCGCGCCCCTTTGGCGCCACGTTATTTACAATCGGGAGACGTGTATTGAAGAGTCAGCGGATGGGGTCTTGCTCTGTTCGTGGCACTACCAATCCGGATGCTTGAAGTGAGCTGGGGTTGTGTGTGTGATGAAGCAGTCGCATATCAAGCAATGACGGGCTGTTGTGTTCCCGGGTGTTCTGCCAGCACTAGAAAAGGACAGCGGCTATTTCGCATTCCTCGAGACAGTGCGCGCAGAAAAAAGTAGCAGATTCAACAAAGGTGACCGGTTCACACATTTCTTGAAAGCAAGACAAATTATAAAATAATGTGAGTCAATTTTGTGCTACCATTAAACAGTGGGACTCCTACACAATTCACTGGTCTGTTTCAACAACACCCCAAACACGAGGTGAGCAGTGTGTGTCAAAATTTTCTGACAGTTGTTGTGCTTTCATATATTTATCTCTTATATACTGCCAGTGCTTTGTCGCAGTAGCAACAGAGGAGCAAGTTAATGCCCAAACATCTTCGAAACTGTCGTTGACAGGAAAGCTTGATATTCTCATTAGAACTGTCCGAGTGGCAGTGTTTGGTGATTATGAAACTCCAGCTCTAAATAAGCAATTCTGACTGTTGGAAAAGCAATCGAGATGTAGAGTATCCGGGTGTACAGATAGCGCTGGAAATGTTACAACCGCTGTGAGAATGTAACGAATATTCGCAAGGCGCCGAATTTCTCAGTAGGTGAGCTGCGAAACATGACATATTTTAGCTTAACTAACTCCGATTCACTGTTTGAAACATCTCTGGTACCACCCTTTCTTGTTAGAACACAAGGTTTGGGGATTTTCACGCGGTAGTGGTAGTTTTGTCTTCCGAACGGCCCGCCGCCGCATTGCGCTCTAAGCAGCCGAACGGGAGCGTGTGACCCAACATGTTGCCGTCGCGGGCAGTGTCCTCACCCTGAAGGCTGAGGCGAGCGGGCATCGAGGCACCCTATTCGAGAGCTCTCCACAAGGTTGACGTGGTTTGCAACATCTTCCTGTCTTGCGCGCAGAAAGAGCAGATATTATTAATGAGGTCGAATTATAGCCGGTAACCTTCGGTCCTACAGCACTCAGCACCGGCCTCCTGAAGTAAAGCGCATCTCTTGTAAATGGCAAAGATGACATGACTTTTAATTCACTTTATATACTGCTAACATCTGCTTATTTGACACAAGTATAGAAAGAAAAGCAGATGGTAGCACTGGCTACGCTCCGCGGTGTCCTGTATTACTCAGCTGGCCAATCGCAACTGTGAACAAAATTATCTGTTAAATTTTCACTCTATTCAACAAACCAGAGGCATCAAAATTCTGGCGCTTATAATTTCGTCTCGTGATTACTTTCTTGCTTAGATAACAAGAAAAGCTTTAACGTGGTCTCCTTTTTGTCACGGAGGAGTTCTTTTCGCCGGTCCTGAACGTCTGCCGGGCATCACTGCTAAAGAGTCAGCCCGGGGTTCTCTCCGGTCGTGTTATTTTGAAGCGGAAAGCTTCACTAGGCTCGTCAACACCGGGCTTCGCGTGAGCCACACTACAGATTAGCCACAGCTGCGCATGCGCGAAACCGAGTGACGTCACGCGGAGCGCAGGTGGTCGCTGCTGCCGCAGCCGTCGTCTGACCTTTCGCCATGGATGGAGGAGAAGACCCAGAAGTGGTAGCGTGGGAGTTGGCTCAAAAGCAGCGAAGATATGAAAAGTGCAAGGCTAGACAAGCGGCTGAAACACCGGAATCACGAGAGGTGTACCCAAATTTTAACCCTATGTATGAAACCTAAAGCCTACGAGCATCGCCACGAAGCTTTTCGCTTCGAGATATTCGGGCTTAACACTTTAGCTAAGCCTCAGCCCACCTTTTTTTTATTGCGAAAGCACTACTTAGCAGAGCCAAGCCCAACAAAGAATCTTGTGAGAAGCCTCCAAGTAACTCTGGTAAGCTCGGGTTAGTCCGCAGGAGCGTCGCGCCAGCTGCAGCCAATGGGAGCAGAGCGTCGCGCCAGCTGCCGCCGAGTGGAGAGAGAGAGTGGGAGGATGAAGAGTGAGAAACGCGGTCAAAAGTCTACCACTTTTTGGAGCGAGAGCTCCACTACGCCTTGTTCCGCCAAGGTCATCGGGTGTTGCAGTTTGACCTTCAGCGGGATCAGCGCCGGATGTGTGGCTTTGGCGTCAGGCCACGTGACCTGCCGCAGCTGCAGCCACCGCGCCACTGATCCGACCGCCGCTTCGCCAGATGTGGTCATGTGACCATGCACGTGACTCGGCGTTCGCTTGATGCCGCTCTCACGTGCAGTTTCGCCGTGGATGAGAACGCGGCTGACAGAGAGAGAAGTGGTAGAGGAAAGGCAGGGAGGTTAACCAGTAAAATGTTCCGGTTGGCTACCCTGCACTGGGGGAGAGGGATGGGGGAGGCGTAAAAGAATAAGTACAGAAATGCGGTCCGTAGCAAGCACGACAGGCAACGACTGCTGCGACCTGAGTAGAACAGATTGATGGCCCTCCATCACAAGGTAGCGCAGACGTTTCAGTGTCAAGAAAGGCTGCTTGCCGCTGAGGCTGATAATGTTGATGACAACGTAAGCATCGGACTTCTTCTCGGAAGGATAAGGCTGGAGGATGCGTTGTGCCAGCTATTGGACAGCTGCAAGCACTGGATTCAACAAATCCATCATCTGACAGTGTACCTGAAACGCGGCTTAGAGTGCGCCTGAAACGCCTGCGAGGCGTTTCAAGCGTCTAACCAAGCGTAGTCAAGTGCAATGGAGCTTTTCCTCTTTCTAACTAGGTTTAGAAGAGTTAAACCACTGGATTTTTTTTTCTCCCTTCCTCTCGAACATTCTCAGTGGCTTTGGAGCATGGTGTAAGAATAATATACTTTGGAGTTAGGCTTTCGATGCCAAGGTCGTGAGATATAAACCGGCTAGCGGCGGCCGTATTTCGGTGCGGACGAATGTAAGACGCCCCTGTGCTGTGCGACGTCAGTGCGCGTAAGAACACCAGGGGTCTGAATGAATCCACAGCCCTCCACTACATCGTCTCTTATAGCACTCCTTGCAGCATCGGGGCGTTGAACTCCACCGTTACATACACCATCCCCTCTTGAACCTTACGCGCGTGTTGTAAAAAGTCTGGCGGGGGGCTATGCACCTTCAATGAATGAATGTTCCTTGAATGCTCTGTGCAGCGTATCTTTCAGGAAGGTCCTATACCGCAAGAAAAAACCACCTGCTAACATTTCAAGGTCATTCGGTCTTTAATAGAGCCGTAAAGGCTCTGCTATGCCCCTGGCAGTTTCTCACTCTGGGACCTCCTGATGCTGTATATAATATGTAAGCCCGTTTCTTGTACATGCAATAACAATAAACTTGAACTTGAGGCGAAAAGCTTATGACCTGAAGACTTTTGACCAAGACTGTACTTTTCCGCGAAACGGGGTGTCACTCTCTCCCAAATTTCTCTCTGCACAAGCCCAGTCCAGCCTCGCTTCCTACACAGCGCAGGTCTGGCTCGTCCCGCCTAGAGTCGCTAGAGGGGCTTTAGTTCCGCTGTCACCCAGCCTGTCCACTCCACAATCCGTTTTTTTTTTTCTCTTTCTCTCTGCGTGTATCCGGCCAGTGCACTTTTTTTAGAAGCCCACCCGTTTCAAAGAGAAGGCCACACTAGCTTAATCATGAGGTTGAAAGCTGACTGAATGTGAATGTGTGCGCCGGGAGTGCAAGGGTGGCTTGGAATTTTGAAGTCGTGGTTGGGGGAGGCAGGTTCTCAAAGAGAATACAATGCCCACTACGCGCAGTTGAATGAACGCAATCGGAGGGGCGTTCGTTGAGGATAGAAGGTTCCCTGCCCACAGAAGCCCCTCGATCAGACACCCTCCCTGCTGCAGTGACGGATTCTCGGCATTCCGCGCGGTTCGGGCGCGAGGGGACTGGTGGACGAAGCCGTCGTCTTTTGCCTGACGGCTTCTGAGCTTTGTAGCTGTGTTGAGGAAGCCCACGTCCCGACGGCAGAGCTGCGGACTGCACCACTCGGCTCCGCGAGTGTTGACGATGGCCAACGCGTTTACTCTGCCGTTTAGAACGTTGGAAGGTGCGCTGCTCTACTTCGTGATTGTCTCCTACGTAGCGACCGCCGTCGACGACGGACCTCATGACTCCGCAGGTGGGTGCACAGGGCGGACCAGCGTCGGGAATCGCATTTCTTGCAGTGCTGAGTTCAGTCTATCGTTGTGGAGTGGTTAAGCATTCAGCGTGTGTCCTCCTGAGACCCGAAGATCTGTCTGAGATTTGTCTAATGTGTTGAACAACGAAATCACAGCCGCGGCAGCCGCGGAAACAGGTTTTCTCGCGTAGAAATCTGTTTCTCGGCTCCTTTTCCAACATGTGCCGTCACCGAGAAAGCGAAGTCGCAGCGTTTCTCAGCTCTCATTACCAGGAATGCCGCTAAGCCTAGTGACCTGTCAAGTTTTTTCTGCAGGCACCGGGTCATTCCTTCTTACCTTCTTTCCTTCTTTATTTATTTATTGATTTATTTCCTTCTTTCCTTCTTTCTTTCTTTCTCCCTTTCTTTATTTTCCTTTCCTTCTTTTCTTTTCCTTCTTTCTTTCGTCACGGACGATGTCAACGCGTGGATGGATGGATGGATGGATGGATGGATGGATACGGCTGAACCCTTTACATCGGGCGGTGGCTCAAGCCACCTAGCCATGTCTTGTGAAATTTTACTCCTGTCTTGCTTTTAGCCACCAATCAGATAACCTTCGCTTGGTTACTTCTAACCTCTTAAAATCCACTTTCCCCTCACTATCCCTAAACCCCAATGCCTTGGGTAAGTCAGCCCCGCTGCCTTCCACTGTAGGGTGAAGCCCTTTACAGAAAAGTATCAAGTGTTCAGCCGTTTCCTCCTCCTCTCCGCACGCAATGCACAAAGTGTCTATCTCCTGGTACCTGACTCTATACGTCTTAGTCCGCAAAACTCCAGTCCTGGCCTCAAACAGCAAAGAACTTCCCCTACAATTATCATAGATATTTTCTTTGACAATTTCCTGTTTAAAGGTCCGGTATGTTTCCAGTGCCGATTTCGTCAGCATCCCTGTTTTCCACAACGCTCTCTCTGTTCCTTTAACCTTTTTCTTAACCGATAAATGCTGATTTGCCCCCTTACCGCTGTCCGGATATTTGCTTGTCAATTTTCTAGTTCGCTTTCTCCATTTCGTGTCAACATTCTTTATATACAGGTATCTGAAAACTTTCCTAGCCCACCGCTTTTCCTCCATCCTTCTCAATCGTTCCTCAAATGCTATCTTACTGCTAGCCTCTCTGCTCTCGAAAGACGCCCATCCCATATCCCCCTGTACCCCCTGATTTGGTGTATTGCCATGTGCTCCCAAAGCTAACCTCCCTACTCCCCGTTGCCTAATTTCCAGCCTTGCTTGAACATCTGGCCTCATACACAGGACCGCATTCCCGAAGGTCAGGCTAGGGACCATCACCCCTTTCCAGATCCCTCTTACTACCTCATACCTATTGTAATTCTACAGTGCCCTATTTTTCATGACAGCTGCATTCCTACTAGCTTTATTCATTACATATTTTTCATGCTCTGTCAGATACGCAACACTGTTATTTATCCACACCCCAAGATACTTGTACTCATACACTACTTTTAGCACGAACTCCTGTATTCTATGCTCGCCGCCCTCTTCATTAAATATCATGACTGCAGATTTTTCCTTACTATACTTGAAGCCTAATCTATCTCCCTCTGTACTGCATATGTCTAACAACTTCTGCAGGTCTTCCTTGTTGTCAGCCATTATCACTATATCGTCCGCGTATATTAGTCCCGGTAATGTCTGTTTAATCAATTCCCCTTGCTTGAAAAAAGATAGGTTGAAGCCTAGTCCACTCCCCTCTAGCTTGGCTTCCAAACCTTGCAGGTACAACATGAACAACAAAGGGGACAGAGGACATCCTTGTCTAAGCCCCCGCTGTATCTCTACAGGCCCTGATACATTTTTTTCCCATTTTATGAGCACTCTGTTACCTCTATATATATCTTTTAAAAGATTAATTACTCCATTTTCCACATCCAATGTGCCCAATATGTCCCACAAATGCTCCTGAGTAACGTTGTCATAGGCTCCCCTAATATCCAGAAATGCTAGCAATAAGGGCCTATGTTCCTTTTCCGCAATTTCTATACACTGTGTCAATGAAAATAGATTGTCCTCCAACCTCCTTTGTTTCCGGAACCCATTCTGTAGTTCCCCTAACACCCCCTCGTTCTCCACCCAAGCCTGCAGTCTATCCTTTATAATTTGCATCACCACCCTGTAAACCACAGATGTCACTGTTATGGGGCGATAGTTACTTACGTCTGCTTTGTCCCCCTTTCCCTTATATATCATGTTCATTCTACTTAATCGCCATTCATCGGGGACTTTCTCATCCACTATCATTTTGTTCACTACCTGTATTAATGTTTGCTTGGATTTTGGTCCTAACTTCTTTATCAACATAATCGGGATACCATCTGGTCCTGTTGATGTGCCACTAGGAACCTTCTTCTCTGCCCTTTCCCACTCTCCTTGCTCAAGTGAAGCTATTGCTGTAACCGGTCTATCCTCCTTCGATAAAGTATGTACCACGTGCTTTGCTGAAAATTTCTCCGTCATCCTTGTTCCTATGTGTTTTATTGCTTCATCCCCTTCTAGTCGAATACCCTCATCTGTAACAATAAACCTTTGTTCTAGCCTAGTATTATTACTCATTGCATTTAGATGTTTCCAGAATTTTTGGGCTGCTTTTCTATCCTTTTTATTTACTTTTGACATCCATTGGGCACCCTTTCTTCTAATTTTCTCATTAATCAAATAGGATGCGTCCCTTCTACACTTTATGAAGGTATCCCATTTTCTGTCTACTTCGGGTTTTGGTTCCCCCCTCTTCTTGGAATATCTGTGTTCTCTGGATGCTTCCTTGCGCTTTTCTATTGCCCTCTTGACCTCCTCATCCCACCAACTCTTGGGTTTGCATCTTTTCCCTTTTAACTTTACTCGCACCTTAGCTAGCTCTAGCTCCAGTAATCGAGTTAATTTGGTATAAGTCCATTCTGTTTCACTATCCTCAAAAATTACTTTCTCGATTCTTTTGGCTGCTACTTCCAATTGCTTTTCTGAGTAAAAATTTCCCCCTGATTGTTCATCTTGCTTCAGTCCTACATTGCTTTTTCCTCTGAAGCTCAACTTGATACGCTTGTGGTCACTACCTAGACTTCTGGAACCATCTTCATCTATGCTCATTACCCCTAATCTGTTATACATCCTCTGTGACATTAGTGCATAATCTATCGTCGAGTGCAGACTCCCCGCCTCCCATGTTATGAGCCCTTCACACTTCTCGGTGCTGTTGCATACAACTAAATCATGCCTGTCACACATGTCCTGCAGCATGCTTCCTGTCGAATCCGTGTACCCATCCAGGTCTTCTATGTGTGCATTCATGTCACCTAATATAATTATCTCGCCCTGTCCTCCTAGCTCATCAATGTCGCTTGCAATACATTCTAACATTTTCCTGTTTTCCTCTTTGGCATTGACCCCTGTCCACAGGTATACAAAGCCAAGGAGTGTTAGCTTGCCTGCCACTGTTCCTTTTAGCCATAAATGTTCCCTGCATCCCAGTCTAACCCTTTGAAAATTCATACTTTTATGAATGAATGCCCCAATTCCACCTCCCTTTCTGCTGCCCTCTGTTCTATTGCAATATTCCCATGCGTAGTCTGGGTTACAGGGTGGTTGCTCCATGTCTCTAAGATGTGTTTCCGCTAAACCATATACCATTAATTCCTCCTGTCTTAACTGTTCTTCTATTTCCTCCCATTTCAGTCTATTCCTGCCACCTTGCATGTTAATGAAACCTATATCTGAATTAACTTGGCCCTGGCGCTTGCGTCTCTTTCTTCCCCTATGGTTCCATTGTCCGTTTGATCTTAATTCTTCCTTCTCTACACTGGTTCCTTCAGAGCTCTGGGTCCCCCCAAAAAAGCTGTTGCCTGGCGACCTATCCTACTACCCACCTTCTTGCCAGTGGCACCACCGTAGTGGATGCCATCCTGTGCAAAAGGGTGGGGCCTAACCTCGTACACTTCCCTGTTCACCTCCATCACCTCGTATCTTAGTCGTCGACTCAATAGCCTAATTACCCGATTAGTCTCCACGACCCTCCTTTCCGTTTCGCGAGCCTGCCTCTGGACCTCTGGGATTGTGCATATGGTCACATGCACACTCTCAGAGGCCTCTCTAAGCCTACGCATCCCCACCTCCAACTGCGTCTCAAGATTCTGGCTCCTCCCCTGCAGTACATCATTGAGACCAGCATGGATGACCACAAGGTGTTCGCCATCCATGCTGCCCACCACCACCTCCCGAGCTCGGGCCATTGCATCCACCATGCACTTTCCCGACTGAGCCTCCACCTGCACCCGCCTGTCTGCCTTCACTGCCGTCAGAACGCCTCCCTCAACCCTCGCTACATTCGAGTCCCCGACCACCAGAACTCTCCTGTGCCCCAAACGTTCGCTTCCTAATTCCATCTGTTGGCCTCCGGATCGCTCTAGCTGCCTCTCCTGCCGCTGTACGCTATTGTCGCGAGTTTCCATGCCCGCTTTAACCTTTTTCATTTCGTTCTCATTTTTCTCACTCAATGCTCGCTGCACTACAGCACTGTACGATTGACGAGCCTCGTCCCCCGCCTGACACTTCTCCGAACTGGGGTGCCCAGCCGGCCGCGACCTGAGCGCTTCAACCTGTTTTTCTAGCTGGATCCGCTTTTCCCGCTCTTCTTTAATCTCGCCCACCATTCGCTTCAACAGGGCGGCATTATTCTCCTCCTTTTTAATCAAATCGGCGACCTGAGCTTCCAGCTTAATCCGTGCCTCTCGTTCGACCTGCCAGTCCGCATTAAGTGCATTAAACCCTGCTTCCCATTCCCCTTTTAACGCATGAACGGCGTCCCCAAACCGCTTGCACATCTTACACACGAAGCTAGCCTCATCCGCCTCGGCTAAGCTCCCGAACCCAGTCTCATCTAAGTAACACCAACGGTCGCACTCCTGGCACTGTACTAACTCCCCGTCCTCGTCCTCCTTAACTTTCCTAGCTTGCCGACCCATCGTCCGGCCGGCTACGCCTTGTGAAAGCCCGCCAAAATTCCTATGCTGATAGCCCTCGACCCTGCGCAACGTAAAAACCCGCTAAAAATTATTCTCACACACCTCCGCTGGCCTCCCTACCCTTAACTCGGTTTAAAACTACCGCCCGACAGCATGTATACAAGTGTAAATACCAAAAACACTTAGCTTCGGACGCAGTCGCTGCAGCTCCCAGCCACGTTGCTCCCAGCAACAAAGCCATACGCCCCGCGTTGACAGCCAAAGGAACTAGAAGCGCTTGTCTCAAATTCTCGGTAATGTGCGTGGTGTATATTTCAAAAAGGCGGAAGTTGCAAAAAGAAAAGTGGATTCATGCGGGTTTCGCAAATGCGGCTACTCGCAATTAACCACCTCTGAACACATAGGAAGCACGGCGTAAAAACGCGGATCTAGAAAGAAGTGGGCTGTGTTCTCAGTTACGTATACAACGATGTACCCATCGCGCTCAGATCATGAGCGGCAACGCAAGAGGTGTGCCTAAAGCTCCGTTCTCGAAGCAGTGCGAGCACAGCGGAGTTAGAAAGCGATGCCGTTACATGTCGATCCAAAGAACCAAGTGCACTGAATCTTTGTGCAGATTGGGTGCTCTGTGTGCTGACGCATTGATTTACTATAAAGCGAGAACCTCGGTTGGCTCACATGAACTTCTCAGCAATCGTAGCAGCGCGACTAGAACGCAGCAACATGCGTTTGAGCAAAGACTGATTTTCTTGCATCTTTGGAAATTTCATTATTGCCTATACGTGTACTGGACATTGCCCTGCACACAGCAAAATGTTCAAAATGCAGGAAAAAACAGTTCAGTCGGTGTTTTTGTGTCACAGTTTACATTTCGGGAGTCGTGATAATAAATCCGCTTGTGATTGTAAAACCTTTGAAATAAGCGTCGTCGTGGCCCAGTTCTGTGCACCGGGCTGAAGAGACGATGGACGGGAAGCAAGATGGGTGTTCTTCAGACTAGCGGGCTGCTAGGGAGCGTTTGAACTGCGGGTGCCAAAGATCTCTCTTATGTCATCCTCCACAAAACAATACTGTGTATCTCTCACGTGAATGTTTTTTATATATGTTGTGTTATGCCACTCTTAAACCATAAATCATGACATGTCACTCTTAAACCATAAATCATGACATGTCACTCTTAAACCATAAATCATGACATGTCACTCTGAAACTCTTAAACCATGACACTATCCAAAGTATAGATAAGGTTTTAAGTATCTTGGTGTTGTACTCACATTAATAATAATAATTGGTTTTTTGGGGAAAGGAAATGGCGCAGTATCTGTCTCATATATCTTTGGACACCTGAACCGCGCCATAAGGGAAGGGATAAAGGAGGGAGTGAAAGAAGAAAGGAAGAATAGGTGCCGTAGTGGAGGGCTCCGGCATAATTTCGACCACCTGGGGATCTTTAACGTGCACTGACATCGCACAGCACACGGGCGCCTTAGCGTTTTTCCTCCATAAAAACGCAGCCGCCGCGGTCGGGTTCGAACCCGGGAACTCCGGATCAGTAGTCGAGCGCCCTAACCACTGAGCCACCGCGGCGGGGCACAGCATCCCTAGATTGGACAGCCCACGTTGACATGATAACTGCCAAAGCTTCTCGTCTTCTGTATTTTTTCCAACGGAATTTCAAAAGCTCTCCCCAGGTACTAAAAGAAACATTATATTTAACAAATGTCAGGCCAGTATTAGAATACGCTTGTGTAGCATGGGACCCTCTCACGGGTACACTCATTGACAAGTTAGAAAGAGGGTACAGAAACGTGCTGCAAGGTTTGTGACTGGGAATTATAATTTTCATATAAAGAGCTCACAACTTAGCGACCATATTGGGTGGAAGACTTTGGCAACCCGAAGAAAAATATGCAGGCTGAAGTTCTTGCATAGCATTTACAATGATTGTACCGGTATTAATAAAAAACACTTATTTAAAGCAGCCATCTTACATTTCGGAGAGACTAGACAACCCGAAAAAGATTAAGAGTTATCAATGCCGCATTAATGTATTTAAGTATTCGTTTTTCCCTAACACAATTCTGGACTGGAATAAGCTTCCAAATGATGTGGTTGGTGCACCTTATTTCCAAAGTGCTGCTGAAATGGTGATCTGATGTATCTCTTCCAGGTCTCGCACGTTTTAGCAGCGCTGTGCCGATCTATGTTACGTGTTTATTTGAGTCTACTATAGTATTGTTGTTACCTTGCTGACATGTTTCCCAATATCTTCTTTGCATGTGTTATTGTAGGTAGCTATATTCCCCCTACAATAATGCCTCATGGGCGCAGTAGGTACTTGCAATAAATAAATAAATAAATAAATAAATAAATAAATAAATAAATAAATAAATGTTGTTACCTAAGAGAATCATGCAATAGCGCAGCAAAAAGTTTTGCTTGAGTCGTTTTCTCGTCCGTCGCCTCTTTCGCACGGTGCGCAACAAAACACTTTGCTACACTGGCGATGCAAAGGTGCTACACTGGCTGCATTCAGTTCACTCTTTTGTTCACCCAGCTCACTCGCCTGTCTAGCCCAAGTAGTGCCGAAATGTTAAAAGCGTTACCACAGTTACTTTTTTGTTTTGGTCAAACGTTGATAAATTCTCCTTAATGATCACGACTTTATTTTTTGTTTGTTCAAACGTTTCTGAAGCGTTACAAAGTGGCTGCGGAAAAACAATTCGCCAACATTAATTAAACGTTTACACAACACATGAACGATTTTCGCTCAAATGGTAAAGTAACCTTTCAATGTCACACCCGCCATTTGTGACAGTGTGCAACTTCAATCGGCTATATGCCAGAAGGAAGGGAAAATGAGGGTGACACTTGCGAACTACAATAAAGCACAAGATAAACAGCCTGCCACAAAACCGGCTTCAAAATTAATCCGGGCTGCGTGTGGCCCGGGGAACGACGGGAGCGTCACGGAATCGCGACGAGTGATGTGTGTGACGGGCGCGGTGCAGTGGAAACACTAGAACACCTGCTCCTTCACTGTGCCGCGTTCGCCGATGCTCGTCGCGATACTACCAGACTCCCTCAAGACGCTATTGTGGCCGCAGGGCAGTGCGCGCACTCGTGAGCGAACTTTGGTGAGCCTCTGTGCATTCCTCGAACACACGGGCTTGACGTCCCGTCTGTTCTCCGTCAGGTAGTTACACGCAGTGACCGAACGCTCCGCGAGTTCTACCTTGAACGATTAATAACTGGACGCCCCACTCCAGTTGTAACCTACACAGTGCTGTGCGCGTGTGTGATTTAATTCCTCCAAAATGAACTAATCACGCGCACAACCTGGACGCATTTTTTATTATGTAAATAGTTTGTACATATTATTTCTCCCCCTATCCTCTCTTCCTGTCCCCTCACCTCTTTCATTTAATTTCTCCATTCTGCCTGCTGTCCTTTATTTCCGCTGCCCCAGCTCAGGTGCTTCAGTATCGATGGCAGATGGCGGGACTAGCAAAAATATTTTCCTTCCTTTTTAATTAAATTATAATAAAAAACCACTACCACCACCAGCCTTCTACTACGGCGCCTTTCTTCCTTTCTTCTCTCAGTCCCTCCTTTATCCCTTCTCTTACAGCGCGGTTCAGGTGTCCGCCGAGTTGAGACAGATATTGCGCCATTTCCTTTCCCCAACTAATTTCAATTCTATTTCAGACAAACACACAAAGGCTAAATGCAGGTAATTGCCATTATAAGTGCTAGTGCACTAAAATTACAGCAAATTTATTACTTATAGTTTTTTATGAGACGAAGCGAAATACCGACTCCTAATTTAAGAAAAGTGAACCCACTGAAAAAATGCAGTACCAATGACGAATTCAGTCCGAAGCGAAGGAAGGGTCATGCTTCGAAGGGCGCCGCCATGTTTGCCCCACCGGAATGGAGCTTCCTACTCTCCGCCCTATAGGACGATGGGAATCAGTGGAATTTTTCCGTCGGTTGAAATCGGTCCTGTATCGATCGATCGGTCTTTCGGTTGGGTATTTCGGCGGAATCTCTTCCGCGGCGGCGGATTCCACTCGCTCTCTCCACCGGATACCCAAGTGTGAACGCACCATAAGGGTTACAAGTACTCTTTAATGTTGTTTTAATGCTAAACCATTATATAATTATGTCACGTCCGAAAAAAGTGTCCGCAAATTTTGTCCGCACGATTAGGTCGATCTGTAAAGATAAATGCGCAGAAGTTGCGTTAGATAGTGTTAGGTATAGTGTTAGGTGTTAGGATTGTGTTAGGAAGTATGTGAGATCTTGATATGGGAAAAGTTTGATTGATGAATTGTAATTATAGTCAGATGCAGCTTAAGTCGGCAGTGAAGCTCCGCGCACATTCGGACCGCCGCACAGAATTCTTCCACGACAAGTTGCAATTTTTCTCCTCACCTAAAAAAGAAACTAATATCGAGAAAAAAATTACAAGCTGTAGAATTTTTATGACAGCTCGTTCAATAAAGTCAAACAATAAAAAGACGAGTTCGTTTACTAATGTGATTGGCTAGCGGAGTAATACAGGACGCCGCGGCCCGTGGCCCAGTATTAGCACGGCTGTTTAAGCTGTACCATACTGTAGTTAATTAAATTGAATTAATAAAATAAATGCTGCATTTGAAGCAGATTTTTTGTGCCTGATTCGATGTAAAACGATGTAATTGCTTAAGAAGGCTTGCTTAGAATAAAAATAAAAACAAAAACAGACAATAAAATGAAATTTCAGAAACAAAAAGGAAAAAAATAAAAACATGACGAATTGAAAAATCACAAAATAAGAAAATGCAAGGTGGAGGGAGAAAGAGGGAAAAAATGCTTCCGCATTTCCGCTCTTTAGCAGACTTAAGTGCAATCCCATAATTTTTTTTAACCACAGCCACCACGTTAGGTCCCGCGGGTACGTAGTACATCCAAGCCGCCGCGGTGGCTCAGTGGTTACGGCGTTCGGCTGCTGACCTGAAAGACGCGGATTCTCACCCGGCCACTGCTGTCGAATTCCGATGGAGGCGAAATTCTAGAGGCCCACGTACTGTGTGATCTCAGTGCACGTTAAAGGACCCCAGGTGGTCGAAATTTCTGGAGACCTTCACTACAGCGTCCCTCGTAGCCTGAGTCGCTTTGGGACATTAAACTCCCATAAACCAAACCATAAACCAACCAAACGTAGTCCATCCGTTATCCCTCCACCTCCGACGTTTTGAGCTTGGCCAACACCTAGGCTCGGCTAAGGCTTGACCAGCTTGCGGATCAGCTGGCCCTTTAAAGGGCCACAGAAAGCAGTGTTTGAGCTTGGCTTTAAAATGCTTGCACTATGTAGAGTACAGGCCACCGAGCGTCCATGCCGCGTACGAGAGCTCAGAAGCCAGCGGGAAATTTACAATACATTTTAAAAATTCCCGCTTTCGCACCTCGCGGCGACGCGTGGTGCCGGGCTTTCGCACGAAAACCTGGCAGATGACGTCACGTCTTGCAAATGACGTCAGCAGCCGGGGGTTATCATTGGTTCACAGCGCCAAATTCTTGCAGACGTCACGCTCTACCGCGTCCGCGCGCGCCTCAGCCGGCGGAGGTAGGGGAGGGGCCGAGTGAGTGGGGCCGGCGGAGGAGCGCCGCCGTTTAGGTGTGCGAGAGGAGAGGGAAAGGCGCGAAGACGCGGAAGTTCAAATTTTGTCTGCATATAGCTCAGCTTCCACAAAACGCATTAAAATCATTCTTGCTGGGGGATAATTATGAACCATCGTCTTTTAACATCCCAGACATATCGCACCTTTGTTGTGACCTCCTTTCTGGGTCCCTTTAAGTGCCGACTGCGGCAAACGATATGCTCTACTCCTGGTGCTGCACTGAAACAACGCCTTACTATGTATCTCCGCTTCCAGGCCTTCGGCGCAGTCGGCGCACCCTGGACAGGCTGTGCGGCAGCGAGCAGTTCGTCAATGCTATGGTGCGCACGATGATGGACGAGTCCCGATCCCTGCTCTCCTCCACCGAGCCCCTGGTGCTGGGAGATGGGCCCAATTGGCGCAACGTGCGCTTCAGCAACGGCCGGCTCTGGGGCGCCGCTTCGGTGCACTTGAGCGAGCCCGTGGTGCTGCGCTGCAACTCCACGCACTTGCTCGTCGCGCTCCACACGGCGCTCAACAACAGCGAGCTGGCCTACGACTGGGAGTACCCGGGTACGCTGCTCAGGTGGGCTCACATGTCAGCGCACGTGGATTAATCCCAGTGGGCACTGAAACTCCCGTGGACGTCCTGGGGATGTTTGGGACGTCCTGCGTACGTCCAGTGGAGCTTTCAGTGCATTTCGGAAAGCGACCTGAGGAGGTCAAAAACCTGCTTTCCTCTCAGCGCACGCGATTTAATTCCTGTGGGCACTGGAACTCCCTTGGACGTCCTGTGGACGTTTGGCACGTCGTGCGTACGTCTAATGGAGTTGCAGTGTCCGCTGGAAAGCGACCCCAGCCGGTCAAAAATCTCCTTCCCTATTTCTCGCTCCCTCGTCTCTTATCTTAGGGCGCGGTTGAGGTGCCATACAAAAGAGGAGCTGTATAGTGGAGGTCTCCGGGTGAATTCCAACCATCTAGGGGATATGTGCGGCGTCCGTGCAGATTAATAAAGAACCCCCATACCCAACAATTCTGCCCAAAACATTTCGGAACGGGAAAGAGTTTATAAACGCAATTTCTTTTTCATATATTGTACCCGCCGCGGTGGCTCAGTGGTTAGGGCGCTCGACTACTGATCCGGAGTTCCCGGGCTCGAACCCGACCGCGGCGGCTGCGTTTTTATGGAGGAAAAACGCTAAGGCGCCCGTGTGCTGTGCGATGTCAGTGCACGTTAAAGATCCCCAGGTGGTCGAAATTATTCCGGAGCCCTCCACTACGGCACCTCTTCTTCCTTTCTTCTTTCACTCCTTTATCCCTTCCCTTACGGCACGGTTCAGGTGTCCAACGATATATGAGACAGATACTGCGCCATTTCCTTTCCCCAAAAACCAATTACTACAATTACTTTTCATATATTGTAAGAGTTCCCTGTAACAATCAATATGTCCGCATATCTCCCGTCGGCAGGCTTGCATTTTGAAATTAAAAATTGTTTTTTTTTTGGAAAGGAAATGATGCATGTATCTGTCTCATTTCTCGGGGTGTACCTCAACACTGTCGTGAGCAAAGGGAGGAAGGTGGGAGTGAAAGAAGAATGAGAGATAGTGGTGCCGCAGTGGGGGCTGCGGAATAATCTCGACCACCTTGGGATTCTTAGGCGCGGTTTGTTTCGGTGTACATTCAGCGTGAGTGAGACAGTTAATGCTCTCTTCCTTTCATCTTGACCATTAACTCGATAGCATACCTACGCTCGATGTGACAAAAACAAAGCCGAAGTGGGAGGTCATAACAACTCCTGTCATGCGCGGCGCAGAGCCCCACAATTATTTCCTATTCTGTATTTGTACATAGTGTATATTACCTCCTACCCTATCCTTTCCTACCCCGGCCGCGGCGGCCGCGTTTTGATGGAGGCGAAACGCTAAGGCGCCCGTGTTCTGTGTGATGTCACTGCACGTTAAAGATCCCCAGGTGGTCGAAATTATTCTCGAGCCCTCCACTACGGCACCTCTTTCTTCCTTTCTTCTTTCACCCCCTCCTTTACCCCTTCTTTACGGCGCGGTTCAGGTGTCCGCTGATATGTGAGACGGATACTGCGCCATTTCCTTTCCCTAAAAAACCAATTAACCAATTTTCTATTGCTCCCCCTTTCCTTCCCTCTCCCTGTCCTTTTATTCCCGCTAGCCGCAGCTCAGGTGCTTCAGGTTTCGATGGCAGATGACGCAGCGTCTTTTCCTTGCATTGTTGTTTTCTTAATAAATAGCCACTTGCAACAAGGTCATAATTGTGCGCTGTGTGTCGGTGCTTGTTCGCAGTTCCCGTGGTTCGGTGAGCTTTTTCTCGCGGCACATGGCCTTCATATGCGCCGTGGTTTTGCCGCGCCAGCTGTCCGACGGCCGTGCGCGCGTGGTCGACGTGCGCATTACGGCGCTGCGTGGCGCTGACGTCACAGTGGCCGGACCCTGGCCCCTGGCGCCGCTCGTGGCGTTCTCCGTCAACAAGCTGCTCAGGAAGTTCCCGGACCAGCTCGCAACAGTCGTGTCCGGACGGCTCAAGGACGGCTTCCAACGATACCTGGACGAGCAGCTCGCCGGAATCAACTGATACTTGTCCGAAGCCTGATAGCCTCTAGCGCCATCTGTGGAGGCGAAAGTTCCCAGAGCTGCAGTGAACGAGCTCATGCTTTGATGTTGAGGGCATCGAGATAGGTGGCGTCTCCGTTTCTTAGCGATGACTAATCTGTAGACTTATTTATAACGCCATGAAAAGAAGAAATATAAAGAAAAACAACCGAGCATGGTTTCAGCTGCCACCCTGTTTCAAAGGGGAAGCTTCTCCTGTCCTCCTTCCATCCATACATCCATCCATCCAGCCGAAAACTGGTCATGGGAGGTTTGTGGGTTTTGGAGCGCGTTTTCGCAGAGTAATAATAATAAATTAGTTTCTGGGAAGGAAATAGCGCAGTATATGTCTCATGTATCGTTGGACACCTGAACCGCGCCTTAAGGGAAGGGATAAGGGAGGGAATGAAAGAAGAAAGATGTGCCGTAGTGGACGGCTCCGGAATAATTTCGACCACCTGGGGATCTTTAACATGCATTGACATCGCACAGCACACGGGCGCCTTAGCGTTTTTCCTCCATAAAAACGCAGCCTCCGCGGTCGGGTTCGAACCCGGGAACTTCCGATCAGTAGCCGAGCGCCCAAACTACTGAGCCACCGCGGCAGGAGTATGATTAAAGAAGTGCGCATAACCCTGGCTGAAGCTGGCCTTATTCATAGACTGCGACATCACGGTTCGTGCAGAGATCTAGAGCATGCAGTCCATCAGGCACAAGTAATTAAGGGTGTGCGAATTACACTTTTGAAAAGCCGAATCCGACAATTAAGAACAGTGTAGGTTTGCTACTGAATCGGATACGAATAGTGCAGCTGTATGCCGAATCGAATAAATTAATCAATCAATCATTGACAGAAACCTTGATTACAAGGAAGGATGGCTGGAGGGATAGGGTTTTGGTTTGGTTTATGGGGGTTTAACGTCCCAAAGCGACCCTGGTTATGAGAGACGCCGTAGTGAAGGGCTCCGGAAATTTCGACCACCTAGGGTTCTTTAACGTGCTGGATGGATAGGGGTGTTAGGTGTAGAAGCAACTTCCAGTCGGTCGTTTCCATAGCCTTCAGAGCTGCGCGTCGTAAGTCAGTCGACCTCTCCTACACAACTCGAATAAAGAGCGTACTTTGTTGAATACGAATAAAATGGTGAAAGAACCGAATACGAATCGAATAATCGTACGAATATTCGCTAATTGCTGTGAATATTCACCTTTTATAGCATGCGAGGAGCAATGCTGCGGTACGGCACACGAAGTTGTAGATGTGCCTGTGAAAAGCATTAATGAGTCCTGCTAAAGAGACGCGTTGAAAACAGCATCTCATGCGAATATGAAAATAAACTTCTGCTGTTGATAATGGTGGCGGTTAAACTGGTGCAACATTCCGATACAGTAGAGGCAGACTTAAGGCAAACTTAACAGGCCGTCGCTGGCCCGGGTCGCTAATAACAGACGCGAGCCAGGCCTTTTTTCTCAAGATTTGCACCCTCTGGGGAGTGCCGAAAATTCGTCTGCTACTGGCTGAGAGCAACGCTCGTGGGAGACGCAGGCGCGATCTGGTTCCACGAGGGGGAGCTGCGCCTGCGAAGTGGCATAGATAGATAGATACCTGAGGCCTTGCCCTTTGTAACGGGTGGGCACCACTAGGTTGAGCACCCGGACCAAAAAAAAAAACGAGAAGATGAAAGCGCAGAAGGAGAGAAAGGAAAAACGCACAATAAAAGAAAAAACACAAAACACACGCAAAGGCTAATGTCGGGAGTGTGGGGGGTTCGCTCATTGACCTCATTCACGTCCGACTCTGGGGTTTTGCGCGGTTAGACACAGAGGCTGCGTTCCAATACTCCCAAGTAGACTGCTACTTAGACGTCTAGCCAGACAGCCGCCATCTTGGGACGCGTTCCATTTCTCACGAAGCAGTTTTAAAAACAGACAGTCTAATAATAAGACGGTCTAATAAGACTGCTTCCCCGAAGTCCACATCGATGCAGGCTAACTTGCTGTCTAAAGATGGCGGAGCTGACGTACGCGGATAAACGAGTCGTGCTCTTGCGGGCGTCGGACTGTACACGGAGTATAGGAAAGGAAAAATGTGAGTCATTCCACATGTTATTTGGTACGCAAACTAGCGGCTAATTAATCTTCGTGGACGTGCGATTCTAGCAGTGAATCACGCAGGAGAAAATCGTGCAGTTGAGAGCTTTGCTACAGCAGCGGACGCTGTAGGTCTGTTTACGTGATCCGTCATCTGCCGGATCTTATTAGCACCTTGACTGTAGAGATTAATACTCGTCGCTGTCGTTGGGTTCCTCGACGGGCGTTAAGACGGCTGGCGTGACGGTTAACAAATGTGTTCTTCTGTTGCTGTATTAGTTACATCAACTCTTTCGCGTACATACTTTTTTATCTCTACACTCTCAGAACAGACACACCGACACGTTGCGAATTGATTTTTGTCTTTGCAGGATTAAAGCTCGCTGCTGTCTTTAGGTTTCTCGCCGTCTCTGAGTACCACGTACGGCAGAGAGCATGTTTAATGGCACGCATGTGTTTTCCTGTTGAAGTGTATATTAGCCGTATCACATTTCGCGCGCATTGATTACAGTCTCTCGTATTCTTATGTTTACAGGACCGTCTGGACGAGCACGTTCGAGGAGCATGTACAGTTTAGCATCAATAATAAAAGAATAATCACATATCTCTTTAGCGTCGTCTTCGGAGAGCGGCCCCGTCTGCTACAAGAAGACTGACCGATAGGCACATCCACCAGTCCGGTTTACGCGCAAAGTCATTGCAGAAAAAATGTGAAAATTTGTTGAAAACACGTTTTTAATGATCGTTATTGCTCAGTTTGAGAAAAATTGTAGTACAACTGTTCATAAGCTTTAGTTACATTATTATGCCGCGAGGCGGCGTGAGCAATAGACAAGTTCCAATACATGGACATGTAGACGGCTTCCTAGGCGTCACACTAGACGTCTTGTTTGACGTCTAGAGTATTGGAACGCAGCCAGTGCTCCACCAAAGTGTTAGTCGACGCTTGGTTCGCAACACCCCCTCGCTCTTGACCTTGGAGCTGTCTCCTTCGTCTTCCACTGCAGGACCGTGAAACCCGAGCGCCTGTGGCAATGTGGTGCCCTCTGTCGGCATCGGATGGAGTCTCTGGCACGACATCACCAGGTGCTCGATGGTCTCCTCCGCGTCGCCACACGCTCGGCACAGTGTTGCCTGTGCTTCTGGTGTTGTATCGAAGCGACGGCGGTACACCAGTGTTCGCAGCGCTCCGGCACGGGCCTCAAACAGCAATGCGCTACCCAGGCCGTTGTCAAAAATCTTTTCGGG
The DNA here is from genome assembly GCF_052857255.1 of Amblyomma americanum. Classification (NCBI taxonomy): domain Eukaryota; kingdom Metazoa; phylum Arthropoda; class Arachnida; order Ixodida; family Ixodidae; genus Amblyomma; species Amblyomma americanum. Next base: position 25,858,144 of record NC_135504.1, on the reverse strand, counting down.
TCCGATGCTGTTCTTGCATTGTTCTTGCACAGCCAGTGTCGGTTTTTCCGCGAGCGCCTGCAGCCATTGGTGTTCTCTGTTTCCTGGACCCATCTCCTTGCCTCCTGTTTCCATGCCGTTGCCGATTCGGCACCTATGGGTGTCTGGAAAAGTCCATACTTGCCTTCTATCCTGTGGAGGCGCTTCACCCATGTAGTGCGTAGGCATGTCTCAGCGAGGTATCCAAAGAGCCGCCTTGCCCATCGGTTGCGGCTCATGAACTGGAGTCGACCGCGGTACTCCAGCTTGCTGCATGCCTCCCTTGCCTCAAAACTAGACCAGAGCAGGAGTTCCCGGGTTCGAACGCGAACGCGGCGGCTGCGTTTTTGTGGAGGAAAAACGCTAAGGCGCCCGTGTGCTGTGCGATGTCAGTGCATGTTAAAGATCCCCAGGTGGTCGAAATTATTCCGGAGCCCTCCACTACGGTACCTATTCTTCCTTTCTTCTTTCACTCCCTCCTTTATCCCTTCCCTCACGGCGCGGTTCAGGTGTCCAAAGATATATGAGACAGATACTGCGCCATTTCCTTTCCCCAAAAACCAATTATTATTATTATCAGGTCGCCTTGAATGGCTGCATTGGCCACCCGTCTATGACTTTTTTCGCAAAATTTGCGCCCTCTGGGGAGTACCGAAAATTCGTCTGCTACTGGCTGAGAGCAACGCTCGTGGGAGACGCAGGCGCGATCTGGTTCCTTGACGGGGCAGCTGCGCCTGCGAAGTGGCATGTGATTGATAGCTGCCGCCATCTGTCGCATGCGCCTGTCACTAATGCGCAGTAGGAGTTGGCGGTTTTAGTATTCAACCGGTGGAATACACGGGAGCTGGAGGAGAGGCGTGCATGCGCAGAGCAGCTTTGTAAAAAAAAGGGGGCGGATTACGGAAAAGTGTGTTAAATCGCCCTGCATCGCTGCACAATTATGATAGCCATGTATGAGCATTACGAACGCCGCCGAACGAATGGACAGCGCCGCAGCACTGGGCCTTCTTTTTTATTATTATTATTATTTCCTGAACAGACCTCTATCGTGACCGCACGAGGTCCGGCGTCGTTTTAACAATAATAATAATTGGTTTTCGGGGAAAGGGAGGGGAAAGGAAGGTGCGCAGTATCTGTCTCATATATCGTTGGGTACCTGAACCGCGCCGTGAGGAAAGGGACCTCTGTTTTCGAACCTGACGTCAGCCTATATACGGCATTTTTTAACGCCAACTATTCCAACCGTACCTTCCAACTTTTATTGCGCAATCTGATTGCATGTCTGTCATGGTGAGGTCAGCCCTGTGGACGGCACAGTGACGCCTGTTCCTCGAGGTCCACCATGCAAGATAAAGGCTGGGCTTAATGACCGCTGTTCTAATCCTTTAGGCGAAGGCGAAACCAGCAGCCGTACCATCGCTGCAGGTGGCTAAGGCAGGTGCAAGCTTGCAGGTCGTTGGTAGAGTGGGTCTCATACCAGCACGTTTCCCGCAACAGAGTGCGCGGTCCCGACCAAACCACACAGGTCTGGAAGCCGCCGCCTCGCGATTAAGCTTCGGCGGTTGCTGCCTGCAAGGTCCCGGAGTATGCATGTATTGTAAAGCGGCAGAATCTAGGCCTCCGCCGAAGCGGAGACGGATGATCGCTCTCGATTCGCGAGACCCACCCACTAAACAACTTCTCGGACTAAATTATCTGCGCGCTGCTACCAATTTGAAGATCTGCTGCTGTGACGAACCCTGTGCCCTGGAGTTTAAACAAGCACACCAAATATCTCGATTAGCGAGTCTGCACCGTTCTTTGGAACCAGTCTTAAAAGGTTAACACAATTTAACAGAACAACAATCGCTTAAAAGCACGGCAGCACAATTTGCATCTAACGAGTCATAGCGCTCCCATCAAATGAAATTACGCGCGCCTCATCCAGGGTCGAGAACCGCCGCTTAGGGGCGGCACTGTCTAGATTATCGAGCGAATAAAATAAGTAATAGTACCAGGAGCCAAGCGCTACGACCCGTTGAAAGCATCTCCATTCCCCACTGTATGCAACCAACAAGCAAAGCGCAAGTGCTCAGATTGTGTTGCAGGACCCCTGTGATAGCATGCATGGTGCCGGAAGTGCAGTCATTCTCTTGCGGCACCCGTGATAGCTGTGTGTTATTTTGCATTCCTACATGAGGCTTCGTAACAGAGAACCATTATTGCTGACTCCTCTGTACACACAGACCCTTTGACAGTCTCAACTGAGGTCCGAGCAACGTTGAATTTTCACTTTTGGGGAAAAAATTTCAACACGGCACTTCTTTTGATTGGACGAACAGATTTAGTTTCTTTAAGGGTCTTCTTGGAGGAAAAACTAAATTTTTGCAGAACCAACCGGGGGAGTACCTAATGGGAATCGGGCTGTTTTCACTAGCGTCATTTCAAACTTACGCGGGCTTGCAGTTTCAGGCGGCTGTGACACGACAAGCGACGACTAATCAAAAGCAGATCCAACAAAGGTACCAGATTAGCAGCCACTAAGCTTTCCTTTGGAGACGAAGGGCCTTAGCGTAGCTGTACCTAGTCCCCACAAGCGTATTCCAGACACATATGGTTCGCACGACACAGACGGTTCAGCCGAATGACGTTACTCAAGAGTCCTTGTTCACAGAAGTTGACTGGAGGCGCCGTCGAAGAAGCTCACGCCGTAAACATGCCGTAAACGTGAAGGCTGGCCGTCGGGCAGCTCACAGGGTCCAGCGGGGCGAGCCGCGGACAACGCTCTCCGAGGGGCTTGCCCGGCGTGTACACGTAGTGGTAGTTGTCCGTGCCACCCATCCGCACGGGCAGCTTGTCTCGGTCCACGTACCTGCCGATGTCCCGGACGGTGACGAAGCGTATCCTCTCCAGGGCCTCGACGGGCATCAGGCCCTTGCAGAGCTTCCAGAGGCCCTGCAGAAGTCTCGGCGGCTCCCACAGCAGGACAAAGCCCAGCGAGCGCGGGTAGTAGCAGCGGAAGAGCGCCATCAGGTAGCGGCCCAGCTCCAGCTGGTGCCGGTCCCCTCCGCCGGCGCAGTCCACGAGAAGCGTGATGCGGCTGGCGTTCTGGCGCCGCAGGAGCGTCTCCACGAAGAAGACCAGCACACGGCGGACGTCGGCCAGGGGCAGGTCGCGCACCTGTCCGGGCCTGAGCAGCAGCACGTGGTTCCCGTAGCGGTCCACGTTGAAGGGGTGCACGAAGCCCGCCTGGAGGCAGGCCCGGGGCAGGCTCGACTCGCTGAGCTCGTGCAGACGGGCCTGGGCTCGCCACTTGAGCGCCGCGTCGGCCATGCGCACGGCGCGCTCCAGGTCGAGCCGGTTGTGCACGATGAAGCGCCAGCAGTACTCGTCGCTGTCCTGGATGCGGCGCCGGTCGGTCGGGTGGTAGGCGGCCGTGTCCCGCGAGCGGGCCTCGCTGAACAGCCGCGACCGGAACGCCTTCATGTGCTCGCTGGTGATGTAGTAGCGGCTCTCGCCGAACACGTCCGGGTACGGCTGTGGAGCCATGGCGGCTGCGGCCCGGGGCGCTGCTGCCTCAGCCGGCCCAGCAGGAGCTGCTCCTACTGCCGACTGCTTCTTTCTCATCTTCGAAGCGCACTCCGTTTCCTCTTCCACTCCAACGAAGAGAAGTCGGGGCTACAGCTAGCAGGTAAACGAAGACAATCTGAGCAGAGCGAGAGCCAAACAGGAATACCAGAGGAAAAACCCGCGTCGTTTTTTTGCCTCATGTTCCTGTTTGACTCGCTAGGTCCTCGGATGAATTCTCGCTTGACTGTTCCCGTTAAATGAAGCAAAAAGGGTAGAATTGTTCAGAATACAGCAGATTCCGAGCGCTGCTGCCGTAGAGGAAGACGCCTTCTTCGTCTATTAAATTATATTTTAATGGCGGCGACTTTAATCTGCCGCAGGTAATGGGCTGCGTCATGATCAACACAAAACCATAGCCAATTCTTCATTGTGTGTATGTTCCATTCCTTCAGAGGCAACAACAACGAGGTGTTTTCTTCAGGTTACAGCTAATTTTGCATAAAACTGCTGAACACGTAAGGTTGATTTTGAAAATGTCCGATTAGACCGATTAAAATATCTGAAAAGTCCAATTAGTCATCGGTTTATGAGAAGTAGCATGGGTGTGATGCAGGCCGTCCAGTCTCGTGCTGTCGGAGCCACACGTTTTCTATACCCCGGCATCGCTGAGCCAAAAAAATTTTCCGAGGAGTCTATATGCTCAAATGCAAGGGCAGTTCGCGTCGCACCTAGAAGGCTGGGTTGATGTACTGATCCAGCCTTTTTTTCCCTGAGACATCAAAGAAAAGCCAAAGGAATGGAAATAAAACGGAAATGGGACGGAATCATTATCAGAAATAGCACCGAACTTTAGAATAGTGTTTAAAAAATGTTATGTAAGTTGCAGTAATGTTGCGTGTTCCATTCTAATGTTCTATTAACGTTAAAAATTAACTTATAACATTGTGTGTTATATAGGAAACGCTTTTTTAACGCTCTAAAGAAACAATGTTTTAATATATTAGTCTTCAAGACGTTATTATAATGTTAGAGTCATAACTATAGAACAACATTAGAAAATATAATTGGAGCACTGAATTCCAGAACTTTTCCCACTGTTTTTACAGTAAAGATGTTTTTCAATTAGCAGTACTTTGCAACCCCATCTCTTGGATAGCACTCTCCATAGAATGCGTGCACAGCCCAATTATTTTGTAAGAAAACTTTGGTTACTACCCATTCGCCACTATCACTCATGGGAGAATCCTTAGTAATGGGTATATAAGCTTGACTGCATGATATCCGTTCGGAGGTGAGTGAATACGAGTTGTATGTTGTGCTGCATAGTAGAACTGAAGTGTCACCCTCATTGCTGGTTCTTGCAAAGCATTGTAAGTTCTGTTCGAGCACAACTGGCGGGCCTGCATGCTTGTGCAGAGCTGCTTCACCATTTTCGGGATTGTCGCATTTATTTTACATTTATGTTGTTCAGGTGTTTTATTAATGTTCGGTGAAGGGTATTGTAACGTTTATCGTGATGATGATGACGATGATTTTAATGCGAGAGAATTGGGAGGGTCATGGCAGGTGGTAGGTTGCTTATAGAGGGAGTTCACGCTCTCCTTCTGCTTCCCCCTTCCACCTGCTCTAACAGCACCTAGAAGGAAACACTGGCTATATAATAACACACCGGCAATAATAGAACGCCAGCTATAATAAACGCCTGATACTATAAAACATTTTCTTATAAAGAATCGCCTGCCACCTGCTATAAAACTACTGAGAAGGAAACACCAGCTGTAATAAAATCCGGCCATAATGAAACACCGGCTATACTGAAACATTGCTTATAACGAAACACCGGCTGTACTGAATCATTGGCTATAACGAAGCACCAGTTCTAATGAAACACCGGCTATTGCAACTTGGTAAAGGCAGTTCAATTACAGGTGGAAGCGAATGGGTTTCAGTGATGATAGTGTTTTATTGTAGTTACAAGTAGCGATAGTGGTCGTAGTGGTACATTTTGTACTCCAGGCTGCAGAACGATAGCACGAAGGAAAACGAAGTAGAAAAGAATGTTCTCCCATTTACTCTGTATTAATCAATCTGACTGACCGCCTCTGAATTTTTCTTTCAACGTTAATGCCCATTGTACAGTCGCATCTTGAGACGTAGATCCCGTTAGTCCTGCATATGCTAAACACTTGGAATGCATTTGGGACAGGGTCTGTTCCGCGGTTATTGTTTCGCCTCTTTTCACTGAGTTCGCCTTAGATAAGAAGATAAGTACCACTACATCAACCGTTTATATCATCATCATCATCATCATCATCACCATCAGCCTGACTACGTCCACTGCAGGACAAAGGCCTCTCCTATACCTCTGCAACTAACCCTGTCCTATGCCAGCTTCGGTTACCCTATCCCCGCAACCTTCTTAATTTTATCCGCCCTCCTAACCTTATGCCGCCCCCTGCTACGCTCGCCCTTAAGGACCGGCGGTTATATTGCCTTCGTATTACAGGTTCCATGCCCCAGCCCATTTCTTCTTGATTTCGATCAGGATATCATTAACCCGCGTTTGTTCCCTCACCCACTCTGCTCTCTTCCTGTACTTTAATGTTCCGCCTATAATTTTTATTTCAATAGCTCGCTGTTTTGTATTTAACTTAAGTTGAACGCTTTTCGTTAGACCCCACGTTTCTGCCCCGTAAATGAGTGCCTATAAGATACAGCTGCTGTACACTTTTCTCTTGCGGGATATTGGCAAACTGACATGATCTGAGAGAACCGGCCAGTCTGTATACTTCATGATAACAAGACAGCCAGTTTGTTTACGTATATATTTTTTCCTTTCCAGTCAGAATGCAGCCTAGGAAAGCCAGACAGTTGCGGCCTCCCGCTCAGCAGCATTTCTTCGCTTACCAAGGCGGGTTCTGCAGCACTGGCCGGTACCCCAAGGCAATGTAGTGCATAAACAATGCACTTAACATTGCACCGAAAGTCGTGTGTGTACTTCGTTTATTTCTTTAGTTTTTTTGCTCTCAAGGCTGCACTATTATGCAGCGGAAACATCGAAACCCCCGTGTCACTCGAATCCACACAGCTGCGAGGACGAACAGCATCACAAGGCTGGCAGGGTGTGCGCGCTTGCAGCTTCGTGGTTTTCGGGCCTATTGACGTCATTTGAGCTCGGCTTGTTTTTAGTATTTGTGTACGGAAGTTGCTCTGAGTCGCCCAGGGGTAGCAGAGAAGTGTTGCGGTACGAGCACCCACTTTTGCACGGAACCTGTACATTCAAGGCAAGGCTGTCCGTGGTATACGGCGTCGCTGGCATCCTTAACTAAAAGAAGTATGACGTCACAACAAGCTAAAAGATAGTGGTAATCCAGCACTCTGGTTATCTACTTGACATATCATACGAGCGCTGGTTAGATTGCTTGACTACTCAGCCGGAGTACCCGGGTTCAATTACGGCTGCGGCGGTCGCATTTCGATGGAGGCGAAATGCTGGAGGACCGTCTAGTGTTCGATGCCAGTGTACGTTGGAGAACCTTTCGGTCGAAATTGTCTGGAGGCCTCCACTACGGCGTACCTCACAGCCTCATAGACGTTTAATACCGTAAACCAAACCAACAAATCTATCTCAGTATAAATACTGGCAAAACCAACTCTGCCCTGTTCACACCAAAAGAACCACCAAGCAGACATACAAGGTTCACTGAAACTAAATAATTCAAATATCCCCGTTGAAACTGTCTTCAAATTTATGTTGTGTCGTTTGATCATCATATGTCATGGAATGCTAATATCTATTCTGTCAATCTTTAAAATCTCGTGCGTTACTTGACTCCTTTCTAAACTAATATCTTGTTTACCAGAAAGTGCTGAGCTTTTATTATATAATTCCTTTCTTTCTGTCGTCTACACACTACTGCCCTCTGGCGTGTGTTACCACCACTAACACGAATCTTACGAAACTTTACAGCGTCGGAAAAAAGGACCATTCGTATAATCACGAATACTTCAAATCATAGCCACTAAGGCGATATGTGTAGAAAAATGAGTTTACAATATATTCCTGAAGTTTATATTACAGAACAGTGTCCCAGAGAACAATATTTATAGGACATCCACAAATGGCCCCAATATCAGACATAATCTTGGAGACCCGTGAACATCAGTGCGAGCATTCGCAAAAATTCTGACATGGCAGTAATTTATTTACTGTAATGGAATTGCTAGAATTTAATTAATTTTCCCGGTAATTTGTAACGCAACGAATTGTTTTTTCTGGTCTAGTAATTCCGTAATGTAATGATTTATTTTGCAGCAGTAATTTAGCAGCATAAGTAATTAATTACTTGCGAAACTAAAATGCACTTCTTTGTCGACCAAGCTTTGAGCTTTGGTCTGTCGTGCGCGTGGTTGGGCGCCTCGAAAGGAGGAACGACGCGGTGCAGGAAGTGCGTACTACTGTGCCTCCGAGACCGCCGCTCTCATCTGTTGTTGGCTCGGATGGTCCTTGGGCATTGGAAGGGTACGCGGGAGTTGTTGGGATTCACAAAGGTAAGATGGCTGAAGTACGAGCAGGAAAGAGGAGGCAAGAGACGGGGTTACGCACAGGAAAACAGGAAAGCTCTTTATGCGGGGTATTTATATCTTGTTAAAGCTGAGACGGGGTGGTCGAAGACCGAGAATTCAGCCTGCCTCCTTTCTCGGGTCACATCACACACACTGGCATGCTAAAAAATCTAGTGGCCGCGGTGTGGTAAAGCGGCGGGGGGGGGGGGGGGGGGTAGGTAGAAAGAATAGACTTCTTCGAACCTGACAATGCACGTTAAGCACACCAAGATATTGCAGGGCACAGAGGATCACCGCGGAGTGGATCCACATCTTATCTCCAGATGAAACAGTCAACATGCTCGTATACGCCAGTGGAAAAAAGCAAAAACTCAACCATTGTCTCCGTCGCCATGTCCAGACCCTCACTTGAGAACCCTAAGAGCACGCGGCACAACTTCGAGCCACTAACTGGATGGCTGTGTGTGAAGACTCGCCGCACTTCGGGCACACACAGTTACAACAGAACGTCGTACCGCTAACCATGGCGGAAGATTGTTTGTTGTTGCCTTGGTCACATGGCACATACCCACATAACATATGGCGGAAGATATTGCTGCCCACTTCTACCCTACCGCCTTCTCCCCTTCCTCTTCTTCCTATGACACGGATCAATAATCTGTTACGTCAGAATTAAAACCGGCCATATCTACCCTTCACCGAGTGGTCACACCAGGTGAAGACAAGATAGCTAACAAGATGCTCACTCACCTACGTGACAACGCCCTCCAGTATGACTCCTAAAATTTATAAACTCTGCTTGATTAACATGGCACACTCCCGACTTCATGGAAATCGATGCTGCTTAGACCAATTCCCAAATATGGCAAGTAACCCACGAATCTCCACAATCTACGACCCATTTCTACGACGTACTGCATAAACAAGGTCATAGAGCGTATGGCCCTCACTCATCTGCCTTGGCTGCAAGAACGACACGGCCTTTTGGATGCACGCGTTATTGGCGTTCGCAGCCATATGAGCAAGCGAGACGCCATGTTGGCCATCATCTCAGGCGCAAAGAACCAGTGAACAGCGCGGAGCCGTTGGTGTGAGCATCAAAGGCGCCATCGACAATGTTGTCCACCACGCCGTTTTAAACGCACTCAAACGATCCATCCGGGCCATCGTCTATACGAGTACATCAGTGACTTCCCTCACAACAGAACAGTTACGGCCCGGGCTCAAGCCGACCAGTCTAACCTTCACTGTGTTACACGAGGCGTCCCTCAGGGCTTCATACTATCTGTAGAACTCTTTAATCTCGCTCTCAGTGATCCCTCCTTCGGCAAGTGAAGCACATTCATTTCTCCATAAGCTGTTGGCATCACCCTATGGACCACACACAGCTCTCCCACCCGTATGGAGCGCACTCTTCAAACAGGCCTCGACATCATCGCCCGACACACGGCGTCCTGTAGGCTTAGAAATCTCAGCAGCAAAATTAGAATACTGCGTGTTCACTAATGCTATAGACAAAAATGCTGAACATAACCGCCAACTAACACAACTACAAGCTGACGGCTCTCTCAACCCACGACACCCAGACATCCGTATCTTGGGCTTCTGGCTACAGGACAACGTAAAGTGGGACGTTGGGCTGAGCAAACTCCCTCGACAACTCCTACAAATACTTCGCTTGCTCTGTCGCATTACTCGCCGCTAACGCGGCATGAGGGAACATCACCTGCGCAAAATTACACTTTTTCTGGCTTATTCCCGCATCATGTACCATTTACCGTACGCAACGCTGACATGTACAGAGCACGGATGCCTTGTTTCGCCAACTCACCAAGGTTGTTACGAGCGTACCCCGCTCCACTCCCACATATCGGGGTGCAAACCGGGGGGGGGAGGAGAATGTTTCCGGAATGGTGGCGCACACATGTGGAATCGCCGAGGCCGAGGCCCCGATTACGCTGCCGCTATAATTTACGGTAACGCTCGGGTCAGGAAGTTCGGCGTACGGTACTCCCGGAAGGATCGGGATGCAAGTAGCATTAGTAGTAGTAGTAGTATTACTAAGAGATTAATAGATTTTAGTGATAAAAAGCACAACAGAGTGCACATTTTGCGAGCATCCCCCAAGCAGCAAGATGCAAGGCTGTGCTTGGGCGCCAAAGGGAGAGGTGGTGCACGTCGCAGTTCAAAACTAGTCAGGAGCCTGAACAGCACTCCGAACTTGTTACGTAAACTAAGGGCTCTGTGGTGTCTGGTAACATTTGTCGCCACGAGGCACGAGTGGGAACCGGCGGAAATGCCCATGGCGCGAACATTACCGAGCTCAGGCTGCCGAAGTCTATTCTTGGGACCACCCAGGCAATAAATAGCCTGGTTTAAAGACTTGTAACGGTGGAGACAACTTCGGGCGGCAAGGGGCTGGGTTCACCTCTCGTTTCTTCCTTGAGTGCAGTGTAAGTCGAGCGACCGGCCATGTTTCTGTTTTAGTTTTGTTGGCATTGCCTCATGTTTGTACTGGCCCGTGCTATACCAAAAAAGGGCGTTGAGAGAATATTTGGCTGGGATGGAATCTGCCGGGAAGACCAAAGAATTTGCGCATCACGACAGTTCGGTACTTCTTTAGGAGTTGGTATAACCATCGCTGATTTCTATGAAGGCGAGAACGTGCCTGTTAACCAAGCAGAGTTTATAAACTCTAGGAGACATTGAAGGAAGTTGTCAGGTAAGTTAGTGAGCATCTTGTTAGTTACCTTGCCTTCGCCTAGAGTGACCGCTCGGCGGAGGATAGAGATGGCGGGTTTTGAATATGAGGTGGAAGAGGAAGAAGGGGAAAACGTTTTGTTTCTGCGTCAGAGGTAGAAATCGAAGGTGAAGAAGGGGTAGTTGGGAGAAAGAGAGAAAAAGGTGAACACAAATGCAGGGAGGTTAACTAGGCGGCGCCCAGTATATTAACCTGCACGTGGGAAGGGGGACGGAGGAAGTGATAGAAAGGGAAGAAAGTAAGAATAAATCACTTTTCCACGTGTGTGTAGCCATTACTAACAGGGTACACAGGGCACGCAGTGAAAATTTACAACCTTGAACTCAGTCCTGAGCCCTTCAAGAACATCAAGAGCCCCTTCACAGCTGTCCTCGGAGACGAAGGGTTAGCCCGCTAACTCTGTGAATCCCAACAACTCCCTGCCTTTCCTCCTCCTCCTCGCCCTCCTCCTCCTCCTCCTCCTCCTCACAACTCCCGCCTACCCTTCTAATACCCGCAGGCAGCCAGCCCGGACAAGGACTCCCACGGATACGACGGCGGCGACCTTCCAACATCCTCCCCTCCCCCCCCCCCCCCCCCCCCCCACATCTCCTTCCCCTCCCCTGGTCCCCCAAGAGTGATGCCCAAAGAGCCAACATACGTCGGGACCAGTATCCCCCCCCCCCCCCCACTTCATAGCAACAACCACCACCACCACAACAGAAGAAACCGGTGTTCCTGGAGGCACAGTCCTATTACTCACTTGCGGCGCGTCGCAAGAGTCCAAAGCTTGGTTAAGACAAAGAGTAGTAGTGCATTTTAATGAAAATCCGGCCGCGGCGGTCGAATTTCGATGGAGGCTAAATTCTAGAGGCCCGGGTATTGTGCGATGTCAGTGCACGTTAAAGAACCCCGGGTGGCCGAAAGTTCCGGAACCCTTCACTATACGGCGTCTCTAATAGCCTGAGTCACTTTGGGGCGTTAAGCCTCCATAATCCATAAACCATTTATGCATGCTTGCTATATTTGTTCTGCACCCGGGGCAGCGACACCCGTCAAGCCCGTCTTTAGGCTTTTTATTCCCCGGTCTTCACCACCATTGATGTATAAACTGATTGAAGTTGAATTTACTTACTCCCTCATTTTTTTCGCTAATATTACTTTTTACGTCATTTCACTTCTTTGAGCTTTTCTTTAAGCGGGCGGATGCTCAAATTGAGATATCCAAGAATATATATAAAGAAAAGAAGCAGTTCGTCATTAATGAGTGATGAAATTTCGCATGAACAATGTCGCAAAGACAAATCAATCGACCATAAATGCCCACATGTGCGTAATCGGTTATACCATTTATGCAATAAGAACGCCTGGTCGCCACATAGTAGCTTCCTGTATATATCCTCAAAACGACGCACCGTTCACCGCTTAATTCACATTGTGTTCCGACAGCTTTCACGCTCAACAGATGGCAGCACAGTTGTCCTATCTGTTCCACAAGCTTTTTTTTTAGTTTTTTCTCTGCCTTAAGTTTTTTTCTCTGCCATGTGTCACCTGTGCACGGAGTTGCCTGCTGTTTTTTTACTATCCTCTTTCACAATAATGAACGCACACCGGAAATGTCTCAGCGCATTGAAAGCTCGCGCACGAAAGCACGTGGCCAGTGTTCGAACGTATTGAAATAAAAACGAAAAAAAAAAAACTTGGAGTAAATAGCAGCTGAAGTCAAGCTGTACCAAGGTCGTTACGGCAAACAAGCAGCGGAAATTGTCTCGAGGTCTGTGTTTGTGTTCATAAAAAATATGTGGCCAGGGCTAATATTTGGATGAAAAAAAATGGCAGCCATAGCTCCACATTTGTATGAGTTGCTGCACATTGACACTCGAATCCAGAAGACGGCGCGAAGAAAACCACTCACTCATAAAAAAAAATATTGCGGTATGGGGGAGGTGCGACAGGAAGAAGTGAGAAAAATTAGGATGCTAGGACAGTGCATGTGTTTAGTGTCAGCATAGATCTACTGATGGGTAGTATATCAAGTAGATCAGGGTTGGATTTATGATTAGCTCTTTGAAGGGACGGTTACCGGGCTCCAGTCTAACCTGAACAACGCATTTCTTAAAGTTTACGCGTTCAATAAATGGGATCAACGCCTTCTTTTCCCAGATCATTCCTTGTTTAGGGGGCAGGAGATGACCGCCCTCATTCCCCTTCCGAAATCCATCCATGAATTCGATTCAATGGCACCCGCCGCGGTAGCTCAGTGGTTAGGGCGCTCGACTACTTATCCGGAGTTCCCGGGCTCGAACCCGACCGCGGCGGCTGCGTTTTTATGGAGGAAAAACGCTAAGGCGCCCGTGTGATGTGCGGTGTCAGTGCACGTTAAAGATACCCAGATGGTCGAAATTATTCCGGAGCCCTCCACTACGACACCTCTTTCTTTCTTCTTTCACTCCCTCCTTTATCCCTTCCCTTACGGCGCGGTTCAGGTGTCCGCCGATATATGAGACAGATACTGCGCCATTTCCTTCCCCAAAAAACCAATTATTATTATTATTATTATTATTATTATTATTAATATTATTATTATTATTATTATTATTATTATTATTATTATTATTATTATTATTATTATTATTATTATTATTATTATTATTATATTATTATTATTATTATTATTATTATTATTATTATTATTATTATTATTATTATTATTATTATTATTATTATTATTATTATTATTATTATTATTATGTCACTAGTGCAAGCTTTCCGGCCTATAAGGCGTAGCTGTGGGTGTGTGAAGAGCAGGAACACCTCGCTTCCGAAGTTTTCATGGCCTTTCACCAAACAAAGGTGGGACCTTGATCTGTAGGGCTGAAGCATCAGGTTGGCGCGGGGTGAGCTGCCCAAGTGAACTTCTTGGGAGAGGTAGTGTTGGGAGAAGATTTTCGCTTTGGGAAGAGGTGTGCTCTGTATACAGCATGAGCCAAGCTCATGTCGAAGTGATGTGCAATCCTTGCCAAAAGTAACCAGACTAGACGGTTTCTCGGTCGTATATTGAAGCTATTATGCCAGTCCTCATGCTCTAAATCTTTTTATGGCAAGGAGAAATTCTAGAGGCCCGTGTACTGTGCGATGTAAGTCCACGTTAAAGAACCCCAGGTCGCCGAAATTTCCGGAGCCCTCCACTACGGCGTCCCTCATAGCCTGAGTCGCATTGGGACGTTAAACCCCCGTAAACCGTAAACCAATTGTAAAGATATATAAAGTTGAAAAGAACGACATACGCCTGTTCGCGTTTCATTCCGGTCTGACTGTACGTACATAATATGCAAATACGCCCAGAAAAGCAAAATTTGCGTTGACAACGCACAGACACCACATCTTCAGTGCTGCATCTAGGCACCATGCCCACCCGCCGCGGTGGCTGAGAGGCTAGGTAGGGCGGTCGGCTACTGATCCGGAGTACCCGGGTTCGAACCCGACCGCGGCGGCCGCGTTTCGGTAGAGGCGATACGCAAAATGACACCCGTTTGTTGTGCGATGTCAAGGCAGGTTAAAATCCCCAGGTGGTCAAAATTATTCCGGAGCACAGCCGAATACAAGAGGGAAATGCGACGGCACTATAGAAATTATAGACAATGAGGTAAAAACGAGAACAAGTTCCAAAATTCGGCTAACTCACGCAGAAGAATCGGAGTTTCAGGCAAACAGTACGAATCCGAACTTAATAATCATAAGATATTCACAATCGGCATGCAGGAATTACATGAAAGGGAGAACTTCAAGTAAAGCGCTAAATACACTACGGAAAGGAACACACAAGATGACAAAACAACAGTAATCTGGGCTCCATGGAAACACGAGGCTTATACGCTACCCGCGGACTTGGCAGTAGGAGAAGGAGGAGGAAAAACTTTATTAAAATGAAAGGGAGTTGGGCGAGCTTATTGGTGGGGCCCTCATTCCAGGGCTCCACTTGCTTGAGCTGTCCTGTGGACCTGTTGTGGACCTGTGGACCTGTGGGCCCGTTGGTCCTCCAGGTTATAGCTGGTCAGCAGCGCCTCCCACCGCTCAAAAGACGTGTTTGCCGTCTGTAGAGTGTTCGGTTTGGCCCCACATCCCCACGAAATGTGGAAGAGTGTAGGACGGTCCTGGCACCAGGGACAGATGTCAAAGTATAATGTTGGGTGTACGAGATGTAGTCTATAGAGGTCTGGAAATGTGTTCGTCTATGCCGCCAAGAGACGGCATCTGGGGTGTCTAATTTCCTATGAGGTGGAGGGAAATGTCTCCTTTGAAGGCGCTGAAACTCGAGGCGTTCGTTATACCTAGAAGGTAGAGGGGTAAAAGCGGGCACGGTTTTTGGCCCCGCTCGGTTGATGATGCCTCGAGCTAGAGCATGTGCCCCCTCATTTCCCTCCAGTCCATCGTGGCCGGAGGTCCAGGTGATTTGGTGGTGCTTGGTGAGGCCAGGCAGTGCGATAGGGGAACTCGATCTGCACGCTCCAAGCATTCGCAGAAAGTTCGAATTACTGTGCTGTGTGGCCAATTTTCATATTAAATCGGATTAAACGTCGGTGAGATTTCGAATTTCCGCTTCTGTCAACCATGCACCCTTCCGTGTATCCTTGGACGCTGCCAAACAACGCTCGGTGGGCTCTGCCTTCGGAGGCATTGGCTTTCTTCCTTGAAGGCAAAACTTTATGCGTTGGAAATGTACCGGTACCGTAGATGACGTCATCATGCGTCCCCCCACTTGGCGCTGTGCGCTGCGGAGAAGTTTGAAAGCCGTATAAATTTTAAATGACTATTACTTCACTATTTCATTAGCTAGCCCAAAATTATTTCGCATGCTTTACATGCAAGTTTCACTCATTGCGCCTCTTTAAGCTCGTCGTCGAATTCTAAAACCTCTGCAGTTGCCCTTTAATGCTTCTTCCACCTGCGGAGAGGCACAGCTAGGCACTGTGAATTCTCTTTTGGTGCAAAGAATCTCGTATGTTCCGCGTGCCTGAAGAGTAGGTGTACATGTTGAATTTTATTGCCGCAAGGGTATCTTTGGTCGCATTGTGTCATGACACACGTTATCTTGCTGATGAACAAGATGGAGTCACAGACCCATTTTCCAATTATTTCACTCCCAAAAAGCCGAGTACCAGGACAAGGGAAAGCTTGTACCTCGACGAGACTCGAGATCGAACACAGCACCTCCAGTATGTAAGACACATGCTAAACCCATTAGATCACCGAGTCATCATCATCATCGACATCACTAGCCTGACTGCGCCCACTGCTGGGCAAAGGCCTCTCCCATGCCTCTCCAATAAACCCTGTAGAGTTAGCGTTAAAGGGTCCCTGAAAAGAGTGTTTGAGGTTGGCTATAATGCGCTTGTATTATGTAGTGTATAGGCCACAGAGCGTTCATGTCGCGTGCAAGACCTCAAAGGCAAGCCCATCATTTACAATATGTATTTAAAAATTCGCGCTTCTACTCTTCGAGGCGAACACCGGTGCCGGGATTTCGCTCGAATCCGCGTGCAACTCGTCATGCTGCGCTCGTTATGTCAGCAGCGGAGGGATGTCATTGGTTCGCCAGGCCAACTCTGACGTCATACACCTTCCATGGCCGCGGCTGGAAGCAATGCCCCTGGGGGACTCCCGCGCGCTTTCGGCAGCCGGCAGAGGGGCCCAGTGGGCGGTGGCGGCGGAGGAGCACCGACACTTCATTGTCATTGTGGAAAAGTGACGAGATGAGAGATAAAGGCGCGAAAACGCGGAAATTCAAATTTTAACTACAGATAACTCAGGTTCCACAAAACGCATTAAATGAATTCTTGCTGGAGGATAATTCTGAAGCGGCGTCCTTTAACATCCTAGGCATACCGCAACTTTGTTCAGAGCCCTTTTCAGAGCCCCTTTCAGAGCGCCAGAACTTTCGCCACCTGCGCTTTTCTGTCCGCGGCGAAACAACCGCCAACATCGCTCGTGCGTCGGCGTGGAAGAGTGTGCCGAGATAAACGCAGCGTTCGGTGGTCTCCCTGCGTCATTACGGAAATAACCGAGGTTTGCAAGCCCCAGGCAAAAGGGAGCTCGACCCACACTTATTACAGCTACGTTCACCGTCAGCACGCTTCGACATCGCTTGTCTGTCGCAAGAGATGAGGCAGAAGTTAATGAGCGCTTCGGATATATGGCGCAAACGCCCATCCCGTAGACAGCTGGGCTGTGTCCTTGTGATCTGCTGCTACTCCGAAGCTGTGCTCCACTTCCTCGTTCCATTCTATTCTTTTTTTTAACTGATCCTCCTTCAGGAGAATGGCTCATCCTGTGCGTGCGTGCGGTGACTGTGACAAGCTTGTGATCATTACCTATTTTTTTGTTATTAACGCGACAGCGTGAAAGGCTTTATTAAGCCTAAAATTCGTTGTAGGCGTTGTCGGCGATAAATAGGGTAGCGTAGGGTGGCTCAAGCACCCCCCCCCCCCCCCGGGACGGTAACCTAGGTGGAAAAGGAAGGTCACGCTACCTTGTGGGATCATCAACAACGTACCCACCAAATTGTGAGCAAACTAACCAGTGTGGCAGGTGGCTGCTAAATTAATGGTTGATCGCGAGAGGTTGCTCGGGACGAACAACCTGGGTTGCACAAGACCGACCGATAGCAGCATATGCTGTTGCAAGGCAATGGCACATCCCCTAACCGGTGCACCATTGCGGAAGGAGTGGTTTGAGGACTTCAGGGACATATCACCGTAATGTAGGGAATTCGGCGTACATGTGCATTAACTCATTAACGCTGTCGCGTCATATCCTTAAGGTGAATCTTAAGTGTCCGCTCCAATGTTTTTTTCCTACTGCCCCTCTGAAATTCACGCGTCGCAGCAATAGCGGCCAGCTTGGAGCCAGTAGACAGGTCCGTGCATATTCCTTTTTTTTTTCTCAGAGCCACCTAATGATCATAATGGCTCGCCCCAGATCTGCGGGCACCACCTTTACCATGCGCACGCGCTTATTTTTTCTGCGATCTTTATTTGTTCGTCACTGCCTATATTTTCCTCGTCCTACTTTTTTGATCTAGGCCCCTTTTGTCTGCCTGTTCTAATTTTGTGCGCACTTGTATGGCAACAATCATTATATGTATTTCCAATTCCTGCCACATGTGGCGCGGAGCGTAGTTACTCGATCATAAACAAGTTGCGGAGCTGCCCACGAAATCCATCTGTATGGCATTTAGGCTGGTGTGAAACTCAGTAGAAGTCTCCAGATGATTTGAATTTGGTGTTCAGGCTGAAAAAAAAAAGCAATCTGGCAAAAAGAGCAAACTTTATGATATTCTGACTGCAGCGCAGTACAATAAGCTTTCAGATCAGAAAAGTTTGAAGATTAGTCGGTGCTAACCATACAAAAGTGCAAGTAAAGGACCGAATGCTTGCCCTGGGCCTTTTTCACAAGGCCGCACTGCGAGCTGCTCAACCAGCTGGCCGAACATGGCTAGGGGACAGAGCTCTCCGTGAGGCCCAGGCCCGCGGACTCTTGGTCAAGTAGGAGGCCACCCTTAAGGACCTTTTGTTCTTTTCTTAAAATAAAGTTGTTTCCACCTCGGCCTTGGCCGAACGCGGTGTGTCGGGGGGAGGCACGGAGTAGCTCAATAAGTTTATTCTTTCGCTGTTTCTCTCGCAGCTGGAAGACACGAGTAGCGAAGGAATTTGCTCTGAGAATACGATCCTTCCTTTGATACGAGTCCTCCGACCGCAGTCAGTTGCCCGTGAGCACAGCCGGATACGGTTCACCAGCGTCTCTTGCTTTCGTTTGCTTTTATGTGGCTATGGAGTATAGTGGAAAACACGTGTACTGCGCGAATTATTTCAGGAGACAAAGAAATGATTTCTGAAGCACCTCTGGAAGTGCCTGAGAATATGGACAACACATGACTACATAAGAGGTCTTCTGAGGGAAAGCGATTAGCGAGGAAAATAAGTTTTTGTCGAAAGGTACTTCGACCTGGCAGAAAGCAGGATAGTCTCTCCTGTAGAAACGCGGTCGCACCACTGGAAGAAATGCCAAGTTTTCATATTCACTTATTTTGTGCCGTCACGACAAGAAAAAAAAAACAGTAGTATGGTTGTCATAAGTGATGACACAACCCCCGAAGGCTTTCGACAGAGCAGAGCACTACTGTTTCGCTGTTCTGAGGGGCCCGGGTTTATCGGGAGTCTTTGTGGATAGACTAAGGGCTCTTTGCGCAGGTCTCTTCAGCCAGCCCTCAGTGATAGGCAGGATATGCGGACAGTCCCCAGTGACAGAAGTGTATACGGCAGGGTTGTCCCATGTTGCCTGCACTGTTCGCTTTGCCACTTGACCCTACAACAGCAGAATTTCAGGCTTCGCACTCACTGGACTAGACAGCGCGAGCATTTCCGTATGCATAAGCAGATGAGTGTATACGCTGAGATCTCTGGCACTCAGCTTAGCACCGAAAAGAGTCGCGCCTTGGCCTTTGGTCCGTTGGCTCAAGCCTTGCCTCGTGTTGTACGCTTTGCTTCAGGAGCGGGGGTCTTGGGAGTGCTTTTTGAACCTTCATAGGTTTCAACCAGGGCGTGGGATAAGGCGCTCGTGCGCGCTCAGGCTTTCGTCGACTCAGTCGATTCACGTGATTGGACATTACATACGAAGGGAATTTTGTTTGAAACGCGTGCAGTGGTGCATGCTTCCTTATCGCGCGCATTGCCATCACGCCTCGTCGCACCTCGGAGACGTTGTCAACGCTTGCTATAGTCGCTTTTGTTGGATGGAAAGTCCGCATTAGTTGCCCGGCCCTTGCTGAACCTGGCAACGGAGAGCGGGGCTTAGGACTGCCGTCATGGCAAGCTGCTGCAAGGTATTAAAGGATTATTTAAACGTATTAAAAAATTCCTTAAGGCTAGTCATGTTGGCAAAAAACACGAAGCTGAGAAGATCGCATTTGCAGTGCCCGGCCAGCCATTCTGGGTCGTTGTGGGGTCCTCAGAAAACGGCGAAATGCAGACCTTCCAAAAAATTTTTCACAGTTGTGAGTAATACCAAATAGTGGGGAAAGGGCCCAGCTTTCAAATGAAACCAAGACTAAACAAAGTCGTGGGAAGCAATGGGCGCGAAGTCCTGCCGCATTCCGCTCCGAAATCGCCATATCCGGGCTTCGTACGTAGGCGCGAAATATAAAGGTATTGGTATAGTAGTTCCAATTTATACTTTGAAACTTTTTAGGCAGGAACTTTAGAGTCTATTGGTCCTGAATGTGCCATTTTTTCAAAATCGAAATTTTCGAATTTTTTTTTATCATTTCAATGCCGCGCAACCCCTTGGAATAAATTTGTTCCGCTTCCTCCTCTTCGCGGAAAAGGGCTACGTGTGTGGTCACGTGAGCGCATGTCAGCACGCGTCCCGCGAAGGTCGCATAGTGTCACATACATAGTGTTCGTGTTATCAAGTTCAGTCAAGTGAGCTCTCCAGCGCGGACGCCGAAGTGGTTACACTGAAGTATGACGTCCAACCCCTACACTGCAATTGTTCATTATAAAATCTCAACATTTTTCTTCAATTAAAGAAGTAATTGATATCGAAAGAGGACCGACGAAAATTTCCTCTGACTGCTTCCACAGTCATTTCGAAAGGTGAGTAAATTTCCCAGCCAATTTACCCTTGCGACATCACCGCTTGTTGGGGCCATCGTGGCAAACCTTGCGATGAGTAAAATCGGTGCATGATTGTTGTATGACCGGATGTTTTGGTTATCACTCAAGCATCTAGCATGATTTCCACAATGGAGGCCGGTCCGGACTGGCTAGAAAGCATGGAATGCTTTCTCAGTAGTGCCCGAGCCGTGCTAAGCGGCCGTGCCTTCTTTGTACAAGAAAACTGAGGCTTGGCGAAGAATGAGCACACAACGTCTACAATGTCAGCAATGCTTGTTTATCTACTACATCAGCAAAAGTGTGACACGTAAGTAACAAGCACATCCAAGAGCACATGTGTGCAGCATTCGTACGACACCGTCCAAGGAGTCGCGGAGCCATACTCTGCCTCAAGCTTATTAGGGCTATATGGTGGAAGTTACAAACAGTGCGAAAAACTTAAGGGCCGAGGTATCATAGTAGTTCGTTTATAAGAACGCTCTGTGAAAGACTGGCACCCGTGGCGTACTTTCAGAAGTCGCAGCTGTGCTCCGGTGTACGATATACAAACAGTCTGTACTATATACGCATATCACTCGAAACCGCGAACAGCTCCCGGGTTCGAACCCGACCGCGGCGGCTGCGTTTTTATGGAGGAAAAACGCTAAGGCGCCCGTGTGCTGTGCGATGTCAGTGCACGTTAAAGATCCCCAGGTGGTCGAAATTATTCCGGAGCCCTCCACTACGGCACCTATTTCTTCCTTTCTTCCTTCACTCCCTCCTTCATCCCTTCCCTAACAGCGCGGTTCAGGTGTCCAACGATATATGAGACAGATACTGCGCCATTTCCATTCCACCAAAAACCAATTACTAATTATTATTGAAGCCATCGTCCCTTGTACACCCACACCAACTGTAGGTTCGATTACAGTGGTCAGAGGTTGAGAAACGAAGCAGGGCTAGGTTCACAAAGGATTTTGTTCATAATTGTTTTGGTGGTTGGTTGACCCCTCGATTTAGCAAAGGCTACCATTTGGAAGGAGCTCAGCAAGTGTAATTGCGCTTTCTCAACATACAGTACCCCGACTACCGGCTTCGCCTCCTGGCTTGTCCGACTGCTTTTTGAATGGCATTTCGGCTCAAACGCATCTCAAAATGCAACCCAGAAGATAACGCATACCTAGGAGAGACTGTAAATAATTCACGTAGCGGGTAGTTCTTTGTGTACATAGAAATGAAGAGATAAATCTCCTCTTGAGGAAAAATATTCGAACTGCTGTCGTGCGCGTTCAAAAACGCGTTCTTATTCGTTTTCTATCATTTTTTTTCTACGAGGCGCCACGTGACGCTACTTAACCGCAAGCTGGAAAACGGTAACGTTGACAGAACCAGACGGAACAGAATCATGCATGCAGGAATCCCAACCATTCACGAACCAAGCTGCGTATGACCCGAGCTGTGAAAACGCAGCCGCCGAACATAATGTTAGGAAAAGCGCATAAAACATGCTCGAAGCTATGACAGCGCCAGCGAAAAAAAAAAGAACCCAACCAAAATTCCACAATCCATTGCAAAACCCCACTACAAAAAAGAACTCTGCCTACCAGAAGAAACTCTGCGCCGAACCATCAATGTTCCACACAACGGTACGGGCAAGGAACGCATAAAGCATCACGCAGTAGACAGTAGCGTTGAGAATCAGTTCTAGAATGAGCTCTCGGTAAGTCTCGTTTTTCACGTGAAGGCGGAAGAACACGTAAGGTACGATGAAGTAGCGGAACTCGAGCATTTGGTGGAACGAGGTGGCCGCGAACGTGCAAGCTATGAACAGTACCCGCCATAGAAGCCTGGTGTGTCCCAGTCGGTGCAGCAGAGCGTAGCCAGCGTACACGTACGCCGGAACCAGGCAAAAACGTACCAGGGGGCCCTTTCCCAAGACGTGGGTCCAGACGTGGAACGTAAGATGCCGGTTGTCCAGTAGCGTGTACCGGTGCAGATGTGTGTGGTTCTGCACGGCGAGCACAGACGCCAGTCCAAGCACGGCGTACAGTAGCGGTCTACGGGCGACGCTGTTCGCGAAGTCTGCCACGACCGAGGGTCTTAACATGTGCGGGGCAGCGTGCAGTAGTGTGAAGAGCAGGAAGTAGCCCATTTGGGGTGGGTGGAAGCACATTTGGTGATGCTTGCGGTCGCCTACCACGATGCCGTCGTTGTAGAAGAGAAAAGCCACGAAGCAGAGGCCCACCAGCACGTAGCCTAGACTGTCCCTGATGGTCTCGCAGAGGTCATCGACGAGCCGCTTCCAGACGATGCGGACTCGCACCTCTTTGTGCTCGGGGAGGTCGTGTGTAGTGGCTGGACAGCCGTCGACAATACCGTTGACGACGCCATTAGTTATGCCATTGACGGCACCCTTGCCGACACCATTGGCGACACCATTTCTGACACCATTGCAGACACCACTGACGACGACATTCTTCTCGTCACATCGCTGAAGTTGGAAGCTCGCCTCTAGCTTGTCCAGGAACATGGACCCGGCCGTCATGGCCACCCACAGGACAGAAGACTGCCGGAAGAATATTGCGATGGCTCCGAACGTCGCTGCCAGCCAGTGACGTCGGTTCAGGTACGATAGGTACATGAGGAGCAGGAAGAAAACGCTTCCCGGGTCGGTGTAGTACACGTGCGTCAGTGAGAGCAGGATGGGCAGCGAGTTGACCGCGGCGCTCACCAGGACCTGCTTGGCACGCGGAGCGCCGGGTCCGGCCAGCTTGGTGGCTACGGCGTATGCGACCATCCAGTTGCCCAGCCCGACGAGCATGTTGGTACAGCGAAGCACGTACACCGTGCAGAGGTTCGCGGAGCTGAATAGACCGAGCACGAATAGCAACGCCACGGACAGCGCGTAGACGCCGGGAAGAGTGGTGACCTCTTCGTCCCAGTGGCTGTAGTTTCCGGCGCAGTAATTGTACGCCATGGGAACGTGCCAAATCTCGTCCATGAACGGCTCGGGTTCAACCCTGTGGATCATTAGCGACACGGCCACGGAGCAGAGCGAGACGGGGCACAGGGTTGCCCAGAAGGAGACATGCTCGGTGACGTGGGACCTCAGCCCTCCCCAGGAGTACATCGTCTCTGATGCGGCTTAAGCGACGGCTGGCGCGAAACGGGAAGAACGTTGCTTTTCACCTCGCCCTTTATACTGGAATGCAGCTGGGGGAAAGCAACTGTAAAGTGAGAGAGGGCACCATCACAACATGCGTCGTCCCGCACGCATCCTCGTTCCAGCCTTGCCCGCTAGTCCCCATCCATCCAGCTGGTGCGAGAAAAGCCTCGACGTGGATGGCGGCCTTACAGGCAGGCGGCTTGCGGGTGTAGAATCCGAGCAGATGCAGAGGCTCATTCAAACCGCTGCTCGTTTATGCTTTTCACTGTTTTCGCGGTCTGACTTAATGGCTCAGAACTTGACTGAGCGTTTCGTTAGACGAACAAAGAAAATGAGGCGGGTGCGTGACTTGCCCACTCTTGTTGAAAGGCCTTTCAGTCTTAAATTTTAGACACACGGCCGACGTGTACTTTTTCAAAGACGAACCATTGTTTGACCCAAAACATTTCGCAAGGCCAGTAACATTTCTGTCAACTACCAAGGTGACGTGCCTTGGTGTATAAATGCGCGTGTAAAGGCATTTACGCATATCCATGGTTGCATTTGCGTACAGGGTGCATAAATGAAGCATACACCGCGATGCATAAATAGCAAGTATCAGCGGTCGCGTGGTTCGTTCGTCAGAGCTAGCGTTTTACCCTTTTTACGTGCAATAACTGCGCTACGATACACGCACATTTTTTACCCTTTTACTAGCATACTGTAGTATTAAGACCGCTGTTGTTCATTAGTAGAAAAACCGTTTGCTTATATTTTTCTCCTTTTCCACTCTGGCGTTTCCGTTATGAATCGTTTTATGCGTTGCGTATCTGCACAACTTTTTCCATTATGTTGTCATTCCGGTATGAAGAAGTTACCGCCGAGAATTTACCGCCAAAACTGAAGAACTAAACTGCGTTCAACCCGCCGCGGTGGCTCAGTGGTTAGGGCACTCGACTACTGATCCGGAATTCCTGGGTTCGAACCCGACCGCGGCGGCTGCGTTTTTATGGAGGCAAAACGCTAAGGCGCCCGTGTGCTGTGCGATGTCAGTGCACGTTAAAGATCCCCAGGTTGTCGAAATTATTCCGGAGCCCTCCACTACGGTACTCCTTTCTTCCTTTCTACTTTCACTCCCTCCCTTATCCCTTCCCTTACGGCGCGGTTCAGGTGTCCAACGATATATGAGACAGATACTGCGCCATTTCCTTTCACCAAAAACCAAACTGCGTTCATGACGAATGCAGTGACTGAAATTGAAAATGGGTTTTGAGCAAAGGAAATCACTCAGTAACTAACTGTCTCACATATCTCTGTGGACCCCCGAACCGCGCTGTAGGGGAAGGGACCAAAGCAGGGACTCAAAGAAGAAAGGAAGAAAGTTGTCGTAGTGGTGGTCTGCCAAATAATTTCGACCACCAGGGGATTTTTAAAGTCCACTGCAGACCAGACTTCATTGCGACGACGCTCTGTGCTGTAATATACCTACAGCAGTTGTGTTTGTAACAAAGGAAGCAAAAATGAGCAAAGCTTCGCGAAGAAATTTTCTTAACCAGAGTTTTTTATTTTTTATTCGTAACTCTTATAAAGTAATATTATTCTAAAACGGATGCTTGGGCGAGTTGGTAAGTCATTTTAAACAGAACACGTCGTGTTTTCGTCGTATAGTGCCGGTCAAAGTGCGCGCTGTTCTGTTTAAAATATTATTATAAGCTCTGGATTACTAATGTGTAGTGGTTATGCAATCTCGTCCTTCCTTTCATGAGAAAGGAGTCTTTTTTTTTTTTCGCTGATACGGCTGCATGTGTTATGGTAAGGTGTGCATGCTGTATGTTATCCATTCTGGTATAGTATCTCGGTATTCAGTAATATTAGTTCGAAATCACTAATCCAACGGGTAAGCACCGAGCAAGAACTTGCGCTGTTTTTGGGTTCGTGTATGGAAGAACTAATGATTGGTCGCTCAGGAAAAGCAACCTGAGCCGCACAAGGCCCACCTCTAGGAGCACCTGCAATTGTAAGACAGTTGTGGGTCGCTTAAACGCTGCACCACTGCGCCAGGAGGGGTATGAGAGCGCCCAGGTATCTATGAATGTAGAGTATGACCTTCTGCATTGATGGGAATTAACCCATTACGCTATCGCGTCATAGCCATAAGGCGGAACTTAATGATGTGTCCCCTTCAGATTTGGTCTCCCGGTGTTGTTGTTGTTGTTGTTGTAGTTTAAAACTTTTATTGTCCAACAGAGAAAGACCACACCGCCTGGGCCGCTCTGTCTCACCCCCCTTTACAGGGGAGAGGACTTAGGAGAGGCCCAGCCGCACGGGATGGTCGCATTCGATGCTGGCCGGGCTGGTTTCGCCGGCGGCCTCTTCTGCCAGTTGGACGGCGGTGATTTGGAGCTCAGGGTCCGAGCTCCGCAACAAGGTTTCCCAGGCTTCCCTACTGCTAATGTTTTGCGCCCTGCCTGGGGAGTAAGCGCACTCCCAAATTATATGGTCGAGGGTTCCTCTCGCCCCACACTTTTTACATTTATCGTCCTCGCAGTCCGATCGGATATGTTTGTTTAGTACTGGGTTTGGGTATACTCCAGTCTGCAGGCGTCTCCACGCCGTCGCCTGACTCCTATTTAACGCCGTGTTTGGTGGGGGAAAACACCTCCGGCATTGCTTGTAGTGTTCTGTAATCTCTTGATACGAGATTAATCGCCCTTCTCTATCATGTTCGGCCTGAGCCGACCCATCCTGTACAGCACGGAGGTAGAGATCTCGAGCTGCACTGTGGGCCGCCTCGTTACCGCTGACAGATTCGTGCGCCGGGGTCCAGATGATGTTGATCGTCCTATCAATCACTCCTTGTGTTAAAATTTTGGTGGTGAGGGGGTTTATCCTCCCTCTGCTGAAATTTTGGATTGCAGTCTTACTGTCGCTAATAATATATCTAGCTTTGGTGCCAGCGCAAGCGATCGCTATCGCGGCTTCCTCCGCTATCTCGGTTTCTTTCCCTAGTATGGTGGCCGCCGTGATGAGGGTGCCCTCCCCATCTACCGCCACTATGGTCATGTATCGACTGTGTCTGTCCCCTGCCGCATCTACGTAGGCGACTTCATTTCGGGGTTTACCCCGATATATTCTTTCTATCGCTTCCGCCCTTTTCTGTCTCCTTTCCTTATTAAACTCAGGGTGCATATTCTTGGGTAGGGGAGGGATTCTTAGCTGCGCCCTGATTTCCCTGTCAATGTCGACCCTTTCCTTTTGCCCCGTGTCTGTGGCCATTCCAAGATTACTTAGCGTAGCTCTTCCCACTCGCGTCGTGCTGAGTCTTTCAAGTTGCGAGGTTTTAACCGCTTCCGCGATTTCTGCAATCGTATTATGCAGTCCTAGGGCCAGTAGCTTCTCCGTCGATGTACAGATTGGGAGCCCTAGGGCCTTTTTTACGCATTTCCTGATGAGTGCGTCTATCTTGCTCCTCTCATCTGCCTTTAGATTCAGATATGGCGTGGCGTAGCCCACTCTACTAATGATGAAGGCCTGTACCAATCTTAGGAGGTTTTTTTCCTTGAGGCCGCCTCCCTTACGTGAGACCCTCCTGATGAGGTTTAATGTCTGGGTCGCGTTGTTTTCTAATTTGTTAATTGTGATCGTGTTCCTCCCATGTGTTTGTAAGTGGAGGCCCAATATTCGTATTGTCCCTACCTTTGGTATTTCCCTTCCTTCCACGTACACCTGTGGGTCAGAGGGAGGTTTGTTCCTGAGTGCCTTGTCATTATACACGAAGATTTCTGATTTTTCAGGCGAACATTTAAGTCCTCTGTCCTCCGCGTACTTTGAGATGACGTCTGCTGCCGCCTGCAGCATTTGATTGATCTCTGCGTCGCTCCCTCTGTTGATCCAGAGATTGATGTCGTCCGCGTACAGGCTGTAGTTTAAGTTGTAGTTCCCAATTTTTCGCAATTCCTTCGGGAGCCCTCTCATGGCCATGTTGAAAAGAGTGGGTGACAGTACCGATCCCTGAGGTGTCCCCCTGTTACCCAGCCTGATCACGCCGGATTGTATTTCCTGGAAAGTTATAACCGCCGTGCGGTCCGTTAAAAAATTTCGGATATAACGATAGGTTTTTAGCCCTATTCCTGCCTGCTGGAGCCCCTCCAGAATGGCTTCGTGCTTGACGTTGTCGAAGGCCTTTTTTAGGTCTAGTCCCATAATGACTTTGGCGTCTTTGGTTCTGGAATGAATTATGTCTTGCTGCAGCCGCAGCATGACGTGCTGTGTGCTCAGATGGGGCCTGAAGCCGTACATCTCGTCTGGCCATTTCTCTGTTTCCTCCATATAATTTGAAATTCTGGTCTGAATGATGTGTTCCATTAACTTTCCGACACATGACGTGAGTGATATAGGCCGGAGGTTTTCCAGCTGCGGTTGCTTCCCGGGTTTTGGAATCAGGATCACGGTGTTATACTCTTTTTAAAATAATACTTCTCGGTATTTCGAAAAACGTCTTTTTGTACCAGAGAAAAGAAAACGCCAAGGAATGTGATGTGATTATCAACTGAAAAATGTTTTTAAAAAACGCGGAGTTGGCATTTATGGTGCAATACGTTCCCGCAACGCCTTCGGCAGCAAAGCACTCCAGGCGAAGGCCGCCGCTGAAGGCGTTGTAGTTATAAGCTGTCCTCGCAGAAAGGCAGCAATGAGTACAAGGGATCGAAGCCTACCTTAAAGTACACCCCACATACTATCATTCATCTGGTTCACCCACGGACAACTGGTGTCAAAGCGGCCACCACGTTTTCTAAGCCTCACCATGCTTCTTGGAGGAAAATACCACCTGTGTGGATGAAAAATAATCCTTGAATTTTCAAGTTTTTAACCACGCCGTTATGCATGACGTGTCGACATCCTCCCTGCCGGGCAGAATTCGCATCTTCAAAGTTAGCCTGCGAAGAAGAATGTCGTTGCGGACGCAATGCCACAGCAGTGCCAACATTGCGGGCATGTGTACGCTGCTCGAACACTGTATGGTCGTACTTCTGGACACTTTAGGGAAAGTTAAGGGAAATTAACGGGTAAGTCACAGAGCATTGAGTTCAGAAAGAAAGATGGTAGATGTCGCAGGTGGTTCAGGTACACACCGCAACACGATACTAGCACAAAATTAATCGAAGGAACGCTGAAAGAAGAGCTGATCCGCTAAATACTCGGAAGATAAACTAAATTTAATTAGGACTGCCTGTCAGCTATGCGCTGATCTAGTGACGATCGAGTGGTGTGAGAACAGGACTGGCTTTGATTTCCTGTTTTTTGTTTTGTCTCGCTACATCTTATTTCCGCCGCCTGTAACAAAAACCTTCAGGTTCTGTAAAATCCTACCCGATTTATAAAGCCTTTACTTTGTAGCTGCCGTCACAGGCAATGAATGCCTTCGGAAGTTAGCACAACGGTGCTTGATCGTTATAGTGTCACATATATGGGTAGCACACGTGGCCAACGTGGCAAACCGAAAAAAGAGGAAACTGGAGCCTAATAATTCTCAAAAGTTTCTCATCGGTCTGTCGTAAAAGGTGTTACGACTTACGAATCCGCATTATGCATGCGACCCGCCGCGGTGGCTAAGTGGTGTGGGCGCTCGACTACTGATCCGGAGTACCGGGGTTCGAACCCGACCGCGGCGGACGCGTTTCGTTGGAGGCGAAACGCTAAGGCGCCCGTGTGCTGTTCGATGTCAGTGCACGTTAAAGATCCCCAGGTGGTCGAAATTATCCCGGAGTCCTCCACTACGGCTCTCTTCCTTTGTTCGCTTAGTCCCTCCTTTATCTCTTTTCTTACGGCGCAGTTCAGGTGTCCGCCGACATATGAGAGAGATACCGCGCCATTTCCATTCCCCAAAACCAATTTTAATTTTATTTTCAAACGCTAAGGCGCCCGTGTGCTGTGCGATGTCAGTGCACACTAAAAATTTGGAGGACGCTTAAGCTTCGCGACAGCGTGTTGCAGCACTGCCAGGGAGTCCACCGAACGCTACCGCCCATTCGGTGCGACGCGTGGTCCGTTGGATAATTTAAAGAAAGGACGCCTGCCTCGCATATCTCGGTGGACACCCGAACTGGACTGTAAGGGAACGAAAATGAAATGAAGATTGCTTTCAAGGAAAGGAAATGACACCTGTCTCACATTTCTCGCTGGGCACCCGGACCGCGCCGTAAGGGAAGGGAAATACATTGCGAGTAGGAGGAGGAGAGATTTTTCTCTCACGGGATTTTTCGCTCATGACCGGCGTTTTTCCCTCACGGCCAACGCCGACGACAGCGGCTTTTCTGCGACACGAGCTCCTTAACGCTGTCATGTTAAAATCCCTAGCTGGATCGAAATTATCCTGGAGCCCTCCACTACGGCTCTCTTCCTTTCTTCGTTTAGTACCTCCTTTATCCCTTTCCTTAAGGCGCGGTTCAGGTGTCGCTGATATGTGACACAGATACTGCGTCATTTCCTTTCCCCAAAAACCAACTCATTTTTTCATGAAAGCCCGTAGTTTCGTTGGTTTTTTTTTTTAGGGAAGGAAATGGCGCAATAATTGGCTCACATCTCGGCCGACACCCGACCCGTGCCGTAAGGGAAGGGAGGAATTAAGGTGGGAGTGAAAGAAGAATCAAAGAAAGAGGTGCCGTAGTGGTGGGCTGTTTCCCCTACACGGAAGCGCGGCCGCCGTAGTCGAGTTCGAACGTGGGTACTCCGGCTCAGTAGACGAGCTGTTAACCACTGAGCCGCCGCGGTGGGTTACTAATATATCTCAATTTTGCTACCTTTTAACTTGTAGATATGGGGTGACTTTTGCGCATTGTCTCTCTCAGTCACTGAACCTTCGGGTGAAACGTCTTATTTTGTCTAAAAAAAAGAGAGAGAAAAGTTAGGTGAACTGCGTTCTGAGCCGCTTCAGAAGAGTTTTTTTAATCGTTCCGGTTCGGGTTCGGCCAGTTCTTTCCTTCCTCCATGGTTCGGCCTGTTTCTGTCCTGAATAAACATTGTAAAAAAAAAAAAAATAGCCGTGTGCCGCCATCTTTCAAGGTTAGAAACTCGTCAAATGAAGCCGAGCCAATCCGCGCCAATCCGTACCGGCTTGCCGCCGGCTTTATGGCGGCGTGTTTGGGTACGATCCGTGGAAATAATTTGGACTGAAACCTCCGTGGTTACGGCGTTCGATAATTTAGTGAGATCTAAAACGCCCATACATTGCAGGGCTTCAGTTACTGCCCAGTCATGTCGTCGGTACTGGAGAACACTCGTGTGCTTCGTGCTCTCCGCGACTTGGAGAACATGTTTGGTCCCCCCGAGGAATCAAGCGCCGAAGATGACACCATCGCTCGCCAGCTCTACTTTGGTGAAAGCATCTCGGATACTCGAACTGACATCAGTGGCAGCTCTGAGACAAAGTCGGGTAGGTGTACGTGTGTGAGGGTTTAGGGGTCTAGAGGGGCGTTATACTCTGTCAGCCTGTGCTGTGCTGAGACGCATTTTCACTGAACACAGCGCGATCCAGTAAGGATATGTCTGTTTTTTTTGTTGTTTTTTTCTGAGTGGCAACCAGAGTTCGAATGTGTAAAACAAGCGTTCGTGTCAGAGGTCAGCTGATAGTTATTCAGGATATTGTAACGCCTCATGGAGCGTCGCTTAAAGTAGACGTAGCAACCACAGAGTCGACTCGTTGCTGCAAGTAGCGAATGTGTTTAACACCGGTAGCAAAACTAGTGTATATACTCATTATTTTTGCCTGCTTAGGCTGTGCTGCTCGCAACTTGTGGTGGCCACTTGCAGTTTTTGTGCGCTTTTAGAAATCTGCGGCGTAGTGAACAGCATATTATTATGATTTCATAAAGGGGGCGCGTACCAACAGTGCCTGGCTCCTTTAGTGCGTTGGACAGATCAGTTATGTAATTTTCGCTAATTCAGTATATTCACAAAAACCGACTCTATGCCTCCACCCATGACAATTCTCTCATAACGAACTACCTCGAAACACAAGAAATTTGGTTCCTAAATTTTGGTCTACTTATACCAAACATACATAAAAATATCAAGTGCCTACAGCTCTTAATAATTTACCTTCACTCATCTATTTAAATTCTTCCACAAACAGTCCAATGAGATCTATTATGAAAATACTTGATTAGTAACATTTCCTTCATGTGCATGTTGCATGAATTGTTGCTGCTTGGACTGATCATTGTGGGTGTTACAAGTGGTATAAAATAGATATGTTCTTTTCTGATCTTGTCGGTTGTGAGAACCGATATACATATCAGTTCATATCAAAAAGCAATTTGTCACCGCTGTCTTGCCAACTATATGTGGAAGCAAGGCATCAATGTGGGCTAGTTGGTTGTACATTTGGTTTGAGTAACGTGCTACACACTAACAAAACGACAACTGGAACGGAGGACACAGGACAAGCGCGTCCTCCGTTCCAGTTGTCGTTTTGTTAGTGTGTAGCGCGTTATTCAAACCAAATATATGTGGAAGTTGAGGCTTTCGTCAGGCAAACCAGCTTTTGGCTTCAGCTTCCTTCTTCCATGGAATGAAAGTCATTGGAATCAGAAAACTGCATCATGGGTGTTCCCGTCTTGCTTTCAAGCTGTTGTTGCGCATTACGTGATTATTAAGAATGGTAGTGGTCACCTTGTTTGTCGGGTTCCCTCTAGCGGAGGCTGAGATCCGAGCCCTGAAGATGGAGCTGCTGCAGTGCAAGGCAGAGATACGGCGGCTTTCAATGGAGAGGGACGAGGAAGAGCCAGCACGGAAGACTCTTGTCCTTGGCTACTCTCACGATTTGGAGGTACTTCAGGACCACCTTCAGGTATGCTTTGCATCTGGTATACTGGGAGGGGCTGCAGGTAATGCTGTGCACTGTGGCATATTTAATTGTGGGTTTCCCCATTCCCTTGGAGAGTGGTTGGTATGAGTGGCGAGTGTTCTCGGGAAGGGATGGCTTTGCTTTTGGGGTAAACTGCTGCACTGTTCCCTCTTGCATGTTATGCAGTGTTCCAGGCACTTGTCTAGAGCTCTGGTGCGTTGCGATATGGTGACAGCTGCCACTGGCTTAACACAGCTTTCTGAGGTGCCTGTTGTGTTCCATGTAAAATTGTATGCATGATGCGACATTATTCAGAGCCATGGGTCACTCATAGGTGATGTCAGTGCACTCTGCAGTTCGCCATCTGCATGCTCTAGGCAACGCCTGGAAGTCTGTACCTGGGGAGAATCTGACGTTTCGATGTTATAAATTTTGCTAGTTTCAACTGCGAAAAAGTAGCAGGAAAGTTCCCAGGAGATAGGCTAAGATCACCTTTCTACAAAAAAAGGTTTACCTAAGCTTTAGAGAGATTTTTATTTCATGCGAACTATTGCTGGTGTGAAGGGACATGACATATTGCCTTGATATTTGTGGTTTTTCCATGCACGCGCTTACGTGCTGAGTTTAACTGTGGGCGCAATGCGCAGTAATAAACTAGTTGAAGTCACCATTTTGTGGTGTCTTTCTATCTGTCCATGTTCTCTTTTGTGTGGTGTGGTATGGTGAAGTGAAGCATGAGGAACCAACTAGCCGAGCAGTTTATCTTGAGTTAATTCATTTCGAGCAAAACCAGCTTGTTTTTTGTGGTCATTTGTTAGGCTTGACATATTCGTAGCTCAGAGCAGGTTTGATTTAAGTGCAGGTGCATTGGAGGACAGGATTGGCACTTAACCTCATTCCTCGATCAGCTGTGTCCTAATTTTATATGCTGTTGTTAATTACTTTTCTATTTCTCCCTTCCACTTATGTGTTGTCTCCTTAGCTTCTTGGTTCACCGTTTTATATCTGTGACATCTGACCGTCCTTTCCCGGTCAGTGAGCTTATTTACACATCATCCTTACTTGACTATTTAATGGGACCGAGGACAAATTAAAGCTTGCAGTCATTGATGGATAACCACATTGTATTAAAAAAGATGGTACCCTCTCTTAAAACCAAACTTTTTTAAGCTAGAAAAGGTAAAAAATATAATGTAAGTGTCGTCACCACTAGCTATTTTCACGTGCAGACTGCAGTGCAACAGGACAGTTTTGCACAAGAATCCTTGAGGATAAGCTGCACCACCATTCACTTCAAAATGGAAACCGCAAAGACTTTTTGAGCTTGAATCAAGGGGCAGAAAAAATTTGTAATGCTATTTTTTCGTCAGTTAATTTTTCTTTGCTACAGGGCAAACATCAGTACATCAGGAAAAAGCCATAGAATCAATTTTCACTGAGATCAAATGCCGGGTGGAGTTGCCCTTGATGTCTTTTTAATGCAGCCACACGTAGAGTCACTGGAAAATTTTTCAGAGTGCCGTAATCCCCCTCTCCCCACCAGCAGATCTAGAAGGCTGACCTGCCCGATGCTCCCGGCATCTTAGTCCCGTCTATGCTGCCCTGTGTATCTGCCTTGGCAATGTCGTTATTTTAAATGACAAAGTAAATTGCTGCCTGGTTGGCAAAGCCAGCTTCAGCGATATCGCGAACGAACAGTGGGAAGGAACTAGAAACAGTGATTTTGTAGCTCAGTCAAGTAGCATCTTTCACATGTTTGCATATCCTAGAGGAAAGCCCAGGGACTTTGTAAGGCCGCTCCTCTATGCAATTCCTTGAAAATTTTTGTGCTTGCTGTTGTGAAAGTATTGGGCCACGGCGGCCATATTCCTTCCGAGCCTGGCAGCATGGGGAATAGGATGTTATTAACTCTTAAAATTTTTCAGTAACTCTAGCCACACGCATATATAGTTATTGCTTCTTCTTATTGCACTACCAGACCTTTCCTTTTGGCTTAACTGTCTGACTTCTGAGCGAAAGCTTTACTGGCCGCGAACTTGCGATTTCACCGTGGCGGTGCTCCGAGGAGGCACATGACATCACAACGCTCGCCTCGCCGCGGATATTCCTCTCTTTCTCTCTGTCTCGCTGCCTAGTCACTAGCCACTCTCTAGCCATTAGTAGCACTGAGCGCAGAGGCTGGGCAGCACCGCGCCTTTCTTCAAAATCCAACTTTCAATTTTCAGTTTCCTCTGTCTTCTTTCCCTCCTTCCTTTATCCCTTCCTTTACGGTGCAGTGCAGTTCCAGTGTCCACTGAGATATGTGAGACGGTTACAGTGCCATTTCCTTTCCTGAAAAACCAAACAAAACAAGTGAGCCGACAGCGTTCATAGAGTTCATTGGCGTTGACAACTTTGCAGAGGCCTTCATTTTCACGAAAGGAAAGGTGCACAACCGGCTCCGTGCCTCAGTGAAGACCTCAATCTCGCTTTCATGTACGTGGCGGCGTTGGTGTCCAACTGCAAAAGCCTGCTTTGATTGCGTTCCACACACTGGATATGCAGCGCGCCCTCCCTGCCACCCTGGGACGTGGCATGCAGTTAATGTTTGATCGCAAGAGATTGATCACCAAATGAACGCTGCGGCCTAGCTATTGCTGCAGTGCCGCATGTCAACCACAACGTTGTCAGCGCTAATGCATTCAGGCCACGTCTCTCTCTCACCACCGCCACATGCATCAAAGCACGATTGAGGTGTCCGTGTATCCAGGGAGCCAGTTATGCGCCCTTCCTTTCCTCAAAGCCATCGCCGTCTAGAGCATTGTCAACGCCAACGCCAATGAACACAGTGAACGTCGACATCTTTCGCTTTGTATATCCTGGGTTAGCTGAGCTAATCTACAATATTTTTTTCTGTCACCTTGTTGTGGCCACTCCAAGTATGGTGTTTTCTTGAACGAAGTGGAGTGCACAAATTTCCCCCGATTCCCCCGCAGAAAGAGCGGGACCTGAATGCTGATCTGAAGCAGCAGCTGGTCAGGGCGCTGAAGGAGGATGCCGAGAGCAGGGCGCAGGTCACTCAGTTGCGCCAGCAGATGAGCAACCAGGTGTCTGAACTGCAGGAGCGCTGGCGCCACTCCCAGGCACGCTGCCTCGAGCTTCAGCAACAACTCGACCAGGTGGGACCCCTTGCAAATCACGAAGTAGCTAGCGTTGTGTCCCTTTCATTTCATTTTCACTTTTATTTTGTAGATGCATGAGGTAAATATTACAAATGGATGTCTTAAAAACCACTTAGAAAATGTTTTGAAAGAGTTTAGAAATGCAGCAGCAAAATAAATTCGGTGTGCTAAAATATCATGATCGTAAAATGAAAAAGTTGCACAGGTATGACGAACTTATGAATCAATTTGTTTAAAAGAGCAGAAGTAATACAAAAAATTCAAAAAATGTTTACAATCATGTTAGCAACATAGAGCTCAGAATGGTAGAAACAAAAAGAATGTTTTCACCATTTGAGGGCAAAAGCGATGCAAAGTAATGGAAAACAGAAATCATCAGCACAGGGCTTAATAACGATGAAACAGCGCAATGGCACACGGACAGAGGAGTGAAGAAACAACACAATGGAGCGCTGACGTAAAAAAAGTTATGCAGATTGCAATTTGTATTTGTATGCACAAATAATACTTTGGTTTGATGTAGTTGGTATTTGTAATGGATTCTTAAGATGGCACAAAAGGGAACACAGACAAAGAAGGCGCACGAAAACGACAGGACCGGTGCAGGTTCATCATTTTTAAACGCTTTCTTTGACCCCATTTCCTTTTGTGTCATCTTCAGAATCTGTTAGTATATATAAGTGCGAACGTTTTCCAAACAGAAAAAAAAGTAGCACTAAGAGAAAAACCCTGACCACGAAGTACACATATCCATTGAGAGCTTCAGCGGAAATTGAAAACACTTATTCTTTTTCCGAGATAGAAACAGATGGAGTGCAACCTCACTTCTCACAGAGCTTCTTGATTTTGTTCGTCCCAATGATTTCTTTTGTAAGAACTGGTCAGTTTTCTTCCTGGCCGCAGTCTGTGCTGCGAAATCTTTTGGAGACAGACAGGTGGGGAAATGAGGGGCTCATCACAGTATACATATGAAAAAAAAGCCAACAGAAGCCAACAGAAGCCAACAGTCATTTAAACATAAAACACGGAAAGCGCACTGAACCCACTGGCAGCATGTGGTTGCCATTTCTTCTTTGCTGCAAGTTTTGCATTGGCCAGACTGGCTGATATAACAATGCTTTCTCAAGAGAGCACCTAAAACGGGAAAGCACATCTGCCTAGCCACTGTAGAGATTATGCATGTAGCCCTCCTTTTAGGTGATGTGGAATCGTTGGTTACGGAAGAACCCATCTTGAGAGAGAGATCTTGGAAACATTTGACGTTGAGAAGCTTGGGGATGGGTGCATTACTGAAAATTCCATGGCGAGTTCTGCAAAAGAATATCAATTATTGGAAGGCAACCTCGCTTCACACATGCCACTGATACCATCCTGCTGTGGCGGAGTGATGGTGTGGTGCTTTTTGGTTAATCTTGTGCTTAGATGTGTTCTGCTTTCTTCAAAGTGTTTTTCCAAAACAATTAAGTCAGTTGAGTTCCAGTGTTGTACTGGTGTGTTTCTCTCCTTGTGTGCATATTTCTTTCCCTCTGGATTTTTTTTTCTCTTGTGGACTAGCAGCACTGTATCAGACTAACACTCTGTTTTGCTGGGACCATACCCCTTCTGCGCAACCCTGTCACAATTGGGAGATTTGGTGATGTCTGTCTTCCTTTGACAGAGAACCGAGTCTGCCCAGGAGACCACGTTTGCTCTGGAGGGAGAAGTTAAGAGGTGAGAATTCTTGCTTTGCAATCAACTTCTAAGGTAACACCAAGTACGTAATCAGTTACATAAAAAGTATCTGAAATTACCTAGCTTTTGATTGGCTGGTAATTTACATAATTTGTTGGGATGTGTCATTGCACAGATACAGTTAATGTCTGGCGTAACGTGAAAATATGAAACTGGCCCAGCAGAGAAAGAAGGCATCCTGCCTTTCACTTACTTGTATGACATGTCATGCATTTTTTAATGTTTTTAGCCGCTATTCTCACAGAGTGATTCTTCTCACAAGTGTCTGTTTCAGCAAGAAGAATAAAAAGAGAAAGTTCTTGTCCACAAGTTTAGTGTGCACTCGACACAGTTCCAAAGAGTAGAGGGACCACTTTTGCCTTATTCAATATATTTGTGTCACTCAAGAGTGCGGTAATTTTCCACGCTCTATGGAGTGAAGTGGCTTGAAGGAAACAGGAGGTGTATGCCAGGTTTGTCATATGAAACAGCAGTCAAAGCCCTCTTCGCATGGTCCCCTTCCATGAACTAACAGTTGCGTATGTTGCATAGAACCAGAAGATGGCAACCATTAACAGCTAGTTTCTGCACATATCCGCTTTCTTGATTTAATGCAATTGATGTAGTCTTCCACTGTAGCCGTTCTGTGCAGTGTTACTTGCATTATACTCGCTGCCAACGAGGCACTGAGAATGACACCAAGGCAGTACATCACATGGTAATTTCGTCTAATAAACAGGTTGACAAAAATGCTGAAGCTTTTCTCCACGTGTAATCAATAATGATGCTAAGCAAAGTCAACGTGCATGCTTTGAAACATTCGCACACGCAACTTCGTTTCGAATGCAACATTTCCTGGCACGGTGTAGGCAGCTTGCTGTTTTGCCTACACCTTGCATCGCTGCCGACCATAGTGCCGCCTTTGTTTACTAGCATGATGCTTGTCTATATCTTTTTCTTTTCACCATTATTCGCTGGTGGAATCACTGATATGTTACTGTTTGTCTGCCTTTTTCTCTTTCTTTAGTGTTTCCTGATCATTCATTGATGTATTCAGTGATACGCAAGGTGTGTTTCTTAGCATTATATATCATATTTACTCGAATGTAACGCGACCACGAATGTAACGCGAGGGGGGACTTTACATGCTGCCTAGCGGGAAAAAATAAAACCACGAATGTAACGCGAGGATTAGGGACGCAAAACAAACTACCTTTAATAGACATTGTGGCCAACATCTTTACTCATCTTCCTCGCTTTTGGAGGCTGAGTTCTCAGAAACGGACTCCTCCTTTTCGCTATCGAAGTCTCCCGGTAAGTTCTGCTGCATCAGGGTTGTTCGCCACAGAGAGAATCCATTCCTCTTCATGAACGTTTGGGCCCACCCACAAGATGCTCTGAACTTCCCATCTCCCGAGCGTTGCTCGATAACAAAGTCCGCCACTTTTTTCTCTAGCTGGACGTGATGGCCGTGGCGAGGCTCACGAAATCCTTTGCGGTCGGGCTCACTTTTAAAAGCCCCTCCCGCTGCAGGCGCCATCCGCGGATGGTTGACTCGTTGAGGTCAAGTCTTCGAGCTGCCGCAGAATTCCTGACCTCTTCAGCTAACAGGATCGCCTTTCTCTTAAAACGAGCGCCGCACTGAGCACAGCGCGTTGCCATCATGTGCACTGAATCAATACACCGCGAGCGACGCCACAAGAACACGACGCGACGATGCGTTGAGCGCGAGGTCGCAATAAACACAAAAAAATGAGAGAACAACGCTTTGACTTTGGATGGATGAGGATCTGGCTTCCGTGGTACCCATGTTGCCAGCATAAAATCGCAAAACTGCGGAAACTGAAACCAAGCTGATTGCTTTGAAATGGCTGCACCGCGGCACTGCTTTAGGCCAATCGAAGTGCAGTATTCGATTATAACGCGAGGGTAGACTTTAAGGGGAAAAAATCCGGGAAAAAACTCGCGTTACATTCGAGTAAATACGCAATGACTAGCAACCAGACCCTCCTACAGTAATGCCTTACTGGCAATATAGGTAGAACTAATAAAAGAAGTAAATCAAAACAACCATGCTAGCGCAGCCATTTGACCCTTCTCAGACAGCCAATCAAAGTAGGGGCTTCAAGGACCCCAAAGGATTATCAGGCCCCCACTTGAAAATCACTAATCTCTGCAAACAAGTATGTTGTTGGTCTAGATGTGCCGGATACAAAACCTAGGGCAAAATTTTGGTTAATGAAGCACAAGCACTTTGAACAGAGTTCAAGCATTTTTTGTGCTTTGGTTCCTTCCTTTTTTTTTTCTCTTCCAGGCTTTCTGCGAGTCAGGTGATGCTGCGTACGTCTCTTGAAGAAGCCAAGGACCAAATAGAAATACTCAAAAGGTTGGTGATTTTGTACTTGACGGCCTTCGTGCAAAGTACCTATTTCCGTCACACCTGCCCACTTGTTGATATTGAGGCAATGCAAAGCAGCACTGGGTGTATTGAGCGGCTGTTCAGTGATTTACACTATACCTGTTTTTCACCATTCTTTGTTTGAGTGGCTTTCATCCAGGGCAGTGCAAAAACTTTTGAACCATTCACCAAATGATTGCTGCATTGTGGATGACGATTCCCTCATAGTGGACAGATTTGCCAGGGAATAAATTTCGCATGCAGGGGTGTAGAAAAGTTCGAACCATTGCGTAACGTTAGTGTTCGGTTGGCTGGAGCATATTGCGGCTTCGACATATTGGGCGCAAGCTCCATCAATGGAGCAAACTGCGCAGGTGGAGTCATGTTACCCCTGCTGTTGTAGCAGCAGTGGGTGGTGCTCATCAAAATTTCTGCGTTTTAAAATATGTGTCACATTGCTCTCTTAATTTTTCCCTCTTAGTGAATTCCTGCATTGCGCATTTTGATTGTTTGTTGTTGTCGTAACAGCGGCACACTGTTTATGCTTCTACGACAGTATTTATTACCTCAGTGCCAGATGCACGGGGTAGAACTTAGTGTAAACTCTGATTTCCATTCGAAAGACTGGAAGCTGCAAGAAGCATGGTTATTTAAGCCAAGGGTCGGCAGAGAAGCAAATGCAGCATCGTGTGTGGAGGAAGCATTTCAGGGAGTAAGATTTGTTAATGGAGTTGGCGCTGAAGTGTTTGGTAAGGAGCTTGCTATAATGCACCTTCACAGAATTTATGCTGTTAAAGATTGCTCCATGCCATACTCACTGACCTACTCTCCTGCTCTACAATAGCTCGAAAGCAGTCGAGTTGCACATTCACCGGCACAAACTGAAGGCCCACATTTGACCTATACTGCATCTATATATGACTTGGCATTCTGCGGAGTTCTGCACCTGCTATCTGGAAATGGATCTTTTCACCAGTATTTTATCAGCCGCTTACTTCTCTGACTGGGGGTGTAGCAGCTTCACTGTTGTTCATAACTATGGTGACACATGCACTAAATTATTTTTGAAGAATCTTGGTCGCTGCATGGGTTTAGCAGAAGGAAAACGCACCTGTTGACACTGCGACAGCTTGTTCACATGATGGGCCACTTTGTTGGCGAAGAAGTTTAATGCCTCAGATGGAGTGTAAACCGAACCACAAAATCATAAACACAAAAACTAAACTGGAGAGTGCCCGCACGGTTTACGGTCCGACATCATGCGTGAGAGTGCACATTTGTGTTTTCATGGAGACCCTACTCCAGTATGTGTTAATGACATGCGTCGGTGTGTGTTCAAGATATCAATTTCACGTGCGTCTACTCACCACGATGCCAGTGCCAGCCAGTGTGTGTGTGTGTGGACATCACCCCATGAAACTCATTGTATTATGCGATCATCAACCTTCATTAGTTCTTTTCCTTTCCTCCCCTTCCCCTTTCTCCAGTGTGGGGTAGCAGGCCAGGGTCATGTTACGACCGGCCGACCTCTCCTCCATTCCTCTCGTTAAAATTCCTTTCTCTTTCTCTCTAAACTGGCAGATACATTTTGCAAAGCAGGAGAGCGGTGCATGTGATGCCTTTCTTGTGTTGCGCGGGCACTGCTGAGAGATGGTGCCACGGTATGTCCTCGTGCGTATTAACTACATGTGCGACCTGATCTTTGTGCAGGCATGTTCGTGAGAAGGAGCTTCTCATTTCCCACTTACAAAGTGAAAATACTGAGCTTCGAAAAGCAGAAGCCAAAGCCAAGGTAACGCTTTTGTTTATCATTTGTTGGCAGTGTCAGACTGCTTTTTAGCATGGGCATTTTGTAGAGCACGCGTTTGTTTCCTGTCTTGTTTTGCTGGAAACTTTACCCGAACATGGCATGCATAGTACGTTTGTGCGTCTAAAGTGTAATGCCCGTGTTGTCTCTCACAGGACGCTCGAACTGCGTGATGTGCTTTAGGAGTGTTTTTATTACAAGCTCACACACGTAACCACTCGCTAGCTTGAGCAGGAATTCATAGAAGAATGAAAGTTTTCAAGCTTTTCACTGTTCTCCAAGGCTGTGAAGTGTATGTAATAGAGGTACCCAAAATTGTAACTTCTGTTTTTACATTTTTTCGCAAAGGAAGAGAATTGATGCTAGAACGTTTTAAGGTATATCATGTATGTCATGTAGTATATCATGTACACTCCGCAACATGATATATTTTATTTTTTCTTGGTTCAATCAATCAGTCAAATCAGTTTTATTCAAACGGCTAGTAAAAAGTACATGCGAATCATCTGGGCCCTTAGCCTTCTCGGCTAGACTTGGGCCCATGCAGGAAGTGCGAAAAATAAATATAGCGAGACAACTCAGTATTATACACAGAATTCATGTAGAGCAGTTATGCGACAGTTATATACAAAGAAAAGCGAAATACTCAAGAAAGTTCTAGGAAGGAACTGCACTAGAAGAAAATTTGTCAGCTCACATGTTTCTTTTCCTCTTTTTATTTCTCACAGTTTTTCTTCGCATATGATATATCATCCCGTATCCTTGCAGGAAATTAGTGTTCATGTTGTGTACGTTTTGGGGCAGGTCTTTCTTTCTACATCGTAGCTACTGTATGAAATGTGCAAGAGTATTAAAGCAGCATTTGGTAGCATGTGATAGTGCACAGCTGAGCCATGCCAGTGGCACGTCAGGCCTGTTTGCATTCTGTGGCTCTCATCTGATGTCTGTAATTGAGGCTGCATGTGTAGCCACCGCGTTGGCTCAGGGGTTGTGGTACTCGGCTTGCTGACCCTAAAGGTGTGGAGGCGAAATGCTAGAGGCCCGTGTACAGTGCGGTGTTAGTGCGAGATCATGAACCCCAGGTGGTCAAAATTACCTGGAGCCCTCCACTATAGCGTTCCTCATAGCATGAGTCGCTTTGGAACGCTAAGTCTCATTAACTAAATCAAGCAGCATGTGTGATCACAAAGGGTAAAAAAAAGTAAATAATCATCAAGCAGGTTGCTCAGGACACCTATCTTGGTTGGATCTAGAATAGCTGCTAGAGTCCATACCCTCAGGTCTTGGCACTTAGGAGCTGCCAGTACATGGCTGAATTGTCAGGACTGCAGCCTCCTGGAAGGAATTGGACTTAATAGTTTTTCATTAGTTACTTGGGATTAAAAATACAGAAAAAAATATCTTGTTTAAAAACAAGGGGCCAAAAACATGTTGCAAAGATAAAGTATTGTTGGTCCAATGTTTAAGGGAGTTTCCCAAGGTATGAGTAGATTTGTATTGAGGCAGTAGTTGCTCGTTAGCGTCCCCCCAAGTACAGCCCTATGGCTACAAAGGAAAGATATACAGCTTTCGTAGAAACTTCGCAGCTGAAAAAGATTTGTCCTGGTCTGGGGTTCAAACCTGAAACCACTGCTTGTCCGTGACAATCGCCCTACCAACTGAGCTAAGCAGGACGGCTTTCTTGAACCATGAAGTTTCTGTGAAAGCTGTACATCTGTCCTTTTCCTGGGTGAATGCTAATGAGTAATTACTCCGTTATTATAAAATATTGCAAGTTCACTCCTCGTCCTCAGTGGTGATCTTTGTGCGAACATTCTCCTACCACTGTCTGTTGAATTGTGATCGAGGTTGTTGAGAGGAAATAAAAAAGGCTTGGCTGAATTTATGTGTAATTACTGCCGGCTGCATGAAGAAAAAGAGCAAATTGGATTCTGCTGGTGCTCAAGCCAGCCTTGCTTGTTGTCCTGTTTCGCTAGGAACTTCAGCGACGCCTGGATGAACTGAAGGAAGCGGAGGAACTCTCGCGGATCATGAAGGACGAGCTCAAGAGATTGCCAGCTGTTGAGAAAGAGCTCGCCAAACTTCAGGAAGAAGTTGAGCAGCATAGGTGTGTTGACTGCTTGTGCTTGTCATTGTACACTTAAAGGGGCTCTGAAGAGGATTACCAACAGAAACAAGAAACCACGCTAGACTGATAGGCTATTCTATGGAAACACTGCGAGTGATTGTTCTGTGTGAAAATGTTGCTGCTTTGCTAAGAAAATCACAAGGCTCTTATTTCCTCTCTTATGAGTGCCCCCCGTGCAATGTTGGGAATGTTACATCATTTTTATGAAATGCATTCTCCGGCAAATTAGAGAAAAGCGAAAACAAATCCGCTAAACCCACCAATAAGATAACCCTTTCGTTAGGGCCAACAGATGGTGCCACCATAGCCAGCCATTTTCGTAACAGTTCTTGCAACCTATGGCAGCCCCACTGTTCAGAAAGGATGCGAATAAGCTTAAGGTTGGCTTGCAATTCT
Organism: Amblyomma americanum; assembly: GCF_052857255.1. Classification (NCBI taxonomy): domain Eukaryota; kingdom Metazoa; phylum Arthropoda; class Arachnida; order Ixodida; family Ixodidae; genus Amblyomma; species Amblyomma americanum. The sequence goes on along the minus strand of NC_135504.1, from coordinate 25,814,028 downwards.
TGATGGGGCTCCACATGACAGAGTCATGCAGGCCGACTAGGTGGCATATGATGCAAGCAATGCTTACCATTTTTTAACCTGTCAGCAGCCTCTGTGGCGCTTTCCTCCCCCATTAAAACAGTGTTGCACTTGAAATCACCGCACCTACCATGGCTGGCAAAGAACTCGCTTTATGGAGTGTACTTGCTGGAATCCTCAAGGGGCATTGCACACGTCTTTTGGTTTTATTCCACTTTCTCGCTTATCCAACCATTGTTCTCTGTCAGGGTAGCATATTTACAATCTTGGGACACTAATCTCTCAATATAGCTAGGTTTAGTATTTCCCATTAGCTAAGATCAGTATTTCCCATTGGTGTCCCTTTAGCCTCCTGTGAACTGCAGGAACTGTTATCAGAGGGAACAAACTTCCCGACAGCTGGCATTAAGAACCATGCGCACTGCATCATGAGCAACCAGTTGTGTAGGTGGTGTCAGTTAGCTCAAGCTATTTGCATCGCTATTTGCGCGTGCTCTATGCTTGGGCTAAGTGCTAGCGTCCTGCTCAGCACGTATAGGGTTGTCCACTTCTAACTTGGAACATGCGAATTTCATTGCTGTACTCTTCATAGCGCCAGTGTGCCCGTTGCATACGTGCGTTAAAGTGAAGCGGCAGGCAACGAGAAGGACCGGCTCTAAGTCGCTCTACACCCGCGCCGCTTTGCTTCGATGCGCAGCTGCATCGGACGTACTGGCCACCCGAAGAGCGCAGCCACACCTCTCATTGTGTTCGATCTAGAAGTGGACAACTCTGTACTGCTCACAATGGGGAAATAGGCATTGCATCAAAGACATGGACAGATTAGCATTCACCTAGAGGACACACACAAAGCGCTAACTTGGTGCGAATTGCACAAGTTGATGCAAATTCATAATGTTGGAAAGCGGTGTGGCGTCTTCTTGCTTTTGAGTCTCGTCAAGGTCCCACTGTTTTCCCCCACTTTGATCTTGCTACGGCGAGTGTGCTGGAAAAGGTCGTTTCGGCAAGTATGGTAGCAATTTACACAGTTGTGCACCCAGAAACGAAAGTTGTTCACATTTTTACAGTGTGTAACACAGGTGATATCTTGGGCCTTAGTGGGTTGATCAGCCAGGATCCTCTCGTGATGGAAACGTCGTTGTATGCTGTGCAGGCGGGCTCGCATGAACGTGCACTTGATCCAGGAGCGTCTGCTGGCAGCACAGAGCAACTCGACCAAGCTGAATGAGCTGCAGACTCTCTGCAGTCAGCAGCAGCTGAGCCTGGAGCAGCTGCGAGCCGAGCTGGACGTGTGGAAGGAGTTGGCTGCCGAGCCGCATTGCCTCACGTGAGTGCCTGCCCTTTTGTCGGCAGCCAGATCCCCCCCCGCCTCTTTCTTTCTTGCTGTTTGCTGCAAAAGCTTTCACTCCGAAACTGCTGCAGGACAGTGCTTCTAGCTTTTAAAATTTTAACAGATGTAGACTGCCTGGTCGTGACGAAATTTGTAGTAGGCGCAAACTTTGCAAGCACAGAGAAAAAGAGGACACAGGGAACTCGCCGTTCTCACAGTTGGTTTACTGGAGAGGCCGCGGTTGCTTAAATGTGAAACAACAACACAACAAAAATTAACCAGTTGAAGCTCGAAAGGAAAGCAAGGTCAAGATCTCTTTATATATCGTATTTCTTTTTTTTTTGATAGTGAGAGTAACGGCTTGCTGATGCAATTACCGTGCGATGCGATGTAAAATGCTTCCGTCACCTCTCTAGTATGTCGTTGCAGGGGACGAAAAAGAACTTGGGTTTCCTCAAAGATAGAGCGGCAATGAATGGCCTCCAATTAGCACTGCTTCATTTCATTTCATTTTATTACCTTAAAGGCCCCAAAAGAGGGGTGTTACATAAGGGGTCCTGTTTAGACTTCCTGGTCCAGTGTTTAAGGGAATCTCCCAAGGTGGAGTAGATCTTTAATAAGGGAGTAATTACTCATTGGCATCCACCCAAGCGCAGCCATAATAGGAAGGAAAGCTATATAGCTTGCACAGAAATGTCATAGTTGAATAAAAATTACTTCAATTTGTCCTCGGAGTGTACCTGCAATAGAACATTCATTGCAGGTACACAAACAGTTGCATTTGTTCACAAACAGGGTACTCTCATTGAAATATGTTGGGGATGTTTCTTCCTTGCAGTTTCTCGAGCTTGTACAAGGTGGATAGCATAGCGCAAAGCACAAGCCCTTGCATAGGGAAGGACAGGAAGCCTGGAAGTTTTCCTCGTTATGCGTTTAATTTTTTCACCACATAGGAAGCGGAGTTATTGAAACAGAGCGCAGGGCTGTGCTGTGGCACCTTTTGTGTTCTCATTGAGGCTTATTGGGGGCTTTTGAGTCGGAGGTCATCACTTTGCTCACCGTTTTCATTCTTTTTTCTTTTCAGGAGTCCGAGAGCTGTGCTGCAGTGCCTGGCTGACCTGCGGCGCTCTGAGCTGGCCCTCACGGAGCGGCAATCAAAGCTCTTGGCAGAGTAAGCTTTGGGTGGTAGCCGTACGTTCCCAGTCTGGATTTATGTCGAAAAGGAGATGTGGGTTTTGCGTGGCGTTGTGAAAAACCACAGCTGCTAGAGAGTTCTTTTCAGCATTGCTGTGTTTCTGTTCAGTTGAATTGCCGCTTTCATCTTAGCGATGCGCCCGATGGGGGGTGGTATGTTGTGTGCCTCTGACTGCAATGGTAAGATGTATTTCTGAATGCTATGTAGTACTTGTGCAGCTTCATTGAAACCGCTCTCCTGTTCGGCTAGGAGTTAGGAGTGGAATGGTCACAAGTGTGCATGCCACAATAGTAACCTAAAAAATATTAGTACTTTTTATCAGCCTGGAATAAAATGCGTAGACCGCTTATAAAGGAAATAAAATTTTGCCTTTCTACTTTCAGTCGCAGTGTGTAAATTATGCGATTCATATTTGTTTGCCATAGAGCCATTGAAGGGTACACTTAAGAACCAATTGCCGAGGAATGTCGCTGTACAGTAGAAAGATTGGCGTACGCGTGTTCACATTGCAATTGATCCCAATTGTACATGCATTGTAATTATCTCTAAACAAAAGCAAATGATACAAGAATAACAGATGTCAGCTGCTAATCCAATAATTCAGGTAACACAGAAGAGAATCCCTCATGGCTCTTAGCGCACGTGACATGTTTGGGCAGCTTACCGTAGTCTTGCACTCTCTGAACGAAGAAAGCATATTTTGTGCAGAGACCTGTGATAACGAAGCTCTTGCGTGTGCAGCGCTCATCTCCTATGTGCCATAGAGAACATGGGGTGGTGCTTGTGGCACCTTGAGGACTTATCCTGTACATGGTAGCTTTGACCTCTGGAGTGTTGTGCATTTATCCTCTGTCTTCAGGAACGAGATGCTGCGGACCAAAGCAGAGACCAGCAGTCAGGAACTGCGTCGAAGCCACACAAAGCTCGTCAAGTCGCAGTCTCAGTTTGACGAGCAGACAGCACTCCTGCGCCGAATGCAGAGGCGTCTTCTCCTTGTGGGAAAGGTACAGTGACCAGCCGCAGCCGGTTCTTGCCTTTTGTCGAAGCCATATTGGTGGACAGCTTCGGCTTTCTCACCATGTTGTGCAATGTAGTGTAACGTAGTCTACCTTTAGCTCCTGGGAGCTTTCTCGGATGATTCTGCCAGAGAAAAAAAGACTAGCTTGCACTACATCTTAGCTTTTGGTAACACCAACGGTCTTCAAAAGGTTGTGAGGAACCCTGCATGTCTTCGCTTCCTTTCGTTCCAGCCTAAGATCTACGCAAAAATGTATGCAGAAGAACAACTGCGCTGAGAAATGGCCATACTCAATAATAATGGCTGTCTGTAGAAAAACACAGTTGCTATAAGCAATTAAAACATGATTAGTCTCAAACTAAAATTGATGAAAGGAAAGGTTGGGATAGAGCCATAGAACAGAGTTGCAAGGACAACACTTGATGGATTTTCGAACATTTTCAGTTTACTATGGCATTATATCTTTTGGACATCCCTGTTTTAGTTTCAGTGAGTATTTTTTTCAAGGTAGTGTGGAAAACAATTATGAAACGGCAAAAACCAACAAATAAAAAATGCAGCTGGGTTTCTACTAAAGTAGACTAAAGTATGATGCCACAGGTACTGTCACAAAACCTCTCAAATGCATGTTGATTGGCTGTACTGGTAACTGTTAGTGACAACGTCAATCATTATTTGTCAGAAATGACCAAAAGCAAGCCCGAATTTTTTGTTTCAGCAAACATGAAATGAATGAATGTTGATAGGTGTGCAACTTTGGATGACAGGCAGGTAAGAGTGCCCGTAAAAATTTCCCCGACTGAGGCCACAAAACCGAAAAATTTTTAATGAATTTGCACAGGTATGAAATTCCACCTGACTGTGAAATTTAGAACAAAAGGTCAAAAGACTCTGGAGAACTTGGCATGAAAATTTCAGTAAAATGCGTGCAGGGGCAAAAAACGACTGAGTTGCCTTTCAGAGGACAACAGATGGCCAAAATTAATCCAGTCGCCAACTACAGTGTCTCGCATAGCTCTCATGTGGCATCATCATCATCATCAGCCTGACTATGCCCACTGCAAGGTGTAGTCAGTTAACCCTGACCTGTGCCAGCTGCAGCCACCCTGTCCCCATAAAGTTTTTAATCTCATCCGCCCACCTAACTTTCTTCCGTCCCCTGCTACGCTTGCCTTCTCTTGGAATCCAGTCCGGCCCTTCTTTGGGGCCTCCAACCTCATGCCGTCCCGAAAGTGAAAACTCTTTCATTTACTAGCTGATTGATTGGAATCTGTAGGAGTGTAGTGGTGGTCATCCCTGTCGCTCCTTTGCTATGGGGCGGCATGGAAAGACTGGGTGCTCCGTCAGACTATCCCACTGTTCTGTGCTGATGACACACATTGCTAGCCAGACTCCAGAGTTAAACGCTGGTATGCTATCCTCCCCCCACACACACACACACGGGCTGTCTTTTCTTTGATCCAGGAAAAGGAGGCGTGCCGGGCCATGATTGAGAGCTACCAGAAGGAGGCTGGCCCCGATTGGCCCCAAGCTGCTGCCAGGCAGGTTCAGTTCCTGGAGAATGTGCTGACCGACTACCGGCACTCGCTCGAACAGGTGGAAAAAGTCAATTCAGTGTGTGGACCAATGCGTTAACTGGCATATACAAGGTGGCTTGTTTGTTGTGTCCTGCAAGAGTACTGTACAGTAAAACCTCGACAATTCGAACTCTGCTAATTCAAAATCTCAGATAATGCGAAGAATTTTTTACTGGATAATTTGAAGTGGCGCCCTGCATCAAGCTGGTTAATTAGAAGTTCTGCTACAAGTTGGGGGGTAGACTTTCGCATGGCGGTATTTCTTCATCATCATCATCATCACCAGCCTGACTGCGCCCACTGCAGCGCAAAGGCATCTCCCATGTCTCTCCAATTAACCCTGTCCTTTGCCAGCTACGGCCACAGTAACCCTGCAAACTTGTTAATGTCATCCGCCCAAAGTTTGTCTTACAGTTTGTCCAGTAAGGCAGCAATTTCGTTTCCTGTGCAGTTTCTTTCGTGGGTCTCTTTTTTTTTTTGCTGCATTGGTTAATTTGAAAACCCGGTTAATTAGTATATATTTCGAGGTCCCAGTGACTTCGAATTAACAAGGTCTTACTGTAATTCAGTATAGTATCTACAATGCTGCTGTGGTCTCATTTACACGGGGCATCATCATACGCGTACCTAGTGCTGCACTTGGCATCGTCGTTATCATGGGCAGCTCGCATTTTGACTGTCTGTTTCAGTGTGTCGTGTGTCCTTGGCTCACAAAGTGAAAGAGATTGCGATGGTTAAGGGGGCAGCCTGGTCTTGAAAACAAAATTTTACTAAGGTAGTAATAATTATGAAATCTTCAGGAAACATGTATTTTTGCGTGCTGATTCTAAATATGTAATTTAATTTCATTTAAAACAATTTTTTTAGCACTTATGTAATTTTTATGCAGTTCTTTTGCGAAGAGCTTGGAAGAAAATTTGCTGTAGGAAAATCGCTGATATGTATGCCATTGGGTTCTCATGATACCAAGGAATGCAATAAGGGTAAAATTATCATCCTGGCTATCATAGAACTTGAGTTATAGGGTATTGAAGCTGCCAATTCAGAAACGAGAATACACACTTTTATTCGCATTTCTGAAGCGACAACTTTAAAACCCTATAACATAAGTTCTATGATAAGCAGGAAGACAATTTTACCCTTATTGCATTCCTTAGTATCAAGAGAAGCCAATGGCATACATATCAGCAAGTTTTCTGCAACAAAATTTTTTCAAAGCTCTTCACAAGATACATGCATAAAAATTACGTAAGTGCTCAACGAATTGTTTCACATGAAATTAAGTGAGATATTTAGAATCGGCACACAAAAATACATGTTCCCTGACGGTTTCTAAACTGTGACTTCATTAATAAAATTTTTCTTTTCAAGACCGGGCTCCCCTCTTAAGTTTGTGGCTTGACGGGAATAATTTAGCAAGTAGCGGATACCAGTGCTAAGTTTGGCCGTGAACTCTACAACATTCATGCTCAGCTTAACTCATGACTGGATCTTGTCACCGCTCATACTTTTGCTCCCGGTCACGAGCATGTTTGCAAGTGGCCACAGATGGCTGTCAGAAGGCACTCGTCTACCATGAAAAACCCGCGATAACATTCAGCTACTGCTGTGTGCCAACTGCATGTTGTTGCATAACATAAATTATGCATGTTATAGCACATGTTATAATTGTATAGTATTATAGTTAGCCGCTGTGGAGTCCTGTCAGCTGTGTCAAAGAGCGGCTGTTTGAGTCTGTAGCACATGGTAACCTGGGGCGGGCGGTGGTGGTGGTTGGGGTCACATGATTTTCATTCGGTAAACCAGCTGTATAGCAGCTACTCACTGTAGAAAATCTGGCTTAGCAAACACGACTCTGGGTTAAACTTGAATGCCATATTTACTCCCGTAATGAGTCCACTTGCATATTGAACCTCAACTCATAGCTACTCATGGCCATCCTGTAACTCAGTCAGGCTGCATTTTGGCTGTAAACAGTTACCCTTAGGGACTTCGAACCAAATGACACAGCTTCATGCAGTGACTGCACATCATTTCACGGCTGACTTAACCAGTCATTTCTGTCGTATGCAAACGTTCTGTTCAACTGTGCCTTGAGTTATTTATTATTAGCTTTGAGATGTGTGTGCTACGAACTCATTGCGCTGTTTTTTTATTGTTTTGTCATTTACTCTTCTCCTTGATCTTTTTCTTTTACGATGTCGTACTTAAGTCTCAAATATCGCTTTGCACAGCGTTGTTGATTTATACCAATTCTTATACTTCTGGCCTTCAAAAATAAATTTTATGGAATAAACCACTGCCACATGATCAGTGGATATGCAAGTTATGCCGTGGTTCCAGCTCGTTCAGTCCATTACTGTACACAAATATTCAATTGCTTCAGCACAAGTAATGTTCATTTTGGGTTGGCCTGAGGCCACAATTTGTTATGCATGTCGTAGCCATAACAACTGTTGCTCTCACTTTTTGAGAGGGGAAAAGGGTCTTAGAAAAACAGTATCACAGTAAGGAAGTCATAAGAGAACATTTTTCTTGGTGATTTTTTGCCTATGTTTATTCCTTATTTTGGCATTTAATTTCACGTAGAACAAGTCTTTGAGCACTTATCTTGTGTAGTACGTTATGTAAGTTTCTTGTTGAAAGCTTTTAAGAAATTTCGCTGCAGGTAACTCGCTGAAATGCGTGCCCTCGATTTCTCTTGACATCAAGGGATCGAGCAAGGAGGATAAAGTTATCATCCTGCCTTTCATAGAAATTGAATTATGTAGTATTGAAGTTGCCGCCCCAGAAACGAAAAAAAAATCTTTCTATTTGTGAAGTGGCTACTGCAAATCGAAGCACAGCACCATTAGCCTTGCTTTCATGCTCGTAGTGCACTCTGCTGTAACTGCACTGTTGCAAATTGAACTGTGCAGGCGGAAAAAGAGCTGGAAGAGCTGCGGAATCGAAGGATGCTGGAGTGCAGCTCAGCGAGTGTGGAAGTGCAAACTGACGAAGTCCAGTGAGTGGCCCTACTTGTCTCCTGTGTGAAATTTTTGCTCGTTCTTTTTTTGGCATTCTGAGTGCGCAGTTCACTTGGTGCAGAGTGTTGACATTACTGTTTCCCGTGTTCTTTTTTTTTTTGTAGGTTTGCTGACAGCCAGGCGGTGAGTGATTTCATGCGGCCTCTTCACATCTTCTGCACACTGTGGTTGTTCTGGCAGCTAGATTGGAATCAAGTGCAACTGCACATTCAGTTCTTTATGCATGGCTTCCTGCTGCGAGACATTAACCGTAATCCTTAGTTTTGCCTTGGCAAAGAGTAAACAGTGCTGGGCTAGGATGCTGTAGTGTTTTAATATTTCTTACTAGCTTGTCATGCCATGTGTACACTTCTGACGAGCCCCAACATTTGACAGTGCAACACGGGGGCAAAAGTGAGTGCAGCGCAAGACTCTTCCAACATCTGAACCTACTCATTGTTGACTTCATACTTGTTGTTCATTAGCACAGAGCACATATTTGGCCCCGTTAGAGTGTTTATTCTGCCCAAGGAAAGTAGAATTGTGTGGCTGCAATCTTTCCTGCTTGCCTCAACTCATTGCTCCAATCAGGGCATGCCCATGCAACTAATCACCGTTGTAGAGGCAAGTTAGGAGTGATGTGGGGTTGCGTCCTGCTCCAAGCACGAAGTCAACTGTGAAAAGGGGTGCGTTGGTTGCAGTCAATCCTCAAATAGCAAGCCCGTGGATCGAACACTGCAATCGGTTCAGCACAGATCAGGTGGTTCTCAGTGTGTGTCGCTGCAGGCCATGTTGAATACGCGTGCTGTGAGTGTTTGCTGAGCAGCGGATGGGACGCCTCCCCAGCAGGAGGACTGCGGCTTCCGGGTGGTGCACTTGGTGGACAATCCACTGGAGATCGCCTTCAGGCAGCGCGTCGAGAATGTCACCAAGCTGGAAGAGGAGATCGAGCGGCTACGGGCAAGGGTCAAGGTGATCTCGAGCGTTTTCTCCCGTTCGTTTCCTCCCGCGCCGCTCGAATGAGTGCCGCACCTGTTTCTCTTGTGTTGGGCTGAGGAAGGGGAATGGTAGTGGTGCACAGAGGTCTCGATTCATGCTGCAGGCAGTCCTAAAACGGTCTTCACACTTTTGAGGGGCAGAATGAATCAGTAGCATTGTATACCACAGCATTGCTGGCTGGGTAAGAATAGCTGAAGGACATTATGCAATCTAATCTTATTTAGTGAAATGCAATACAATTTAACAGTCTAATACAGGGAAACATCAATGCAGTCTAATAGTACACTTAATGTAGAAGAATAAAATTCAATGCTGTTCGATGCAAATTGGTCAGCCAATAAGCATTGATGCAAAAATATCACTGAAATGCGCAAACAGAAAGAGGAAATTGGCTACAGGACAAAAACAGTAAAGTTGGGGTAGAAAATGTGTATTACTTATTCGCTGAAATGGTTCATCACTGTTATGTGTGAGGTAGGATCAGGCTAGATGTCTGTTTTCTGTGCTTACGTTTTAATGAAATAGTAGAAAAAGCACTTGCCCTTTGCTCGAGGATTACTGTGCGATGACGGGTTGTATTTGTCTTAACGTGTAACTTTGTATTCAGGTGTCTCCGTGATGGTTCGGCACGTGTGCGTCAGATGAGCACACACAGCAGTGTCCTTGTGGCAGAGTTCATGCAGAGTACCTGCTGCTCTGCACTGGAAAAAAGAAAAAAGTGTTTGAACGACTAATCCTTATGTGGATTTACAGGGTTTCAGCACTGTTCAGTTGAACCTTTGGGAAAAGGGAGAGAAATGTGTGCTTTTTTTGCGAGCCAGAAATGACTGCCGCTGCTTTCCTGTTTACTGAGCTTTGTTGTGCTGGCAGGTGCTGGAGGAGTTTGGCTGCTCCCAGGATGTGACTGCTCAGGTGCAGCTCAAGTTGGACCAAGACGGTGCACTTCCCGACCGAAAGAGTGAGCCGCCTGTTTTTTTTTTGTTTCAACGCGACAGTGTTAAGGGTGCCATTCTGTAGAGAAATCTGGCAGCGATGTTGTGAGAGAAAAGGCAGTTGGCCCACCTGCCAACAAGGTGATGTCATTGCAACCTGTCCACCAGGTTGTGAGGCTGCGGAGTAAGGCGGCATTGAATCTGTGCATTACTGCCGGCAAGCACAGGTGCTTCACAGGCTGCAAGATCAACAAGGTCAATCAGTACGTGCGTGTGTGCTGACTGGGCAAAGCGCATCAAGTAGAAGACATGGTGGGCACGATACAAGGGAGGCGATTGAAGTAGATCTGCTACGCACGATCGGTGGTCACCGAACGGCAGCAGTTTTATAAGTAGAGTACCGCTCATGTGGTAAACCTTGCTGGCCCAGTCAGTCATGCGGAACTTGTCCTCTGCCCAATTGGGTCCCCACCTTCTGTGCTGCTACCGTGTGCAGGCAGCGCTCTGCGCTAGCTTCGTTGCCGCATGGGCTCAGGAATGACAGAACAGCGCCATCTGAGACTTGCGGGATCAAACATCTGTGAATTTTTGATAACACGCCGCTGACAGACAGCTGGCCTGACCGGATGTCACCTGGGAAGACTTCACTAGTGCAGATGATGATAGGGACGCCTCAGAGTCGCAGGCTGATGAAGCCATTTTTTGCAAAATGTGAGCGCTCCCCGACTGCAAGAGTCTGGCAGAAGGCTATGAGGAGGAGGCAGACCTACCACCAGCTGCCGTGGAGGTGTCAATGGCAGTCAGTTATATCACGTGCCCCTGAAAGCGTATTGTTGGCAGGAATGGTCTCGTTGAGGAGCACATGACAGTGTTGAAGAGTTTGGAAAGCTCCATGATCTATAAGTTCGCGACAATGAACTTCTGTGTGAAATAAGCACCACTTTTGTCTGAATTAAAATTTTTGGCTGTAATATGGGGAGCCCGCATACAACAAACTTCGGATACAACAAATGCAATCCGCACCTTCCTTTTGCAGAAATTTTTCGCTATGGTTAGAAGCCATTGGCTTGTGCAGCGTCATCGCCTCAGTGGTTGTGCTAACAGGAGGATTGCTGATTTGGCAGTGCTGCTGGGTGTACCTATGTCAGTGTTTCGATTGCACACTTGGTGTTGCAAGATTGCTGGCGGTCATACTATGAATGCACTAGCCAAGTGCAGGCCATCAGCCTTGAAGGACAGATGGCCCAAAGGCAGGGATTTCAGAGTGATCGCCCCTGACCAAGTTTGTGCTTTGCTCACCGCTGCAGCCCTGCAAGAGCAGCTGGCATCAGCAGAGGCCAAGAACAGGCGTCTGGTGGATGCATTTCGCCGCACCAGCCAGGACTTCCGGCAAGGCTGTTACACACTAACCGGTTACCGGATAGACGTGCTGAGTCAGGGCCACTACAAGCTGACGCACAAGTATGCAGACTCTCCCGATGACTACCTGCTTTTCCAGGTAAGCTGTGGAATCGCACCAGGCTCATACCGCCTGACCTGGCTGCTTCACTAGATAGTGATCATAGCTGCAGTCATGCTGCGACTGATGTCAGGGGTGTTTCTGGAGCCAGTAAAGTAAAATAGTGATGCTTAAGTCAGCTTTACTCTTGGTGTGTTCCATGGAAGCATGCAGACTGCTGTCTAAGAAGGTCTCATTGCACAAGCTCAGTAACTGTTGGCGAGGTTTTCGTTCTTTTTTTTTAAGCAACTGTGCACCAAACAGGGCGATCTCTCATTAACTTAATTCCCAGAAGTTTCATAATCCTTGGTACCGAAGATGCGACGACAGTAACTGTGCATAGTGTTCATCTTTGCGCACTATTCAAGAAACATCGACAACTGATGTGCAAAGTGGCATCTGAACTTTTTAACAGCTCTAACTGACAAAGAAAAGGTGTTTCTGTGCTGTGCATAAAGCAGATCAGCAAAAACTTGACTTGGGTTTTCAATAAATGCTGCTGTCTTGCTGTCAATAATTTGACCGAAAATTTTCGTTATGACTGAAATGTCACGCCTCTGTGAGGCGGCGCAGAGGTGTAGCTTCTGAGCATGCTCCGGCAGTGGGGAGGGTGACATTTACTCAGCCAGGACAAACGATCCCCTCTCCCCACCTTTCTAAGTGGGGAGGGGGGAAGGTCCCCCTCAGATCCCGGCTGCCCCTTGTGAATGACAGTTGCCTGTGCTGTTAGCGTGCAGTTTAGACGGTATTAGTGACGTCACCCTTGGACCTTAGCTGCCTGTGTGAATGCAGCTTGGGGAATAGGGAGCCTCAGATAACTTGGTTACATCATGTGCATACCTGCGCACCAGGCTTTCCTGTGTGAAGAATACCACTTAACCCTTGAAGACGCTTTGTACAGAACTGTGTACATTTATGTACAGCTTCCTATGTGGGTGTGCTGCACCTACTAGCAGTTATTTCTATCTTTCAGGTGACTTTAACATCCCTCGTGTAACAAATGAGATGATTTTTTTTATTCCATGTAGCAAACACAGTAATTAATATTTCGCAGAATATTGAGCGGGTAGCATGTTGCCTGCCATTTTTATGCGATATATTTTGTCACCAGTACCAACACCATCTTTTTTTCCCCCGCAAGTTCAAGCATACTGTACATCTTCAATGCAGAAATTGATTCTGCAATCCTTCGGGTGTTTGTGTGACAAGTCTTGACGTTTGGCCTTGTCATTTTCATCAGTTATAACACTGTACGAAATTTCGCACATCCTTGTGAAAAATTAGCCGCTGGCATTTGGCTCTGGAAAACTAACAAATGATGTTTTTTGAGGCCTGGACACTGTTTAGGCGGAAACATATTTGTTTTCGATGGAAACAAAAAAATGGTGCCTGAAAGGGTCAACTGTCCGCTTGTTACCGTGCATCACACGCTGTCGTGTGTGGTTGCTCATTCATCCGTGCTGTCTCTCCCTACGACATCAATAGTGGCGAGAGCTTTCGGACCAATCACTATTATCTGTTCTTTTCCTGTTCCTTCCTCACCCTTCATGCTTGCAGCACTGACAGCTACGATGCCATACAACCGGTAAACATGGCTTTAACAGCTGTTGCTGGTAAAGCCCAAGTACTGAGTGTTTGATGCTTGCTAAAGTACTCCTACAAATTGAAATTAGCCTGAAGCTTTCCACTCTACTGTGTCCTTCATAGGTAGATGTAGCTCTGTAAGAAGGGAGGGAAAATTGCAAAAGGAACATTAGACAGTCGATGTAGACACCATAGCAGGCAACATGAATGCTATCACATTTTCTCCTTTGAGAATGTGGTTAAGAAGGCATGCAAGTTTTTTTTCCCCCTTTTTATTTGTGTGATAGAGAGGAGGTTGTTTCTGTTTCAGTGTGCCATGACTGCAGAGATTCCGTCTTTACCCTCATGTAGAGTAACATGCCAGATTAACTACCAGGTCTCCTGTAATCATTAAAATGTGTCTCTCTCTCTCTCTCTCTCTGGCGGACCCATCTTTCAGAACACGCAGGAGAACATGAATGTCCTGGAGACAGATTACATGCGCCAACTGGATGGGCTGGCGAGCACATACCTCGAGAAGTACAACAGCATCCCAGCCTTTCTGGGCGCTCTGACCCTGAAGCTCTTCAGCGAGCAAAACGACCTGGAAGAATCACAGCTATGAAGCAGGTTTGCTACTTTTCAAAACATCTTTGTGCTGCTGAGGCCAGCATTCTACAGTCAACTGCTCCTCGTCTGCGAGCATTTGTTGAGCATTCGAATATCGCAGCTTTCACAGGGCACTAAATGTAACCCTTACTTTCTACATTGCAGTGCCATCTGTCCTCAATTCAATTCATTACTTCTTCTAGAAATAATGCATCCTGGAAAGAGTCTAGGGCTAAAAGCTGTCTCGACAGCTCGACTAAGCCCCTTACCCCTTCCACAAGGCAGCCGTGGTTTGCATGACAGGTTCTGCTGATATTAAGAGACATCGAGAGTGTGAAAGAAAGACAGTAAATTATACAGTAGGGCAAGTACACAGAATTAAATGAAACACATATGATTTCAAAATGAGGCTGTAATGCCAGTACTAATATTTGTACACTCACAATACCAGCAAAGCAAGTAAACCGAACAACGTCAAGAAGAATTAGAATATACATACATATTCAAGAAAAGACGCTTCAAAAAGAAAAGTCAAGGCTTCCATTACCTCGACGACAGTGGCATACATCTTGTGCCACTGCGGTGGCTCAGTGGTTATGGCGCTTCGCTGCCAACCCGAAAGATGTGGGCTCAAAGCCGGCCGCGGCAGTCGGGTTTTGATAGGTGAAATTCTAGAGCCAGTTTACTGTGCGATGTCAGTGCAAGAGAAGCCCAGGTGGTCGAAATTTCCGGAGCACTCCGCTACAGGCTCTTCAAGTCTGAATTGTTGGAGTCTGAAAGATTGGTTGGCTACTGTATAGCGCTCATTCTTATTCGTGAAGTGCAGTAGATGAACTCCAGGCGAAATTGCCCAAAAAGTATCCACTTTTTGGAGCATAGCATGTGATAACCATTGGCGCCAGCTGGACTTCCTTCACAAATTTTAAATATAAATTCCTGCCAAAACCACAGGTTATACACTTGCTGGTTTCATCATAAGAAGAGATCTACAAGAATGTGCAAATACTTTTATACTCTTCTCCAGCAGTAAACTGTCCCTTTAATGTAGCATTGCAACGATTTTTTTTTTTTCCTTTTCCAGCTGACTGCAGTCTTCATTACAGTCCCAGGCATACTCCATCTGCGATTAACGTTGCTCATCAGAGCCTTGGTTAAAAACCATGCAACTTCTGCTTTGAACCTTTTATCCGTGAGACAAGCATTTATTTGTACACAGATCGTTACCAAATATATACAATTCTGGTTGCTTTATGTCCATCCGTTGGCTTTGTACCATCAAATACAAGTACATAAATATTTTGTTCAGTTTGCAGTGTCGATGCTTTCGCTGCATTAATTGATGTGCCGCACTGTAGAGAAACGCGTGGGGATTCCTAGCACAGCTGGCTTGAACAAAGACCTGGCCACCTGAAAAGCAAAAAGAAAAAGTCGATTGCATTAAGGGGGGACATGGCTTTCAGTCAGAAATAATTTTATGACTACCTTCACAAAATTTAGTATCTTATACACATTTTTCATCTGAATTTTGTGAAAAGGCTGCAAAGTTATGAAAATGTGGCAGAACGCTGGTTCAACATTCATTGCATTCCTATTGATGTGCTACAGGTTAAGACCAGGCTTGTGCAAATAGTGATTTTTTAGTTGAAAGCGAATAGTATAAGTAATTTCCTTCGAATAATTTCGAAGCGAATATTTCGAATACTTCTGGGACAGATACGTTTGAACATCACAATAGCCTTTCTTAAAATCATGTATTTTCCGAACAGACAAGGCCATTACATGAGAAAAACTTTGTCGCACTCATTAAAAAACTGCGTCGACTTTCTGCAAAAATGGCCATCGAATTTTGGGGGAGCCGACCTACATTCGGCGCCGACGTAATTGTGGGGTACGAGACCTAACTATGGGGCCTGCAACTACCGTTCTTAACTGCGGCGGCATCGTCGTGCAGCTGTTGCTTTTAAGCGGTGACTCCATAACACCTGCTAGGCGTACGCATTGCACGCCCAACGTCACCCAACGACAGACGATGGAAAGGGACGTGCTTGTTTAGCGAATTTCACATGGAGAAGAGGAGCTGCAGTCAGTTCAGACTCGTGCTGCACGTCCAAGGAAGCCATGCAATGCGCATGCTCACATCGCCCTGACGACGCCATAAGGCACCAGGCGCTGGCAGGCTGTTTGCATGTTCGCCCCTTCGGGACCAATCAGCATGTGCACACTGGCGGTGCGCGGAAGCAAATCGCATAATGCTAAATCTCTCTGTTGACGTATGCCGCTGTACTGGTTACGGCGCATGCACACCGCCAATAGCACGGCCATATACACCTGGCAGGTACAGATCTGGGCGCCGTGCTTCTGCCTGCTCCCGTCTGTTGCCACAAGCATGTCCAGGCCGGCTCTGGAATATGCTTGGGAGCGCAAGCACACGAAGCAAAGTCGGGGCTTTGGTTGCGCGCGCGCTGCGGTGTCAAACTGGACGTGGTACGCTGAACATTATTCGCTCAAGACAAATATTTCGAAATCTTGAAGACCAAAGTTACCGGCTCTGGCATATGCGCGGGAGCGCAAGCACACGAAGCGGAGTCGGGGCTTTGGTTGCGCGCGCGCTGCGGTGTCAAACTGGACGTGGTAAGCTGAACATTATTCGCTCAAGACAAATATTTCGAAATCTTGAAGACCAAAGTTAAGACAGGATTTTTTCCGCAAAGCACAAATTTTGGTTTTTAATTTTTGCGATGCAGTGTCCATTGGCGAATCTAGAGTGAGAAGAAAATTTTATGCAAGAAACTTATAATTCACATATTTGAAAAACAAAGACACCTTGACCTACACTATAAGTTACGTAAAACAAACAAGGTCAAAATAGATAAAACAGCGGTGAAGAAATCTGCTACACAAGGTGGGTACAGGAAGTGTACCTGCTAACATTAAATGATTAGCCTGTGGACCTGCTAGCGTTCCATTAAAAAAAACTTTCTGCTCATTAATTTATTACAAAACAGCATAAATTGTTCAGTTTCAGTTCTATTCACCAAGAAAAGTAACTCCAAGTGCAGCTTGCATTTCAGTGCGAAAACTGTCTATTTTAAGATACATTGAGCTGAACTTAGGTGAAAGCAATTTTACTGGGAGTGAAATGTCGCAGCTGAGAGCAAATAAATGAATAACTCTGTAAAACCTGAAAGAGGTGGTGGTGCCCGCACACCTACTCGTGCTTTCGCCGATGATGAAGTCTCGCGAGAGGGTCATGATTCCTCTGCTGGTGCAACTTCAGCATCAGCGAGTGCCACTGATAACAGCGCCACCACTCGATAGCACTTCCACTCTGGCTACAGTCGTGGTCGTCTGCAAACTTCTGGCGTACCATGTGCATGCTTGCAAGCTTAGCCTGCTCTGGAAAACTTCCAAGCATGACCAGAGACAAAGGTTTGTACTAAACCATGACTGTGGCCAGAGTGGGAGCGCTATCTAGTGGTGGCGCTGTTATCAATGGCACTCGTAGGTACTGAGGTGGCACCAGCAGAGGAGACATATCCCTCTCGCAAGATTAGAACTTTCGGGCGCAACTATCAGGTGCAACTATCAGGTGCACAAAACGGCAGTTCATGCTTACCGCGAGAGGGCCAGCAGTTAGATGCCGTCCACAGTGTTGGCCAAGTGCGTTGAGCGATGGTCGTACATGGCATAGACGCGGCCATCTTCCTGTGATAGGGCCAGCACATTGCCAGGCCACTTGTAGAGGGTCTCTATGTTGTGCAAGCAGCTACTCAGGAACGCCCGCTTTCCCTGCGGCAGCAATCAAGCTATAATCAACTCACATGACGGCTGTAGAAAAGTTCATTACAATGAGATTGATGAAATGGTAAGCCTGCACAATATTTGATGTGGTTGTACAGTTTTGTTTGGGACTCCATCAAGCAGTGTAGACCAGTTTACCCAAGGATAGGAAGGCACTGTTGTATAGGCTACCTCTATGGGACAAGTTTAGCAGCATTTATATGGTTTGCAGTAAGGTTTGGCGACGTCAGGAGAGCACTGTTATAAACGAGATGCTGCTGGTAGTTGAAGCCATGGATCAAGGTAATATTTAACCTTTTGACACGCTATGGACACAATGTGCACGAAGCGACCTCTCAGTTTTTTCTGAGAGTGTGTTATACCAAGAAGTGATCTCTTTGCGTGATGTGAATCTCACATCGTCATGTCACACGTAAGGTGGGTTTTATGCCATATAGCGAACGCAGTAAATATTTCACGAGACATTGAGCTGGGTAGCACGACGCCCACCATGTTTATGCATATTTTGTGTCCGGCAATATCATGAATTTCTTTTGAACCGTGATGTGCATCTTCGAAACAGTAGTTGATTCCATGATCCTTCAATCGTTTACTTGATGGTCATCATCGTCGTCAGCCTGACTACGCCCACCGCATGGCAAAGGCCTCTCCCATGCCTCTCCACCTAACTCTGTCTTTTGCCAGCTGTGGCCACCGTAACCCCCGCAAACTTCTTAATCTCATCCGCCCACCTAACTCTCTGCCGACCCCTGCTACACTTGCCTTCTCTTGTAATCCACTCCGTTACCCTTAAGGGCCAGCTGTTATCTTGCCTTCGCATTACATGCCCGGCCAACTTTAATATTAATTTACTTGATAAGTCGTGGAATTTCAGTGTTATGTGGGACAGTTACTGCCTCATTTCTTTTCCTCAAAAACCAAAAAAAATCCCTCACTTATGACACTTATGAGACTAAATTTCGTACATCCCAGCAAAATTTAACTGTTGGCATTTTGCGTAGGAAAACTAACAAATTGTCTTTCTTGAGGAAACAAAAAAATGACGTCTGAAAGCGTTAAGCTGCAGATGTGCTCTTCGGCTAAATAGAGAGCCTTTGGCTGCCAAGTTTTCTCTCGCTGATGTGTATGACTGGCAGTGGCTGGGCGCTCAAGTTGATGCTGATGGGAGGAGCTGGTGGCAATAAAAAAAAATTAGGGAGGTGGTGCTGACGACAGAACTGTCGGCTACAAAGCGGATTCCTGTTGAGGTCACTTCTGACAAGAAGAGGCTCTTGAAGCAGCATGCGTGGACTTTCGCACATGCCTGGTGCAGTTAGTGTTAGTCTTTTAGTAAGTGTCGGGCCTCGTTACCTTTACAGAGTCCCATTTAAACTCGGACTAGGCGGCACTTCACACAGTATTGCGACCTTAGCACTTTTCATTTGGGTGCTGGCAGCAGTTTCTGAATGGTGCATAATTGCGAATAGAGGAAAGAAAGACCACTGAGTCATTTGTGTCCGTTGTGTTCAATTACTAACTGGTCCAGCTCAGACTGTTGCCTCTTTTTACTGCACCAACAGTAAAGCCCACAATTCCGCTAAAGTGCACTGTGTGGGCGTTGTGACTGGAGGGTTTTGTAAGCGAAGCAAAGGGGTTCAAGAGGGAGAGGAAACTCGCTGCATGGCACCCCTAGCGGGCACGAGAGGAACTATAATTGGAAGAGGAACTATAACTCAAGTCTGCTGTGGAGTTCTGTCCACATTCAAGACCGCCGAACAGAATTCCTGCGTGACAAAAGGAGACCGTCGTAAAAACTTCTCTTGTTACCTAAACAAGAATATAAATCACGAGATGAAAATATTAAGTTCAAACCCGCTGGGCGCTTGGCTAACCGAGCCGGAGTACCAGGGATTGAACCCAACCGCAGCGGCCCCGGTTCGATGGAGGCGAAACGCAAAAGGCGCCCGTGTGCTGTGCGATGTCAGTGCATGTTAAAGTTCCCCAGGTGATCTAAATTACACTGGAGACCTCCACTACGGTACCTCTTCCTCTCTTTCGTTCACTCCCACCTTCCTCCCTTCTTTCACGGCATGGTTGGGAAGTCAGTGAGGGCAAGAGGGTTCGAGCCACCGTGCCATTCCTACTCACAATGCTTTATCCGTCCTCACGAAATGGCCCCTTTCTGCTGCTGACTGGCGATGCTTAACTGAAAACTGTCTCGGGAGCCCATAGCTCCATGCCGTCGCGGTGGCTCAGTGGTTATGGCGCTCGGCTGCTGACCCGAAAGATGCGGGTTCGATCCTGGCCGCGACGGTCGAATTTTGATGGAATTCTGTACGCTCGTGTACTCTGCGATGTCAGTGCACGTTAAAGTACCCCAGGTGGTCGAAATTTCCGGAGCCTTTCACTATGGCGTCCCTCATAGCCTGAGTCGCTTTGGGACTTTAAAACCCTCTAACCTAACCTAACCATTCCCTACACGACCGAGGGGCCTGTGATTCTGCTCACGTAGTCTATGGTCGACTCGACGAGCAGGGTGTCGGGCACGAGCTGATGGTGCACCCGATACCAGTCCACGGCCTCCTTGAGCGTCCGCTTCATCTTCAGCACTCGGAGCAGCACCTGCAGTACGGCACAGGTACTTTGTTAGTTCGCTCTTCCGAGACTGCATATATGGCCATGTTCGTGCTCTCTTCTGAGGCTGTATAGGAAGGTATTGGCGAATGCCTATTGCCGCAAGTAGTGTTGTACTGTGTTTTATATTTTAGTGCTTATTTTCAGCAAATACAGGCGAACGTTGTCTGGGGCTCGCGGCGAACCGGAAGCCGAACAGTCCGAAACATTCCGTCTGGATGGTATTCGGGTTATCGCCAGTGGCACATTTGTTACTGCTATTCCCTCTGCACATCGCTTTGAAGCCGCGGTGCCAGGACGACGCGACGGAAAGGTGGGAGGACGTTTACGCTTGCAAGGTTGTGTTTGTATGCGCCCTAATTCTAGCTTGAGGCTGAACAGCGAGCAGAAAGAAGAGCGCTTAATAGTCTGCGCTGTACCAGGTTGTACAGATACATACATATACGCCACCTCTTTCTTCTTTCACTCCCACCTTCCCTCACGATGCAGTTGAGGTGTCCACCGAGAAGTGAGACAGTTACCATTCCTTTCATTTCTTGATAACCAATCATCTTCACTATATAAAAATATATACTAGCCGATGTGGCTTAGTGCTTAGGGTGCTCTGCTCCTGAGCCGGAGTATACCTGCGTTCGAACCCGGGCGCATTTCGATGACAAAAGGCGCCCGTGTGTTGTGGGATGCCAATTATTCCTTGGTCGAATTATTCGGAATTATTCAGGAGCCGTCCACTGCGGCACCTCTTTCTCCCTTTCTTCTTTCGCTCCGGTCATTTATTCCTTTGGTTGAGGTGTCTATCGATGTGCGAGACTGTGCCAAGACTGTGCCATTTCGTTTCCTCAAAAACCAATTTTTTTTCACTATAGTATATATAGCACACCTAGAATTCTCGACGTGGCCTCTCTAATGCTTTCGCATTAAAATTGGTATATACACAGCCGGTTTCTCATATTGTCCATAGTGTCTTCTCATAGTGTCCTTTCAGGACACACCACAGTAGCTCAGTGGCTTTAGCGTTTGGCTGCTGATTCCGACGTGGCGGAATAAAATCCCGGCCGCATTTAAAGGGGGTCAAAATGCAAAAGGTGCCCATGAACTGTGCGATGTCAGTGTACGGTAATTAAAGAGCTCCAGGTGATCTAAACTGATTAGGAGTCCACTACGGCTTGCGCATAGCCCTTGTGTCGCTACGAATAAGCCTGCATGGGAGTTAAAAGGGAGTAAGCTGTCCTCTAGTGCAATGCCTTTTAGGGGCGGAGTGTGCTGCTCAAGAGTCGAGGTAGATTTCGATCACTAAATATACGGAATGCTTAGTCTTGTCAACGGAGGTGTATTTCCACTGAGAGCATAGTAATGAGAGGAGGCTTTTAAGTGCAGCACCGGAGGTCCAGAGCCTAGCAAACAGAGGAGGTGGAAACCTCGATTAAAACCTTCGTATAACTGCTAGAACTTCGCATGTCTTGAAGAGGGAATTTGTTTCCATTGCCAACCATAAGTATTCCGCATTTTCAGCTATAGAAATCTATCGCAGAGCTTAGGCAGCATTCTCTGCCCATTAAAGGGAGCACGCTAGTGGGCTTCTTACTCCTTTCGTGTTTAGAGTATGCTCCACCATATGCGGCCTGCGTAGCCCCGCTCCCCTGGGGCGGAGAAGTGCCAGCGATAGCTGCGCCGTAGCCTCTATTTCCATGCTCCTATGCGCGCCGCGCTCGAAAAGACAAAAAAAGCTACGAGACGCCAGTTCGGCTTGGCGTTCGAGAATGGTCAGTCTATGAGGATCAACTATGGCAGGCCGCGGTTCTCGTCTTTTGCGACAGTGGTAAGAAACTGTAGTGCCTATCGTGGTCATGATTAGCTGGAAGCATATCGCATTCTAAGACGGCTCCCTCTCGAGGACGTTGGCTGTTAGACTGGCGCGTGTTCCCCTAATGGTCCGATGTGTCGAGCGGAAATGTTGGTACGGGAGGCTCTTTCAGTCTCCCTCGTGCTTTTTCCTGTGTGTGTCTTTTGTGCGCAATTCGTACCTACAACAGTATGCACCAACTCGCCCAACAAGAAGTTCTTCTTGGTACGGGAACCGTGCGGCAGCGTTCGCTAGAACGCTTGCACAGCGATGGATCTGTGCGGCCACGGACTGTTCAGCCGGCGGTAAGAGGTCAAGGTCGTATTTAGCTAGGGGCTAAATACGACCTTGACGACGCAAAGGCCTTCTCATCTTCTCGCCCGCAAGCGCATCGTCCCGGCGCCGCGGCTTCTGAGCGATGTGGAGAGTAAATCACAGTAAAAACGCGCGTGTTGCCGCCAGTAACGTGGATGCCGTTCGGACGGCATGTTCGGCCTGAGGCCCGCCGCGATTCCCGGACGATGTTTGCCCGAATCTGTCGAGAATGGGTGATAATAATAATTGGTTTTGGGGGAAAGTAAATGGCGCAGTATCTGTCTCATATATCGTTGGACACCTGAACCGCGCCATAAGGGAAGGGATGAAGGAGGGAGTGAAGGAAGAAATAGGTGCCGTAGTGGAGGGCAACGGAATAATTTCGACCACCTGGGGATCTTTAACGTGCACTGACATCGCACAGCACACGGGCGCCTTAGCGTTTTTCCTCCATAAAAACGCAGCCGCCGCATGCAGTCGGGTTCGAACCCGGGAACTCCGGATCAGTAGTCGAGCGCCCTAACCACTGAGCCACCGCGGCGGGTCGAGAATGGGTGCTGAAAAGAATTTTATGCTTACAGCCGCCCGCTCTCACAAAAATCCCTTAGGGCCGCCGCGGTGGCTGAGTGGTTATGGTGCTCGACTGCTGGCCCGAAAGACTCGGTTTCGATCCCGGCCGCGGCGGTTGAATTTCGATGGAGGCGAAATTCTAGAGGCCTGTGTGCTGTGCGATGTCAGTGCACTTAAAGAACCTCAGGTGGTCGAAATTCCCGGAGCCCTTCACTACAGCGTCTCTCATAGCCTGAGTCGCTTTGGGACGTTAAACCCCCATAAACCAAACCAAAAATCCCTTAGGTATAAACAGTTCATACACTTGTATCTATAAAGTCCATTGACTTTCTTTAGAAAAGTTCTATAGAATAGTCTATAGCCAATACAAACCTACGGACAGTCTATAGACTACGAAAGTAAATATCTATAGAGCTTTTCACAAACAAGGTCCACGGGCGCCGCCATATTGAGCACTGGACTTCGCAAGTAGTACAGGAAAGAGTTGAGGACTTAGCTCCCCCGCGTTCTCCCCTCAGCTCAGAAAATGGTGTTCCAAAGAGCCGTGAATAGGTCTGCAGGCAGGCAATAGAGTCTATAACAAGTCTATAGATAATTTATAGGTTCATGGCCATACACTTTTAGTAGACTTCCTATAGGCAATCTGTAGACAATGAATTGACAAAAGGAAAATCTCTAGGAAGGCAATAGTCTATAGACAGTCAATAGGCTTGTTATAGACTCTATTGCCATCCTATAGATATTTACTTTTGCCAATTCATAGTCTATAGACTGAACATTTTCATAAGTGCATAGCGGCGTGAGCTGACCTGCGCGGTGCCGGTGATGGCTTTTCCCCCGCCCGTGCCAACGGCGGCAGCCAGGAACTTTCCGTTTCGGAAGAGGAACACGGGCGCCAGCGACGAGACGGGTCGCCGGTTGGGCTCCAGCTGGTTGAGCGACCGAGACCCAGGGAAGCCCCACACGTTGGTCTGGCCCGGAATGTCGAAGTCGTTCATCACGTTGTTGAAGATGATGCCCGTCAGCTCGGACATCACCGCCGAGCCGAAGCTGCAAGCGCCCCGTATACAGTTGGACGTGCTACATCCGAGAAGGGCCGTTCTTGGGCTGTCATCAACGCATGCATTCAGATAGTACAGCCTGTGTCAAAACGATCTGTAGCAGGGCAGTTGCAGTACCCCAGCAGCTGCGAATCCCTGGAGGGTGATAATAATAATTGGTTTTTGGGGAAAGGAAATGGCGCAGTATCTGTCTCATATATCGTTGGACACCTGAACCGCGCCGTAAGGGAAGGGTGAAGTGGCCGCTTTTCGTCACCCCAGCACAGCGCGCAGCTTTAGGTGTGTCGAGGCATCTCGAACCCTGAAACGTCCCGCATGAGCAGCGAACGTGGGATTATGGGAAACGGAGCCCCTATGATGTGCACTGATTGATAGAAAGTCCTATTCCGAAATGGAAGACACAAGGCCGCTGTAAGGGGGGAGGGGGGGATAGAACGCTATAGTCGCATGTCGAGGTCCGAGTCGGTGTACTGTTCATTTTGCTATGGCTGGACCCAATCAGAGGTGTCATACAATATGCCGGAATCCGTATCCTCGTTTTACGGAGAGGGGCGTTTTCTTTCGTACATAGTTCACAAATGATTTACATTTGATGCGTATGACGTCATACGGTGTGCACATGAATTTAGGTTTTCCTCATTGTCCGTAAATTCATGTGGTTTTCCTCATTGTCCGACCCGCCGCGGTGGCTCAGTGGTTAGGGCGCTCGACTACTGATCCGGAGTTCCCGGGTTCGAACCCGACCGCGGCGGCTGCGTTTTTATGGAGGCAAAACGCTAAGGCGCCCATGTGCTGTGCGATGTCAGTGCACGTTAAAGATCCCCAGGTGGTCGAAGTTATTCCGGAGCCCTCCACTACGGCACCTCTTCTTTCACTCCCTCCCTTATGCCTTCCCATACGGCGTGGTTCAGGTGTCCAACGATATATGAGACAGATACTGCGCCATTTCCTTTCCCCCAAAAAAAACATTATTAGTATTATCATTGTCCATATGGACTCCGTACGTTCCATGTGGTTTCCGTATGAGCTGTACCGAATGATGGGAATCGTCATGTGGAACTTTTCACTAGAGTGTGTTAGGCTTGACATCGAAGAGTGGGGGCAGGACACTTGACAAAAACTGCGCGTTCAATGCTTCGCGTCCAACCGCATGATGACTGGTAGGAAATTAAAATCCGCACTGCATAGCTCGCGTGTCGCTCACATCGAGTTGATGGACGAGACAAGGCCGACGACGTCGCCGTTGGGTGCCGACAGCAGGATGGGCGCCGTGCCCTCGGTCGTGTCGGCGCTGAACTCTTCGGCGTACTGCGATGGGGGCAGCACGGTAGTCCGTCTGATGCGCTTCGCTAGACCGCTGGTGTACGCCCGGTCCGTCAGCGTCATCAGCACCTGCAGCGGGATAATAATAATAATAATTGGTTTTTTTGGGGGGAAAGGAAATGGCGCAGTATCTGTCTCATATAATAATGGTTTTTGGGGAAAGGAAATGGCGCAGTATATCTGTCTCATATATCGTTGGACACCTGAACCGCGCCGTAAGGGAAGGGGGTAAAGGAGGGAGTGAAAGAAGAAAGGAAGGAGAGGTGCTGTAGTGGAGGGCTCCGGAATAATTTCGACCACCCGGGGATCTTTAACGTGCACTGGCATCGCACAGCACACGGGCGCCTTAGCGTTTTTCCTCCACAAAAACGCAGCCGCCGCGGTCGGGTTCGAACCCGGGACTCCGGATCAGTAGTCGAGCGCCCTAACCACTGAGCCACCGCGGCGGGGAGTAAACATTCTCCGGTTGGAGATTCCTCCGCTCTTCCTATACCCTCCTCCTTCCGCGGTAACCATCTTCAGGAACAATCCGCCTGTTAGACATTTCTCCGCTTACGTCATATACCTTGCTCTTTGCAATACCGCACTCCGAGTGGTTCCCATGGCAACCCAGCGGTTGCGTCGACTGTGACGCGAAACCCTAGAACGGGTTCCTAACATCTCTCGCTGTAAAATCCGAAAGCCGGTATCACGGGCCGGTTGTTTGTATCTTTCCTCGCGCTGAAGAAAAATCTATACGCGCGGGAAAAGCGCGCACCTTGTGGTCGGTTTCGTTGTAGTCTCCAAACCAGCTGCGCCGTCCGAAGCCAAACTTGAACGCCTCGGCCAGCACGTGCAGGAAGGAAGCGTCGTCGTGTAGCTCCCGGCTCTGGTACCACTGCTCCACGATGCCTGCGGGGAGTAACACCGTCGCTTATGAGGAAAGGAAAGGCGCCGTGTGAGTGTGCACCTAAACCACGCCATCATGGCGGGGACGAAAGGTGGAAGAGGTGTTGTAATAATAATAATTGGTTTTTGGGGAAAGGAAATGGCGCAGTGTCTGTCTCATATATCGTTGGACACCTGAACCGCGCCGTAAGGGAAGGGATAAAGGAGGGAGTGAAAGAAGAAAGAAGAGGTGCCGTAGTGGAGGGCTCCGGAATAATTTCGACCACCTGGGGATCTTTAACGTGCACTGACCTCGCACAGCACACGGGCGCCTTAGCGTTTTGGAAGAGGCGTTGTATAGTTCAGGATTTCGTCTCTCATATTTCGGTGTACACCCGAACCGCGCCGTAAAGAAGGGATAAAGGAGGGAGTGAATGAAGAAAGAAGCACCGCTGTGGAGATATCCGGAATAATTTCGAGCACCTGCTGTGCGATGCGATTGCATCGTCAGTGCGCATGCGAAGATTGCCTTGAGGGCACCAGATGGCGCCAGGTACCCGGCAGCTGCGCGCGCGCCAGCCGCATTGGGACCAATCAGCGCACACTATGCTAAATGTGTTTAATATTGTACATAAGCACGGGAAATGCGCAAAAAAGGGGAAATTCGCCCGTCCTTGTGCACCCGCCGCGGTGGCTCAGTGGTTAGGGCACTCGGCTACTGATCCGGAGTACCCGGTTTCGAACCCGACCGCGGCGGCCGCGTTTCGATGGAGGCGAAACGCAAAGGCGCCCGTGTGCTGTGCGATGTCAGTGCATGTTAAAGTTCACAGGTGGTCAGAATTATTCCGGAGCCCTCCAGTACGGCACCTCATTCTTCCTTTCTTCTCTCAGCCCCTCTTTTATCCCTTCCCTTACGGCGCTTTTCAGTGTCTGCTGAGGTGAGACACATACTGAGCCATTTCCTTTCCCCAAAAACCAATTTTCGATTTTCGTCCCCGGGTTCGAACCCGACCGCGGCGGCTGCGTTTCTATGAAGGAAAAACGCTAAGGTGCCCGTGTGCTGTGCGATGTCAGTGCACGTTAAAGGTCCCCAGGTGGTCGAAATTATTCCGGAGCCCTCCACTACGGCACCTCCTTCTTCCCTTCTTTCACTCCCTCCCTTGTCCCTTCCTTTACGGCGCGGTTCAGGTGTCCAACGATATATGAGACAGATACAGCGCCATTTCCTTTCCCCCAAAACCAATTATTATTATTATTTTCGTCCTTGTGCTCTGCTTGTACGTTTCTTTTTTTTGCCACTTCCCTCGATTAAGTACGTACGCCCCACTCTCCCAACAACGTGCACTCTTAAATCGTGTTTAATGTTACCGAATATGGCGGCCGTGATGGCGCCCGTGGTGGGCGGCGGTGACGTGACCAGGGTGATGTTGTCCTGCAGTTCCATAGTCACAGCCGGCAGGGCCCTCGCCTCGTAGCTTTTCACGTCCTGTATTTTCATCAGCGACCCTGGAGGATAAGAGGGTGACGTGCTCACTCAACGGATCGATATGCGCGCCAGTGTGTGGCGTGTCATTCCTGCAGAGTCGAGCTGTGGGCGAACCGGAACCTTTGCCACACTTCTTGAAATGCATGCAGGTGGCCCCGCATGAGGCAGCGGCTTATTCGAGGGTGACAGAACAGCGCAGAACAACGACAATAGCGCTTGTCTCTTGTCGTTGGCTCTGCTGTACAGGTACCATGGCAGGTACCTTGACAGCAGTAAACGGTACGCTCCCCGGTTCTGCGGTGTCGTTGGTGTTGGCGGCGTAACACGCAAGAGAAACGAGAGCAAATGGCGCCGTTCGCGCCGAGTTTCTGGCGTCCCTGTGCGCAGCGCAGTATAGTTCCCTGCAGCGCTACCAAAGCTGCGATTACTGCAGAGGCGACGTTCAGAGGATGAGAAATGTAGTGCCATTATATGAATGAGCTGTTCATTTAGAAAGGGAGGCTCAGGGCCGCTGGTTGGGGAATTGGCTTGTTGAGGTATAGAAAAGTAGGGGCTATTGATACGTGAGGGGACGGCATGGGTGGTCTATAGCCACGCTTTACACTGTTTTCTAGAGGCCACTTAGCATATGTGCCAATATCTTCCCAGGTGCCGTTCGCTCCGGCTCTGGTCAGTGCACGAAATTCCTCGCCATCGGTGGGAAAATCATGCTTGGCGACGAGGCCGTCGCGTCCCTTGCGGAACTCTGAACAATGCCAAACTAGGTGGTACAGGTCAGCCCGACACATACAGCCACAGTACGGGCACTGCACAAGGTCAATATTGCCCCCTTGATGCCAGCGAGGGCCGGTAAGCAATTTAAGGATGATGTGTGGCGTGTAGGCGGCATCGGCGATGATCTTATTAATGAAGATCTGCTCATGCCGCGTCAGAGTGACTGAGGTATCAAGGTAACCCGGTGGTGTAACGGCCGTAAGTCGTGCACGGCTCCTTTGTTTGGCATGCTCGTCTTCACGTTAGGACAGCCAAGTTGTTGGACGTATCAGCAGGGTCGTCATAAAATCGACGTATCGGCACATGGGAAAGCGTGCTTTAAAGTGCGCATGCGCCAAAAGTTGTTACGTACGTACGCTATTTCCCGAGTTTAGCGTGCGCGACTCTTGCGTACACTAAAATAACCTTTAGAGTGAAGGCTCCACTCTCCGAGCTGCAACTTTCAAGGTCGTGGGCATTGGCGTTTAACCTTGAGCCGGGCTTCACACGCGTGGCGTCGTACCACGTGACCAGTCACAGCTGGAGCCGAGCTGCGCCGCCGAACCTACGCTGTATGACGTAGCAATGACGTCACGCCATTCTTCGCTATAAATACCGCCGGCTTTGCTTTTGCTCATTTATACTGTTGAACCTCGGCCAGTTTTCCAACATGGCGGCGTGCTTCGAAGGAGGGCTCCTCGGTTGAAGCGAATTCGTTCTTCTCACGTAAGTTTACTTGTCATAAATGAGACATCGGGCTCTCGTTTTGTATCCTGTCACCTACAGAAAAATCCATGAGCGATAAATTTTATTTCTTTCTTCGAGTGACGATTCTGCCGCTACTGCGCTGTTTCTTCGCATGTGCAGATTTCCTTTAAGCGGCTTTCCCGCAGAGCTTGGAGCATAATGGGGTGGGCTTTCGCGCAACTCTGCTCTCTGCGGGAGCATTGCACGAACATTAGCACCGACTCAGTCGGAATGCCCTTTGGCGATGATTTGGAAGCAGAAAGCGCGGGGCTGGCCACAACAATGGTTCAAAAACGCGTGCTACCGACATGGTAACTAAAAAAATGGTTAGACTAGCGAAATGCCGGTGGTATTTATAGTGAAGAATTGTGTGACGTCATTGCTACCTCAGCGCAGGACGTCACATCAGGCGATGCGAATCTCAGCTCGAAAGATCAAAGGTCAAAGGTTACATGACCGCTGGTCAGTGGTCATGCTAGTAAATTGGTCGCTAGAGATACCCCCACGCCATACTTTGTATTATCATGGCTATGACAGAATGAGTAAGTCCTAGTTTGACCTTGAGAGGCTCTGAAGGTCAGCGACGAACCGATGCCAACTGAGAATTTGTATCTAGCGTACAGAGCTTTCACTCTTCATGAAAGACACGCGCTAGTTACCACGTCGGCATCCGTAAATCAACTATAGCCAAATTAAGAGCCTTAGCTGCTACCAAAAAACGCGTTGCCGGACTATTTGGTGCGTGCTGCTCCAGCGCAAACTGTAAAGGCACGCCGCGGAGCGCACAGTATACGGGACGGGCTCTGTACTCCAACAGCGCCCTCCTCGACTGCTTTCATATTTGTGGGATTAAAAATACGTGAGGTGGAAGGAAATAAGAAAACCTTCTTCGTCCTCCTGCGAGGCGAAGAACTGGCTACGGTACCCCTTACAAAAATTTCTCTAGACAGTCTATAGGCTTCTGTCTATAATGTTTGTAGACTCTCTATAGAGAAACCCTGGAGAGCAGTCTACAGGCAATGTAAATACAGTATACAGTCTAAAGACAATTTATAGATTTATGTTTTAGTACAGACTTTTGCCTATAGATATCTATAGGCTATGAATAGACAAAAGGAAATATCTATAGGAAGGCAATAGAGTTAAAGAAATCTATAGACTCTATAGACCATTTTTGTAAGGAGTAGCTGCACCGCGTCTCTCCTCACAACACAGCATTCGAGGCCACATGGGCCGCGCATTCCCAAAAGCGCCCGTATATGGACTGGTCACGTTGCGCTGGGCTGTTCACCGCGACCGAAGGAAGCGACGACAGTCCGGGGTGCGGGTGTACGCACCGATGCTGGTGATCTCCGCCAGCCAGGCCTTGGCGTAGTGCTCCTCGTAGAAGTATCCCGCCCGGCCCTGGCTCGCCAGTTCATACAGGGTCTGGGCCATCTTCTCCTGGCGGAGCTTCGAGCCGGCCTTGAGCGCCGTGCCGCCGGGCTTGAACACCGTCCTGCAGACACGAACGCATCTTACGCGCCTGCCCTCACAACCAAACAGTGGGTGCGTGTGTACTCGCAAATGGTACAGAAAATCCCAGTGATGGCAAGGAAAATAGGGCAACGTCATCAAGCCGCCTTATGACGCACACAGCAGGCCGAGCACCGCCACTTGAGAAAAACCTATACGTGCATGTCGCCTGCTTGCTTTGTGTGTGTGTGTGTGTGTGTGTGTGTGTGTGTGTGTGTGTGTGTGTGTGTGTGTGTGTGTGTGTGTGTGTGTGTGTGTGTGTGTGTGTGTGTGTGTGTGTGTGTGTGTGTGTGTGTGTGTGTGTGTGTGTGTGTGTGTGTGTGTGTGTGTGTGTGTGTGTGTGTGTGTGTGTGTGTGTGCGCACGTGCATGCGTGTGTGTGCGCGCGCGCGCTCGCTCGCTCACCACTGGCTGACCTCCTTGTGGCGCCAGTTTTCCCGACAAGACTCGCGCCAAAATTGTGAAGCAGCTCTTTATGGTAACCCGCCGCGGTGGCTCAGTGGTCAGGGCGCTAGGCTACTGATACGGAGTTTCGGGTTCGAACCCGACCGCGGCGGCTGCGTTTTTATGGAGACGAAACGCTAAGGCGCCCGTGTGCTGTGCGATGTCAGTGCAGGTTAAAGATCCCCAGGTGGTCGAAGTTATTCCGGAGCCCTCCACTACGGCACCTCTTTCTTCCTTTCGTCTTTTACTCCCTCTTTTATCTCTTCCCTTACGGCGCGGTTCGGGTGTCCGCCGATATGTGAGACAGATACTGCGCCATTTCCTTTCCTCAAAAACTGATTATTATTATTATTATTATTATTATTATTATTATTATTATTATTATTATTATTATTATCATCATCTTTGTGGTACAGCGTTCCGGGCGTGTCATACGATTTCTCGGTGCATACAGCTTACAAGTGTTAGTCACGTTGGAGGCTAGCGTGCGACGGGGATTCGAACCGACGACATATATACGCACCTTCAACTGTATGCCTTCCCAGACTTTCGCATGAAAATCGTGATGCAACCATTCGTCGTTCGCCGTTCCGGGTGGTGTCATACGCGCGCGCGTGTGTTACGCTCGAGCTGATGCACCTATAGTCTCCGCCAAGAATACACGGCCCAAGGAATTTACTTTCGGGACATGCTGCAGTGTGGCCCGTTTTGCGTCGTCAGCGGTAAGAATCTGTCGAAACTGGAAGGAGCCCTCGTCATCGCCCCTCTGTAGCTGAGGAGGGCGTCCGGGGCTGCTGCTGCGGACGTAACCGCCTTCCAAAAAAATTACGAGACACTGGCAACTAAGGTGTTGAGATGCGAAAGCCGACCATTCTGTGACAATTTTCACTATACCGTGACGACTTCCGGTGGATGTGACATCACACCGTTCCCGTGGCTGTGTCGATACCCAAATTATACATCTTTCGGTGATCTTAAGTATTAATTACGCTTAATTACACATTTTTCCATCTAACCTGACACAAATCCGACGTTTTTCCTTCCATTCTGTGACAATTTTCACTAGGCCGTGACGACTTTTGGTGGATGTGACGTCACATCGTTCTCGTGGCTATATATATATCGACGTCTGCGCTGTTTCGACGCAATTCCGACATTTTTGCTTATTATAATTAACTAATTACCCTACAGTCATCAAACTTGGCTTCTAGGTTTTTTTACCTCCTTTATCGGAAGCAACCATTATTTTTCTGCTATCTTTTTTAGTTCCCGAGTTAAACGTGTGACGCCCTCTGCGAACAGACGACAGTATGAGACATTAAAGGTTGTCACCTTAAAAAGCCATGATTTGGGCCAGCATGAACTTTGGGACACAAACGAAGAGAAACACGTGGAACACGGAACACACTGCTGTTCCACGTGTCTCTCTTCGTTTGTGTCCCAAAGTTCATGCTGGCCCAAATCATGGATTCATAACAACTGGCCCAGAAAAATGCCATTTTGCCTTAAAAAGCACGGCATCAGAGTACCTGAGCGCCCGGCTGCTGCTGATGACGTGGTCATGCAGGGCGATCATCTGCGCCACCGCCGGGCTCACTTCGAAGCCCTTGCTGGCCAGGTCGATGGCCTCCTTGAAGAGCGCCCGCCAGGGGACGTTGTTGCCCGTCAGCTCGAGCAGCTTGGCCAGTCCGCGCATCTGGCCGGGCACGGCGATCGACAACACGCCTGCGGGGCCACAACTTATATACCGCTGTACTGCTCTCTTTAAGATGTGTCTGGCTTCGAGAGAAGTGTCCCGTACACGCGCTCGACATCAGCACCGCATCACTAAGTCGAGACGCTGATAACGCATTTTTTACAGACACTAGATGGAGTCGACACGCCAAAGGCGCCCGTGTGCTGTGCCATGTCAGTGCACGTTAAAGAAAATTGAAAATTGCTTTTTAGGGAAAGGAAATGGACCCGCCGCGGTGGCTCAGTGGTTAGGGCGCTCGGCTACTGATCCGGAGTTCCCGGGTTCGAACCCGACCGCGGCGACTGCGTCTTTATGGAGGAAAAACGCTAAGGCGCCCGTGTGCTGTGCGATGTCAGTGCACGTTAAAGATCCCCAGGTGGTCGAAATTATTCCGGAGCCCTCCACTACGGCACCTCTTCTTCCTTTCTTTCACTCGCTCTATCCCTTCCCTTACGGCGCGGTTCAGGTGTCCAACGGTTCAGGTGTCCGTTCCCCCAAAACCAATTATTATATATATATTAAATGGCGCAGTATCTGTCTCACATACCGGTGGACACCTGAACCGCACCGTAAGGGAAAGGATAAAGGAGGGAGTGAAAGAAGAAAGGTGCCGTAGTGGTGGGCTCCGGAATAATTTCGACCACCTGGGGATTTTTACCGTGCACTGACATCGCACAGCACACGGGCGCCTTAGCGTTTCGCCTCCATCGTGCATTGTTACACAGCTGCCGTTGTACTCCCTCAGTGGCTTGTACAATGCTATTGTAGCTTTCGCCATAAAAAAAAGAATAGTCGGAGACTCACTTCGCACAGATGAGTTTCCGGGCTTGTAGAATGACTTCGACGCCGCTGATGGCGACTTTTCCCGACCGTCCACGAACCATGTCTTTCCGGTGGACCTGAATATGGACGGGCATTGAAAGACGCCGCGGTCGACTGAGGCAGAAAAAGATAAAAAGATTGGACAGCGACACAAACGTCGGCGCTGCGCTGAGGCATCGCGTAACGCAACGGCCCGTTGCTCTTCCCGTGTCGAGCTCTCTCGACCAATCACTGAATTCTACCGGACACGGTGCGCATTGTGCTCACAATCCGGTCGGCAGGTTGTGAAGAGACAAGGTTGTGCGACCTAGGTGGCTCACCTGCCTCCTAGGTTGCTTTTAACGCGACAGCGTTAAGGAGCTCGTGTCGCAGGAAAGCCGGTGTCATCGGCGTCTTTGGCCGTGAGCGAAAAATGGCGCATCTCTGTGGGCACCTGAACCGCGCCGTAAGGGAAGGGATTTTCCTTCCCTTACGGCGCGGTACGGGTGTCGAGCGAGAATTGTGAGACGGGCGTCATTTCATTTCCTTAAAATCAATTTTCATTTCAATTTCCTTACTTTACGGCCCGGTTCGGGTGTCCACCGAGATATGTGAGACAGGCGTCTTTTCATTAAAAAAAATTATTTTCATTCTCCTTATATTACGGCGCGGTTCGGGTGTCCACCAAGATATGTTTCCTTAAATTGTCAGGGCAAGGGGTCGCACCGAAGGACGATAGCGTTCCGTTCCGTGGATTCCTTGGCAATGCTGCAGCACGCTGTCGCGTCCTGCTCTTAAAGGCGAAGCTTGTGTCCTCCACCCGCTGCGATGGCTCAGTGGTTAGGGCGCTCGACTACTGATCCGGAGTTCCCGGGTTCGAACCCGACCGCGGCGGCTGCGTTTTTATGGAGGCGAAACGCTAAGGCGCCTCTGTGCTGTGCAATGTCAGTGCACGTTAAAGACCCCCAGATGGTCGAAATTATTCCGAAACCCTCCACCACGGCACCACTTTTCTTCTTTCACCCCCTCCTTTATCCCTTCCCTTACGGCGCGGTTCAGGTGTCCAACGACATACGAGACAGATACTGCGGCATTTCATATCCCCAAAAACCAATTAATATTAAGCGTCCTCCAATTTTTCTGGGTTTTCTTGAAGCGAAAGCTTCATTATACGCTAGGTAAAGCCGATTTCGCCGTGTGTTGCCTGCTGACGTTCAAGTGATCCAGAGGTCAAGTGTGACTATAAGCCTGGCCATATGTGGTCCACCATGGTGTCGCACCACTTGACCTTTCGATTCGCCGGTAGAGGGCGGTAGAATAGTCACGTGACAATCGCGTGATGTCGCGCGATGGAAACTGCCGCTGTGACGTCAGCCTGAGGGGAATAAGTAGGCCGCAGCGTTCATTGGGTGACCAACCTGTCGCGATCAACTTCCAAGGTGGCATGGTGGGCGCGCTGCATGGAGGAAGGAAAACTTCCTCCATGTCGCACTGTTTATAGACAATGTGCGGAGCGCACTCAACGTTACAGACGCCAAACCGCGTCTAGTTTCCCGATACACCGAAGCTTTCGCTCTCCTAACCAGGTTCAGCAGTAGTTAAACCGCAGCTAATTTTCGTGGAATTTTTGGTCATGGTCAAGGGCGCAGGATTTTGTGCGACAGCAGCTCCTTAACGCTCTCTTGTAAAAAAAACAAACTTCCAGCTTGATAGCGTGGTCACGTGGTTTCATGCGGGTGCGCGGTGCAGCCATCGTGTCCACTTGTTCGTCTCTCTAGTAAGGGCGCCAAAAATAGGGAGTTTTCGAGAGGCGTCGCGTGTATATACGCACTTTCGGTAGTAGAGGGCCACCATTCCGCCTCCCGGTCCGCAGTACATGGGCATCGCGACGCAGCTGCATAGCGTCAGGGCCACGGCGGCGTCACCCACGGTACCGCGCTCTCCGAACACGCGCCTGCGTGTCACCAGGGGTCGCATTAACAGTCGACTGAGGCTGGTGGAACGACTGGGCTGCAGTTGGTGTCTGGTCTCGAAGATACGCCAACGCAGATAGTTGGAAAAGACAGACGAACGTAGGACGAAGGCAGCGCTAAACTCACAACAGACGTTTATCAAAGAAAATTTGCGGTGTTTTAGCTCTGGTTAAACCTGGAGTGACGCGACAGCTACAGCTGGCCGCGCGGAACTTGGTCACGTGACCAACCACGTGATCAGCCGCGCCGCCGGCAGCTGCTCCGCACCACGTGACAGCGTGGCGGCGCCGCCACGCTGTGTGCGCCTATGCTGCGCTTATGAGTCGACGCGATAGCGCATGCCGTTTGCGCGTCATCTGATGCTGATGCAACTCTTCAGAATTTTTTTTCACAACATATCCTTTTGTGAGGACGACGATACACAGCGATACTTAGCATCACAAAACATTGGCTTTCCACTCTGAGCACTTTAACACATTTGTATGCAGTTTTTAATTTTTTTTTCTATTTTATTAATTGATCAATTACACATTCTAAATTTTCTTAATTCTCATCATCAAGCATTGGCTTTTTCGTTCTGAATATTTTGACATTGACATGAGCATTTTGAACCCCCTTATCGCAATTTTTCATTTCTTTTTTAATCAATTACGTACAACGATTTCATTAACTGCTCATCGCCTATCGCACACCAGTCACTAGAACCACAAATTACCATGACACGATTTTTTTGCACAGCCTCAGAT
This sequence comes from Amblyomma americanum, assembly GCF_052857255.1. Classification (NCBI taxonomy): domain Eukaryota; kingdom Metazoa; phylum Arthropoda; class Arachnida; order Ixodida; family Ixodidae; genus Amblyomma; species Amblyomma americanum. Next base: position 25,777,692 of record NC_135504.1, on the reverse strand, counting down.
TATCTCCGACACGCGGTGCCGACTACTACAGTAGTATACGCCGCCGGCTTTCCGACCGAACGAGCTGTATAGTAGTAGTAATAGTAAGTGGTTTTATTAAAATAATAAAAAGGAAGGAAAAGATTTTTGCTAGCTCCGGCATCTGCCATCGATACTGAAACACCTGAGCTGGGGCAGCGGAAGTAAAGGATAGCAGGCAGAGTGGAGAAATGAAATGAAAGAGGTGAGGGGACAGGAAGAGAGGATAGGGGGAAATGTAATATACACAAACTATTTACACAATTAGAAATGTGTAGAGGTTGTGCGTGATTAGTTCATGATGGAGCAAACCTGTTTACGCTATCGCGTAAAAAAATTGGTCACCCGAGGTGGTAAGGATGCACGGGTGATCTAAAGAACGGTTTTGCGTCAGCATCCAGCCCTTGCCCCGGTCGTAGAATGAAGTGCATACTCTTTCTGAGTAGTCCAGAGTTATTTATTTTCAAATACTGCAGGCAGCAGCGCTGCCCAAGCAGGAGAGGGTTACATGTGTTGCAGTAACAATTCCGCAAAGATGTTCACATCTGACGATTCGGCAATCAGTGCTGGTAAACAGTTCCACTGGTGCGTTGTGCGGGGAAAATACGAATTCTGATAGAGTTTGGTACTGGCGAAATAAGGACGTATCACCTTGGAGTCGTTTAGTCGACTTGATCAATGGGGTGCTGCAAAAATATAGGTGTCACGTGACAATCCCGATTTGTTGCGATAGAGCGAACAAAAGAATTTTAACCTGGCAACTTGATGGCGTACATGACGAGGCTCCAGGTTGAGCTGACTCAGCATATCGGTAACAGACGGAGTTGACCGACAGTCAGTTAAAATAAATATCTGCTATTTGTCCTTCACTTCGTGGCACGTATGTGCGAAATATTTTTTCAGTGAACATCAATTGTTCTTCTACCGCTGTTTTGCGTCCCAATTGAGAATTAAGCGTGACAGTTTGGGATAACTGGTTATCTAATTGTTTTTAATTGTTTTTGAGGGGAAAGGAAATGGCGCAGTATCTGTCTCATATATCGTTGGACACATGAACCACGCCGTAAGGGAAGGGATAAAGGAGGGAGTGAAAGACAGAAAAATAGGTGCTCTAGTGGAGGGCTCCGGAATAATTTCGACCACCTGTGGATCTTTAACGTGCACTGACATCGGCACACGGGTGACTTGGTGCTTTGCCTCCATAAAAACGCAACCGCCGCGGTCGGGGTCGAGCCCGGGAACTCCGGATCAGTAGCCGAGTGCCCTAACCACTGAGCCACCACGGCGTGTAACTGGTTATCTACTGACTGGCATTTTAACGCGCACAGAGGACGGGGCGTGAAGACACGCATAAAGGCACTACCGACTAGACTTTCAAGGCCCGTGACGTCATGAGGTGGAGGCGGGTGCGCATCGCCGGCATTAACAAGATCGCCGTATTGCTCTGGCGCAAATGACTGTGAACGCGGCTTTCGCACTAGCCCGCTTTTTTGTGCCACCACCTGCCACAGTCGCTTCCAGATAACGCGCATCACGTGACCAGCGGGAGCATTTCGGCTTTCACTTCGAGTCCAGCTCATTACATTGCCACGTGCCTAACGCGCCGCGCGGCCTCCACGCTTAGTCGAAACGACGTCGAAGCGGTGGCTGGCTCTCGAGGCGCTATGGCTCTGTGACCTGGACCCTGGCACTCTAATTAAAAAGTTCTCAGTCTTGGGTTCTCCCCGACGCCTACCTGCACGGCTCCTCAAGTCGTGACAATATTGAGCACAGGCCACAACGTTCAGGAGGATCCAAACAGGATATGTCCTGAGTCCTCATAGATTACATGCATGCAATCTCGAAAGGAGGATTCGAATTGAAATGCCAAAATAGCGACGCATCTGAAATTGCTACATATATGAACATATACTTTGGGCATGCAAGGGCAAACCGCCGCCCAAAGAACTGCTACGAGCTCCCTCACAAGAAGCATGGAACGATTTATTCAAACCTGACAATAAGACTCTCAGTTCCTTCTCGCAGGTTGGCCAGAGGAAGTCACTCCCAAATGGGAGTCATAACCCTGCATGGCCACCTAAACAACGCTATATAGGTATATACACGTGACCGTGGGCACACATCAAGGATTGGGGGCACCTCCATAGCGACAGCAAGCGCAAAAAAAATTGCTGTGGTTTAGCTCTGGTTAAACCTGGAGTGACGTGAGAGCTAAAAGTCTGGCCGAGTGGAACTCGCTCAGTCGAATTGCAAAGCCAGTCTTTCGCCGCTCCGTTTCGCTGGGCGTTCCTTCTTCGTCTTCGTCCCTGGACGTGGATTCACTCTCACCCCCCTCTCCCAACTCGGTTCCGCCGGCGCGCCGCGCCGCCTGCACCAGGAGCTGCTCCGCACCACGTGACCAACCCCGGCGCCGCAACGGAGCTCAAGGGGTGCCACGCTGAAGGCTTGAAATACTAGCGTGGTGTAGCTCTCGCTACAAAACAAACCGTGTACCCTAGCAGGTAGGCATTTTAGTGCGTTAGTGCGCTAGCACTTATAGTGGTCATTCCCTGCATTTAGCCTTTGTGTGTCTGACTGAAGCCGGTTTTGCGGCAGGCTGCTCACCTGCCACCCGGGTGTCGGGCAACCTGCCCACCGTGTCAGGTGGCAGCTAAATTAACCGTGAGAGGTTGCTCGGGAGGAGCAACCCAACCCAAACAACCCAAGTCCCACCGATGGTAGCACCGTGGTTGTTCACGTGGTGCAGAGCAGCTGGCGCGGCGCCGTGGCTGATCACGTGTTCGTCACGTGACCAAGTTCCACTCGGCCAGCTGTAGCTATCGCGTCATTCCAGGTTTAAACAAAGCTAAACCACCGCCAATTTTTTTTTTTTCCGGCACGGACCTTGCGACTTCGGAGCACTCCTTGACGCTGACGGCGGCCCAGCTGGAGAAGTTTGCCATGGGCACATCAGACTCCGGCGGCCGCGTGACGAGCACGGCGCGCGTGAGGCGGCTCCACACGAAGTAGAGCAGTGACAGGCCCGCCATCGAGGACACCATGAAGGGAAGCAGGTTGCGACGGACCTCGGCACGCCGCGCCGCGTCCAGCTGGGCACGCCGCTCTGGGGTCCGCCAGCTGGAGAGAAGTTGCATCCGGGGATGGTTCGTATTAAAAAGACAAGTGCAGGAATGCGAAAACATTTCTCTTACTGCTGCCGATTATGTTGCTGCGTGTTGGTTTGTTTATGAGTGAAAGAAGAAAGGAAGAAAGAGGTGCCGTAGTGGTCGTCTCCGGAATAATTTCGACACGTGCACTGACATCGCACAGCACACGGGCCTTTGCGTTTCGCCTCCATCGAGACGCGGCCGACGCGGTCGGGTTCGCACGCGGGTACTCTGGCTCAGTAGCCGAGCTCCTTAACCACTGAGCCACCGCGGCGGGTAATCATCGATTCCAATCACAATTACCGATTACCAACCACTATATATCTAGGATACACTGCACGACATATTACGCCACATCATGCTCATGCACACCATTTGTTTCAGTACAATGAAGCAACATAACACCGCCTTTTCATTCCACGCAGCTTCTGATGCCTAACTAGCAATTAATATATGTTTAAATTACTAACATAAGTACACACCCCAAACACACGTTACTAAGTCATACACGCCACAAAGCGTTCACCGGGTGCCCTGCGCTTGCACCAACGATCCTTAGTGACCTAGGCGCTGCGTGCCGCCTGGCATGCAGAGGGCCTGCGTTCGAACCCCAATGCTGGCTATTTTTTTCTATATTCTGATCTCAAGAATTCTGGAATTCTTTCGACTGACGCCGGATTTTCAGCAGAACGAGGTTCTAATGCTATCGCGTAGTAATTTTAAAGGCGAAAGCCTTGCTAATATAATGATAATAATTATTCCCATTACGAGAAATGTGGCGGCGTTGTTAGTGTGCGCACTCGCAGAAGATGCAGAAAAATCGCAGCGATTGAAAGAAAAATAGGGTGACATCTCTTCAGGTCATCAGCTGGTGGCTAGATGTTTCCCCGTATGTCTCTAGAAGTGGCGACTGGACGCAGCGAGCAGAAATGAACATACATTGAAATGCGTAGTGTTCACTTCCGGTCTTTTGATGTCACTTCTCCCCAGCCAATGGGGGCGAATTTTATGACCGACTTTTTTTTTTGTCCCGTCTTAGAATTTAGGAGGCAAGAGGTAATATTTCCCCTGCAAGATAGCGTTCACAGGCCCGGCGAGAGTCTTTGACAACTGTTCTCGATTTTGGATCAGCGGCAGCGAGAGCTATTGCAACTTCCTCCGCTCGCGTTGAATTTCAGGCCCGAAAGGATAGCCCATTATATTCATTCCCTGGTGGACCACGGCAGCCGTGTAGAACCCCGCGGGCGACGGCCTTGTGATGTCCACGCAGTAGACACCCTGTTTAGATCCATATTGCCTCTCAAGCGCGCGAGTCTGCGCTTGTCGTCTGCACCGGGATGTTATCCGTCCCCTGTGGTATGCATGTGTGTTGGATGCGTGAGTGGTCTAGCAGGTGGCGCCCAGGAGCCTTCATCATGAGGAAGGCGACAAAGCGAGCGCTGCACCTCTCGGTGGAAACCTCCAACGCCAAACCGAAGGCGATGGGGGTGCTAAAACTCCTAATGGGAATTGCGGGAAGCCCACCTCGTGAACCAATACACACCTTCCGGCGGCGTGTGAGGATGTCGCAGCCGGCGGGCTACCCTCCATTCCATGTGGGCTGCACGACATCGCGGCGTTACCAGGAGGCGCGGGCGAGCTGGCTGCGCTGGTGCACAGACCCGCAGCTGACGGATGCGGCGGCGAAGAGGCGCCCGGTCCGCGGGCGCCGGGGCTGGTGGGAACACCGCGTCCGACGCAGCCGCTTTCGCCCCGGAGAGGATGCGAGACGGCGCCGGGGCCTGGAGACGACACGACTCCGTGGGCGCTGGCTGCTGCTGGAGATCTGAAGCTGCCGCCAGGGCGACCGGCGCCCGGAGAGCCGGTGGCGCCGATTCCAGCCGCTTCAGGGCTACCAATGCTAGGCGACGCGGCGTCCGGGTGTACGGAACCGGGAGCGCTAGGGAAGCCGGCCAATGTGCTTGCGGCTCCTGAGGTCGCGCCCTCTTTCCATGTGGAGCCCTGCACAGATCCACCAGCGGTCGAGCGAGAAGATGGACTGTATCTTCCAGACCAGTGCAGGACTAACAGACTAAGCGAGCACACGCTTCCATTGCTGCGCTGATCAATGGTTCCTGCAGGCAGGAACATCGGTCTGCAGGCAGGAACTTGGATGCTTTGGAGTATAACATGTCCACGTATATGTGCAAATCAGATCCCGTACACGTGGAATAGTGCCTAACACGGGAGCCACTGAATTTCTGCAGCGTTAACCAGCTGTTCCGAACTCTTTCTTTAATACGTAACAGAACACATGACGTATTTCAGTGGCGACAAATCCATTATCACTACTTTAATACCCGTGTTACACGAGCGTTTTCAACGGCAGTTCAGTTGACTCTCAGTTGAGCTGAACGGCAGTTAGCGGTGTTACATGGCTGTGCTAACTGCTGTTGAAATCTCAACGGCAGTTGAGTTCGACTGAGATCGGGGATCCCAGTTAAACGGCCAACTGACAAGATGGCGACCTACGGACGGAAAAACTTGCCCCCCTTACTGGATTGTCTTGGCTCAGTGTGCTTCGGAACGCGCAAATTTCTACAACAAAGCAAAAAATACACAAAAAGAGTTGTCACTATAGTAAAGAATATAATGCTACGATCATTTACAACAAGAAAAAAATACACACACTGCTTTTTTTCTTATTTACACCTCGCTCTAGATGCGAGGTGATGTGGTTATAGTGCTAACTGAACTGAACGCGAAGTGCTCGTGTAACAGCATGGCGATTCCAGTTGAGTTCAACGGCAGTTCAAATCCTCAATTGGCGGTTAACTGAACACAGGTATGATAAACAACAGCATCAACCCTAACTCATCCCCGTTCATCATTGCACGTAAAGTTTAAAGCCTGGCCCAGCTGATGCCGGCTCTGGTGATGTCGCCCATCAGCATTTCTATGAATATAATAAAAACTTGAGGCGACTCTCAAGCTCCACCTTTAGGGTATGACGTCTGGGGGGTGCGGCCTTGGGTCCACCTTGCATATCACTTCACATAGGTTGGTTGAGCTCGGACATATATTGTTACGTGGCGGCAAGCTGATGAATAAGATGAGATGACAGATGGCTACAGAATGATTTTAATGGCGGAAGGCCTGGCGCGAGCACTCCTGCCTGCGCCACGGCCCACTTTGTCGTCTTCTACTCCGCGACACTACCCGAGGATGCCGCGCGCATCCTGGGGATGCGCGCGGCATCCTCGGGTAGTGTCGCGCGCTTCGTCGGCCTTGTGTACCTGGCCCGCACCGCCCGGCTGTGCCCCAGCTCGCTTGACCACAACCGACCTCGCCGCTCGCCCCAGCCCCCTCCCCTGCCCTGACCATAAGACACGACGAATTGATCCTGACCAGACCCGACTGATCCGCGACACGTGAGCACACAGCCAGCCCCCTGCCATGCCGTTTGGTGCGTTTATGGACCTCGGCCGTCGGCTCAAGGTGACCTGTGGCCCGGAAGCTTCCAGGACCAGCGCTCATCTGATCATGATCTGCTCATCTCTGTCATCGTGACGGCAAGCCCTGCATCTTCTCTGTTCATCGCTCCTGTCACGCCCATCGTCACGGCCGTTCTTCTAGCTCGCACGATCGGGAGGATCGCTCGGCATCCCCAGGTAGTGTCGCGGAGTATAAGACGACAAAGTGGGCAGTGGCGCGGCACGGAGTGCTCGCGCCGGGACGTCCGCCATTAAAGTCATTCTGTAGCCATCTGTCATCTCATCTCATTCATCAGGTTGCCGTCACGTAACAATATGTGGAGTTGGTCATTCTCTGCATGCTTTACGTTCATAGATCGCTGGGAGTCCTCATACCACTCCTGGAGCAGTGGTGCAACGGATAAGCGATGCGCCACTGCACTGGCAAGAAGCCGTTTCAAACACAGCCACCGGTAGGGCTTGAGCGACCCAGGTTGTTCTTCCCGAGCAACTTCTCGCTACCAATAATTATTTTAATTGCCACCTACCACGGCGGGCAGTTCGCTCGCAGTCCGGTGGGCAGGTTGTGATGATGTTTTAAGCTCACGTGACTAAGGTGGCAGGTGTGCCTCACGCTCGAATCGATTCCATTGTTGAATTTCCCGCTTTTAGACATCGGCTTAGGGGTGGGAATTTCATAAAAGGCGTGGAATCGGTTGCAGAACCGTTATATTATACCGGCACTGAAAAAATTGAAAATTGGTTTTTGAGGAAAGGAAATGGCGCAGTATCTGTCACACATCGGCGGACACCTGAACCGCGCCGTAAGGGAAGAAATAGAGGAGGGAGTGAAAGAAGAAAGGAAGAAAGAAGTGCCGTAGTGGAGGGCTCAGGAAAAATTAGACCACCTGGGGATCCTTAACGTGCACTGACATCGCACAGCGCATGGGCGCCTTAGCGTTTTGCCTCCATAAAAACGCAGCCGCCGCGGTCGGGTTCGAGCCCGGGAACTCCGCATCAGTAGACGAGCGCCCTAACTATACTGAGCCACCGCGGCGGGTATACCGGCACTGCACAGTTAGTTTTCAGATGAAGGCCGCAGCCGCTCACTACAGCTCTCCTACCTTATTTCACTTCCCCCTTCCCTCAGGGCACAGTTGAGGTGTTCACCGAGAAGTGAAGGAGTTATTGCGCCTTTATTTCGAAATTATTCCGGAGCCCTCCACTACGGGCACCTCTTTGTTCGTTCATTCCCTCCTTTATCCCATCAGATGTCCAACGATATATGAGACAGATACTGCGCCATTTCCTTTCCCCCAAAACCAATTATTATTATTATTATTATTATCTGTTAATTAAACCTTGTTAGTAGAGCGTTGATTGTTTTTATTTCCAATTAATTTATTAATGCTAATTAATTCGAGTCCCTAACTACCACGTACGGTGCATTGACACTTCACCTTAACTTTCCAATGGCATATGACTGGGTGCTATAGTGCAAAGTTTGGTTCTACCTGCAATTAACTAATTCATGATAATTAGGGTCGGTAACAAGCAGAGCGCAATTGCACTCAAACTAAGCTTTCCAACGGTATATGACTCCATGCTATAGCGCGAGGTTGGGTTTTAACTGCATATAACACATAATTCAGATCGCTAACAGTGCATTTACAGTTGACCTAAGCTTTCCAACGGCGTATGACTGGATGCTATAGCGTCGATTGGTTTTAATTGCGTTTAACGAATTCATGCTAATTCAGTTCAGTAATTAGTCGGCATATGTGTATAATTAACCAATGGTCCAAACTCATGGTTGATCACGTGACATATACCGGCATGAGACCTTTTCAGAAGTTGCCGCGCTTACCGAGGCAGCGCTAGCAGCGCCGCTGCGGAAGCTGGCGGCCGCCGGGTCGTGCTTGGTGCCGCGAACAGGACGGTTCTGCTGCTTTCTGCGCTTCTCCGGACTCAGCGGCTGCCCCGCGGCGCTTCCCCTGCAGCCAAGCAGCGCGCAGGCGTCCTGTGGCTCTGTGCGGGTGACTGCACTGCCGTGCGACTACCGCGGACGCCCGACTATAACTACACGGAAAGAAAAACTGCCAGGACGATCATGAAGCTCGGTGCAGATGTGAGAAAGTTGCAGTAGCAGCTGGATTTACCTTCGGTGATTACTTTCATGCTTCTACTCTGAGCCGAGGCTTAATTCATACACGCAACAGAATGTGTCTATAGGGTAAAGGTGGGCAAAGGTTGGTAGGTAGGTATAGGTGGGTGGGTAGGCAACTTGATAGCTATAGGTGGTTGGGGTGGTCCATGTCTGATGCTTCAGGAAGGCAGCTGGCTGTCCCACTGCGTCTTCGGATAAGATTCCGCAGTCCCTTGTTCAACCCGCTGTTGCGTGGGGTTCTCGTGAGTGAATCCGGGGCCTTGTGGAGGGCGGAACTTCTGAAGGGCAGAGTTGAGTGGGTGGGTGGTGGGCGGGCTGGGGATGGATGGAGGGTGGAGGCGGCTGTTGCTTCTGGAGGCTGGAGACTTCCCTCAAAGAGGCTTTACGCGGACGACGCCGGCAAGCTAAGTTTGTCGACTGTAGGCGAAAGCCGTTCATGGTTTCCATCCAAGCCTTCCTAGTACAGCTAGAAAACAAAACGAAGCCAGCGAACTCTATGACGAAATGAGAGGGATTTGCAGCGAAGAAGTGCGGTAGCAGTTATTACACTCTAAACACGAATACGCCTTTGCGGGAGTAATAAGGGAGTGCTTTTAGGGGAGAGCATGCTGCCCAAGATTCGGAGTGCACTTCGATCACGAAATATACGGAATTCTTACTCTTGGCAACGGAGGCGTACTACCACTGCAAAGCATAGTAACTTGATGCAGTTAGCAATGGGCGGAGGCTATTAAACGCGGCACCAGAGGTCTTGAAGCTCGCAAATAGAGGGGATTCAAACCTGGGTTAAAATCTTTGCAACTGCTGGAACTTCGCATGTTTTAAGAGGGAAGTCGTTTCCGTTGCCAATTGTAAGTATTCCGCATATTTAGAGATGGAAATCTACCCCAAGGCTTGGACAGCATACCCTGCCCCTAAAAGGGTGTGTGCTAGGGGACAGTTTACTCCCTTTTTTACTCCTTTCTGTTTAGAGTGTGGCGACGCACAGCTACTGATCTACAATAAGCGGAGGGGTGCAGCCGGGCGATGCCTCACCTTCCTGCCATGATGTGGAACCGTTTCGGGGTGGTCGGTTGATCGTTCCTGCAAACGAGGCTTCGAACGTGCTTCTTCTTCCTCTTGATGGCGCGAGAATCTGCATGCACCCACGCGGCTCGGTGTAGTTCCGCGTTCTCGGAGCCGCAAAATGGGAACTTCCGGTTCCGTTTGCAAGTGTGGCCAGTAGAGCCAGCTCGCCCAAGGCTTCCTAAATGGCGACGCAAGCTTCTAAAGGGACACTCAGGATAAACTGAAGTTGGCCTTTATCGACATATTACCGCGTTTTAACGACGAAGAAGCTACTTTCACTGAAAACTAATTAATTCATTTTTATCGGCAAGAATGCAGCCGCGGTGGCTCAATGGTATGCTGCTCGCCTGCTTACCCGAAAGACACGGGTTTGATCCCGGCCGTGGTGGTCGCATTTCGATGGAGGTGCAATGCTGGAGGCCCGTGTACCGTGCGATGTCAGTACATGTTAAAGAACAGCAGGTGGTCGAAATTGTCCAATGAACCGCAGCGGTAGACAAGTGGTTGAGCATCCGCCTTGCATGCGGGATGTGCGGGGTTCGATCCCCAGTTCCGCCGGGTACCCACCGGTGACACAATGGGTCCCCTGGCCTGGTGCTCGGCTTATCTGGAGTGAAATGCTCGGAAATTGGGTCTTGGACGCCACCTTGAGTAGTCGAAAAACACCTTGTGCAATGGCGCTCTTTGGCCATACCTGCCCTTGCGCCATAAAAACCTATCATAATCAAATTATCCGAAGCCTTCCACTACGGCGTCCCTCTCAGCGTGAGTCGCTTTGGAACGTTAAACTCCACGAACCAAACCAATCTTTATCGGCAAGGATGGCCTGAGGCCTAGGGGTGAAGTAGGAGGGTTAGGCCAACGGTGACGAAACCTGTGTTTCATTTCTGATGTGATGTGTATCACTTGTGAACGTGTCGAATGAGAGCTTTCGTGCTCAAACGCTTCTTCAAATAGACCATTTTACATGGAGGAAGGAAAGAACTCAGGGGAGGCGTTTACGTCACATTTTTTAAAATTTGATGCCTGCTCCGCCCCTGATCGGCCGCCGTCTCAGCGCGCTTGCGCATGCGCGGCAGGCATTGTAGCAGACGACGCCGCTGCGCCGAACGTTTGGCTGCGCCGTCGGCCAAAGACTCCCAGTAGTTCTTGCGAAAGCGCATGACTTCCGGCACACTTTTTTGGCGTGCAGCTCGGATAGCGAAGGCCTCTCCCGAGTTTTCTTTCCTCCATGACTGCTCATAAATGAGCCACGTGTCGCTGGTGCGCCGGAAAACCATCCGCGCTCCGTTACGTCGACGCTAAATGATTAGTTATCAGGAAATTAAATGCGAGGTAACGTCACGGTTCTCGGTGGATATTTCAACCGCGCCGTGAGGCAGGATGGGACTGAAATAAGAAAGTGAGAAGGAGGTGCCTTAGTGGAGGGCTCCGGAATAATTCCGACCACCTGGGGATTTTTTAACGCGCACTGATATCGCACAGAACACGGGCGCCCTTTGCGTTTTGCCTCAAACGAAACACGGCCACCACGGTCGGATTCGAACCCGTGTACTACGGCTCAGTAGCAGATATCCCTGACCATTGAGCCACCACGGCGGGTGGTCGGCGGCTGAATGCGGCTTCAGGGGAAGGGTGTTCGGCCCCTTGTGCCTAGCGAGCCACGTTTACATGTGACGGTCGCAGTCTACGCTAGAAGCGCTAAAAAGTACGGCCGGTATAATTCGGAAAGAACATTTCCACTGGAAGCACTTTGTCTCGTGGATAAGCGTAAAAGCTCCAAAAGTACTGGTACCGCACCGTACCTGATTTGGACATGTTGCAGATGTCTTAGTCAGGGACATCCCACATAGGAGATCCCAGGGACGTCCTCTTGTGCTCTGTTTCGGCACAATACATCTACAGCTACTGTGGTTGCTTGACTCCAATATGACTTACTGCAGAGCAAAGAAATTAAAATTCAGCACAGACAAGACTGCTTATGCATGGGAATGCAAAAGCATACTGTCTGTAGATGCATTGTTTTTGCATAATGTTTGTACATGCATTAAAGTTCCTGAATCGTATGACTGAATAGTAGGTTCGTCCTCGAGATTTGTGGATGTTGGTTTCACTCGCTTGTGAGGTCGGGAATTAAGTTTTTTCGATGTGAGAGACGCGCCTTTCCCTTTGGGGTGGCACACAGACGAGCGTATATGACACCACCCAGAACAGACCACCACACCACAGAAAGCTGAGCACCGCCACTACAGACAATGCTATAAATGTCGTTCGTCTATCCATTGGCTGACCTCCATGTGGTGCCAGCTTTCCTGACATTCGTACCAAAACTGTGAAGCAACCGTTTGTCCGGGTGGTGTCATGTGATTTCTCGTTGCATATAGTTTACATCTGCTAGTCAAGTTGGAGGCCAGCTTGCAACAGAGATTTGAACCCTTGGCATATATGCACCTTCAATTGTATGCCTTCCCAGACTTTCGCATCAAAACTGTGATGCAATTGTTCGTCGTACAGTGTTCTAGGTGGTGGCGTACGCTCACATTTCGTCCCTCAACTTCATTGCAGCCAGTTGTGTGTGTGTGCTCTTGCAATGAACAGTGAACCATCAACGCTTTCGCAATTTTCACACATAAGAAGTCTTAAGTGTCTCTGCCGACTTTTTTTATATGACGGCTTCAAAACTGTCTCGTGACGCTCTCTCTCGAGCTTTGTTTCTTTCTCCACACTGATGGTCCAGGGCCAAGCAGTCATGCCATGTGCGGTACGCCTCCCTCATTTCACCGGGGCCGCAGCCCCAGTTCAGCCCCAGAGTCAGCGGCCAAGTGGTGAAGAAAAGTGAAACGAGAAACTGTAGACAGTTTTATTTCAACGCTTTGCAAAGACTTTGAACAAGAAGGTTCTTTCCTGCTCTTTCTTTGCTACCCCAATCTAAGCATTCCAAACACTCTTCCACATCGCCAGTGCTGGTAGCCCATGTTGGCCGCAGCCACCTCGCAGAGTCATCGGCTTGGGGGTGCGGCGATTCGCAGCGAGGCATTGACAAGACCGCAGTTTACATGAAAAGCTAGTTGCTAAAGCTTCCGGCAGAAGGAAAACGGCATGCTCGCTGCTCAGCATGGGCGTGACGCAAGTCCGGAACTGTTGCCTCCCCCCCCTCGAACAAGCTCATGCAGCCTGACAATGGTCCATGCATTGTGGAATAAAACGTCAAATGCAGGCTGCCCAAATGAACGGACAATGGTCCATGCATTGTGGAATAAAACGTCAAATGCAGGCTGCCCAAATGAACGGTATTTCCGTTCCGTTGCCGGCGGTGTAATACAGCATGCAGTGTACAACTTTTGTGTGTGCATATCACTGTTTTCCAGGGTGTATACTTTCTTAATTTGCCATCCGAATAACACATCTAATTCAGTCATCGTTATCATCATGAATCACTTTCTAAATTTAATAGAGAACTTCAGCAGTCAGCATAGCACTACCACATGCAGCGCATGCTATTCGGCACAAGTATGCGGTGTGCTAAAGTTCTCTACGAAAAAGAAAAGACTGCGCTATAAAGAATATCGACATTTTCAAAAGCAAGAACATATGAATAGACGCTCACTTATTACAAGATTTTTTTTCGCCTTAATTACCATTCAGCCTCGTCTTTGCCCAGGGAATGCAATAACAATGGCATGAAATCGTCATCATCAGGCTGACCTGTTAAACATTTCTGGGTGGCACAACAAACAGTTCACTGAGTACACGGCTGCAGAGGTCTCAGAAGCAAATCGGAGCCTCTCATTCATATGCTTGTTGCAACTCTATGGTTACGTGAATGGCCTGGCCTTATCACATGTTTCGGCTTGTGAAGTGCATCCCATTCTCCTGAACCGAGATGAAGAAACGAGAACTTTTGTGACTACTGGCCGGTCGCACAAATGTTGGCAGCGTTGTATACGAAACTTACCACAGAAACTGTTAATACTGATGACTGACACAATACGGTTTAGGTTTTTAGAAAGCCCGTAGCTGTGCTGTAGTGCATTCTTACAGACAGCTGCACACTCAAAACTGCAATGAAGAAATGGGAGTTGGATGCGAAAGTTTCAAGTGGGAATTTGTATAAGTACGAAAACCAGACGCTGCAATGGACATGGAAGTGTAGGTGCCCTGCTACCGTACGTCAACAGGCTGCAAGCTGGTAGTGCACGGGTTATTCAAATAGCGCTAAGTGTAGCTGCAAATTATGCGCCATGTAACGCTCTTAATACCAGCTCATTTCTGTGCAGGAGGGACAGCATTCATTTACAGCTATCAGTGTGCAGCTTCAAGTTCACCGGATAACCTGCCGCAACACGAATGAATGTACAGTGGTAGTAAACCAGAGTCTTCAATGCTCTCATACAACATTCGTTCATCGCGCTGAAGTAGACGCTGTCTCACATATGACCCGAAAGTTAAGGCTCCCGCAATCTGTACAAGGGAACCAAACACACTAACCAGATCTCAGCCATATACTTCATGTTTTGTTCACAGCAAATGCGATAACAAGTGAATGATGCACGCCTTACGCCTCAGTCAATAAGCTGCCCGCAACACACTAATGTAAGGCGCTTGGGAGAAGCGCATCTACGGTCGTCACACAACATATGGTACTGGCAGAAGCTGCTTGCCCCGCATCGCCCACTGCATAAGTGTGCAGGTATAAGAAGTATTAAATGGAACACGCGAGCTTGTGATGATGCAAACTGTTTGTGTGCCTGCTCTAAACATTGGATGCATGCCTCGTCGCGAGCACGATCAGGTATACGCCTGCAATTTCAAAAGCCTGCCACACCGCCTTCTAATGCAGACGGTACAAAAGCCCGACAGAGCATGCCTCCAATGTTTGGAACAGCCACAAGCATCACCTCGAACTTGTGTTCCTTTTCATATTGCTTCTATATACTCGTGGCTGACCTAGCAGGACTTCGCTGCTGAGCCCGCACAGTTATATTCGTGGTCATCAGCTTTCTGTTAATCCGAAGCCAAGGATAGGCAGGAAAAGGAAGGAGATGGGCCTTTGTCTCCTGAGGGCTCCGAAGCACATAAGTGTCATTCCCTGGCAGAATGTAGTCCTAAAGACGATGGGGACGAAGTCAAGAAATTCACACAAAAGAATCGACCCCTAACCACTGAATGACCCCGCCAGTCTCCCTGGAGAGACAGGCGCAGTCGAGTCACAATGGGTGAGGGAAAAAAACAGAGCTTTAGATTTAGGGGACCCTATCGATTAGGGGGATGGGAGAATAGTAAGGAACCAGTGCGCATGCACAGAGCAATAACCCGAGGTGTGTTATTAGGGAGTTTTAGAACAGGGGTACCCTACCGACTAGGGGATACGGGAATAGTGGGGCGAGAGTTGAGATTCTTGTTTGGAGTTGAAAGGGGGACACGGCACGTGCATCTCTCTCTTGCAAGGTGATGGTCGCTGTGCCGTGGGGGTAGTGGGGCGCCGGTGCACATGCGCAGAACCGTAACCTGAGGGGCGTTATTGTCGTTCACATGTGCAGTGGCGCCCTGCTATCCCCCTAACAGATAGGGTCCCCATATTCTAAAGGTCTATTGTTCTACATTCCCTTATCTCCCTAACCTATAGGGTCTCCCTATTCTAAAGCTCTCCTATGTTTTTGTGCAGTAACCAGCCAAAAGACTGTGGTCCTTCTCGTCGGACTACTTGGCGCAGTGACACAGCACGATGACAATGGCCCGTCTCCTTCCTTTTGCTGCCTAGCCTTAGCTGCAGGGTCACAGAAAGGTGACCGTGGGTATAGTCGCTATCTCGGAGATATGTTACAGATTCAACACACCTATTTCCACACACACCATGGGAATCTGAACTGCAAGAAGAGTGGCTTCGTTTACTTTTTCACGCTCAACCCGCCTCTCCGGGAGGGTCAGTAAGACCCTTGCCCCGAGAGCCAGGGGCCGCTTTAACACTACCCCCCGGCTGAAAACGAGGCCTGCCGCACCACAGTTGGTGCAGACCAACTAGACGTGCACGATCCTGAGCTGAAAAAGTGCTGCCACATTTCTGGCTCGTGCAGCAGTGCTCCAAGTCAGCTGCTCACTTGTTACTGGTGAAAGGCTGACGCGTTGTGACCCACTCATAATACTGTTCGAATTGGGAGCTGCACCCTCTACAGCAAAGCAGAACTAGCTGTTAATGTGATGGGCTCCCGCATTGCGCAGCGTACTGGACACTCGGGCGATTTATGGGATGCGTTCCCCTGGCATAGCAGGCTCTGCTGTGCACCGGACAAGAGTCGGAAGCCTTCACTTTGGAGCAACGGAGCTTCATTTTGTTCCACAGAGATCCCTTTGTCTCATTCATTAAATTTTTTCTTGGCTTTTGAAACTTTGAGAACCGAACAAATATGATTACTTCTCCTGATGCTCATGATGTCATGCCTAATCACTG
The DNA here is from genome assembly GCF_052857255.1 of Amblyomma americanum. NCBI lineage: Eukaryota > Metazoa > Arthropoda > Arachnida > Ixodida > Ixodidae > Amblyomma > Amblyomma americanum. Next base: position 25,761,393 of record NC_135504.1, on the reverse strand, counting down.
CAATTTTGATGTTATGTGACAGATGCCATCGGTGGGTACCGGTACTGGCTTCCTCAGTGTGCGTGGGAACCGGTTGGCGATAAGCGGATTAGCAAAATGCCCAGGTTTTCACTGCATTACCTGGTCCCAAAAATGGCGGCCAACACTCAACTTCATGCCAACTTAGAATTTCTTCTCGTTAGCTTGGATTTTAACTTGGCTAGGTTCAGCCTATGGTGAATCGGCATTTTGTCTTGTACCTCTTCTTAGACACGGTGATAATGAACGAGATAGCCTTCCTTCTAATGGCCTTATATATTGCGGCAGAACAATTACGCACCATAGCTGCAACTGTGAACATGCACCGATGCCGATGGCAGCTACACTGCCACTACATTTACATTAACTGGTGCAGTGGTGGTTGTCACCGTGCCAGTAAGTATAAATTAATACATATCCTCTGCTTGAACTGCTCTATTCTTTTCCTTCTCATGACTTGCCTAGTCTCTCGCTCTTTGCCATCAATCCTCTAACCTGATTAACTGCAACTTTGGTCATTTTTGAACACCCAAAGCATCCTTCGATTTACATGTACTTGCTTACTGGAGGCATTATACTACATTAGAATTTGGTCTACTGTGTTTCTATCTTGCACACAGCAACAGCAAATACGCTTTACACCATCAAATTCAGGACCACAGTATATTCAACCTCAAGCACCTGGCCTATATTTACAGCGCTCGCCTCGGAATTATCAAAAAAGATTTCTCTCCTAACCTTTAGCCGTACCACAGTTGCCGTGCACACGTAAAACTCATCCAGCTACAGTTATCTGCCTAACTTCATCAGTAGAGCTGGTGTCAGATCCCAGGCATAAAGTGGCGTATGCTTCACAGCAGCTGCATTTTCTGCTTTATTTTTAAAAGAAAGTTCTGCAGCGCCTCAGGGCTAACAAGAAAGACAGCACGCTTGGACACTGCAGCCAATGCACAGTGGGAACAAGTCTCGGCATGCTTCCTCGAACGAAGCGTTATATACAGTTAGCTGGTGGCATGGTCTAATGTGGGCATAGGAGAGGCTTTGTACATACCTCCTAGCATGACTGCAACAAGACCTGCTATCGGTGCACCTAGAAAAAGGACAAAGTAGAAACAATGGCGGATACTGCGCAATGCGCATTTGGTCGAGTGAAAATGCGAGAACTTTGATTCGTGCTTCAGTAGCGCATGTGGGATGATTGGCAAACACTCTAGTTGGGACGCTCGGTACAAGAGAGCTGCCTCATGCCAAGCTCAGCACTTTGCTCATGAATCAGCCCTAAATGTTTCTACTGAAATGTGACACTACGAGGAAGCATGAGTGTGCACTCACACATAAGCAATGAAGTACTGCTTGGCTGTGACCCATAAGATAAAATCTCGCGATGAGCTAGGGCAATCTCTGCCGCTCACTTGCAAGCGCCAAGCACTGATAGAGCAAAGACCATATCCTGTTTTTAGCGTACAAGGCATGTTGAAAATCAGCCTAAGTTGTTTTTGGACTGCGTACAAGGTGATGCAGCCTGCACTAACCGGTACGTTGTACAAGATAATGCAGGCTGATCAGCGAGCTGCCAATCGAGCATTAGGGCTTGTCCATACATCACGGGTAACTTTGAGGCAGCTAAACATTGTGTGAGAGAGTTTAAGGTAAAGCCTGTGTTCCTGTTAGCGACACACTCACGCAACAGTGCAGCTATGTAGCTATCTTTGTGAAGCCATGAACATTACCTGTGGCCAGCCCATATCCTCACAATGCTGCCGCGAATTTGGCGATGACACTTATGTATTTGAGCTCAATGTGCGAGGCAAGCTGGGTGTCAAGCCTGGCATGAACGTGGACTCAAGTGACACTGATGCATGAATGAGTACAGCACTTGGAATTTGCTTTGGTCCTTGCTAGCCAAAAAAAAAACAAAATAAAATATCCTTAAGGAAAGCTTAATTACTAATAATTAACATTGGTAGTACACCAGTTCAGTGAGAAAGTTACACGGGCTTGGGCCGTCAAATGTCCACAGAAAACTACCCCTCCTGTCAATTTTTAACCACGGTACATATCAGGTTTATAGGCCTGCGCAATATGGTGCACCATACATTCAGTGACCATATGGTCTATTAAAATATACAAGAAATAAACTATAGGGAACTGGACCGTAAGAACAGCAGAAGACAGCACGCAATCTTTTTCAATCAAACAGGCATTACCGAGCATACATGTTTTCAAGTTAGCTTCGCTTTCAGCATAAAAAGCAATTACTAAATACATGAGTGCTGCTTCAGCAGTGTAAAAATCACAACTGTCATTGGCTGGTGTTTGGAAATTTGCAGGGAAGTTCTTAACGTGTTTACAGTGACATCTTGGCCTGCCTAGGCTAGCGTCTAAATTTTTCAGGCACTGTGCAAAGCAGCAGTGAGAGCTACGAAGCTTACAGGAATACTATGAAGCGCAGTATTTTGAAATAGCTTTAAAGTGTACCAAAAGAAATATTTTAGCAGGCCGTATCTTCCTGTAGCAAACGGCTTGAATATGAAGCTTCCAACAAATATATCGCTGCGCTTTAATGTGGCAAAATTGAAATATTAACAAAACAAATCAACTAACATCGTGATATGCGTCAATGACAAGAGGTACAAGCTTGACACACTCGAGAGAGCAGAAAACAGCAATATTTACACGCGCATGAACAGGAAGACATGATATGTTGACGCCGGTGAGACCCGCATTTTGTGGCAGAGGCACTTTTCACAAGTGATGACGTAATTAGAAACCCAAGACAGCATCACACCTTTCACAAACAGTCTTTCCACGTAGTGCTCCAGCAATGGGTCTCTTTTAGCAGCAGAATATAAATATAAAGCTGCACATGAGAAAAACAAACGCGACATGCATCTGCACCTTTTTTAAAAGTGCATCCAACTGACCAGGCCATATTAAACTACGTCTAATTGTGCAATTTCATTGCTATGAAATTAACAATTTCATTTCCTGAAACAAATGGTCGCAGCTGCATGTCTTCAGCCTTTCCATTTGTTACAAGTTGGGACGGCGGAATTCGAGAGGACCTCACTTGTAACGGAAGTAGTGTGGCATCAAATTTACCGTATATTGCCGTGTATAAATTGACTCCGGACTTCGAATATAAGGTGACCCTCCAACTCAGAGCCATTGCTTCCCCCCCCCCCCCCCCCCTCCCTAAAAACCTGACTCTAAGTTGACCTGTAACCCCCCCACCGCGGAATGGCATCTTGGCACATGCACAGCTCAAACAAAAAACATCTAACGACGCAATCAGAAGGCCAGCAGTAGGAGGCAAACGGAGATCAAAGGCGACTAAACGGTGCCCCATCGCGCCTTCCATACTTTCATGCAGCCAGCTAACTAGTGCCAAACCAAACTATAACCGAACTGCCAACAGGCTGTAGTTTCAGATTCCGGCACAATGCACGCTCCAGAGGTTATCGGAAGTTTGCTCTCGCACACTCTACCGCTCGTCAGGGACAACGACCGCCAGCAAGCCAGGTAAACGGTGCACAACTAGAATTTTCGTATCGGAACTGATTTGCATACAAATAATAGAGCTTTTTTTTTGCGCACATGAAGCTTCATTCATTCTGCTGAGAACGGGTGCTGCCACAAGACACATACTACCCACGGCTCGCACGAGACAAGCTTAGACCCCGCAAATAGGTCACCTGCGTATATACGTCAACCCCCAATTTCATATGGCCATTTTTAGGAAAAAAAAAAAAAGTCCGCTTATATGTGGAAACATACAGTACCTACCAACAAAACAATTTGGAGGAACTACGAGAGAAAGTAGATTACTTGCACCCTTTTCACTCCTGTGAAATTTCAATAGCTCTCAAATAGTTCCAAATTAACAGTAACATTGAAGGTAAAGCAAAAGCAACTGCTGTAACCAAGAGGAGCTGTCTTCACACTGTTTGTTCTCAGTGCAAATCAAAGCACCGTTTCAAAAATGAGCAGCCAAAGTAATGCTAGTTAATTAGCAGACTAACTTCCCAGTAATAGGCTGGCAACATGTGTGATGCACATGGTGTGAACTTCAGGTGATCCATAAGTAACAGAAAAAAGTAAACATTCAACAAATTAAAAGTGTAGAAAGTAGCACGATGCCCTTTTCACAGAAATGCACACAAAGACATGGCAATTTTTTTAATACCAAAAAAGTTTATTGCCAAAAGAGTTACAGTTGTCACCATCATCATCAAACTATGGATCAACATTTTTAGATTGGCTGCTATGTATGGATGGATGGGTGTTAGGAGTGTCCCGTTTGAAACGAGGCGGTGGGGAGTGCCACCATACCCAGCATTTTTTACTTATTTTTCTCTACCTAACCTGTCAGACTGAAAGGTACTGTCTAGAAATTCTCCTCTTAAATACAAATTCTACTGACTTCTATGCTACACCTGTTTTGAATCCTGAGCTTGTATTTTAGATCATTGCCCTGCTTTTAAGCTACCAATTTCCCAACCTTTTTTTACTAACGTTAACTGCAGACATAATAGTAAAAGAACAGTTAGAGGACAGGTAGCTTAAAGGCAGGGTAGTGACTACATACACAACTACTTAGTAGAAAGCAGAAGCTACTGACACAACTGCAGCGCCACCTATCAGTGGAAAATGTAACTATTTTGGCAATAAATTTTTGTTTTGTTGAGTTGGGTTTCATGGCACATAGGCATCTAAGGCCATCATGTGCCAAGCTTGGGCAATAAATTTTATTATATAAAAAGATCCCATGTCTAGCTGCGCACTTCTGTCAAAACCCCATCGTGCTACTCTATAATTTTCAAATGATTGAATTTTTACTTTTTCTGTTATTTTTAGATTATATTTTCAACGCTGGTAGCCCTCATGCGTATTTGCCATTTTGAGAAACTGCTTGTGAATGCAGACTACAGTACTTCTGCCACAGAACACGTGAGACGACCGGTGACAAAAGACACCACTCCACCTTTCGACCCTGATAGATCAAACAGTGGCTGAATGCGCCACTTGCAGATGTCGCCATGGGATAACAAGGTTAGGATTTGAACTTGGGAGGAAAAAGGTCCTTGTGTATGCTGCAAAGGTGAAAAGGTGCATTCGAAAACTTTGAAGAAGAAAGACTTTGGGAACGACCTCAATGCGGTCAAGGAAAGACAGTGAGCAGAGGAAAAAGTTTGTCTGGGAAGAGGTTCCACCACAAGTGAGGCGGCACTCAACGGATCCACACTCGTCTGCTGATGCCCCATCGTCACATTTGCATTCTCTGCAGAGTACGAGCTCCTTGCTCGGTTTGACCCACAGACTACTGCATTCACCAAAGCAGCAAATCAAGCATTGATACTGTACACACAATGTTCGACACAACAACATGCAGAGCCTTCGGAATCTAAGGTACAGCTTCACAGATGCACTTTCAGACACCAGCTCCCCATTAGAGTATCCATTAATACAGAAGGCTTGATACAATTGGCAACAATATTAGTAACTCTGAACTGTTTTCACTGAGTGCAATGCAATGTCCTGGTGTATTGCTCTATGTGTTGTTCACTTGCAGATATGCTTGCCTTCTGGAACAATCAGAAGAACAGAAAGTTGGGCAAGTTTGTTTGATTCCATTATGAAGCAGCACGAAAAAAAAAAAAAAACGAAGTAGACAGTATGAGCACTGTCCTTTCTCCTTGTGTTCAGGTGCTGGTGGTGTCAAGTTCATTTTGCATCCTTGCGTTATTGTACAATGCAATTAAGAAACAATGTTTCTCTATAAAGCATTTGCACTTCACCATGTCATGCGACAGAACACCACAATTATAATTTCATATGCCCTTCATACTGCACAGAACTCGATTTGGTTCGTTAGTGAACCTGACAACAGGCTTGTGCAAGCTTCCATTACAAACCAAAGCAGGCTTCAAGAGGTTTGTAAAGAACTATTTTTTTTTTTAGGAATGCATTCATAACACCACTGGGAGAAAAATAGACTTGGGTGACTCTCTTGTGATAAAGGGGCCTTTACGTATAGCATTACTATCCTGAAGTGTTACTTTGAGGTTTCAGGTCTGTGGTTGTGATTACATTCTCGGAAGGTTGATGCAAAATAAACAACAAGCGTTGAAGTCATTGTGCAATATTTGGACTCCTTGCATTAAAAGCATCATGATTATTGCCTAGTCCCCTGTCCAGCTGATTATTCGAACAAGATTTCATGTTTCATGACCACGATAACACAACCCAAGTGTATGTGTCTAGGTGCCCTGTGGACCTAGACCTGCAAAAATATCTTGTTTATGACAGCAGATACAGCGAAAGTGGATATAATCCGTATGAACTGTGTTCAGAGGATAAAAATTTCCTAGAGCTCTCTTTATCAGTAAGCAAATAACTATACTGCACTCTTAGGACTTAGTGCTTCTAGCTTCTCAAGCACATTAAGGGCTATGAAGCAGCATTTTCAACATTGTACTACAAGGAAGGAAGGTGATTGCCTTGATACGAGTGTCTGTACTGATTGTTCACTAGTTGTTGATGCTTAGAGGTGCAGGGGAGGAGAGTGGCTTGGAAGTAGCTAGAACCGATCAAGGGAAACTGCAGTATACTGACAGAGGAAATTTGTTAGATAAGGTATACGTACCACGTCTAAGTCACTGCCATTATTTCTACCACTTGGTTATAGCAAAATGTACCTTAGTGCAAAGCCGTATTTGTGCTTTACAGCACTGCGCACTGCAGTTCCCACACACAGTTTCATACTAACTGCAGTGGCTGCTGTACTCCAGGGTATATCTGGCCTCGACCGCTGGCTCAAACTATGCCTTTGCATTCACTGCAAGCCTCTGGTTTACTGTGACCCTACATGCATGCTACACTGACAGCCTGACCCAGGTCGCGCATAAGAACAGTTTATGTCCTGTCAGCGCCCTTACGGACATTATCTACGAAGCATTTTAAGTATTACAGCTGCTGGTGCTCGGCTGGCCAGGAACTACAGAACTTTCCTTCAATGCCTCACAAGCTGGAAGCTGGACGTTTTAAGTCGCCAATCAGTGGCTGTGTGCTGAGAACGCAGATCTCAGCAATTTGTACATCTAAAGGCCTTTTCTAACCCTGCATTAGTAACTGTGAGCCGTTCTTATCTTAAGCCTAAAACACAATACTGCGCACTTCCAAGAACTCACTTGCATGGATTGGGAACTGTAACATGCTGAAATTTTAAAACAGAGACAGCAGATCCTGCATAACTACATGGAAAATTCTCGGATTCCTGTGGCCATGCCACTGGCTAAACACAGTCAAGAATCAACAAGACCAGCACAGCTACTATGCATTTATGCGGGTGTAGGTGTCCTTGTTGAATTTTATGACAAGCTGGCCCCCAAAACATACCCTCTGCTTCTTTCATGATTGAATTTCACAGAGAGACTACACTGTGTCCATTGTGAGTGTCCACTGCACGTCTCTTCCTGCTCCAAATCAATAAGGCCAGCACTAACTGCTGTTAAATGTAGTGTTGCTCTCAGCAAACAACGCAGTATAATTCTAGTGCAATATTTCAGCAGGAAAGACTCAGTGTTATCCGCAAAAGAAACACCTTCTCATCTTCAGACAACTGCTGGAGTCATATACACTACGGGAAATTTCACTCGATAACTTGTCATCTGGCTTGATGCAAGGGGCTCATGCATTGTTGCAAGTCTGTTGATCGACTGGGGCTACATGGAAAACTATATCCAAGCAGTGCTTATCCAAGAATTCACCAAGGTTTCAATTAGTTTGCACACAGTTTGCATGTGTGCACAGTTCAAAGCCAACAGCAAATTCACAGTAGGTGCGTATGGAAAGTATTCATGCCTTAAGCTTGTTTACTTTCTTTTAACTTGCGTCTTTAAGACCTGACGCGACAATAACTTGTCATCTTCGGCAACTATGAACGTAAGAACCCAACATTCTAGATACTTAGCTAAACGTCAGTCATGTAACAACTTATTTATTTTTTTTTTCTGCAAGCAATACAAAATTGAAATTCTTTACCAATGTGGAAGCTTGCGTGAGTAAGTGGTCGTTCATACTTAAGCACTGCAAACGTGACACAGATGCAAGAAGAGATGTACACATGAGCTCTGACTTACAACTATGCTTTCGTTGCTCGAAAGGCCACTTAAATATCCAGACAGCGCAACAAACATAACAAGGACACGAAAATGTGGCAGAAAAATCAGTGGCAACAAAAAAGAGCTGACAAAGGAAGCCATTGGGTTTTTTAACCTATTATCTAACAGAGACTCGTGCGCTGTCTGTGTTTTTATCAGACAAAAGAAACTATATTTCTTTCTTCTAGGAGGCAAAACCTTTGTGAGGGATCAGTTTTCTTGGATTAGCCCCTCTGTTTATCTGTCATTTGAATCCTTTTCCTGTTTACTGTAGAATCTCGGTGATATGAAACATAAGGGGTTGCGAAAAATACCTGTATGATCCGAAATTCTCATAATCTAAAACGAACTAAATCCGCACGCAGAAGCACAGCAGATGCATTTACGCAGGCCTGTTATTGGCTGATGGAACTGATTTATGGCCACGCACTACAGCACACTAGCGGCGATGCGATGTGACTAGCAGCTGCGGCGTGAGTGGTTTATGAACAACACTTAGTGCGCAACAGTGCGGTCACGTCTTGCACATTCGTGTCATCCACAGTGGGGCGGGAAAATGATTGGAAGATTCGAATTTCTGCACATTGTACATAATGCACTCCAGGGGAATTTTGCAAATTCGTATCATCTCGAAATTCCAATCAATTGAGACTCAATTGAGATTCTACTGTGTTGCATTGTCTGGCTAGTTAAGCGGCCTTTCTGCACCATTAAAAAGACAGTTGCATGCAAGTCGACGCTTGTTCGTACATGTCTCCCAGCATTCGTGGCTGGTTTGTGCTGTTCTAATGGTGACTTCCAATCGCAGAGTTGGAGCACTTCGGGAGCAACGATTTCTGCTCTTTTCGGAGCAACTGTATTCCAAACGCAGATCTGAGGCACGGATCGCGTCTTCCAATCGTAGACAGGGAGCGGCTGCCGAGCCGAGATTGCTCCGTGGAGCAGTCGGGACTGCTCCGCCGAAATCAGCGGATCCGACCACAAGTTTGCGTGACGTTCTTTTTCAGCGATGATAGCGGCACCCTACATGCTCTGGCCTGCATGCTCTGGCCAGAGCAAGTGTACTCCAAACGCAATTTCAGGTCGCGCGCTCTGCGCCGGATTCAGGCGCTCTGTCACAGAGCGTGCAGACCGCTCCGGGCCTGCGACTGGAATTCACCATAAGTATGAAATTCCTTAGCCGATGATAGTGCTCAGCAGTCATCCCTGAACAGCTCCTTTTCGAAATTACCAAAGCTTGCCTGACTGAGATTGCGGCTGATCCTTTGTTATATTGTCTTTTATTTGTGTGTGTGACAGCGAACGTTGTCTATGGAAGCTAATGATTATAGGCTTAATGCTTTTATATTCCACATCACCACCAAGTTTATCGCACCTTATGAGTAATTTGTCCCATTGTTTGTACTGCCTCTGAGTATTTTATGGCCAAGACTGCTACATCTTCTTAAACAAGGCTAACAGTACGCAAATAAATAAACAGAAATTGACAGATGATTATGACAGCCGGTAGTGCGAAATTTGAATGCAGCTCTTAAAGTATTTTCACGCCACGGCTGGCAGATGGCATTACGCTGCTGGCCACCCTAGAGTCTAAGCCACCCTCTGCGACCTTCCCATAACAGCCACCTTCGGGCTGTCCATTCCTCCACTCTCGCTGTGGCAGGTGGCGGTTCGCTCTGCTACTATACCTGCTACCTGTCAAGTGACAGAGTGACCTGTCTGGTGGAATTTTATGCCGATCATGCCGATGATGTGGAATGCAGGAACAAGTGCCTAAGAGCTGCGCTCAAATAAATAAACAAATGAATAAATAAATAGATAAATAGTAAATAAACGGTGAATGAGTAAAAAAAAAAAGATAAACTCTAAGCCTGCAACTCTAACCTGCCTGTGGCTAGACTTAAAAGCATGAGCGTGTGCATCATGTTCCAGAAGGTGACGGTCTGAACAGACAGTCTGAATCTGGTTTCACGCCTCAGACAGCTGTATGTATATGTAGGGTGACCCCCAAAACGAGGGCGATATACAGATTACACTTGATTCTCATTTATTTTTTCTGTACTCCCCCCTACACTAATGCCCATTAGGGCACTGTAGGTATTGTAAATAAATAAATAAATAAATAAATAAATAAATAAATAAATAAATAGGAACAAACCATCAAAAGTCTACTGCTAGCAGTGCATGGTTTCTCTTCAGAAAACCAGATTCCCAGTACCTAGGAGGGCATATTTCATGCATGAAAGGGCCATGTTTAAGGAAACTGCAGAACCTGAATAGGCACTTGTAACAAAACATGCATCACTGTTTTGCTCTGCATACGTCCATGAAACACCGTTTGTTTGTGCACGCCATCAGGATCTGTGCACGTTGCTTTTATCCCGAACTGCCTACTTTCAAGAAGCACTCAAGAAAAGGTCAAACTCAGTTTTTTTAACATTTCCCTTTCCATCACTCATGAGTTATTTTTTTTTTCTAAACCTGCAATACAGTCGATCATCAACTGCTGCTGTCATTTGCCAGATGGCAGCAAGCACATATGTACACAGAGCAGCATGTGCACTTTTTTTAGAGTTGTGTTCAATTTTGTAGACCTGCTCGACACTATGTCAGCCCGTCCGACATTATGCTGGCCTGCTCAACGCTGTGCCGACCTGCTCAACAGTATGCTGGCCTGTTCAACCCTACGCCAGCCCACTCTCGGCATGCTTTGTCCCAGCCAGTGATTGGCCGTTCACTGGCAGGCATCAGAAGGTGAACGCAGCCAGGTACCGGCTACTGGCCTGGTGTGCGCTGGGCTGTGGCCGCGGCGGGGATACGGTCGCCGACCTCGGGTGACTGTTGGCGTGGGTCGAAGTCGCCGTTGTGGCTGCTGCTGCCGAAGCTCTGGCGCGTGCGGTGGCTGGTGAGTGCGGCAGCAATGTTGAATTGGGCTGTGGGTGCAGGAAGAAGTAGCGAGACACGGTGGACACCATGAACCCCTGGCCCATCAGCATGGCGCTGCTCAGGTCTGCGGCAGAGGTGACACGCTGTTGGACGACGTCCTCCCAAACAACAGTGCCTTGGACGTTGCCGCATTAAAGGACACTAAGGACAACTCCATCTAATTCTTGCTCATGTTAAAAATTGTTTCTATGGCTCTTTGTGGCTATGCTGGCGCTTGTCCACTGAGGCCAAATTGAAGTTGGCCTGTAATGATAAATTACTGCGTAATAATGACGCAAAGGATACTTCGGCTGAAAGCGAAGCTTTTATAAGCTAGAAAAGGTAACAGAAGTGAAATACATGCGTTGCAACCCCTTGCTACTTTTAAAAGCAAACTGTGGTGATGTAAACACAGTTTTTTCTCACACGGATTCCCGATGCTACACTGTCAATCACCCCTGAATGGTGTCCATGGATGGAGTTGTCGTCAGTGTCCCTTTGATGCCACAAATGACAGTTCAAGCTGCACTCACAGACTCCCGTGACCATGGAGGCGACAGGTGGCACGCAGGGCAAGTGTCCCGTGAGGCCGGCGGCCTTGAAGGCCACCAGCTGCAACCGCGTCAAGGTGAAGTGGAGGTGGAGCACGGTGAACTTGCGCCGTAGTAGCAGCTGCGGTGGCAGGGGGCGCGAGGCCAGCTTGACAAAAATGACAAATCCATACGTGCCCAGAAGGAAGGATCCCGCCTGGAGGAGCATCAGGTACGGGGACGCATTGGTCGCCTCCATCTGCAGCGACGAGTCCCAGGAGGGAATCAACGAGTGAGATATGTGGTTACGTTGCAGGTGTCTAAACAAATGCTGTCAGAGAATTCCAACATTCAGTTTCTTGAATTAAATTTACTTCTCACTCTAGATATGTCAACGAAAACCGCATTGCAAAATATTTGAAACAAAAATTTGTGTTGAAAAAAATTGCAAGTTTGCCTTGACCTGTAGGAACGAAATTAATGTTGAACCAGCCTTCTGCCACAATTTTTTTCAACCCTTCAGCCTTTTCTCAAAATTCAGAGAAAAAATGTATATTAGAAAAATTTTCTAGACATACAACAGTGAAATTCTGAGAGTAGTCATGAAATTATTTCTAATAGCTCAAAAATGTTCATCTATGTACAGCTAGAAAAACAAAAATTTTTGCTGAAAGCTGCGTCCCCCTTTAACGGCATGAGCACCATGATTTGAGGCACACGTGACTGCAGCCCTTTGTTTTATGCAGAAGACGCCCGCACCTTGTCCCCTTCGTGGATGCCTGTGAGTGTGCAGACGAAGATGATGGTGATGAGAATCAGGGGGATGAAAAACAGCTGATAGACAACCACCCGCAGGACAGCATACCTCCGCCTGCAATGGACAGATGACAGTCCCGGTCACTTTCCCACCCCAACATCCACCGCATGAAAAATGTGGGGACGAAAGAAAGATGCACACACACAACACGAACGAGAGAATCTCGAGCCTGACCGGTCATGACAGCAATGAGACATGCATAGGTGAACGCTGTATTCCGTCTTGGTTTGGTTTGTGGGGTTTTAACGTCCCAAAGCGACCCGGGCTATGAGGGACGCCGTAGTGAAGGGCGCCGGAAATTTTGGCCACCTGGGGTTCTTTAACATGTATTCCGTCTTGCTTGTCCACACAGAGAAGAGCCTGCAGTACATTGTATGCGCTTTGTTAAAAAAATGAGATGATTATTTTCTATTGTGCTCTGTCTATTCTTCTGATGTTACAGTATTCACTGAGTTTTAGAGCACTATCTCTGAGGGCATAGGTTCCTAGGAAAGACAGGAGTTTTTGTAGCCAGGAAGTGTCCGCGGTGAACACGAAAGACAGTAGGCCACACATTTTCTCCGCCACCACACCCGTGCTGTAAAGAAAACAGATCTATAGGAAGAGTGTGCAAATGCCGCAACTACGCTTCAAAGAGAAAGGAAAATTGCAAGAAGAAAAGGTGAAGAAGCAGGAACGAAACCCATAAAACCACCCCTGCACTCTTGGTGAACCAGAATGTAAGGAGATTGGCGCATGACACATTTGTGATAAAGAGCTGGACTAGAATATCTAGATGGCCAGTTCGTTTGGGACTTTTCTGAAAGGTGTTTTTTTCCTTCCTTCTTCAGGTCTTCCTTGCTGTGCAATTTTCTCTCAATTTCCTCTTTTTACTCATTTCTTTCTCTTTTTTTATTGTGTATCAGTTCCTAAACTGCGTAATTCTTATGGCAAAGAGAAAAAAAAAAATGACTAATATGAGCATCTATGTTGCATCTTCTCGTTTGTCTTTATATTTTCATTATTTGTACTGTACCGACTTTATGCCAGTGTTGTGTCAATGCTGGGCCAACATGGCACCGATTTTGTACCAGTGTTGTGCCGACTGGCCAAACTAGAGAAATCAGCACAACACCCAGGATGCACGAAGAGCAGCTCACTTGGAGAAGGAAGGCGTCGGGCAGCACCACAGCACACAGCAGATTGGGGGACCCCTGAGTGGCATCTGCTCATTGATGAGCCTCTGGACAAGCTGCTCCGAGCCCCCCGCATAGCAGCCAATCAGCTCAAAGTACATCACAAGCGAAAATGGAAGATACCTGCACAGGCAACAACAATAGCACTGCTGCAGTGTGCACAGTGCCCTGCCCTTTGCTCACTGCGACACAAGACACGAAGACACTGATCAGTGCAACGCATACTGCAAGATGATAAAAGAAATGGAAAACTAGAGGGCGGATGCTAGAAACGCGAGGTTTTGAGTGAAATGAAACTTGGCTACATGAGGTCATGATTTGAACTTTGACCTGCAGATCTGTTGCAGTAAACTTTCTCCCATGCAGAAAGTGAGTCAGCACTGAGGCCTCAAACACAATGAGCAAGAAAAAGGGCGTATGAACATTGAACTTTTAACTTAAAACCAGGCAATGGCTATTAAAATTATTCAGTTTGAGTTCTGAAAGCCCGGTGCCCAGATTCGCAAACTATAAACAGTTTCGAATGGCAACAGAGCTTTCGAGAGGATCTTTCAGTGGCTCAGAGGCCATGGCATTACACCTGTGCTCACCTGCACTGGTTGCGCTATTTTAAAAATTTTTTTTTCCATGCAAGAACTTGCCGCTGACAAGCATCAGCGTTACAGAATCTGACTGCCAAGTCTCCCTGCTCGATGCATCATGCGTCCTACGCATGGCATCGGTGCACTTACAGCATGATAATAGAAGAAGTGGCATCGTGCACCCGGGGGAACACGGTGGCCACTAAGGCACAGACCGAAGTTACCTTCAGGAAGGCAGCATACCAGAGAGAGAGGCAAGGGGAAAGGGGGTAAAGAGAGAGAGAGAGAGACACACACAGAGAGAATGGTGTTAGTCTGGGACGGTGCGAAGGCAGGCGGCACAAAAGCAAAGCTCTAGTTTCTTAGTTTTCCATAGCGTCTTCCGCGTTGCTGAGGAGGTTATACACACGGGAAACACGGAGAGGGCGAGCGAGCTGTAGAGCAGCGGCCGCCGGGGCCAGCAGGCGCTGAGGTAGTGACACTCGTGCACAAACACGGCCACTGTCGTCAGCACCATGAGGCTCTCGATGGCCGCCAAGAACAGGCCCCAGTTGCCCAGCACTGCACACGCACACACACAGTGAGCACGTTATGCAAGAGGTACTGAACATTCGGCTTACACGCAGACCCGAAAGAGGATGTGAAGAACTGTATAGGCCATGCCAGTACATTTTACACTATGTTCGCGCAGTTACTTTGCGATGTCCTTGCCTCTAGCAATCTGAGATTGTCTTTTACATAAGGATGCAGTACCCTGAACACATATTTCACCTCCGCTAAATAAAGTTACCTCCGTCATAGTGAGCGCTTACACCATCAGCCACAGCACAAGAAATAATGAGATGTCTATCAGCACTGCTAATCCCTCTCCTCGGGCTTATGATTAAAAAAAAGGTAGAGTCACACAGGGTGATTTCATGAGAGATAGGAACAACTTCTATGTAATCCTTAATTTTTTTATTTTACATTTTATGCATATATTCAGTTGTGCAAAAGTGAAACTTTTTGTCTGAAAGCACAGTTATATTGCAATAAAAAAAAAAGCGCTATAAAGCAAAGCCCCCCCCCCACCCACAGGAAGTTTACCTTGATAAGATCCACAGGTGACTCAATTGTGTATTCATGATAATACATGACAGCTGAGCCAATGACTTCAAGAAAACTCTGACTGTGGATACTGCAACAAAATTGTCCAGTTCCTGTTCCTTGCTCCAGAGCAAGGCAAGAGCTGAAGTGATATAGTATTTGCACGGCAGTAAAGCATAAACCTTCCTTGAACAACTAATATGGGCAGTCAGTGCTATAATCAGGCTGGTGTCTGAAAAAGTAGTAGCCAGAAAGATAATTAACAGGCCGACAAATTAAAACATGCACTAACATACAAAATAGAACAAAACTATTTCCATGCACTGCAGGAATCCTTATGTGGCTGTCAGCACAAGTTAAGTGCTGCTAAGGCCAGGGACGGCATTTCCGTTTTTACAAGCCTTTTTTCCACGTCCTTCGCAGCATAATTACTAAGCGCTAAATATGCCTGTTTATGTTCTTATGTTTCTATGCTTATTTTTGCACGCTGCCTGGGGACAGCCTTTAGCTAAATGTTAGTAACTGCTGAAAGGGTTAGTCTCAATTTCATTTTTCAACAAAGCAATTTTCTTTTAAAGGGGGCCTTCAGTTGATGTCTGATTATTTCAGCATGATTTCAGCAAAATTCAGTGGCATTAATTATTCAGAACAATTAAAAAGGCAGAACTTAATCATGGCCACGGAGATTTAAAGCCTCAAAGTTCACTGCATTCCAAAAATTTTGAGGTTTCACGAATTTTTAAAAGGATTAAGTTTATTGCACTATACTGGCAACATGCTCAAGTCATTTTTCCTATCTATACCCCTAAAACAAGGAATGTACTCATCACAGATCTCTGTCTGTTTTTGCCCCACTACAAAGTCTACACAAAGATGGTGTCTCCACCTTGAAGTTTTTGCTACTTTATTTCGCGTAAATATCCATGCTCTTGCAAAACACAACTAACTTTCGTGCCCACATGTGCGCACAAAACTCAGTTTTGTTATATGTGAAATTTAAAATTAAGAAAACTGAAATGTTGAATATGTAATATCTGTTTTGATCTGTTGTGCAACCGCCCCGTAATAACCACAGACAAATGAATGCAGTTTGCCCTTCGTGAAAAGTTCACATTCGATATGTATCAAATGTTGGGAACAGTTTTCTTACCACAGGACATAATCTTCACAGCAACGTAACATTCAATAGCATATGGTAAAAGGGTATCTAATTTACAAAATAACTGTCACACGTACATTACAACGAAAAAATAATCTTAAAACCATATTAAGCAGGTTTTTAGCATTTACTCCTCTTTTTAAAAGTTTAAAATAAATTTTAAATTTAAAATAAGGATGAAGTCAGGATGCAACACTCACAACTGTAAGTTCAGCAACATATAAAACTCTAATGCCAGCTCCTGACCATGGCAGTTGATATCAGCACCAAGTGAGAAATATTAGTACTGCAGCCCCAAAAGACCTCATTTTTCTCCTATGCTTTTCTGTTAACCGAAATGGTAAAGTTCTACCGTACAGTTATAATATTAGGCGCATGGTATGTGCATATCTTGAAAGCAAAAAAAAAAGTACATCACCAATGCTTGCAATGTATTTTTTTTTCTTGTGTGTAAAGTACAGCGCCATCCATCACTCTCATTATTTTACGATTTTATTTTTATTTTAACTGCACAAAGCAGCTTTATCACTCAAGGGTGGTGCTTCAATTGCCAAACATTGCCTAGGCTGTGAACAGCACAGGCAGCTATTTAATTTCTTTAGACTGCATGAAAAAATTAGAAGGCAACCAAAAGTCATGTATGAGAAAGTACTATGTAGTATAAAATGGTCAAGGCATTCAAACGTCATCCACACTTTTCAACATAATGATGAAGCTTAATTGAGCTTCATATCATTATGCTGAAAAAAAATGTGTATTCACAGTCATTACAGTTCACTTAATTATACTCTTTTCCATAAAATCATTTCGGAAAATTCTCCGGATTCACTTAGGAATTTATCCTGTACACATGTGCATGCAACAATTATCACACGAAGTGATTCGATTCACAAAATTCCTCTCGGCAAATTTTCGCATATATGCACAAGCTGTGTCCAATATAGTATAGGGGCAGATCTGACAGCTCCAGTTCGGTCCTCACGCGAAGGCACGACGCGCGCTGCAGGTCGATTTCGGTCAGTCGGCAGCAGCGAGACAGGCCGTTCGATTGACGCAGAGCAATTCCTGCGGCCGCATTCAGCGATGAACATTCGGACATCGCTCACCGTAACATATATACAGAACCGGGAAATGACATCAGGCCGGTTGCGTACTGCACTTCTTTAGCACGTGACACCATACATTTGACGCGTGCACACGACTCGACTCCTCACACGCGTCCGAACCGCGCACGTACTCTACAGCAGGGCGAAAGTCGAACAAAAATTATACTTTACCTGCATATGCTTCCGAAGGAGTTGGCGTGTAACCTTTTTCCAGTAGCTCTGAGCAATTCAGGGTTTTCATTGTTCGCTGAACTGTGCCAAGGCATCACAACAATTTGGAGCTGAAACGAAGGAACGAAAAAAAAAATCATACCTCGAAGCGGCACACAGGCGGTGTGCTTCACTGCACTTCATCAAGGCATCGCCGTGTAGCATCGTTTCCATGTTCGCTCATTAAACGCGCGAGAAAGATTACGATTTCCCTTTTCTTTCGAAAGTAGTAAGCAGATTACGTTCTATAGGAGCTACAAGGAAGATTCCCTTTACGAGCTAGTGTGCAAAACATATGAAAAACAGGCCCGGTGGCAACCAAGCACGCGCTGCTCGAAGCGGAAGTCGAGATTCGTACGCGTTACAAAACAACACACAAGATTTTACGTAACCTACGGTTGGCCTAACTGCAAGAGCGCCAAACTAGTATACCGCTACTTTAGCGCACATGCGAGTAGTTCCGCTTTCTTCTCGATTTTTTTTTTCTTCGACGCTTCGCGCCGATAAATCGCTCGCCGGGACCAGACGGTATTACGTCTACCCGAAAGCGCGCCTATGCACTGGCTCCGCGGGCAAGGCCAATAAAACGCCTCGATCGACGGCAGATCGCTCAGCTGAAGTGCTCGTTAGTTCTGATGCGAAACAGGCCCTACAGTGGTGATGGGGACCAGATCAACACGCGCGCAGTGGGGGGGGGGAAGCGCGAAAAGAAGTACACAAAGTCGCGTACGAGCGATCGCGTTCTATAGGCACCGGAGATTAAAGCCCGCTCATTTGCGCGAGAGAGAAGCGTGGCATACGTTACCTGCTCGGCTTGGGTGAAGTGCCGCGGGATAGGGCGACGTGATCATCATCAACTATCGCTCACGGGGTCGGGCCGCAGCATGAGCACGGCAGCGGCGGTGCGCTGATGCGCCGACATTCGGGGACGCAGCCGCACAGCTGACCGACTCGCCCAGCCCTCTTGCCTGCTGCTGCCAAGCGTGAAACGCGCAGCTTCTCTACCAGGTGGCGCCAGATGCCCCCCCTTGCCACTGTCCTCTTGAGACCCTATCTTTTTTCCTCTTCCGTCATCTTTCATTAGTCTCCCTCTACTCACTGGTCTCCCGGTTCAAGAGCTGTTCTTTTTCTTCCTTTTTTTTCCATTTCTCTTTACATTTTCTTAACTTTCTTGCATTTTGCGATGCCGTTCCCCTTTTTCTCTATATATATCTTTCATTATTTTCTTCTTTTGTCTTTTTTGTTTCTACCTTGCTGACTTTCAGCTTAGCGGAAGTCTCTGCATCCACTTCGTAAGTAAGATTCTATATACGTTGTGCAATTAGTTACTGATGTCAACCAGAAACAGTCAACTACCAACACAATAAATAAACACAAATCGCTATCATCAATGATGTGCACGTGGTGCGCGTGGTCTGCAACGCGCGCGTTGGGTTGCGTAGTCTGCCTGATTGCCCCGCTTGCACAGCTTTGACCTGTGACGATCGAGGCTTGCCGTGTAATGGATATTGGGCTGGATATTGAATATAGCCAGTGCATAAAAACGCCGTTGGACTTTGAAGAGGACTGCCAGCCTCTGCCTTGCTGGGGTCGCGGCCGCCGGCTTATACCTCTTCAGGAATTGCCCTTATTCAAGTTTCTAAAGAAGGCGACACAAGAAAACCCTGGGTTCCTGGTCAGTCTTTTGCTTGATCTCGTGGTTTTTTTTCTTTTTCGCTTTGTTCATTTTTGTGGCTTGGCCGCGCGGTACGCCCCATGGCCTACCGTAGCAGTAATCTCTGTCACGGCCTCTAGACCACTGACGCTTGGGTGCTATCGAAGTCATTCGATACCTGTCTGGTATTGTATAGACCTGCGCATAATGTTCTTTCCAGGGTCGTCACGCAGCGCCCGGTGTTGGAAGAGGACGACCCACCAATGGCGTCTCGGTGAGTGCATTTTGCAGCGCCGTGTTCGTGTCTGTTAGCGTAGACGCGTAGACGCGTTGCGTTCTTTGCGCGCCTCAAAATGCGATTACGCGCCAGCGGCTCGGTGGATATGGCGTTCGGCTGCAGAACGAGTTCTGCGGTGTTTGGAGCACCGACGTTTGTTTTTGTCGTTGTAGTATATATATATATATATATATATATATATATATATATATATATATATATATATATATATATATATATATATATATATATATATATATATATATATATATATATATATATGCGGATGACATCGGTCCCGACCAACTGACGAAAGTGATCGGGTCTTTGTGCCCATACGTTGTGCCGATTGTTACCAGGTAACAGGACGAAGGTCTGCATGATTCCTTTCGGTCACTTCGAGGGCAATTAAATCTGGAAGCTTGCTGACTCATTAATACGGGCATTGCACGTTTGACCTTAAATGGGCCTTGATTGCTTTGTGGTGGGTGCATTTGAAGATAAACTGACCACGCCTTACTGTGCAGCATTCCATGCCAGATGACTTGTCTGACCGTATTGACGTTGTCGGTGCTTACTGGCGGCAACAAAGACCACTTCGTGCGCCAACCTTCAACACTGCCTCGGACTTCTTGGACTGTAAGCTGCTACCTTTCGTACTTCTACTACCTTGTGAACCTCTGCCTGCATGCAGCTTTTTTGTTACTAGTTGCATAATATAAGAGTTTAATGATGCTGCTGTCATTGTCAGTTTGAGCTGTCTTGTACCTGACCGAAAAACTGCTGACGGTATGTTTCATAACTTGCCTTTAGTAAACTTGCAGCTTTGCAAATGCCATTGTCTGCAAACTTAGGGGTTAAAGGGGCTCCGAAACACCTTCTGAGGAGAGTACATAAACTCGCTCATTCACTACACTCTCTTGCCATGAACACCTGAGCCAAACAATACACTTCTATACACAGCGTAGAACTCACAATCATGTGAGAAAGTTGGCGAATCCTTCCTGGTGACTTTTTCATGCTTGCGCCCTCCTTTGTCTCACGATGCTGCATAATTCTCTTCAGTAATGGCTATTGGTTAGATTCTTTCAGGCGTCACGTAGCTACCATGGCAGTGTCACAGGTCGGGAAGCTCCAAGGGTGGCGGAGGAGCGCCGACCTTTGAGAGTGCAAAAAGTGACGTGAGGAGAGGAAACGTGCAAAGGCTGAAATTCAAATTTTGACTACAGATCACTCAGCTTCCAAAAAGCTGCTTCTAAAAAATTCCTGCTAAAGGATATTTGTAAGGCGGTGTCCTTTAACTTCCCAGGAAACTTTATTGAGAGCCCCTTTAAGGTGGGTGAGACTTTGATCAAAAAATTTGGTTTTGAGATTTTGCAACTATCTGTTAGAAATTTCTCTCTTATAGAAAATATTGGGTATTCGCGATTTGAAAAATAGTTTTTTGTTCCTTTTTTGTCATGACATCGAACAACGAAAAAGTGGGTGTTCCAGAGACTTTATCGACATTTTTCTCAAAATAACATTTTTGGAGGTTTGTGTATTTTTTTTCTTGGGAACTATAAGGCATAAGCAAACAGAATTATTGACACCATTTACATAACCGGTACCAGAATCAATAGCCTAAGTTCATTTGTATTTTTACGATTAAAAAAAAAAGAAACCATTCATGAGTGGCAATTTTATACCATCGACAAAGGAAAAAAGCATAATAAATCTTGCTTTTGTTCGAAGCGCATAATTTTGGTACCAGTTGTGTGTAGTACTGATTGCTACTCATATACAAAATTTCAACACTCTGCGGATAGGTTTCTTTTGGAAAAAGGTGCATTAGTAGAAAAATAAAGAATATAAGACCACATTTTAATTAGTTTTGAGCTCTTAATGCAAGTTGCATCTGTCTTCAACATACGTTGCAAATATTATAGCCATGACTTTTATTACAACTGCTGTACAGCTAACTTTTGAAAACTTATTTTCAAAGTCTTGCCCCACCTTAAGGCCACCTTGCATTCATACTTTTCTTCGGAGAGAAATGTAACCCAAAGTTGCTCAAAATGGCTGTGCATATCCACTCCCCCCATGCACGCCATTAATGTGACTCCCTACACACGTGAATGCGTTTGTCACATGCATGGTATACGATGTGTAGACGGACATTGCAATTGCTTCAGGGCGGCATTCACAGGCATGCCCTTTATACTGCTCTCACTGTAAATATTCCCCACAAAGATTGCATGAACCTGACAATGAGTAGACTGAGGAGTGAATCTGTACCTCGTAAAGCTGATCCTGGGAAAATGCAAGTTGTGCCAACATCACGGAAGATTTTATTGAACTTAATCGCCGTGGTGGCTCAGTGGTTAGGGTGCTCAGCCACCGACCCGAAATACGCGGAATCGATCCTGGCCGCAGTGGTCCCATTTAGATGGAGGCAAAATGCTAGAGACTCGTGTACTGTGCGATGTCAGCACACGCTAAAGAATCCCAGGTTGTCAAAATGGTCCGGAACCCTCCACAACGGCGTCCCCTGTAGCCTGAGTCGCTTTGGGACGTTAAACCCCATAAACAAAACCATTTTATTGAAGTTGTTTTTTGGCACCTTTACCTAGGATTTACATGCACACAACTTGCAGTCATGAAACAAGAAAAGCTTCTTTGTGAATTGTGTGGCAGAGCTGTCACAAAGAACTGCATTTCATTTTCGTGCAGAAAATATAAAAAAATTAAGCAGAAGGCACTTCCCAGTATTTTACAACAAACACATTCCTTTCCACCCTAACTTGCTCTAAGGAGAAAATGCAGTGGTAGAGTTATCGCACGTTGTTAGGTTCCTCAAAAATAAACTGTGATAAACTAATATTTTATAAGCTGGCAGTCAATTAGCATGACAGTCAGGTTCTTGTAGCCCTCTGTTTGGTGCATGGTAGCCTCAGCTGCTTATGCGCTGTAAAATCCCACACAAACTGTCTATTCTCTTGCGAATCTGAACAGGTGAAGAGCCCAGCGCCCTGTTAGAAGAGCCAGGCAATCCAGAGCCTGCCATCTTGCCCATGCCGAGAAGGGGCATTGTCGGCTCATGGAAGGTACGCTTGCTTTGCGTGTGCTTTGCCCAGCTGGTAACGTTTTTTTGTCACTGTGGTGCTAAATTACGCGAAGCACTGGAGTTTGGAGGGCTTTTTTGTTTTTTTTCATTTATAGTGATAGCAATATGACTGGCAGATACTTGCATGGGAGGGTCCTCAAAGTGCCACGTCGATTCTGGAAGGGTTCTCTACTGCATCAGTTGTCTATATAAATTCACACCCTGAGTCTTTACAATTGTTGTACGTATTGAATGATGGTATCACAAAGAAGCATCACATGTCCAGCTGTCATTGGTCACTGATCGGCCAAGTGGCTGACAGGTCAGGTGACCCGTTTGAAGGGGCAAGAAAATCTTAGACTGAACATTTTTTTATTAATGAGGTCAGAGCTGTGAAATTGTCAGGAATCATGTATTTTTTGTGTGCCAGTTCCTAACATGCCATTTAATTTAGTGTAAAACAAGTCATTGTGCACTCGTGTAATATGTCATTGAAGGTGTTTGTCGTGAGCTTTCAAGAAATCTTGCATGCAAGGAAATTTCTAAAATGCATGCCAATAGCTTTTCTAGACATCAGGGAGGAAGATGAGATGTTGCCCTGCCGATCATCCACTTCAGAAATCTAATTCTAATTGGTTTTGGGGGAAAGGAAATGGCGCAGTATCTGTCTCATATATCGTTGGACACCTGAAGGGAGCCATAAGGGAAGGGATAAAGGAGGAAGTGAAAGACAAAGGAAGAAGAGGTGCTGTATGTAGTGGAGGGCTCTGGAATAATTGTGACCGGCGACTGCGTTTTTATGGAGGAAAAACCCTAAGGTGCCTATGGAGGAAAAACCCTAAGGTGCCCGTGTGGTGTGGGATGTCAGTGCAGGTTAAAAGATCCCCAGGTGGTTGAAATTATTCCGGAGCCCTCCACTACGGCACCTCTTCTTCCTTTCGTCTTTCACCGGTGGTTCAGGTGTCCAACCATATCTGAGACAGATACTGCGCCATTTCTTTTCCCCCAAAACCAATTAGAATGGGAGAAGTTGATATTGCATAAGTGCACAAAACTTGTTTTGCATGAAATTAATGGCGTTTGGAGTCAGCCGACAGAAATACATGTTCCCTTAAATTTCATAATCACAACTTCACTAATAAAAAAAAATTTTTGGCCCTAAACTCTTTTACCCTCCTTCATTGGAAGGGGGAAGTATAATGGTCTTAAAGGGCAACTGCACCACTTATTGAGAATTCCGCAGTATTTGAGGATTCGGGTCTCCATAAGCTGTTGAGAAATCATGAAACGTTATTTTGCGCTAGCTTTTAAAATAATAACATAGCCGTCATTCTTTTCTCCTCACGACGTCAGAGAAGTGCGGAGAAACTTGGTGGTGATGTCGCAGACGGGGAGATTTCAAATTTCCTCTGTCTTCGCCCAAACCCTGCCTCGCGTCTTCGGATGGAGCCAAACAAAGCTCCGAGGTCTTTGCCTTCGGTGGTGGTGTTTATTTTTTTTTGTTTTCCTTCGAATCAACTGCTTCTGCTTCAGAAATGTACTGACACCGTAGATGGCATCATCATGCACCCCCGACTCAGCGCTGTGCACTGCAGACAAGCATAAAAGCTGTTGCAGCTTCAATCATTGGCTACGTCACCATTTCAAATGCTAGCCCAAAAGACTTCACATGCTTTACTTTCAAGTTTGACACACCTTTAAGCTTGTCGGATTCTAAAACCTATGCAGTTGCCCTTCCTTACTTTCCAACCATAGTTAATGAAACTTCGCATGCTTATACAGTTCTTTGTGCAGATTCCAAAAACGCGGTATATTTTTGTGCGTGTGAACCAATTTAAGGTAATTGCAAACAAAGCTCTAAAGTTTGAAAAAAAAAATCAGAAAATAACCACCTGTAAAAACTGAATATTAGTGCACTGCTAAATACTAGGAAGAATAAGGAACACAATGTTGCTGCACTCATTCGATTCGATTAATATTTTTTCTTCTATTGCATATTGAATTTCAGGGTCTAAACACGTCAACCCAGTGGTAATACAAAGTGCCATTTTAAAAAGTTACGAAGCAAAGAATAAAAAAAATCTGCTTTCAGCATTATGTGCTTTTTATATTTGACTTCACTTGCCAGTAGAAAAGAACCTTGCAAATCTGAATATCACAAAATTTAAAAATCAATTTTTGTGAATTTTTGGCTGTAAAGACACGGGTCCCCCCTTAACTGTCACTTTTAATTAAGCTCGCATCGAAACCCCTGCACGCATTTTCTTGCCGCTTTCTTAATTCCTTGCACATATAGCTGATGCTGAAACTCTTAATTGTCATATTACGCGAACTCCTGAACATTTTTTTCTTTCTCTTCTCGTGAATACAGAACCGCATTG
Source organism: Amblyomma americanum (assembly GCF_052857255.1). Classification (NCBI taxonomy): domain Eukaryota; kingdom Metazoa; phylum Arthropoda; class Arachnida; order Ixodida; family Ixodidae; genus Amblyomma; species Amblyomma americanum. Next base: position 25,736,227 of record NC_135504.1, on the reverse strand, counting down.
CTCAAATGGTTCAGCCAGACAGAGAGCAAAGCTTTCAGGCAGCTCACAGCAGCCGGAGAGAGAGGGAACGTTTTGCTCATTCACCGAACCCTCCACTTCGGCCCCCACCACCGCCAAAGAGGGGCCCGATGAGAGAGCAAGGCATTCCGGCAGCCCACTCTAGCCGGAGAGAGAGGGAACGTTTTGCTCATTCGCCGAACCCGACACATCGGCCCCCACCACCGCCAAGGGCGGCCCTGTTCATCAGGCCCCCTGCAGCATCCAGTACGTCCCCCTCTTACCTGCTCGTGTTTGGCGGTAGCTTTCTGCATTCCTTTGCACAAGAGCACTGGAAATGACGAGACAAGTAGAAGGAAATGAAACAAGCAGGCAGTGCTCATAGCCCAAAGTATTACTTTTTGATTATGTAGAGTGCAGTAAACTTTTATTAAACGAGTCTTAAAAACGACAGAAAATTTCTGTATAAATTGAGTTTTGGGATAAGTGAAGTGTTGTATATAGTGGTACAGTTTCCATTGTACACATCCTGTGCTTTCAAGAAAGTAATAAGCTTTGTATCTAACTTTATTATGGAATGCAAGCTCCATTACAATAACAGAGCACTTGATTAAAAGGAAAGGAGTCTCATGCTTAGCATGAAAAAACAAGGAACATGGCCGACAAAGCCATATGCCCTGTGGCATAGGTGTTCGCTCCTTTTCGTATGCTCCCCAAGTCTTCTCCTTGTATGCTCCCCAAGTCTTCTCCTTGGGGAATGCAGTTGAGCCCACTTGCAACGAGCCTGACGGTCGCGTGGATATTGTTCGCAGTATCCGAAGTTCATAGTAGGTGGACATCTCTTATTACAGCCAGAAATGCAATTTCGAACAAAAGTGGCATTTCTTTCTTTAAACGGTCCATTATGCGTGTCTGCTTTCTCAATCTTAACCGTATTACGGCAATTTCCAAGCTCTCCTGTGCAGTCGTGTGCTTTACGCCGAGACCCTCTCCGCCAATAACCTGCCTTAGGGATGCATTATAACTAACCGCGGTAGTAGCGCTTATGGCAGCTGATGGTAGGTCGGCCTCCTCCTCACAGTCGTCTTCATCAGATTCTCTGGCAATGCTCATATGTTTACCGTACGATGGTTTTGTCAGCGGTAGCAGCGTCGACACCAACAAACGAAACAAAATCTGTGCAGGCGACATCAGGCCTGGTCAGCTGTGCATCAACAAAGCACTGCAACAAATCCACGTGCATCTGATTACATGGGTATTCAGCAGCGTCCTCCGTCGTTTCTGAGTCTACAGAAGCTCTACGGAAGCAATTTGTTTTGCACCCTGCAGCCACTTGTAACCACGTGGTTTTTAAGCTTTTCCTCGGTGGCGAACAAAGGCGACGTAACAGGGATTCTTAAGGTGTGCCGATGGTTTGGTGTGCCATTCATGGGTCTGACGGTGGTACTAATATGTTGATAGATCTGTGTGTGTGGTGGCAGTTCGTTTTTTAACCCCAGGTTTGGCGCATGTTAGCCTCGGTAGCTTATGTGCCATGAAACCTATCGTAATGCGGTGTGCATGCATTGTGCAGCTGGCGAGAGCAGCCAGAGGGCGCAGCAGATGCATGCAGCCCTAGCTACCAGCACCAAGCGGGGATCATTCAATGCAAGCAGCTTCAACCATGCCCACGACCTAGGCTCATGGGTCGCCTCCCTGTCCCAGCCACGGCCCCATGACTTTGACGATGACGAGCTGACGGACGACGATGATGACATGGGGCGACAGCGCGGTGAGGGCCAGCTCTTTGCGGTCGAAATCATGTTTTTGAAAAGCTTCGAGCAGAGACGGAGGCACTCATTACTGAACGGTGCTCAGTGCGAAACCTTGGGCTATACTCTGCACCAACTTTTCTTAGCAGTGGAGCAAAAGCTACGGAGCTGAAGCTTGCCTTCTTTTTGTACACAGCAGAAGTGGTCCCTGGTGCAGTTAAGAGTTCGTTTTCAAAACACAGTATGTCAGTTGGTTTACAGTAAAACCTTGTTAATACCTTGCTGACCCGAAAGACACGGGTTTGATCCTGACCTCGGCGGTCACATTTCGGTGGAGGTTAAATGCTAGACGCCCATGTACTTTGTGATATCGGTGCATGCTAAAGAATCCCAGGTGGTCAAAATTATCTGGAACCCTCCACTACCGCGTCCCTCATAGCCAGAGTTGCTTTGGGACGTTAAACCTCATAAAACCTGAAACCAAACCATGTTAGTATGGCCCACGGCTATTTGGATAATTCGAACTGCTGCCAGAGTTGCTCCAAATGCCCATGTAAGCCTATGGCATCGGAAACTCTTTCATTCAGATGCCCTGGGGCTGGCATCGGTTAATTAATTCGGATCGGCTCCCGAAGTGGTGCCGTGTCAAAATATGTCCTGCTCAACAGCCGAGCATCCAAATATTCCTACTGAGTTCTGAGCCACATACGTATTACGTTATTTCCCACGCCCCTTTGACGTGCATGGGACGCAAGCGTGGCAACGATCGGCAGGCCCCTGTTGACAGGCAGCGAGAGAGTCCGGCCACGTAGTTTCGTTTTTGGAGCTTTGCAGCCAGCCAAGCAGCACATTCTTTAGAACAATGATTGCTTTGTAGCTGATAATTTTAATTTCATCCACATGGTACTTCTGTTCCTCCAGCGCACCGAAACTTAGTGCTCATCACGTGCTGTTCGCTGTTTGTGCAGTGCAGCCTAATTGCGTGCGAAGAAGCTCCAGCGCTACTTAGTCGCTCACAGAAAGAAGCCGCGGAGACACTTACCATCATGGAGCAGTTGTTTCAGACACTCCTGATAGCGTGCATGAATTACAGCATTTCACAGAACTGCTAAAATGAAGTTTATTGGTGTATGAGTCTGGGCTAGTTCTTAAACCTTTTTTGACTTTAAAAAAGCGAGCAGACACGAACGATTGAAGTGCACTTGACCGTGCTTCTGGTCGCTTTATGTCAAACTGCGAAAAATCGCCTTTGTCTCGCAGTTTTCGTCTTAAAAGAGAGGTGACCATTGTCCCTATTTTCAGCAGATAAATTTTACTCTCATACAAACAGTTCTTGGGTGCCATTCGATAAGTCGACGTTCGAATAATTTGGATGTTCCTTCTGCACTCCTGAGGTCCGAATTAATGAGGTTTTACTTGCTTGTAATTTAGGGCACATTCCTAACATGTCTGCCAACCTTGAATGTTAGAGAGTGGAGTAGAAACGGGTTTTTCGATAACAGGAAATTTATTATTCATGAAGTATTGCTATGGGAAGCTTCCAAAGATGGTGCCACTTACACCAGGGACGGAGCAAAGGACCACAGAAAACAACACACCAGGCGGTCAGTTGCACGGCCGTGCTGTATGGCAGGGGGAAACAGTTAGAGGTGCTTCTGCCCTGTAGCCTTCCTTTCATTACCAAGAAAACTGCTGCCAACTGTACGGCAGTGTCTGTGCGTTTTACAAGAGTGGAAACTTGGGCTAGTTGGCAGCTCCTGCTAAGAAAGGACTTGCAGTACAAAAAGACAACGGATGGAAACGGGAACACAGTGTTGACTTCAACAAATTGTCTTGTTTGAAAGGCACGGTACATGCGGGCACACAGGCAGTGCAGCAGAGGAAAGTGCTTTGTGCACGGACACAGTGCGACAGATATTATGCCTAAAACACTCCGAGAGAAAAAGCAGGGAAGAAAAATTGTCTGAAGCCTGTAAAATGGTAAATAGTTCAACGAGAAACAACAGAAGTGAAATAAAATACGATTTGAAAAGCTGTAATGAACAAAAAAAAATTTTGAAGTTGGCACCGCGCCTGTCTTTTGTCCATCTTCTTTTTGCACTGAAAGTTTTTTCCGTTGCCGTGCATCTTTTGTGGTTTGCATTTACAGTTGCAACTGTAAACAGTATGGTAAATACCAACTGAGCACTGTGGTCCATGCCCCATTTATGCGAACAGAACGCAGTGAGGCTGGTCATGGGAGAGGTGGCTGCTTTCAGGTACCATTACTGTCTTGTAGGGATGCATTTATGAAAAGTAAACAAAAAAAATATTGTTTTTAGTTTTTACTCTCACCCATACCTCAAAGCGCGACTACTAATCTTGGTGTTTTAGACAATTTGCTTCTGTCAAGCTGTCAAGCCTTACAGTGTGTGGTGTACATTGCCGTCATAGCAACGACACCCGGCAAAGCAGTTCTCCAGCTTTGTGGTAGCTTTTACAGTTCTTCCTATTTTCGTAGCCTCCTTGGAGAAACTAAGGCTCATCCTGCACGCATCATTGTCATGAACAACATGCGAAAAAAATTTCTTCATCCGACTTCAGGAGCGCTTTAACTTATTCTCTCTAGATGGCACCACACTGTGCATGTTCACTTGAAGGATGCTATTGCGCAGCAAACAAAGTTCTGCGGTTGTACCATTCACAGCATGCAGAACGTAGTGGGCGCTGTATACTGGTCCAACTGAACGTGTTTATTATTAAGTGTCATGTTTGGCTGTAGTCACCAGCAAAGTGGCGCAGGAGCTTCTGGAAAGCACATTACCCTTTTACGAGTGCAGTGGCAGTGATTGGGAGAGATGAACTGGCGCTCTAACACCGTTGTGCTTTATGACAGTGCCCATTGTGGAAGACTTGGCTGACGACTTTGTGTCCACGTCTTCATCGGATTCTGCTGTGAAGCTGACGGATGACGAGGCTGGGGGCTCAGCTGGCGAGGCCGTCACAATCACCGAGCTGACGGAGAGCAGTGGCTCGTTAGACTCTGTCTACGTTTGTATCCGAGCTGACGAAGTCCGTGGGCAGGGCAATGTAAGTGGAGTGCATGCTCTCCGAGCAGCTTCTTTGCTCTAAGTGGTTTTATTTGCCCTTAAATGTCCAGTGTTGGAGCATTGTGTAAGGGTGGGGAAAAAAAAATGGGCCTAAACTAAACGATGCAATACACCAAACAATAGACCAGAATAAACAAACAAATGAATACGGAAAAGGTGCAGGACAATAACAGGACGGCACCGGGAGTGAACATAGATTGAACATGGGAGCCATAAATTAATTGCATATAGTATTCAATGCTCTATATTCTGCCCAGGGCGTCCAGCATTTTTTGGAAATGATCAATGCTATTCACCAGCGTTACAGAATTTCTCAGTTTATTCAGGCATGAACGGATGCTTTCCTGTGTGTGCTGTGTATTGCATGTGGTATAGCTCTTTGGGAAGAATGCCGCATTTGCACGGTGTTCGGGGGGGGTTCTTACCAGGCCGCTGAGCCTCCTTTGAGGCCTCGGCGGCGAACTCCGAGCTCTCGGTATCACACTCCACGCGCGACCGTTTTCACGGCGGCGCAGCGGAAATGCGAAATAAACACGCAACAGAATGCTTTTCCAAGGGCCAAATGTTTATTGCGCTCTCCGAAAAAATCTCTGGGTGCTGGATCTGAGACCCTTGCCGCTTGGATTGGTCGTGTGGTTGACGGGGCAAGATGGCGACAACCAAGAGGGAAGATGGGAGGCATTTACCTTACGTCCTCATGCTGTCGTGGCTCGCTGAAGTCTCCCTCGGCCACTGCCGGTTCCCAACGATCTCGGCGCATTTGCCGTTGTCACTTTCGGCCAATCAGCGACCGCTCCGGCAGCACCTGGCACCGCAACGGCTATAACGTGAGGGGCCGCCGTGGCGGTTCAGTGGTTATGTCGCTCGGCTGCTGACCCGAAAGACGCGGGTTCAATCTCGGCCGCGGCGGTCAAATTTCGATGGAGGCGAAATTCTAGAGGCCCGTGTACTGCGCGATGTCAGTACACGTTAAAGAACCTCAAGTGATCGAAATTTCCAGAGCCCTTCACTACGGCGTACCTCGTAGCCCGAGTTGCTTTGGAACGTTAAATCCTCATAAACCATATAACGTGAGGGGAATTTTGAGATCTTGCGAAATGAAGGAAAAAAGGTAATACAAATTATAGTACAATCTTAACCTTTTCAAGCTAATTACAGCCAAGGGCTCTGAAAAAAAATGGAGACGGCACACAAAATTATGGAAGCGATGGATATTTCGACATATGTGTTTGGGAGGGAGCACTTCAGAAGTGCACGCAACACCACTGAGCACAGCAAAGCCTCAAACGCCTTACCACACAAAGCCTCCTTCACAGCAGCGGCCGCCGCTCCTTTGGGTTCCGTGCTGCCCAGTCTTGCATCTTGGCTGCGAGTGCTGTGTGGCCCCCAGTCCCATCGGAAATGTGGCTTATGCTAGCAGTTCACGAATCCCGAGGTGAAGGTTGCTCTATCTTGAAAATCAGCAGAAAAAAAAAAATAAAAATTCACATTATATTCGTACCTTGCGTTTGAATGTGTAACCCGAAATGCGTTCTCAAACAGATGACCTGCAGAAAAAAAAACTAGTATTGTATCTGTGTACCGTAATTTTTTCCTCTGTTTACACTGCAGGACACAGCGAAAGGCAGTGCACGTTAAAGGGACTATGCAATAAATTAATTGAGATTACGTAAAGCAGACTAGAGATAGACATTTCATCACGCGTCACCCCAACGCAAGAATTTTTGAGCTAGCTTCAATAGCAACCAAGACATAGATGATTAAAAATTACGCTCCTCCTCTCCCCCCTCAACTCGTACATGCGGGGCACCAGACAAAAATAAAGAAAACAGGTCGGGGACTGGGCCCTGCCTTTGAATACGTCATCAGATGACACTCGCTTTGCAACTTCCGGTTGTCGCTCCTAGCGCCCCAGCAGCAGCGGCGGCGGCATGGCGGCATCTCTCTGGTCTCTCTTTGCCTTCCTGGATTGCGGCACGCATTGGGTTTCTTTGCTTGTCGTCTGTTGTAGTTAGCAGTAATAAACCCGGACCTCGAGGCGCGACTGCTCGCTCTTACAGCCGCGATGGGCATCGAGCCCTATGCGTGCCCATGAAGAGCCGTGCGAGTGGCTCCGGAACTCCCGACAGAAGGAGGCAGCAGAGGAAAATTGAAACCATATGGGCGAAGGCAATGCCCTGGCCCGCGCTTGCCCGAGAGGGTCGCGCGGCGGCACGAGCAGACGATTTTCACGGCTACCGGAAGTGTGCCCCTGACGTCGTGGCTACCGTGGCTCCAGCGAATGACAGCGTGTGGTGGCCTGGCGATGTCATGGGTAGTGTGACGTCTTTCTTCCACGATTTTAGTTGCAAAATCGGTCACTACGAGCACACCAATCGGCCAGCGAATTTTAAAAAACACGTGTTTTTTTTACTTTATAATAAATTGCCGGCTCAGTTCCGAAGACTTATACTTGGTGTGAATGCTCATTAGCATCATTTCTAAACATAGAAAACATTTACAAGCGACTTTGAATTCTTTGCATAGTCCCTTTAATGATGGCTTTTTTTTTTTTTTCGAGGTTTCGTACATTACAGCTTTAAGTTGCCTGGTCAGTGTGCCGTTAGAAACACATTCAGCTGCTTTTGGCTGACTAGGTACAGATATGCGCTCTGCCAAGTCATGGGAGGTGCGAGCAATCACAGGAGGAGGATACTGCTCAACTTGCGTTGAGATGCCATCATGCATCTCAATGATGGCATCTCATGGGACTGTCTAACTGCACATTACATTGAAATACCTAATGATTACCAAGATAATGCTCTTGGAGCTCCGAAGATTTTGTGCAGTTTTCACTATGCATAGAAGCAGGCCTTATATTCATGATAGTTCGTTTTTCTTTTCTACCACAGTTCATTATTATGGATGATCTGCTTTACGGGCAATTTTGCTTGGCAACCAAAATGTCTGTTTTGATGAGGCGTGGCTGTAAACTAACGGAGTCTGGCTGACAATGGGATATCAAGTCATACAGTGGCGCTAGCCGCATACGAACAAGACTGCATCTTTTGCCACCTTTTCATGCCATACATAACATTACAAATCTTGCACAGGTTTGCATCAGATTGAATTAGTCCTTCTTGAAAGCTGTAATAGCCACTATGACACATAACAGTACCATGGGAACCTTCACTTGCAGCGAACTTCACAGGGAAGGAAAACTTGTAAATTTTCCCATGTAGCAGTGCATGTGAAATCAGGTGTACGTGCCCTAAACCTGATATCCTAAGTTCATAGAAATTGCTACAATCTGGGATTGTTTATGGTTTTGCATGTAAATTTCCCTTTCCTTCTGTTAGCTGTGTTCTCTCTCAAGTATGCATTGCGTGATAGTGAACGTTGTTTGAAACGCTAACAATTTCACTATGTTGATGTGGTTCTTTGCCAACTATAACTGCAGGGGGGACACCATGATGGAGCCATACTGCATTACAAGAGCAGGTGGTGGTTTGCATGGCATGGACTCGGCTGTATGTTAAAGGGACCAACAACTGACCAACACGCGTTACTAGTTTATGGTTGAAACGAAAAGATCTTTCCTTAAATTGTCAGCATCGAGCACTGTACTATCGAAGAAATTAGTATTTACAAATCAAGTACAATTTCGATTATGCAAATCTCACGGAGTCACGAAAAACATTTGCATCATCCGAAATTCGAATAATCCCAAACAAAAAAGCCGCAACAGTGGCTCCGTGATTATGGTGCTCAGCTGCTGATCCAAAGGACGTGGGTTTGTTCTCGACTGCACCGGTCGCATTTCAATGGAGACGAAATTAAGTTTAAGAGGCCTGTGTACTGTCCAATATCAGGACACGTTAAATAACCCCAGGCGGTCGAAATTGTTCGAAGCCTCCCACACCGGTGTCCCTCATAGCTTGAGTCGCTTTCGGACGTTAAACCCCACCAAACCAAAATGAAGAAAATTCGTGTGCAGATTTTTTGCAAATCTGTTTTCAGCTAAAGGGGTTTACTTGAGGCCGACGTAGGTGATGGTGCGGTCGTTGCTCGCATGTTTGTATCGTCCGCAGCGGGGCAGGGGTTTGTTCGTAACATCGGAATTCCTGCTCGCTGTGCACAGTGCGCTCTGGCCAGGACATTTTACGAATCCATATCATCCCGAAATTCATATCAACTGGGATCGCATCATCGAGATTCTACTATTTAGCATTGAAAATAGCATAAGTCAAGCAGAAGTGCCGTCTTGCAGTGAAACCTCGCCATCAGTGTACCCCACCACGGGACCACATCTGGGTAAAATACTACACTTATTTGTTGGTGAATGCATTTTTTCTTCATATTTGGTGCACTCATCGATGAAAAGCAATACCCCCTTTGAGTCGTCAATAGAGTGCTCCGAGCTTTCGTTGATAGATGGCACTACAGCATTTTACTTTCCTTGGTTAAAGCTGTGACCACGGTACAACAAAAATGTCACCAACAAGGCATGCGTCACTGTGCCTAAAAGATTTGGGTGTGGAAGCTCAAGTGGGTGTTACGTGCTTGATGATTATGGTTTTTACAACATCGGGATATATACATAAAACAGGTTTGCAAGAAAATCGTTTTGAAATGAAGCCACCTTGGTCGCCAAGTTTTCTGCTGCAGCGAGTCGTTGGTCCCTTAATAGTTGCTAGTGAGAACTTTTTGTTTCCTATAGCACAGCTTTAGTTGTCAAACTTTTTGAGAAAGAAGCAGGAGGAATGGGCATCTAGAAAGCTTGAGTGTAGTTGCTCTGCTGAAACAATTCGGAAAGGCATATATATGCAGTGTGCTCAAATAGTAACTACCTCTCACAGTCCTCTGCCGCTAAGAATTGTACAGGGGGTTGCAGCTTCTAGAACTATAAAATGCAAATCTTTGGAGTCAGCAATGAGAAGGCATTGCTAAAGAGAGGCCTTGATTTAAGAGTGGTGGCGAAATACAGCTTGTATTTGAAGTACTTGGTGGTAATGCTGGCCGCTTCAGTGCCAGGCAAAGCCAGGAGGTGGCGCCATCTACTGGACGTGCAGGCAACACTGGTTTTTCCACCACACCTTTTCAGCGATAGTTTTATGGGAATTTTTCAGGTAGTGTGTTGTCGAGGGTATCATCCATACATGACAGTACGGCTACATATCTCTCATTTCTTTTAGCCTGGACGAGGATTCTTTGTTCTGGTCTTTATGCGGTATGGTGCATCTCTCTAGCTGAAAATAGTGTTTGTGAACAAAACGTTTCAACTGCCTAATTCATGCTCGAAATTATATTCACACACCCGTAGTAATCGGCTGCTGTGACCTTCCTACTATGATTGCAGTTGGAATGCTAATTGCTAGATCTGTTTTCTGCATGTGAATGGTGCGTGTGTACACCCTGGTGGTGTGAAAGAGAACACCAAACTGGTGCTTAAGGACAAAGTTATTTTAGCTAGCTTATTGAATGTGAAGTATTATTGCTACTGTTATGAAGCCAATTCACATGTCTGAAGCTGCACAAAAAAGTGCATAGTTCGCATTTTCATTTGGGGAGTAATCATCAATTGCATGCAGACAAGGCATTACATTTCATGTTGAACTGAACTGCATCTGCACGAAGTGACATATGGCAGCTTTGCTTTGCCTTTTCTCGCGTCAGTGGCAGCAGTCATAAACGTGACTTGCTGCTACAGCATCATCTTTTGTTAAGTCATTTGCACAAAGGGTACAAATCTGAACGTGCATGCTGTGCTATAGTCGTAGCATGCCTTTCATTTCAGCATCCAGGAAGCCCAGAGGAGTTGGATTAGCCAGTATACAAGATTTCACACTGTCTTCACACTGCAAGTCTTTGCAGAAAGTCTTCACACTGAAGGCAAGTGCTTGAACAGCATTAAGTTTGTAGCTTTTCAGATGTGCGATAGTCAGCACATGGAGAAAAGTATGCCAGTCCATTCCCATTTTCCTTGTATTTGGCGCACGTGTGGCCAGTTTGTTACGGCGAGAAAACACAGCTGCTAAGAGAAACACTACTGAACATGCTTTGCACAATGGCTGTTAAGATTCAAGAAACACAATCTTTCTTAAAACGAAATTAGAAAATAAGATAATGTTCTAAAAGAGAACCTTGCTTTCGTGAACACAACGGGTGCGGGATGTGTTCAAGAAAGCTATGTACAATTTGGAAGTGGCCACCATCTCCAGTTCTCTTCGCACAAATGGTGGCCACAAGAAACCTTCTGGAGCACAATAACTGACCTTGAGAAAGCGTTGAGCAGCTGCTTTGAGTTAATTGTGAGGCTATTTCAGTGCAATGTGCAAGATGAACTGCAAGAGCTTTGCCTAGATGCTGTGGGCCACTTAATTTCAGTCTCGAATACCCCGAGGCTCCACATCCTTCTGCAGAAAGCGGGAATTGTGAATGTGCTATCTGTGGTAAGCAAACTGGCGGATTCACGTCGGTACTAACACACGATCTCACCACCAGATTTGAGGAGTGTATGTGGCAATCATGATAGGAGACAATGGCGTATAAGTCAGACTGAATTCATTTCTCTCGCAAAAGTTATTGAGGCCACGACGAAATGACCGCTGCCATGATTAAAAATGTCAAGGAAGAATTGTGCTATTGACTCAGTCGTGTGGAGAAAAATTAACACAGCAGTTTCACCAATACTTGCGGTCGAATACATTTAAATCACAGGCGTCGAAAACTTTGATTAGCATTGTGCAGTTTGTGGAAACACTTGTTGGCCTTGTGTAATGGAAGTTGAGATTTTTGTTTCCCTTTCTCTCAGGCAAGCCCAAAACAGGCTCAACCTTCTCCAGTGGCAGCAAAGTGTCAAAGTCCTAGTGGCAAGAATTATTTCAGGGCTGAAAAAAATTCTCGTCATGGAGCACCGACTTGCCCAGTCTGCCGTCGTTCTAAAGCCCTAGTCAGAGCTGTCAGCCCAGGCTTGCCTTCACTGCCTCTGCAGAGAAACTGGCTGTGATGTTTTCACATTAAAACGAGAGCAACGTTGCAAACTTGTGTCCTTGAAAAGTTTGCCATTTGACTTTTTTTTTTTTGCTCCGGGACACTGCTGAAGAGTCACACCTCAGCAGCCACAGCACAAGTTCATTTTTCTATTTCTCTTAAATAATTACACAGCTCATTCATTTGTTGTGTGCGAAATTGCCCGCATTCACACACTGGCACAAATAACGAACAAGCAAATTACATGTGTGGGAGCGAGACGCTCAACTTCTGAAACCTTTTCTATTACCAACGGAGAGCAGTTGGCTCCATTCTTCACTGCAGTAGTGGCATGACACAGATCAAGCAAATGCTGATACGCGCACACTGGAAGCAAGCAACTTTACAACAGTGGCTGCAGTGGAGTTTGCACAACTGCAGCTAGTTGGCGTGAAACAAGACCATCTGTTGGACCCACTTGTTGGCTTCCTTGAAGCTCCCCCGTTGCCAACTAAGCCAGCTGGTACAACTTTGTAGATGGCAGCTGGACCCGTAAGTGGTTGCGCTGGGTACTGCATTTTTTTACTCTGGCAAATTAAGCTCTGTACTGACTGAGAGCTCCGTTTGCAAAAACCTCGTCACAGCTTTCACCATGAAACTTTCATAAAGCTGGTTAGGTGTCTGCACGCCACATTTAGATAAAAAAAAAATCTCGTCGCAGCTTACACCACTGAACTTTCATAAAGCTGGTTATCCGTGTGTGCAGCCTTGAAGCTGACACCTGAGCAGGGTTTCACCTGCAAGCAAAGTATTGGTCTGAGTAGATTAATGCCCAAAAAGAATAAGCTTCCATGCACACAATGTGTGGGCTGCAGAACCTCTCGCATCTAGCTTGCTGCGAGATAGTGCACTTACTGTTTGCACCTGCACCCATCAGCGCGTGCAACTCTGTGACACACTGTCACGCACATGAACAGCTCATCCCGCAGGCTTCTGGACAATTCTGTACACACACATCAGTCTGTCTCTCACTTCACTCCCTCAGCCTGAGCAAGTCTCCGGCCGTTGTCTTGACACACGCCACAAGGTTCGCTCCAACGGCGTCGTACACAAAGTAGCCGATGCCCAGTTTGGTTCCTCGGGGTAGCCGCAGGCTCTCCAGCTCAGCTCGAGAGAGCTCCTGGTGCTTGGACCTTCGCAGCACTTGCAGGAGCGCCACGCGGCCGCGCACAAGCGTCCTCAGGAAGCAGAGTGCACCGGGAACACCGAGCCACCAGTGGCGACCACCGCTCCCGTCGCCACCCATTCCATGAGGCACCAATAGCCCAAGGTGTTCTAGCTCACTGCACACGTGCATGGGGAAAATGAACAATGGAATCCACGTGCACTAGGTTACACTTTTCACGCCACAAGCTAGGTACTGGTCTTTGGGACCAAAAAATGACCCAAAAATCAATTTTTTAAAAATGACATTATTGGAGCCTATAGCTATTATTCTCCAGCTCTACCAGGAAATTGGTATTTTGACCATAATATTAAATTCAGATCACTGTGTGGGCTCAATCTGTGCAGGAGCAGGCGATTCAACACCATGAAAATTTTGGACACCTGGCTGTCTTAGTACGTCAATACCTCAACGTCCAGGACAGATAGACATGTCATATTGTTTGCTAAGGGAAGCTGAAGGCACAATGTATGCAATAATCGAAGCGCAATTCTTCAATCACGCTTCAAGAATTAATAATTTTGCTTACTTTACTGATGCATGGTATTCACACTTTGACTGCTGTTATTCAAATAAGTTCTGTAAAATTACTAATGATGGTAAAATGGAAAAACTGCTTTGATTATTGCACTCTTCACTCACCATATTATGTACCCATGGGTTAAAAATTACTTTTTATTGAGCCATTTCTTTGTATCGAGGTACTAATAATTGACTAATTAAAGTTAGTTATTTTAGGAAGTAATGAATTAAAGCAATTTCATATTTGAAATCGGTTTAAAATCTGAACAAGGTGATACAGTTTCATTAGGATCGGACTAAAAATAAGGAAAATAGGTCTAATACCAGTGTCCCCCCTTAACTAACACTCATTTCGATTGTTAAGAGAGCATCGGAACTCCTAAATAAAGCCTTTCTTCCGACCTTTAAGTGGCGAATTCAAAACCTTACAACTCAAGTTCTGTGATAGGCAGACTGTAAATTATACCTTAATTGTATTCACTGATATCGGGAAAAACTTCTGGCATGCATATTTTAGCATGTCCCCTACAGCAAAACTTTTTCAAAACTCTCAACAAGAACTTCACTTAGCATACTGTGTAAGCACAAAAGGACTTGTTTTATATAAAATTAAATGGCTTATTTTGAATTTGCACACAAAATGTACTTGTTCCCCAAGATTTCATTAACTGCATTTATTGATGTTCTCTGCATGCAACAAGTGCCGGTGTGCACAGACATGTCAAGTTCCCTCAAACACTCCTCAACGCTCTGTAGCACCTGCAACTGGTGAAGTGCATACACAGAACGTCCCGACACGGCAAGCATTGTGAAACTCGCAATGCGGTGAGCCAACAATGAGGGCGTGGACCAGCACGAAATAGAGAGCATTCTATTCTACGCTGGGCGCCTTTGGAAATTAAAACTATGCTGTCAGGCAAAATCTGAACTGAAGGAGGCACCTCACATCCTTGTCTTGGCTGCTGTTAGCACTTAATCCTTTGACACGCTATGCACACAACTGTATACAGAGCGAACTTGCAGCTTTCTTGGGGTGTGCTGCACACAGTAACAATTTCCTTGTTTCAGGTGAATTTCGCATCCTTCATGCTGCAAATACATTAGTTTTTTATGCTATATAGCGAACGAGTAAATACTGTTTCGCAAAAGAGCAAGTGTAGGAGCACGTCGTCCGCCATTTCAGGCAACTTCAGGCGGTAACGATAAGTCGTGGCATTTTGATGTTGCTATTTTCCTCAATTATGACACTGCGACATTTTTCACATCCCTGCAAAAACTCATCTGCTAGTATTTTGCACTGGAAAACTATGTCTTTCTTAGCCTAGATAGGTGGGAAAATATTTAATTTCGATGGAAACAAAACATGGTGCGTCAAAGGGTTAAATTACACAAAAGTGAAATTTTATTCATAGTTCGTAAATTGCGATTTACAGAGGACAGCATGGGTTCCTGCTGCCAGAAATGATGGGACTCCTCTCAAGCCAGACGCAAATGAGTATTGTGCAATGGGATTCTTCTCAGTTTTATTCTCCTGTTTGTAATCAATTTGTTTATGCACAGCAACTACAACTCACCTGATGTCAGAGTCGCTCAGGCCATGCTCGATGGCCAAGGATGAGTGGCTGTAGCTGGCATTCCAACAGCGCAGTACGACTCGTTCCAGGAGTTTCTCTGTTGACAAGAGATTAACAGCTCACCTTAAGCAACTACAGCTTTTATTTATATATTTATACATATACTGTGAACCCAAGGGATTTTGACAGGAAGAGCATTACACAGCAAAGATGAAATAGCACAACAGCAGCATTTTAAAATGACCAATACAGTAAATATACACATTTAAGCGTACAGCCACCAAATTTTTGGCTGTGTGTTTTCTTCTTTGTAATGCCGCGCACAACATTGGTATACATCGATCACCATGTGGTATTGCCTACGACCGCAAAATTTATAACAATTTCTTCTCTCATGCCAAACGTTGGCTGTGACATCAAAGGGTTGGATTTTTCGGCTTTTATTTTCTGAAAATTTGGCAGACCTATTTCGGTGTTTATCTCAAACCGGAGTTTTCGGTCTTTTTTTGGCGCTATAAGGTGGTATTCCTGTGTGGTCAAATGTCACTTCGTGTGTATCTCGTCCTTTTTGGCAGCTGAAACATTAGACTTACCAGAAATTAATGGACAAATGGTTGCGAATTACTGGTTAAAGGCAGTGCTTGCCAAAGGAGCTGCTGCCGCCAGAAAGTAATGGGAGTCGAATCGTGAAACCATCAGGCAATAACTCCAGTGGATGATGAAGTGCTAAAACTGGATTGCCATGTTATCACTGGGTTGTTGTGCCAGGTTGAGCGAGAGGGAAATGCATCACATGGTCTGCATGCTGGCGACAGCAATGGAACTGCTGCTTAACCGTCGCAGTAGCCAGAACATGACACTTTTCATGTGTTAGCATTAGAAGCCCCACTGTGGAGAAAAAGCGGCGTCCGGCGCTACAGTGTCGCCACCTGCCACGGTTGGCAGGTGGGAAATGGGAAATCCCTTTTCCGCTTGTTGAGGAGAGGCTGGAAGGTGGCTAGCGTGGACAGAGGAATGCGCAACACTGAGGGTGGTTGCCGCGGCAACAACTCTGATTAATGTGCTAAGCCTTTCAAGCTTTTCAAACAAAGAGTCGTCATTGTGTAATGATAATTAAGTGCCCTCGTAATTTTTTTCCGGACACTTGTACACGCTCTTGGGAATCATAACATGCAATGCAGAAACCTGCTTAACCACTTAATTGCAGAAAGTGGGTGATGACAGTGAACGGCTCTACGCTAGTAGACGCTTGGCGACAAGGTGCATCCTACTAGCCTGCAGGGGTGTGTAAGGTAGCACAGCAATACCTTGCAACACTTAAGTGTGCTATTTAATCTATCAGTACACTCTCTCAGCACGACCCTAGCTTCCCCGTTTCATTATTTGCTCCTTCGATTGAATGTAACTCCTTTTCGATAGCCAACTAGTTATGTGTGCTTGTCAAAGATAGGCATTTTCTATTAAAACCAAATTTTGAAAGCTGAATTTGGTATACTTTGATTGGTTATTTTTTGGTTTCGACTATAAAGCTCAGCCCCTAAGTCACATGAGGCATGAGAAGGCATTGTGGTTTAGATTCACTGCAATGCTAAAGCCAGCCTGGCTCATGTGATAGAAAGATAACAAATTAAGAATCGGTGATTATACTGCAGCTTTTTCACATCTTGCGTGATCTATACTGAAGTTTGACGTCATAGCCATCGTCCGGTCATTGAAACCAAAACTGAAACGGCAGAAGAGAAGAAATTCAATTCGTTGCAGGCCAAAACCACAAGGTGATTCACGTCTACTAATGTCTTGCACATCATCACAAAGAAGACATTCAACCAAAAATATGGCGTCTATTCTCCTTTAAATCATACACAGGAGATATCAACCTTAAATTGGAAAATATCCGCCAGATTGAGTGCGTAACGGCTGTGCCCTTTATGAGTCAGCCAGTTAAATTTCACGGAACTACACACAATGCTGTCAAGGAAGAAAGCACTCGTGGCACATTGCACACTAAACACGGTGTGAGCATTCCCCTTCATGCAATCAATCCTGGAGCCAATAGTAAATGTTGGCCGCGTGTAGTCTTAATCCAGATGCCCTGGTACATGCAGCTCCAAGATCATAGTGGCACATATTTAAACCAATTGAGCAGTGACAGCAGTCACACACAGTGATGAGAGCAAGGACACTTGCCTACTGCTGAACTGTGTCCACTCCTCTGGTGCACATATATGCCATAGTCTTCAGTGAACAGCACCGCAGCATCCGTTTCGTGGGGTCCCAGTTGAAAGACCCGTACCTCGCCGCGCTCTGTCATCTCGGTCTGCAGCGACGAGAGATGCATCACGAGTCGCGCACACACTCTGTAATTACAAAGTGCATCTACAACATTCTATGAGGCAACACAGCCATCAAAAGAAACTGTCGCTCAGTTAAAAACTCACAGGACGGGTATGACTATGTAGCGCGAGATTCAGCGATAGTTGGTGTAGTGGATCAAGTGAAGCGCCCCTGCACTGGCAGGCAGCTGTTCCAAACAGAGCCACCTGTAGGCTTATGCGAACCAGGTTGACCATATAAGGTGAGTGCGTTAATGACCAGTGGGTGCATTGACATCTATTAACACACCGACCGGTTACGCAGACGACGACACGAAAGCCAGGGACTGGCGCCTAACAGCTATCGCTGCAAAATATGGTTTGGCATGATTACCGTTGTTTTTATGCCTCCAAGGTAAGCAGTTCAGCACAGTACATGGATGTGCTGATGGATGTGCATGCGGTGGCCGTGCTTTGTGGCACACATGATACAACAGGCAATCACTAAGCGAAAGAAAAAATGCACAGGTGATCATACGACGTGATGCAGCAGGTTTGTGTTAACTATACTGGTTGTACTGTCGCGATCACAATAGTAAGGGACGTCGGAAAGCGTGGCAGAAAGAACGCAATCTAATGGCGCACTCCCGCTCGGTCTTTCTTCTCGGGCATGTCTGTAGCCTATTATCTTAGGCGCGGCGCATGAAGATCGGAAGGAGCGCCAGGTGCCGCTTCGATATCCAGTTCTGTGCAAACGGCTGCGATGGGTGAAGCAGATAGTTGCCGCTTTCGCGAAGGATCGACTCTGGGGAAAGGGGAGGGGACTTGCAATAACGAGTCATTTGTTTTAGTGTGCAAATTTGCCGAGCCATAACGTAAGATGGCTCCCGCATTCTTTTTTATTCGTGTGCATAGTCTTCACAGGCATAGCTCTCTGTTTCCAGCACACACACGCTTAAGTGGGAACAAAGCTCCGAATACTAGGATAATCAACTGCTCCTGGACGTGAAGAACGGTGGAATGCCAAGGTCTACGCGAACAATGCAGCTACAGGCATACACTGGAAATCGATATTCTCGCCTGCACGACAAAAACAGAGAACACATAATTGCACGCTCCCTCTCCTTTATCGAGAGTCGCTGCACCGCAATAGCGACACGGTATCTGCTTCATTCATCAGCGGCTGAGGCAGACGTTGGCTAGATTCCGAAGCAGAACCTGGCACTAGCGGCGATCTACGTATGGCGCTTGTGCTAGGAGTAGCAGTACAGAGATGCCTGAAAGGGGGAGAAGGAGCGAGGCTGCGTCGTGAGATGGCGTGTAACGCAGTTCTGCCATGCTTTCCGACTTCCCGCAGTATTGTGATCTCGACAGTACATTTCGCTTCTACAGTGATCACCTTCCCCTAGCGTCTTTGAGTTATATTTCACCATTGCTTTTCGTTCCAGTGCTGCATTGGCTTCTTTTCGGTGAAGGAGTCTCGAGGGTGGAAATGAGTGGATGGGTGGTAGAGAGGCCTTCTGGAAGGTGGATGTGGGTGGATGGTGGTGGGTGGAGGATACAGGTGGATGGGTAGTGGGTGGAGGCTGCCTGAAGGGTGGCGGCAGTGGCATGCAACACCAAATGGACAGATTTTGCCAAAGTAAGGGTAGTAATGCTAGTGCATTGAAGGCAGACTGCCAGTCAGCTTTTGGATGCCAAACGATTTTTAGCTGCATCTGCTCGTGGCTTTCGTTGCTTCTTGTGCACTGGTGAACATTTGGCAAATGCGACTACCATTCGTTCATAGCTGCTGATGCCAGTGCGTGCCACTTACAACACTCATGGCCTGGCCACCAAAGAGGAGAGTTTCTTCTAAATGCTGCACCTCAGCAGTAAATGACCTATCTGTCTCGTAGTTCCCACAATAAGGTGGTGTTCGCTCTGCAAAGCGTCTTGCCACATTTCAGACACTCAAACTTCTGTGGGAGCTTAACTGCCGTCCATGCATATATATGTACAACGGTGCAATTAAGTGTGAAATAACACTACAACCATCAAGCTTTGACGTAGCCAACAAAGAAACCCAAGTGACCACAGTAACAATATCTGCAGATTGGCAAAAAATTTCCCTAGCAACATGGAATACAGTCAAGCCTCTCGACCAACCAGACCAGCCCTCATTCGCCCATCCGCATGCATCACCTGCAAACGATACACGCCACTGCAACGACATTACCGGACGCTTGAAAGTTGAACATTAACGCTTAATGAATGCAACACGCGCATTGCGAACTACTCAGAGGCCAATAAGCTTCGGCGTTCTCGGGCTTAAACGAATCACACGCAGGTGAAACATGTCACTGCTGCACTTACCAACGCTTTGTCGACCTCCGTTCGGTTGGGGACCATGGCGTAGAGCTGGTGCCTCATGGCGATCGCAGGGAAGCCAGCCTGGAACTTGTCTGAGGGGAATATGGAGCGCAGCATCTGCAGCGCGGACTTCGTTTCACCGGCGATGCGGCAGTGGCTCCGCGAAAGGTCGCCGCCGTGCAGTCTGAGGACCGCATCTGCGACATTTTCACGCGCTGAGCACCTCGCCGCGAGGAAGGAATGACGAGGACGGCGGGGTTTGGAAAGAGACAGCGCAGGGCGCACGCGTTAGCAACAGCGGCCATCTCAGCGCGAACGCAAGCAGCGCAAGTGCGTCGTAGTGATGGTGCCTACCTTGGCAGCTTGAGACTTTCGAATGTGCAGTCGAAAACGGCTCGGCCGGGCAGCACAGCCGTTTCCTGGCCCGCATGAGGCGTTTGTGGCTCATCGGGTACGCTTGACGTTCTTCACGGCGCAAAGGCCAACGGGCCGGTCGTTCTTTGTGTCGCGGCGTGTAGTATGTGCTGCCGTCGCGATGGCTGTGCAGATTCGATTTCCAACCGACGAGGAAAATAAAAAAAAAGAATTCGCCGCTACCAACCCTGCTAGAAATCTGACGATGAAACTTGAGGCTTTCACTTTGCCTTACGAATCAAGACTTCAGAAAATACCGTAGCAATTTTGAGTAACGTTCGAACATATCGTTAACGCAGGATGCAGTGTACCGGCAGAGCAGAGAGGAGAAAAAAAAAAAAAGCTCTGCAATTTTCGTATTTCGTACGGCAGTGTGTGCAGACGATGGTCCTATTCGAGCGTACGAGTCGCTGTACTACAGATGTACCAATGTGGTGGTCGAAAAATTTTATTTTAAGGCCACGCATTGGTATCTATCATACATACTACATAATCGGCTTGTTGCCAGCGTGATAATCGGCTATCCGAGGAGCGAGTTTTCTTTTCTTCCTTTTTTTCTGTCATTCCAACGCCTTGAGTACGTTACAGTACGTTAGCGTATCCTTGAAAAAAGAACGCACTAATCACCACAAATTAAGAAGCCAGATGTAAGCCTGGGCAACTCAATATGCTGCTTAACAGTAAAAATTTTCCGTCATTTATTTGCAAACTCCATAATAGTAAGGGAGAGCGAAACAATGGTAGACAAAGAGAATTACGCATTTACGTTAAAAGCATCGAATATACTACACAGTCACTTAACTCAGAATAATGGCACAACTTATGACATTTTTTTTAATTTTATGCATGTTTTGATGACTATCGCACGTATGCATATAGTAACGTAGATTTTGTTTTTCAGTGGTGCAGCTTTCGGTCAATTGTGGCGCCTCGGTCGCTCGGTTGTGTATGCTTGCTTTATTTTGCGCTTTCCAGCTTGGCGCTGTTTGATGTCTTCTGCTTGTTAGATGGGAGAAAGTCGCGGGTTGTGGCGACAGCCGTCTCTCTTGAGGTCTGCGCTTGTGCCTGGACGTGGACACTGCAGCTGGCTCCGTGAAATGGTGTGCGTCTCAGCGTCGTCCATCGTTTCTAGAGTCGGTGTGAAACCGCGCCGCGATGACCGGCCGACCGTCGCCAGTGGCGCCGTTTAGGACTACGCCGACCTCTCTGCGCGACCGCCAGCGTACTCCGATGACGCCACGGATTTGACGCCCGATCTGGCCTGATCCGCGAGGTCCCCCCCAGTGTTAGGTTCGTTTACCCAAGCCGACGTCCTCCGACAAAGATGGTTCAGAAGTACCAGTCACCCGTCAGGGTCTACAAGTACCCGTTCGAGCTCGTGATGGCGGTGAGTGTTGATTCTTTTGTTTCTGCTTTTTGCCCTGGAGGCGCCGGTGCTCAGGTGGTCGTAGCGTCGTATCGTCGCTAATGAGATTACTGGGCAAGTCTCCGAGCCCGTTCGCCTTGAGGACGGCAGCTTGTCCAACCGGGGTGTGTTACTGTGGGGAAAGCGGAACTTGGTGTTACGTATTGCTCTCAATTGTTGCGGACTTCATAAAACCCGGCTGGTTCACTCCGACCGCTTTGGGGAATCGTCGGGTTCGGCCCGCTCTAGAACCCGGGAGTGAGCAAACTGAGTCTTCGTGTAACCGACCCGCCTCCGGTCATGGCCTTTTCATATTTCCGGCCTCGTTTCTGCCTGCCCAATTTTTTTTTTTTTTCCCCGCTCCGTTCGAAACTGGGCGAATGGCAGGTGATTGTTTTGCTTTCGCTCGCCGCCCGCGTTGTTGCGATCGTTGCCCGAGTGCACGCCGCTCGCTGGAATGCTTTTTGTTGAGACGTGTCTCTGGCGGCAAATTCTCGCATCAACCTCGACGGTGAGCGATGGTTACTGCTTACCAGCTGTTGGCGGTTTTTCCCCCGCCTTCACACGTTGTCCCCGCGGAGTGTGACATTTAAGGTGTCGGCCGTAGGTTAACGCTTGGTGGAGCGCGCGCGCCTGTTATACCTAAACTTTGTATCAGTCCATTGCATCCTGTGACGTGTTCGCCAGTATCCGTGACGTTTGATGTATTTTAGCCCACATTTTGTTTTTTTTTGATAGCATATGTTGGTCGGTAGCGATGTCACCGCTTCCATTGTAGATTATGACGTATGCATGAGTTGAGGGAACTAAAAGTTGTCTGCTTATATCCTCTCTATTCCTTCGCTGCAGGCGCTGCCATCTGTAAAAGAAAACAAAAAAGAGGCGTGTAGATGCCTATTGTTTCAATTTGATCCGTGTCCGCATATCTGCTGAACTGGCATTCAAGTGATGAGTACTGCGACAGATGGTACGCATTCAAAACGTTTGTCTGGCATTTATTTTTCTTCGGAACGTGCTACTGTAGCCTGCTATGGTAGTAGTTTAGTATGTGGCATTTTGTTCCAACCTGCACATGGACAATGAGAGACTCCGCATTGCAGGGCTCAGGGTTAATCCATGTCACCTGGGACTCTTTTGACGTATGTACTCTGACATCGCAAGACAGACGGGCGTTTTTGCTTTTTTTTTTTGCTCCACGGCCGGGATTCATACCCGCGTCCTGGGACTGAGTAGCCGAACGCCATAGTCGCTAAGCCACCGCGGCGGGTTGTTACTGCAAGGCTTTTTGTCTTTTAGTTGCCCAGACTTGTCGTTATAACGTCGTTGTATTTTCTTGTGAAGCGTCAAGCCGTTCCAATTGCGGTTGGTCGTTTATTAAAAACAAAAGCGAAATAAGCAGGGCCTTTGTGTATGACGCAGTTGGTGGTCATAAAAGGGCAGTCAAGCATAGAAGGTGGTCTGCAAAGCTTAATACTTTCTGCTTAGAGTGTGAAAACTGAACTTGTATAAGCAGGCAAATGTAAAAAAAAAAACACGAATACGCCTATACAGGAGTAAAAGGGGGGTAAGCCGCCCTCTTGTACCCTCCTCATTTAAAAAGGAGTATGCGTACTCCATTCTGTTTAGAGTACAAGGGGCACGGGTTCGATTTCCGTCTCGCCCCATTTTTTTTTTTCAGTGCAGTTAATTTACATTCTTACATGTCACACTGACGTTGGGGTCACGTTGCGGCTTTACATCCACAATTTATGCGACGTTTTACCCACTTTTCGAATCCGCCGCAACACGTATGACGTCACTACCTTTTCCACCAATCAGCGTTTTCTGGCACGCCGCCGGCGTTTCCGGGTTTTCCGCTGAACGGAAGCCTTAACGCTATCGCGTTGAAAAATGAAACGAGGTGTCGCCATCACTGGCAGATTTTGTAATCGAACAGCGGTGCGTTAGTACGGTTCAAAAATGAACTGTGCTGACTCACCTAGGCTGCACCGCCATTCACTTTCAGGGGGGATAATAATAATTGGTATTGGGGGAAAGGAAATGGCGCAGTATCTGTCTCATGTATCGTTGGACACCTGAACCGCGCCGTAAGGGAAGGGATAAGGGAGGGAGTGAAAGAAGAAAGGAAGAAAGAGGTGCCGTAGTGGACGGCCCCGGAATAATTTCGACCACCTTGGGACCTTTAACCTGCACTGGCATCGCACAGCACACGGATGCCTTAGCGTTTTGCCTCCATAAAAACGCAGCCGCCGTGGTCGGGTTCGAACCCGGGAACTCCGGATCAGTAGCCGAGCGCCCTAACCACTGAGCCACCGCGGTGGGGAACACGGAATCCTTTTCGGTATTGACATCATGGTTTTGAACCGAATGGCGGGAAAAAGAAATTCATTTTCGGTCCAGTTTTCTTCGCTATAAATGCCTCTTTCACTGCCGGACAAACACCAGCGTAACCGGAGCGAACAAAGAAGTCTCGGGCTCGAGCCCCTACATAGATAGACGGGCCTGTGTCGGGCTTCTGGTGCCTCGTCATCGGGCCTGTATAGTCGGACACATGCACTGAAGCTCCGCCCACATTCACGACCGCCTCACCGATTTCCTCCACGACAAAAAAGTAGACCATTGTTGAAACTTTTCTTGTTGCCTAAACAAAAAAACTAATCGCAAGAAAAAAATTATAGGAGCGGGAATTTTGATACATGGCTTGTTTAATATAGTCAAACGTTAAAAAAGTTGATTTCGTTTACTATTACGCTGGACCAGCGGAGTAATACAGTACGCCGCGGACAGTCGCCCAGTGTTAGCAACTGCTGTTTTTTTTTTACGTTGTATCCTACTACAGTCAACTTTGGACATTATCGCGACAGTGTTTAGAGTTGCGGATGCCAACTTGAGACTACGGAAATGTCCAAACAATCCCTAATGAATTGTGCAGTAATGGTGTCTTGGGTTTGGCGACCTGTTTGGCCGAAACGATTCGAAGAGCAAATATATCTCGGCGCTGACAACCGGTCACAGAAGTTCTTCTGTGAAGCAGAATGAAAAAGCTCTAATTGAGTGGTTGTGAACCTACTTTAAGAAATGTTACCCGTGGCGACAAATATAAATGCAAACTATGCGCACGCTGAACCGCGTTGCGAGATGAAATAGAAACAAGCGGTTGAAGAGCGGGAATGAAAAACTGCAGGCTCCAGTAGAGTGCAGGAAAAGTTCTCTGTTTACTTTGTTTTTCGATGCGCTATGGCATTGCAGCTGTCACAACAAAACCCCGCCGATGTCCGAGGCGGAATTCGCCGATTGGTAGAGAGAGGTCACCGGTCCTTGTGACGTCGTCACAACCTGCTCTGATGGGCCGCCCTTATAGGCCGATATGGGTTAAGTGACCTTGTGACGTCGTCGCAGCTTGCCCACCGAATTGTCAGCAACCTATAGAGAGAGTCGACATCAAGAATCGTAAATGGATGTGGTATATGCAAATGTCGGCACAGCCACAACATAGCGGATATCTGCAACTGCACCTATAGCTGTCCGAATACGGCGGTTGATGGTCCGACAGTCGGAAAGAAACTGACGCAGGCATACGCAAAGGTTGCATCAGGAGCGGCGACAAAATTCAAATCTAATGCTAATCTAATAAGCGCCCCTATAGTTTTTCTTTACGTAATTTCTTCGAGGGTCGCGCATTGAGCCCCTGCGTTGTTCACTTTGTAGTCTGGTGCCTCATGGTAGG
This sequence comes from Amblyomma americanum, assembly GCF_052857255.1. Taxonomy (NCBI): domain Eukaryota; kingdom Metazoa; phylum Arthropoda; class Arachnida; order Ixodida; family Ixodidae; genus Amblyomma; species Amblyomma americanum. The sequence continues at coordinate 25,710,908 of NC_135504.1, read as the reverse complement.
CGGCTGGACAGCTGGTAAATTGAGCGCACCCCCTACCCTCTCTCCCCCCCCCAATCCGCCCCCACTGCGTTGGATCGTGTGCCCTTTTCACGCTTCTCGCACTAGGGGGGGGGGGGGGATGTGCAGGTGCGCTGACGTCACAGTCGCGTCAACAGCGCAGCGGCAGATCATTGCGTTCGCGGTAAGTAGCGCCGTGGTCGCGGTTCGGTGCATGCCGGGGGGATGCTCCATGGGCAACTCTGCCGTGATTGGAGACGGGCAATTGGTAGCGCAATTCGTACGTAGTACAAATGAATGAATGAATGAATGTTTATTGCGGAAGAGGAAGGCTTTTGGCCGTGGTTGGGGGATAGAGATAAGGAGGATCCATTGAATGAAGTATAATATTTCAGTTCCAGGTCATAGGGCTACAAGTCGGAAAGAGGGTATGAGTAACCCACTAAGTGGGGTGAGAAGCCCCGCCTCATACTGGTTGTATAAGGTCACTTTGTCTACCATAGGCAAGGGTCACTTTGTCTACCATAGGCAAAGGTCACTTTGTCTACCATAGGCAAAGGTCACTTTGTCTGCCATAGGCAGCAAGGTCCTTCCTAATGCTGTGGAGGTTGGGAGAAATTTGCCGTTGAACAAAGGCACTGTCGCCTGCGGGTGCGCCATGTTTGGTATCCAAGGCGTCCCTGTCTCGATCAAAATATACGAGCACTCTGGACAGATCGAGGCTGTCGCTAGCACGTTGTCCTTTAGCGATGCGTCTGCATATACATGTCCATTGTTTTATCATCAGCGAAGACAAAAGAAGCTAATGGTTGCACTGCAAGGTGCAGTTGTTTGGGGTGGTCATGTGCAGCCGTTCGGCAAGGGTGAAAATCCATAGAGACATTTATCATAGCGCATACCGTACTCCGTCGGTGCGCATGCGCAGATTACTCTGAAGGCGCCAGGCGTCGGCCACCCGCGGGCTCACCCATGGCACACTTGCATGCCGCGTCGAGACCATCAGTGCATGCGCGGTACGCCGTAAGCGGTAGCGGTGGCGGTATGCTACAGGTATTTATTATCAGCAAAAAATAACTCACACGCACGTTTAACACTGTGTAACGCGAGATTCCGCGACAGCTGTCTGCCGTGGTGAATATATCTTGTTTATTCATTACAATTTGTCTTCTCTAGTAGAGTGCGTGTGACGTCACTATGATGCCCAGAGGTGGGCAACCTCATGAAGGACCTCAACCTCAGGTCGTGAGGTGAGGTCGGCACCGGCTCGAAATTTTGTGTGAGGTCAGCAAATCAGACCTCAACCTCACGCGTGAGTTTGAGGTTGAGTGAGGTCGTCATTCAGTGAGGTCGAAATTTTGAGGTCCGAGACTTTTTGCAGTTGCCACGTCTTACTCCGACGAGGGCCGCTTCCGAAGCGGAGTTGCAGCGCATCACCGCAATGACGCTTCATATTCGGTTTCCCCTGTTTGGACAACCGGATGCCACAGTTGCCTCTTAGCTTCCGGTGCTGCGCCGTAATGTCCGTTCAGTCCGAGCCTACAGCAAGACGCACCCCTCTGGTCTTCCCGGAAGGAGTGTTACTGTCACAGCACGCCACTCTCCCTCCCCCTTGCCCCGCTGGCGTAGCACCCGTAGGTGCCTGCCGGTCGGCTCAAACTCCAGGGAGCGCGCAAAGCACGTAACTCACGTTGACCAGCGGTAGCTTTGTTTGATGCCGCAAACAAATAAGTCAATTCCAACAAGCACGCAATAAATTCGTCGCAGCGCGGATGGCCCCTAGCAAGACTGCTTCGTGTTCATGCGCGTTGCCGGCGCTGACGTCGTGGCTATTGCCTTGCAGTCGAATAAACGGATCCTGCTGTACATTACAAGCTGGCTTAACAGAAACTGGAGCAGTCGGCACAGGCGAGAGAATGTGATTCAGCTAGTTCCTAACAAGGACACCTGCTGATTCGACGAAAAGAGAACGAAGCCAGAAAAAACCTGTATAACACTGTCGAAGCTTTTGATCGGTGTCTTCCCCTTTCGAATCTCACACTACTTCTATATATTCCCGTTCCGTAATGCAAGCAGATGCAAATATAATTTCACTATTTTTATCCTTCCGAATAACTTCTCGTTTGTCTCCGGTTCCTTGTTCCTTTTCGGAAATTCGCTCATTATTCCGAAACACCGCGACACGAGGCGAACGCAACAGAATAGCGGTGTCGCAGCGGCGAAAAAATGCAAAACTGTAATGAAAGTATGGTTATGTGGTAGCTGATTCCTTTTCCTTTCTTTTTTAATGAAGATGGAACTGATTACATGTTCGCGCTGTGCTGCTGAGTCGCTGTTTCAAACCTTCCAATATGACGTTTAATGGGGCACACTGTTGTTCGCGTCAGTTTTTAGTGTGCGATTGTTCTTTGTATGTTTCTAATCATTCTCTTGTATTCTTTCTTTTCTCGTATGGGATCAGTTATAGGTTGGCGGCCTGCCTTGCAGACGACGAGGCACTACACGTTATCTTTCCTTGAACTATTTTGCCGAGACCCATCGTTCACCTTAAACAGCCTCACAGAATATTCGCGTGGTGCTCGTGGGTAAAAAACGTCGAGGACTCTGACGTACCATTGATTAGTTCAGTTTTGAAGGAAAACAAGTGACGGACTTCAAGCAGCTTGTCTCAGGCTGGATGACGAAATGGTGCCCTGAATTCTGTTGAGAGGTATGAGTACTTGGTGTTTTTTTTTCTCTCCCGGGGTGGGGGCTCGGAAAAAGATTTCGCTGCGGGGAAATTTGAGCGGAGAGCCATGGTGCTCTAGACAGATAGAGCGGTTCCCGCTACCCACTCTAGGCCAGTTGTTTTGACCCGTGTGATTTTAATAGTTGGCACAGTGTTCGAAGACGTAATCTAGCCCTTTCTTTCAAAATGCCGCGGATTCACTGAGTCATCGGAGAATTCCCAGGATATCGAAACCATTACCATCGCCACCTGGAGGGAAGTGGCGGAAACGGGGGAGGGTCCTGACCTCCCAGGAACATCAACATCATCATGCTTAATTATCCGCTGGACGTATTCCTGTTTTCCCGCAAAATAATTGTCTTCGGTTGCTAGGTAATGTACAATATGTGACCAATATTCTGGCAACTTTTAATTTGGTAGCGGCATATCAGACTTCCCCGGGCTCATGAGGATACACTGTTAGCATCATCATCATCATCGCCATCATCTCGAGAGTCAAAGGCATGTGTCGTTGCATGACCTTTTCAGCATCTCCTACATGAGAACTGGCGCGTTTTTCTGCTGGACAATCCAAATGTCGTTAATGTGTACCGGGTTGTGGGCACTCTTTGTAATGCGTCATGCGCGCATGTGTAGTAATGTGGGATCCATGTGTATCTTGAAATGGCGGTAGATGGGGGCCTGGTATGACGAGAAATTGCGTAGTTGTCACGTGAATGTGATGTCATATTACAGCGTCGTCACGTGACTAGGTTTTATGGCACATTGCATCGCTGTCACGTGACCTGGTATGACGTCACACTCACATGACATCAATAATTATACTAATTAGTATTAGCGTCACCTAGTTATATTAATTGTGTGACGTCATCACCTTCGTCGCGTGACTCGTCGGCTCGTGACGTCGCCTGGCGCCGTTTCTTGCGGACACTTTTTTGCGGATATGACCTTGAAAGTGAGCCATCCAATGCTTTCTCATTAATAAAAGAAGCCGCTCGCTTCTACACAGACATAAATGTGTCTGTTGGTGTACTAGAGTCGCAGCTTAAGTGTTTTCGAAGACAACATACAGAGGACTGAAAAGAGCATTCTCGCTATGCTGGATAGAGCTAGAAAATCGAAATATACTGATATGCGTCTGCATAGCCGTCGCATTGGAAAGTACATCGACGACCAGTTTCTTATATTCGGTAACTATTCTCAAGCCTGAAAAGAGTATCGTGAATACCTCCCCCCTTCTCCCAATTTCTGGTAGATGGTGTAGAAGGGCTGTGTTTGTCAATTGCCGGTTCCTGCGTGAATGAGCTAGAGGCTTCCAATACGAACAAGTATACACGAAGCAAGTTGCCAAATATTGACACACATAAAGTACTCACCGACGTACTGGTGGTAACCGCGTATGGGACACCCCTGCCCGCAGGCCATATACTCTCTCAGGGTTCATCCCAGATTGTAAGCTTCTCCTATTGCGTGCGCATCAACAGTGTCTGTACACACCTTATTAAATAATACCATCATCATTTTGTCTTTCCCGTCTCACGGGATCCTCAGAATTGTTTTTAACTGAAAAACTTCTTACTCCTTGTTTTGTTTTTCGTTTGTTTTGTGAGGTCGAGCAGCCGACCTCAACCTCACAATTTGAGGTTGAGTAAGGTCAGCAGTGGCCTCAGGAAAAGTGAGTTGAGGGCGTCTAAGGAGACCTCAACCTCAACTGATGAGGTTGAGGTTGAGTGAGGTCGGCAAATTCTTTTTGAGGTCAAATGCCCACCTCTGATGATGCCAGTAAAGTTTCCTCTTCTTATGGTTATTGGTTGTTTCTTGTTTCTCCTTGATTATAGGTCTCGTTCCTTGCTTCGCCGTGTAAACCTATCGATCAGACCGGATTAAATTGAGATAACCGATTTCATGATAGAAAAGAGTGCGTTGCTGCTACTGAAAAAGGTTACAGGAGCAAAAAAACAATCGAAATCTTGAGGTGAGTCTCCCGTCAGACTGCGGGCGGCCCGTCGTCCTATAAGCGCTCGAGCTTGCGGGAGAAGGCGTCCGTCTCCTTCCGAGCTCCGACCTCAACCTCCCGCGGATGTCGCCCGTGCTATGTCCACGCACCGAAACTATAGTAGGATACAACTTAAAAAAAAAACAGCAGCAGTTAACACTGGGCCACGGTCCGCGGCGTACTGTATTACTCCGCTAGCCAGTCACAAAAGTGAACGAAATCAGCTTTTTAATATTTGAATTTATTAAACAAGCCAGGTATCAAAATTCTAGAGCTTATAACTTTTTTCTCATTGTTAGCTTATTGTTTAGGTGACAAGAGAAGTTTTAACAACGGCCTACATTTTTGTCGTGGAGGAATTCTGTGCGCCGGTCCTGAATGTGGACGGAGCTTCACTGCAGACTTAAGTTGTATCCGACTATAGCCGAAACTAGGGTGCCTCGATGCCAGCGCCGCCGTTCAGGGTGGAGACAACTTCAGCGGCGCCGCCATATTGAATCACACGGGATCAGCGGCGCTAGCGTTCGTAACGGCGCCGTTCATGCTCTCGGCGCGCTTCGAAGTGCTTTTAACTTGAATGGCCTTTTGCAGCGAGAGCTACACTGGGCTACCAGTCGAGCATTTCGCGGTACATGGGAGAGGCCACTTGTGATTCAATATGGCGGCGTCGCTTAAGTTGTCTCCACCCTGAACGGCGGCGCTGACATTCAGGCACCCTAACCGAAACCAGAGGGCAGCGCCCCCACGCTCTCCCCACGGCTTTAAGGTGATACCTTATACACTGCAGTCGGTGCTAGGTGCCGAAGAGCCCGAGCCGAAATAACAAGGCATTTCTTAGGAGACGCACGTATTTTAGGCGCAGTGTCTCCCCGATCCGTCCGAGAAAATAAGGGGTGCAGGGAACGCGCGGGCTGTCCCGTCCAGGGCGTCTGCGCCAACGTTACCGTTTGCGCTGCGCGCTTAAATGGTAAACAAGCGCCCCCCGCGGCTACGCACGGCACTTAGGCGCTGCAGCCCCTATGTCAGTGTGCAAGAAAACAATTACAAAGCAACTACCGAACACACGCGCTAGAGTGTACGACCTTATACACTGTTACTCTTGACGTGACTGTATTCGGATCATTCGGCTTGGATGATGAAAACTTTATTTTCACCCATGTAGGAGGCCCCCTAATCCCCGCCCCTGGTGCACAGGCCTATTAGGGGACGGGTCCAGGACCTCCGCCACTAAAGACTGGCGAAGATACATTGGTTCCTCGCGGCTTGAGCCGCCAGGCGGGCAGCTCGTTGCTGGTCGGCGGGGACCTCGCTCCGCAGCAAGCCTCGGCGTGGAGCGTTGCAGTGACGTCACTGTGCCGCAGAACCGGGAATAACAGCTCTCGCTGTAAAATAATGCTCGCAGCTGTGGTGGCGGAAGTGTGGTATAGGTGGTGAAGTACTGGAAGTATATCGCGGGTCTGCGTCTGTCTGGAGACAAGCCCACAAAATCTGGACAAACGCTCTCAGTTTGAGCGGCTGCCACCGCGGGAATTCAGAATGTCGGGCACATACCTCTATCCGCTCTTCCTGTGCCCCCTATCCTCTCTTCCTGTCCCCTCACCTCTTTCATTTCATTTCTCCATCTGCCTGCTATCCTTTATTTCCGCTGCCCCAGCTCAGGTGCTTCAGTACCGATGGCAGATGCCGGGCCTAGCAAAAATATTTTCCTTTTCTTTTTTAAAGCGCAGGAAGTATTTTATTATATATAGTTGGTGTTAGACGAAAAAAAAAAAGTCACGAGGGACAAGAGGAGGAATTAATGCGCACAAACTCCGACCGGACTGCTCTTGTCCCTTGTATGTTTTTGACTTTTTTTCCCGCCTATGTACCAAACGGCCGAGATCTCAACTCTTGGTGTTTAGATCACGTGAGCCGTGAAAGAAACGGCCACACAAGTGCCGATAGCTCGTTTATTCTCATTACGGCTCTTGAAGTAGCCTGGCTTAGCTGTTAGTGAATCAAAACCACGTATCAACCAATAATATATTCCAGTTCCTTTTGCGCCTCACTTGGCCTAAACCCCAACTACACTTCGCAGCCATGGTTCGGTTGATGAAACAAAAACAGCGTCAAGAACAAATAAATTATTTAGCGGTCGGAGGCAAATACCTTGCGCTGTTCCTTGCATTCTAATGCCTAACGTATCATTTAATAGAAGAAAACGCACAACTAAAACGGTGTGTCAATTGAAATTGTTTTTTGGGGAAAGGAAATCTCGGCCGACACCTGAACCGCTCCGCTCCGTAAGGGAAGGGATAAAGGAGGGAGTGTCAGAAGAGGTGCCGTAGTGGAGGGCTCCGGAATAATTTCGACCACCTGGGGATCTGTGACGTGCACTGACATCACACAGCACACACGGGCGCCTTTTGCGTTTCGCCTGCATCGAAACGCGGCCGCCGCGGTCGGGTTCGAACTCCCCGAACTCCAGATCAGTAGCCGAGCGCCCTAACCACTGATCCACCGCGGCGGGAATTAAGTGTTTCAGTGAATTAAAACTACGTATAATTAAATATATTCCAGTTCTTTTTGTGCCTTCTCTGTCCTAAACACCAATTACACGTCACAGCCATGGTTCGGTTGATGAAAGCGAAACAACGCGAAGAAGAAAATACTTAGCGGTTGGAGGCGAATACCATGCGGTGTTCTGTATATTTAATGTTTGACACATCATTAGGAAGAAGAAAAGGCGCAGCTGAAATTGCGTGTCTGTGGTCCTTTATTTGCGCTTGTAAAGAGTGTGTTAGGGATTCTGCTGGTTCGCCGTTTCCTTAGCTGTTTATTGGGGAGCTTCGTTTTATGCCAGTTTCGTCGCAGGCTCGCGTTGTGCGCCCCGAGAACAATGCCCGGCCGCGGTATAGCGCGTTTGGCAGGTTGCCACCAATTCGCAGCTGTTGAGAGTCGAGCGCTGGCTTCCGCGTTGCCATCGCGGGGATGGCGCGGCGTCGGCACTGCCGGAAGGAGGGAATCTATTGCACGCTGATGACTTCGCGGATGTCCGTGGAGGACTCTGTTATTTGCGAAGGAGCTGCGCGAACGAGTCGACGCTTCGTGAAATGCGCACATCGTCGCGTTCGTGTATTGCGGCCAGTTTTCTTGGAAAGTATATATAGGGGGGTATAAAGACAGTTTTTTTAGGCGTTCAAGTGTGGGAACTGCGCGCGCCGAGTCAGGTTCGTGGCTCATCCCAGTGGCCATTGAAGATGTATGGGACGTCCTGTGGATGCCCACTGAACATCCAGTGGAGTTTAAGTGCCCGTTGGGATGTCCGCGAATGTAGTACTGTTGCTTATGGTCATTGTGCTGCTGAACCGCGGACCTCCCGCAAAGGATCACCGGATGGCAGCTGAGGGGGATGCTTGCTGGTGATGCTTTGTGGGTGATCCTTTGTGGGTGATCCTTGTGCGTGAACCTTTGCGGATGTTCCTTTTCGGGTGATCCTTTTCAGTGATCCTTTTCGATGGTCCATTGCGGGTGATCGTCGCGCTCACAGTTGCAAACGCTGCATCTGTGTCCCATTTACGCAGCCAGTCGCCCTGTTCATTCCCGTTGCCGTTTGGGTTGCGCCCGTGTGCTGTGCGATGTCAGTGCACGTTAAAGGTGCCCAGGTTGTCGAAATTATTCCGGAGCCCTCCACTACGGCACCTCTTTATCCGTCTTCTTTCGCTCCCTCCGATATCCATCCGCTTACCGACATGTGAGGCAGTTATCGCGTCATTTCCTTTCTTCAAAAATCATTTTTCTTCACCCGTGGGCAGCTTTGTAGATACTGAACACAAATTGATGATGGCCTGTGGCGGTAGGTTACCGCATTTTAACGACAGAAACGCTACTTTCACTGAAAACATAGCTTTCGGGCGGATTTCGATGGAGGCGAAATGCTGCAGGCCCGTGTACTGTACGATGTCAGTGCACGTTGAAGAACCCCAAGTGGTGGAAATTTCCGGATCCCCTCACTTTCCGGAGCCCTTTCGGAGCCTGAGTCGCTTTGGCACGCACGTTAAACCACCATAAACGTAAACCGTAGCTTTTATTATCGACAAAAGGCAAAAAGAAAGAACTACGGGTGTTGCCATCACTTGCCGTTTTCGCATGTAAACTGGGGTGCGTCGACACAGAGACGCAGATTCCCGAGGCTAGGCTACACCGTTATTCACTGCAAAACGTAGATCACAGAGACCCTTTCAGTGTAGCCGTCATGAGTTTGAATCCAGTGGCGGGAAAATTTTTCTAAATGCAGTCTTTCTCAGCAGTCCGTGCTTTTTCTGGTTCCGGACAAACATCAGTATAGTCAGAAAGAGCCATAAAAGTTGTTTTTTTTTCTTTTCTAAAAAAAAAACATGTCGGGTGTTTTCATCAGTGTGCCCTTAAAATGCAGGGTTGAATTCAGGGCTCCTGGTTTTCCCGCTTGCATTTTGTAGCGCCACCTAGAGCGAAATGGCCGAGCTGAGTTAGGGCTACATGGAGTCGGGACATGGCAGAAAAGGAAAGACGCGAAAACTATCTGGCCTTGAATGAAGTTTCGCCTGCCTACCTCTACCGAGAGGCGCGGAAGACGCTGAAATTCAAATTTTGACTACAGGTATAACTCAGCTTCTACAAAGCGCATCAAAGAGATTCTTGCTTGAGGATACTCGTGAAGCGGAGTCCTTTCACACTTGGAGGGGGAAAAAAACTACTTTCACATCCCAGACATACCGCAACTTTATTCGAGTCCCTTTCAGAGCCCCGTTGAAAGCAGTGTTCTCAGTTGAACAAGCACGGTTACCCCGAGCGGTAACACTGGCCGTGCACGCGTGATATAGAAGGGCGGCGGTGGGGCTTGCCGCCGCAACCGCGGAGGAGGGCGTCTGTCTGAGCTTTATTAGGATCCTACGGTATATGTGCCTGCGTGTACGGTCACCTTATCGGGCTCTTCCACGCGGGGCGCGTTATCGCGGCTGGCGGCCATAATATACGCGTATATCGGGCCTTATTCCGCGGGCGCGTCGCGTTGCATGTCGCGATACGTCCAGTGGCGTTACTCAGTCGGGCCGGAGGGGCTCACTCCGCTCGGCGGGGGTGGCGTGAGCGGCCTGAGCCCGCCGAAGGGCATCGGCGCTTGTGACCTTTCTGTATTTCTCAGTGCCGTGCGTTTAAAGGCACCTTGGGTGAAGGCAGGTCATTGAAACGTTTCGAACGGATCGAGCGACTCCGGGCCCTGTAGCGCAGGCAGCTGCAGCCACGGCTGGTCCTGGCGCGCCGGGCATATCCACTAGTCTGCTGCTGGAACAGAGACGCGTGGCCCTCTGGCGGTGTGTCTAGGCCCCTATACAGTGTTCCGAGAGACCTGCGCGAGGGTTTTGCCGGAGCGTGGTTAAGTACTCTAGTTGCAAGCATTGCGCAAATATTTGGCTAGTACGGTGCCGACGAATCGAGGCTGAGGTCGGTGTAAACGTGTGTATAATAATAATAATAATAATAATAATAATAATAATAATAATAATAATAATAATAATAATTGGTTTTCGGGGAAAGGAAATGGCCCAGTATCTGTCTCATATATCGTTGGACACCTGAACCGCGCCATAAGGGAAGGGATAAAGGAGGGAGTGAAAGAAGAAAGGAAGAAAGAGGTGCCGCAGTGGAGGGCTCCGGAATAATTTCGACCACCTGGGGATCTTTAACGTGCACTCACATCGCACAGCACACCGGTGCCTTTGCGTTTTGCCTCCATAAAAACGCAGCCGCCGCGGGTGCCAGGAATGAAATTTGAAGTAAGTTTGAAGTAAGCAAAGGCGCTGTAACTGTATACAGCGGTGGTCTAGTGTTTGAGCATCTGCCTTTCTAATGGTAGGTGCGGAGTTCGATCCCCGCTGCCGCTGGGGATAGAAATGATTTGGTTTGGTTTATGGAGGGTTAACCTCCCAAAGCGACTCGTTCTATGAGGGACGCCGTAGTGAAGGGCTCCGGAAATTTCTACCATTTGGGGTTCTTTTAATGTGCACTGACATCGTACAGCACATGGGCCTTTAGAACTTCGCCTTCATCGAAATTCAACCGCCGCGGCCAGGATTGAACCGGCGTCTTTCGAGTCAGCACGGCGGCGGAAGGTGATAGAAATAGGTATAGGCTTTCCCTCGGCCTGGTGCTCGGCTTATCTATAGGTGAAATGTTTGAGAAATGGGTATTTGACCCCGCCGTGAGTACACGAAAAATACCTTACAAGGCGCTATCTGGCCACAGATACCCTTGCGCTCTTTAAAAAAAAAAAATCACCATAGTCAAAGACGCAGAAACTGTCTCGCGTCTCGGTGGGCACCTGAACAGCGCCGTCGTCGCGGGTAAAAGACGAATCTTTCATCTTTCATGAAGGTGAAAGAAGAGGCGCCGAAGTGAAGGGCTCCTCAATAATTCCGACCACCTGGGGCTCTTTGACGTGCGCTGACAAAGCACAGCACACGTATGCGTGTCTTGGGCGCATGAAGGCGTGGAGGGAACCGCTATATACTGTAGCGTCTTCCGCTTGATTGGGGTAGAGGTTTCATCGCTTCGCCGGCCTCGGAGGGCCTGTTTTTGTTTCTCGCGCATGACGTGGCACTTCGCCGTGTGACCGCGAAACGGGGCCTGGTATATTAAGTGCAAGAAAACCGCAGCGCGCGTGGGGCAGGTGCAGGGCGAGCCCTCGTCGCCAGAATTTTGGAAAAGGTCACCGCCGCCGGTGCGGGCCACGCCTGAGGGGAGCGGCCTCGCTGTCCTGGCCCCCTTGTCCGATGATCTGCGTGTTCGCGCGCGCTAAAGGTCGCCGCCACGCCCACTGGCTATACAGGTCGACTGGCCGCGGCGCTGCAGAGCGAAGCGCTTTTGTATAGTGCGTTCGCCGTCCTCGACTGGCGCCACAGAGTGCAAGGGAATGGAGGGGACACTATATGGTATAATAGGCCGAAGTTTCTTGGGGAGCAGGGAAGAATCCGAGACCGGAATCTCGCAAACGAGGGCGCTAATGTGTGCTGCGTATATATACACATAAGGCGAGCTGCAGGTGTACTGGCGTGAGGTAAAGTGAAAGTATGGTAGGTTTTTAACGTAGTTAAACCGAGTAGGCTTGCGAAAGCGTGTGTTTATAGCGTGGTTGGCTCATGGTTTTGCTTTCCTGGATGGGTTTTGCTTTGCTGGGATATTGGACTCACGTTAAGCTCTGACCGAGGTTAAGCCGATCTGATCTGTTCGCGCCGCAGATGGAAGTTGATATAGACGACGATGTGCAATGCACAGCATGAGTGAGTGTGGCTTTTTGACACGAGGCGTGATCGGATGCGGAGGTAGCATAGCACCCTCGTGCAGTGGCCAGTGAGGCTGACCTGTTCGTCCCGCTGCGGGTTCGAAACCCAGTCGCGGCAGTATTTATTTTATTTCTGCATAGGCTGTTGCTGTTCTAGGTATGGCCAGGGTCACCTTCAAGGTCACCCTCCGATTAGCTATACAGCTGGCGCGGCGCTTCCCCGAACTTGCCCGAGCTTCCTCCCATTGGCTGCAGCTTCCACGACGCTCCTCCGAACTAACCCGAGTTGCTCCGAGGCTTCACACAAGATTCTTGGTTGGGACCGCGTTAATTGGTGCTTTCGCACTGAAATTCATGAAGCGACCTCGGCGGTAAATTGCGTGTGGAACTTGAAGTACTGAGACAGCATGCACGGAGAGCTATGAGACACGCGTCGGGAACCGGAACAACCGATCGTTCCGCGATTACCGATGAGCAGGGACGATTGCGGTTGTTTCTATTCTGTTTCTTTTGTGCACGCTGGGAAGAAGTCAAGTGGGACGAAGATGAGGAAGGAACGCCCAACGAGACAGAGCGGCGAAAGACTTGTCTTTGCAATTCGACTGAGCGAGTTCCACTCGGCCAGCTGTAGCTATCGCGTCACTCCAGGTTTAGCCAGAGCTAAACCGCAGCCTTTTTTTAAATGAACAGATACGAAATAATGGCTTAATAATAATAATAATAATAATAATAATAATATTTGGTTTTGGGGGAAAGGAAATGGCGCAGTATCTGTCTCATATATCGTTGGACACCTGAACCGCGCCTTAAGGGAAGGGATAAAGGAGGGAGTGAAAGAAGAAAGAGGTGCCGTAGTGGAGGGCTCCGGAATAATTTCGACCACCTGGGGATCTTTAACGTGCACTGACATCGCACAGGACACGGGCGCCTTAGCGTTTTTCCTCCATAAAAACGCAGCCGCCGCGGTCGGGTTCGAACCCGGGAACTCCGGATCAGTAGTCGAGCGCCCTAACCACTGAGCCACCGCGGCGGGGCAAAATATTGGCTTGCGTTTTAAAGTACGCGTGACTCTAACAACATCGACGCATTCTGTGTTGCTTTATTGTCACATTCTATGCAAACGTTAAGCAACCGTGCGTGTCGTTCCGACCGAATTCGCTGGAAGCGCGTGGCATTCATGTGTTTGCATGTGAAAGCCCTGCTCGCCAAAATCGCGCTGTGACATTAAGCGGAGCCACCGAATTCGCAGCGATGAAATTCGTGAAACGGCCCAAACGCGTGCACCGTCGCGGTAAACGCCTGCCGAAACGGATTCGCCGTACGGGCGGCTGCTTCCGCTCCGGAGGTGCCCGCAACACGGCCTGCACGACTAAGATCGATGCTGTGCACACTTTCACTTTCCGCTGGGGCTGCGGCGATTTCGTGACTCGCTCCTGCCGATGTGGGGCACGGCGCAACGAGGAGGCGGGGGGGGGGGGGGATAAAATAAAACTGGTTTTCAGGAAATGAAAAGCACAGTCTCCCATTTCTCGGTGGACTTCTGAGCCGCGCCCTGAGAGATGTGAGGAAGGAGGAAGTGAAAGAGGGAAATAGGTGTCTAGTGGAAGGCTCCGGAATATATATCCTATCCCCTATAGAGATCATTAACGTGCACTGACACATCGCAAAGCACACGAGCGCCTTTTGCGTTTCGCCTCTATCGATCGTAACGTGGTCTGGTTCGAACCTGCATGGGCACCCTGGCTTCGTATGCGAGCGCCCTATCCACTGAACCACCGGCCGCCGCGGTGGCTGAGTGGTTATGGCGCTCGGCTTCCGGCCCTAAAAACGCGGGTTCGATCCCGGCCGCGGCGGTGGAATTTCGATGGAGGCGAAATTCTGGAGGCCCGTGTACTGTGCGATGTCAGTGCACGTTAAAGAATCCCAGGTGGTCGAAATTTCCGGAGCCCTTCACTACGGCGTCTCTCGCAGCCTGAGTTGCCTTGGGACGTTAAACCCCTATAAACGAAGCCAAACCACTGAGCCACCGCGGCGGGTCAGACCAGTCAGCCGCGGGCGGCTTGCCGAATGGCGCCGAGTTCGAAACGCGATGGTATGTTGGTCGGCAGCCGACTTAACAATAATTGGTTTTGAGAAAATGAAAGGCGCTGTAACTTACTCATATGTCAGCCGCGCCCTGAGGGAAAGGGGGAAGGTGGGAGTGAAAGAAGAAAGAGGTGGCGTTAGTGGAGGGCTCCGGAATAATTCCGACCACCTGGGATTTTTTGGCGCGCACATGGCACATCGCACAGCAGACGGGCGTCCTTTGCGGTTTGCCTCCTTTGAAACTCGGCTGCCGCGGCCGGGATTTGATCCCGCGTGCCTCTAACTGAAACTGAATTCCGATGGACCTCAGTATTGCAGCGGACTCAGTAGCCAGGGGCCTCACATGTCGTGCAGCAAACGCAGGAACAAGGCATTCTTGCACCACGGAGAATCCATCCATTCGCAGGATGTAACCCCACCAGGTCCGGGCCTCGACCCGGGCGGCCCGTCACAGCACCTTATCGGCGGACCTGATTAACAGGGACGGCGTTAGTACGTTCGGGTGGCTTGCGAATCAGAAGTGCGGGGAAAGGGGGGGGGGGTGAATTTTTGGTCAGGCGTGACTCGTCTGTGGCGTCGCTCTTCATAAAGCTCTAAGATAATTTAATAATTGTTTTCTGAGGAAAGGAAATGGCTCAGTATCTGTCTCATATATCGTTAGACACCTGAACCGCGCCGTAAGGGAAGGGATAAAGGAGGGAGTAAGAGAAGAAATGAAGAGAGAGGTGCCGTCGTGGAGGGCTCCGGAATAATTTCGACTCACCAGCTGCGAGCCCGGGGTCCAAAGGGCCCTAGTAGCGCACGCAAGCGAGGTGGCCCGACTCAGTGGAGCCCTGGAATAGGGGCCCACCCACGGCCAAGGAGGACCCAAGCTTCAAGATGAAGACTTCGTCCTCCACCGCTACCACCCCCCTAAGAGAATCAATAAAAAGTTTTTCATTCATTCATTCGACCAGCTGGGGATCTTTAACGTGCACTGACATCGCACAGCACACGGGCGCCTCAGCGTTTTGCCTCCATAAAAACGCAGCCGCCGCGGTTGGGTTCGAACCCGGGAGCTCCGATCAGTAGCCGAGCGCCCTAACCACTGAGCCTCCGCGGCGGGTTTAAGATAATTTAAATGATCGGGGTCGGGGCCGTAGGAAGCGTTCGGCAAACTTTTATTGTGGCCCGAGAAATTCTTGCGTTGGCGCGTGGCGTTCCCCTTGGCGCCGTCGCTGCCGATTGAGGAAAGCCCCCCCCCCCCCCCGCGCCAGGTTTAGCGCGACGTATGGCACCTCGCCTAACCTTCGCGCCATGCATGCCGCGGCGGCCAATTTTCGCCGTCCTGTTCACTTTTGCCGCAAGGCGCTTTCCGCGTCGTATAAATAACTCCCCCGGACGACCCTCTCTTCAGCAAAGCTGCCCATTCCCGTGGCGGAAGCGTGGCTTCGGAAACGGGGGCTCCGTCGTCGTCCGTCGTCGTCACTTATAGGATGTTGTCGCCCTCCCTTATAAAAGTGGTCTGTAGAGTCTATAGGCCTCTTATAGACTCTAATGCCCTCCTATTGGTTTTATTGGTTTTTTGGGGGGGAAAGGAAATGGCGCAGTATCTGTCTCATATATCGTTGGACAACTGAACCGCGCCGTAAGGGAAGGGATAAAGGAGGGAGTGAAAGAAGAAAGGAAGAAAAGGTGCCGAAGTGGAGGGCTCCGGAATAATTTCGACCACCTGGGGATCTTTAACGTGCACTGACATCGCACAGCACACGGGCGCCTTAGCGTTTTTCCTCCATAAAAACGCAGCCACCGCGGTCGGGTTCGAACCCGGGCGCTCCTATAGTATTTCTTCTTGTCTATTCATAGTCTATAGTCTTTGTCTATAGTCTGTCTATAAATAAAAAGTCTACTAAAAGCGTTTGGCCATACATCTATAGATTGTCTATAGACTGTCTATAGTATTCGTATTGCCTACAGACTTCTCTGGGGTTTGTCTATAGAGGGTCTGTGGACTTTGTAGACAGTCTATAGACTATCTAAAGAAATTTTTGCGAGGGCTGTCATGGGACCCACGTGAGGGCTGACGTCGGGGCGTTCTCGTAAAGTGAAATCGCCTCAGCCTTGGTTGCGCGCCTTTCTTTTTTTTATGGGGCCATGCCAGGCGGCTCGTTGCTTCGCCGGGGCTCGTGTTGGCCAACGCCGCGCTGATAGCAAGGGTTTATACGTGCCTAGAAGAGAACGCGGGGTTGCCTGGTCTCGCTATTCTTTCCTCGTGGGTCTCGCTCGGATTTTTATGCCCCGTTCGACGAAAAACTCGCGCTTTCGACGACGCGTGTCCCGGCGGCATCGCGGAACTGTCTCGCCGAAGGGCGTCCAGGAAGCCTGTCCGGTGAACGCGACCAGCCCCGGAGGAGTAAGTACGCGCGGCTTCGCCGTTTCCTGCTTCCTCCTCTCTTGTTTTCACTACTTCCAAGGCTCCCGTCATTACAACGCAGTTCGACTGAAGAGGGGAGCGCCGCGGGTGTAGCTCGGGCGCCGGAAGGACAGGTGTGGGTGCGGGCTTGATCCGCCGCACGCTGCTCCAGATGGTTAAGTCTGTGTGCAGTCGGGGCCAAAAGCCTCTGGACCACGCGTCACTCCAGCGAAGCCGATAGGTCTACCATTAGCCGCCGGCTGGAGATCACTCTTGTGGAGATGAAATTAAGGACAAAATTTACCGCTTCACCTCCACTGCTGTGGTCTCCAGCCGCTGGCTAATAGCAGAGCTATTGGCTTCGTTTGAGTAGCACGTGGTCCAGAGACTTTTGGCCCTGAGTGTACCTGCAGTGTCAAATTCAAATTCTTTGTTTATATTTGAACGATCCCCAGGTGTTTGAAATTATTCCGGAGCCCTCCACTACGGCACCTCTTTCTTCCTTTCTTCTTTTAGTCCCTCCTTTACCCCTTCCCTTGCGGCGCGGTTCACGTGTCGGCCAATATATAAGACAGATACTGCGCCAATTTCCTTTCCCAAAAAAAAAACAATTATTATTATTATATTTGAAATCACAAAAAAGGATGTGTCCAACACTGTTTGGACCCATAGCCTTAGACTAGTCACCGTTCAAAAAAAAAAGATAAATACAATCATACAACAGCTGTATCTTACCGGTACTCACCTACGGGGCAGAAACGTGGAGGCTAACGAAAAGGGTTCAGCTTAAGTTAAGGACAACGCAGCGAGCTATGTAAATGAAAATGACGGACGGAGGGGGTGAGGGAACAAACGCGGGTTATTGACATCCTAGTCGAAATCAGGAGGAAGAAATGCGCTTGGCCAGGGCATGTAATGCGAAGGCAAGCTAACCGCTGGCCCTTAAGGGTAAAATAGTGGATTCCAGGAGAAGGCAAGCGTAGCAGGAGGCGGCAGAAAGTTAGGTGGGCGGATGGGATGAAGAAGTGTGCGGGGATACGGTGGCCGCAGATACATGGGAGAGGCCCTTGTCCTGCAGTGGGCATAGTCAGGCTGATGATGACGATTATGATGATACAGACACTCCAATACCACGCATTTCGAACTTGGAACAGCGGGGAAGAGAAATATATACATGGATACAAATGTAGAAATTAAAGAAAAAGACATCGCAAGGAACAGTTGGTGGTGGTAGTGGTTTTATTAAAAATAATAGTAAAAAGGAAGGAAAAGATTTTTGCTAGCCCCGGCATCTGCCATCGATACTGAAGCACCTGAGCTGGGGCAGCGGAAATAAAGGACAGCAGGCAGAATGGAGAGATGAAATGAAAGAGGTGAGGGGATGGGAAGGGAGGATAGCGGGAGAAATAATATGTACAAACTATTTACACAATAAGAAATGTGTCCAGGTTGTGCGCGTGATTAGTTCATTTTAGAGGAATTAAATCACACACGCGCACAGCACTGTGTTGGTTACAACTGGAGTGGGGCGTCCAGTTATTAATCGTTCAAGGTAGAACTCGCGGAGCGTTCGGTCACTGCGTGTAACTATACCTGACGGAGAACAGACGGGACGTCAAGCCCGTGTGTTCGAGGAATGCACAGAGGCTCACCAAAGTTCGCTCACGAGTGCGCGCACTGCCCTGCGGCCACAATAGCGTCTTGATGGAGTCTGGTAGTATGCCCTGCGCCCTATAGGCCGCGAGCATATCGCGACGAGCATCGGCGAACGCGGCACTGTGAAGGAAGGAACAGTTGCAGAATATGAAAAAAACATTGTACATGTTCATTGTACATGCACATGTTCAGCTTACATGTGCTAGTCAAGTTGGAGGCTAGCTTGAGACAGGTATTCGAACCGACGGCATATGCACCTTCAGTTGTATGCCTTCCCAGACTTTCGTATCAAAATTGCGACGCAGCCGGTCGCCGTACAGCGTTCCGGGTGGTGTCACGCGCACTTGTGACACCACCGGTATTGCGTGAGGTGTTTAAAGTCATGACGCGTAGTCATTCTCCAACTTAGCATGACTCAATACTTTAATGCTTTCGCATTCTCACACGTGAAGCAGTCTTAAGTGTACATGCGGAATTTTTTTGACAAAGGGTGAGCTTGGCTGGTGCTAGCGTATCCGAACTCGCGCGACTGTTGAGGCTCGCTATGTTGGGGTCTTCCCTCACAAAAATGCTCTGTAGACTTCTTGTAGACTCGATTGCCTTCCTCTACATGTTTCTTCTGACTACTCAGTCTATAGACTGTCTATAGACAAAAGTCTATTAAAATAAACTGTATTTCCATAAATCTATAGGACCCGCCGCGGTGGCTCAGTGGCGCTTGACTACTGATCCGGAGTTCCCAGGTTCGAACCCGGCCGCGGCAGCTGCGTTTTTATGGAGGCGCCCGTGTGCTGTGCGATGTCAGCGCACGTTAAATATCCCCAGGTGGTCGAAATTATTCCGGAGCCCTCCACTACGACACCTCTCTCTCTCTTCCTTCTCTCACTCCCTCCTTTATCCCTTCCCTTACGGCGCGGTTCAGGTGTCCAACGATATATGAGACAGATACTGCGCCATTTTCTTTCCCCAAAAGCTAATTAAAAAAATCTATAGATTGTTTATAGACTGTCTATAGGATTCGTATGGCCTGCAGACTGTTCTCTGGGATTCTTATATATAGAGAGTCTACAGTACTGATCCGGAGTTCCCGGGTTCGAACCCGACCGCGGCGGCTGCGTTTTTATGGAGGAAAAACGCTAAGGCGCCCGTGTGCTGTGCGATGTCAGTGCACGTTAAAGATCGCCAGGTGGTCGAAATTATTCCGGAGCCCTCCACTACGGCACCTCTCTCTTCCTTTCTTCTTTCACTCCCTCCTTTACCCTTCCCTTACGGCGCGGTTCAGGTGTCCAGCGATATATGGGACAGATACTGCGCCATTTCCTTTCCCCCAAAAACCAATTATTATTATTAGAGAGTCTACAGACTTTATGGACAGAAGTCCATAGACAGTCTATAGGCTGTCCAAATAAGTGTTTGTAAGGGCTGGAAGTCGAGAGGCGTCCAAACGAAGGCCACCCTCAGCACCCGTCGGCGCGGGTGCGGTGTGTGTTCCCCGGAGAAGTCATCAGCGCGCGGAATGGGTGCGTGTTTGGCAGCTCGCCTAGGAGGGACGCTCCTGTTTTTCTTCCTCGATGGGCGTCGGACAAACGGGGTGGCGCACTCGTAGCAGCAGCAGCAGCGGCGGAAAACACCACCACGTTCGATCTGGGCTCGTGGCCTTCGCGCGCGCCAGCTGGGGAAAAGAAAACAATGGTACACGGCGCGTGCGCCTCTTCGTCTGTACACTTGCCTCTAGGGTCGCGCGCACCCGACGGCGAGATAGCGAAAACGGCAGCCTTTGCCGATTGTGGACAACGAAGGCGCCTCGATAAAGGCGTTAACAATGTCTAGGCATTGTACGGCGGGGGCGGCAGTGATTTGCGCTGTTGCCTTGTGCCGCGCGCGTCATGTGATACAAGCTGATTCGGTAGTGCGCGTGCGATTAGCGTTCTTCGTCATCTGGGGCGGAAGAGGGTGCGTTGTTTCTCGCTGCTGTCGCAAGAATCCGGACCTTCGAGTTGGGTTTCAGTAGAGATAAGAAACAAACAGTTACGAAAGCGGATTCCTTTTGTGTGTGATACACAGCGGGGCATGAACGTCACACCGGTGTTGCTCTGATTGCGTGGTTGGATTGTTTCACGTAGCTTGGAGAATCGGTGTCGCGTCGCAGGTTGCGTGGCTGTTTCGTCTGTCCGTAATGTGCACCCCCATTTGGTGGCTAAACGTTGTGGATCGGACTGCTGTTGTTGGTTTGGTTTGGTTTATGGGGTTTAACGTCCCAAAGCGACTCAAGCTATGAGGGACGCCGTAGTGAAGGGCTCCGGAAATTTCGACCACCTGCTAAGTGTCAACGCTTACAGAAATTTCTTTGGACGGTCTATGGACTGTCCATAGACAGTTGTCAGTAAAGTCTAGACTGTGTATAGACAAGTCATTTGAAGTCTGTAGACGGTCTAATTTTTTCTTCACAGCATTTAATTTGAGAGGCGTTCACTTTTTGTATTTTGCATCTGAGCCTTGTATTTATTGCTGTATTTTGTGTTACAACTTGTATTTAACATTTTTTCAATTTTGCTAAACCTGTTCTTTTTTGCATATATTATGTACTCGCCCCTCCTGCTTGGGCCTGCTGTAGGCCTGCAGTATGTTCTAAATAAATAAATAAATAAATAAATAGATTTGTTCGTACACTTTTAGTGCACTTTCCTCTATATAGACTGTCATTGGACAAAAGCAAATATTTGTACGAAGGCAGTAGAGTCTATAAGAAGTCTATACAAAGTGTATAGACCATTGTTGTGTCCGCTGTGTCCTTTGTTGTGTACGTGTACGTTGTGTCTGTACATAGTAGTGCAAGGCAGTCAGCATGTTGCCTATACAACCGCTTAGCTTGAAACTGCACCGTTGCTTCGGGCCGCAGCCACTGCAGTAGCAGTGAAATCTCGTCAAACCGCGTGCGTTTTAATGCGCGTTTGTCTTATACGGAATTCCTAGAGAACGCATCACAGTTCTGCATCCCGATTGCTGTCGAAAGTCTGAGAGTACTCATTGTGCTGCCGCGTTAGTCTCTTCAATTTCCAAGTTGGTTGCTTTGTCTAAATCAGCTCCAAGGGTCCGAGCAACTCCCAAGTCTCTCGCGCTTTACTGTGATATGATTAGTAATCTTGATTTAAATACGCGTTCTGCCGTGCATATATTTACCTAGATATGCGTCGTACGACGTTTCATGTCTCTAGGCCCAGAGTGCTGTATAGGAGATAGCTTGGGGAATACTCATGGGGAAACAAGTGTTGAACGTATACGACTGCAAAGTTTTCAATATGCATTCGTGGGGACTCCCAGACTTTAAAAAAAAAAAATACATTTTTGGATTAACGCTGGCGGGCCGAACTTTTGCACGGGTCTGACGAGGATGTTATACCAACAGGCATTACTCAGTCTTGCGGCGCCTCAATGGCGTGGGCAGGGATCTCCATTTCTTTTCCAGTCCCACCATATCACATTTGTCTCGCGAGGCGGCGCTAAAATGTCGTGGCCATTAAATGGTCATTGTCTCTCAGTTCTTGTTCATGTTGGTTATCGTCGAAGTGTCATTTAATTTAATTGGTTTTTTGGGAAAGGAAATGGCGCAGTATCTGTCTCATATATCGTTGGACACCTGAACCACGCCGTAAGGGAAGGGATAAAGGAGGGAGTGAAAGAAGAAAGGAAGAGAGAGGTGCCGTAGTGGAGGGCTCCGGAATAATTTCGACCACCTGGGGATCTTTAACGTGCACTGACATCGCACAGCACACGGCCGCCTTAGCGTTTTTCCTCCATAAAAACGCAGCCGCCGCGGTCGGGTTCGAACCCGGGAACTCTGGATCAGTAGTCGAGCGCTATGGAGGAAAAACGCTAAGGCGCCCGTGTGCTGTGCGATGTCAGTGCACGTTAAAGATCCCCAGGTGGTCGAAATTATTCCGGAGCCCTCCACTACGGCACCTATTCTTCCTTTCTTTCACTCCCTCCTTTATCCCTTCCCTTACGGCGCGGTTCAGGTGTCCAAAGATATATGAGACAAATACTGCGTCATTTCCTTTCCCCAAAAACCAATTATTATTATTATTATTAGTCGAGCGCCCTAACCACTGAGCCACCGCGGCATACGCTTTTTGGTATTTAAAGCGACGCCGTGGCGGCGCAGAATATAGTTTATTTCCTCAGAGAATGCGTAAGGTGCTTTCTTTTGACGCGATAGCATTAGAAGGGCTATGAAGGCGAAAACTGTGTGGCGTTGACGCCTGTGTGAAGAAGCCTTCACCTGCCAATCGTGACTGGTGGTTCTGTTGTGACCATCTCTTTTCACGATTATCTTGTCGTACTATAGAGTGCGAACACTAGGCATGCACTCCTTCCATGTAGCCCATCTGGATAAGGAGTTGTGTTTCCTATTCGGGCGCTGGGTGATCGTGGTTCTCGTGCTTGATTTTTGGTAATAATAATAATAATAATAATAATAATAATAATAATAATAATAATAATAATTGGTTTTTGGGGAAAGGAAATGGCGCAGTATCTGTCTCATATATCGTTGGACACCTGAACCGCGCCGTAAGGGAAGGGATAAAGGAGGGAGTGAAAGAAGAAAGGAAGAGAGAGGTGTCGTAGTGGAGGGCTCCGGAATAATTTCGACCACCTGGGGATCTTTAACGTGCACTGACATCGCACAGCACACGGGCGCCTTAGCGTTTTTCCTCCATAAAAACGCAGCCGCCGCGGTCGGGTTCGAACCCGGGCACTCCGGACCAGTAGTCGAGCGCCCTAACCACTGAGCCACCGCGGCATACGCTTTCCGGCATTTAAAGCGACGCCGTGGCGGCGCAGAATATAGTTTCTTTATTTCCTCAGAGAATGCGTAAGGTGCTTTCTTTTGACGCGATAGCGTTAGAAGGGCTATGAAGGCGAAAACTGTGTGGCGTTGACGCCTGTGTGAAGAAGCCTTCGCCTGCCAATCGTGACTGGTGGTTCTGTTGTGACCATCTCTTTTCACGATTATCTTGTCGTACTAGAGTGCGAACACTAGGCATGCACTCTTTCCATGTAGCCCATCTGGATAAGGAGTTGTGTTTCCTATTCGGGCGCTGGGTGTTCGTAGTTCTCCTGCTTGATTTCTGGTTCCGATGTCTCAAGCAGCACAGGAAATTGGCACAATATTGGAAATTAATGGCTTTACTCTGGCCCTTTGTAGGACCAGCTTTTGCCAATATATTTCCAATATTGGGACGATTATCATGATGCTTGGGGTCTGCCTGTCAGCCTTTTTTCAATTTTTTTTTGTTTTGCTTGCCGTAAGTCTATTTACCGAGTTATTCGGACCAATAAAACTTCAGTTGTTAGTCAGCTCCAGTGTCTCCTCTTCCCTGACTGTGTCTTTTGTCAGGTTTGCGCTTTTTTGCTTCGTCAGTGATGGCGGAACATGTATGATTTTGAAAGGAAAGTGAAAAATCGTTGGAGGCACTTATATATCTCTTAACTGCGGGAAGACGAAAGCCGTTTGCAATTTTTACCCAGATTATAGATCTTACGGTGATCTTAAGGTCACGTGACCTTAAGATCACCTGACGTCACAAGGTCATGTGACCTAGATGTAACGGACGGACGGTCACCGCGAGTATGACCCATTAGAGGCTATCGCCTGAATACCATGAAAGTTGTTTTGGGGCGAAAGCTCTATACTCTTCCCATACAAAGAGCCGCCGCGGTGGCTGAGTGGTTACGGCTCTCGGCTGCTGGCCCGAAAGACGCGCGTTCGATCCCGGCCTCGGCGGTCGAATTTCGATGGAGGCGAAATTCTAGAGGTCCGTGTAGTGTGCGAGGCCAGCGCACGTTAAAGAACCCCAGGTGGGCGAAATTTCCGGAGCCCTTCACTACGGCGTCTCTCATAGCCTGAGTCGCTTTGGGACGTTAAAACCCCTTAAACCGAAACTAAACTAAGCCATCTCTTCCCGTGCAAAGCTGAAGGTCATGTGGCTATGAAATTTGACCTTCAAACTAGGAGGAGGGGGAGACTTGGCTCTGACGTCTGCCACGTGACTCGCCATGCCTCGTCACAGCTGCGCGCGCTCGGCTCGCAACTATCGAATTACGTGACTCGCAGCTGCATATGCGGAGCCGATGGTACTCTCGCCAATGCCGGAAATCGCCCGCGTGCTTACCTTCACGCAAAGCCGTGGCCGAGCAGCGTGTCGGAACTAGTGCTTCGACGATGCATCGTCGCTATCAAGCAGAATCTGACGATCTTTACGATATGGAAATGCGTCAGATTGGATAACCACGCTTAACAGAGCTTTCGCTCGTCTAACTAGGTTCAGCTGGGTACCACAGCTAATTTTTTGGAGGGTTCATTTTTTTTTTTCAATGTGGCCCGTGTTCCGCATTCCAGCGACAAAGACGCTCCTTTCTCTGAAAACGGAACTTTTATAAGCTAGAAAAGGCAAAAAAATCGAATCCAGGTGTCGCCACCATCGGCCTCTTTCGCAAATGCACCGCGCGGATACTAAAGGCCAGGCTACACCGGAGTACCAGGATACTGATCCGGAGTTCCCGGGTTCGAACCCGACCGCGGCGGCTGCGTTTTTATGGAGGCAAAACGTTAAGGCGCCCGTGTGCTGTGCGATGTCAGTGCACGTTAAAGATCCCCAGGTGGCCAAAGTTATTCCGGAGCCCTCCACTACGGCACCTCTTCATTTCTTCTTTCACTCCGTCCTTTATCCCTTCCGGTTATCGCTGCAGCAGCACTGTTAACCACCCTCTCATGTCTTTTATTTAAGCATCTTTCCTTCAAAATAAAAATTCAGTTGTGAGTCAGCGCTCGTGTGTGTCGTTTCTTCGTGGTGTCCGCGTTTCTTCGCGCTATTTTTAAGTACAATGCATTACCAACTAGCCCGGAACCTTGCTCTTCTTATCCCTTCCCGCACTCCCTCCTTTATCCCTTCCCTTACGGCGCGGTTCAGGTGTCCAACGATACTGCGCCATTTCCTTTCCCCAAAAAACAATTATTATTTTTATTGTTATTATTAATATTATTCACCACCATTCACTTCACAACAGTAATCACGGAGTCGTTTTCGGTGTAGACGTCACTAGTTTGAATCAAGCAGTGGGAAAATTTGTAAATGCGATTTTCTCGGCAGTAAATCGTTACTTTGCGGCCGGACGTGCATCGCAACACCAACTGCATCGCAACGCCCTCTACAGGCGGCATCTGGGATCGATCGGTACAGCCAATGGGAGCCCTTCATTATCTGCTGGCCTGTCGCTTGACTCGTTTCAGTGTTTCGTGCTTTAGATGGCGATAAAATGCAGTTTTCCGTTGCTCCGACTCCCGCTGCATGGAGTATACCACTTTTGTCCCCGATAATACATCGACAGCTCGAGAAAAAGCCGTAAAATCGATTTTTTTCTTTTTTGGTTATAGTGTTTCAGTAGCAATAAATGAGTTTTATCGCGCTTTGCGCTTCACATTTCTGTTTTACTGTCGTTACAAAGGTGCGCCCGCTTGCTATAACGCCTGAAACAGGCGATGCAAGAACAAATAAATTAAAATACCAAAAATCATATGGAGTTTCAGTTCCCTTTAGTAACAATAATATTGATAATATATTATTGACAACATATTGATAATATATTTGCGAGGAAAGACCCGTAACTGTTTCATTACTTGGCGTCCCTTTAAGAATAATAATAAAATTATTTATAATATATTTGCGAGGAAAGACAAAACTGTTTCATTACCTTTGGAGGCCTCAACCGCGCCGCTGACTTTTTTTTTCTAATTGGAGGGGGGGGATGAACGGAACAATAACTAACTTATCTTACCCGCCGCGGTGGCTCAGTGGTTAGGGCTCTCGACTACTGATCCGGAGTTCCCGGGTTCGAACCCGACCGCGGCGGCTGCGTTTTTATGGAGGAAAAACGCTAGGGCGCCCGTGTGCTGTGCGATGTCAGTGCACGTTAAAGATCCCCAGGTGGTCAAAATTATTCCGGAGCCCTCCACTACGGCACCTATTCTTCCTTTCTTCTTTCACTCCTTCCTTTATCCCTTCCCTTACGGCGCGGTTCGGGTGTCCAACGATATATGAGACAGATACTGCGCCATTTCCTTTCCCCAAAAAACCAATTATTATTATTATTGTTTCATTACTCGGTGTCCCTTTAAGAATAATAATAAAATTATTTATAATAATTTATTTGCGAGGAAAGACAAAACTGTTTCATTACCTGTGGACGCCTCAACCGCGGCGCTGTTTTTTTTCTTTGGAGGGAGGGGGGATGAACGGCACAATAACTTATCTTTGTACACCTCGAACGCGCCATGAGTGAAGAGTGGAAGGTGGGAGTGAAAGAAAAAAGAGAGGGGGGGGGGGGGGTGCCGTAGCGGAGGGTTTCGGAAATTTTCAACTGCCTGTGGATGCGCGCTGACGTCGCACAGCACACGGGCTGCTTTTTGCGTTTCGCCGGCCGCCGCGGTTCGGAATCGAACCCGGCTACTCGGGACTGAGTAAAAGCTAGATAAAATAGATATTTTAACAACTAGATAAAGGAAGTATGCGAAGCCTCCTTCCCACCCCTCTTATCTGGAGGGAAGCCCGGATAAGGTCCCTGACCTCGCGACGTCTCGCAGACAAAAGCGCATCCGTTCCCTCACAAGCTGCTCGGGGCTGCTCGCTCCGGTCTCCGCCGGTACTTCGACCCCCGCAACAGTTCGGGGTCGCGATCTCTTTTCTGGCTGCCGTTGTTTACAAGTGCCGCTTGCGCCACCCTGCGCAAGCTGCCATCCGTGGACTTCGCGCGTGCGGTATTGTGTTGCCGGAGCAGAGCATGACCTTTCCCCTTGTGTACGCGGAGCCGCCACGAACTCCAGCGCCCTCTCTCTTGTCCTCGATAAACTGTGGAAGGTATTGGAGGACTCGATGACGGTGGCAATGTCTTTGGAGCTGTCCAGGACCCGGGTTCAGTCCCTGCTTCGGCGGCCGCGTTTCGGTGGAGGCGAAACGCAAAAAGCCGCCCGTGTGCTGAGCGATGTCAGCGCACGTTAAAGAAAGTTAATAGTAATAATAATTGGTTTTTGGGGGGCAGGAAATGGCGCAGTATCTGTCTCATATATCGGCGGACACCTGAACCGCGCCATAAGGGAAGGATAAAGGAGGGTGTGAAAGAAGAAAGGAAAAGAGAGGTGCCGTAGTGAAGGGCTCCGGAAATAATTTCGACCACCTGGGGATCTTTAACGTGCACTGACATCGCACAGCACGCGGGCGCCTTAGCGTTTCGCTTTCTTAAGAAAATAATAATTGTTTTGGGGGGAAAGGAAATGGCGCAGTATCTGTCACATATCGGCGGACACCTGAACCGCGCCGTAAAGGAAGGGATGAAGGAGGGAGTGAAAGAAGAAAGGTGCCGTACTGCACGGCTCCGGAATAATGTCGAGAACCTGGGGATCTCTAACGTGCACTGACATCGCACAGCACACGGGCGCCTTAGCGTTCTGCCTCCATAAAAACGCAGCCGCCGCGGTCGGGTTCGAGCCCGGGAACTCCATAAAAATATCCCCAGATGGTCGAAATTATTCCGGAGCCTTCCACTACGGAGCCTCTTTCTTCTTTCACTCCCTCCTTCATTCCTTCCCTTACGGCGCGGTTCAGGTTTCCGCCTAGAAGTGAGACAGTTGCTGCGCCATTTCCTTTGGATTATCATGAGTGAAAGGCCACGTAAGCACGCATGGTGTGTGTTGTGCCTCCTGGTAGATGAGCTGCAGCGCTATATATGCTCCGTGCAGCGCCGTGAACGCGTCAAAGAGGAGCGGGCGGAGAAAGCTTGCCCGTGGGCGGCCAGCGCAGGTGCGTCGCGGTCACGCTCACCGCGACCGCCCCGTGCGCGGCCCCGTCGCACGCGTCATCGATCGTCGCGCGCTGCTTGCGCCCCACGACCGCGGCTTTGCACGCGATGGCTGTGGGAGCGGTCACCCAGCACGCTCGTCGCCGCCCGCTTTGCCTGACCGCGCTTCGCCTGGCAGCCTTGTACGGGAGCCGGCTGTGACCGACGCGACGAGGCGGGACACCGCTCTAATAGCATTAGAAACGGAAAGGGAAAGGCAGCCTTGGGAGCCCCTGGGGCTTGTCTTGTATGAGAAGCACAGCAGGCATTCAGTTGGGCCAACCAGCGATGGAATAATAATAATTATTGATTTTGGGGGAAGGAAATGGCGCAGTATCTCTCTCTCTCTCTCTATGTCTTTGGACACCTGAACCGCGCTGTAAGGGAAGGGATAAAGGGGGGAGTGAAAGAAGAAAGGAAGAAAGAGGTGCCGTAGTGGAGGGCTCCGGAATAATTTCGACCACCTGGGGATCTTTAACGTGCACCGACATCCCACAGCACACGGGCGCCTTAGCGTTTTGCCTCCATAAAAACGCAGCCGCCGCGGTCGGGTTCGAACCCGGGGTAACCACTGAGCCACTGCGGCGGGTCCAGCGATGGAACTTGGAAAAGATTTGGAGTATACGAGTTCCGAGGTGTGTTTCGGCAGCGATAACTAGCCAGGTTTTGTGTGACACAGACAAAAAAGGGTGCAGTTTTTGCCCCCCCCCCCCCCCCCCGACATCCATTAACTTGGGTGTTTAAAAAAATGAAAATATTGTTGCCTTTGGCTTCCCTGTTACAATGGGCTGTCATGCTACCCACATGATGAGTATACATCAGCAGCTGCCCTTGCACCTTAAAAAAAAAAATCGTCATCGAGTATAGATCAGCAAAACCCTTGTTTATTTAGTGATTGAAATGCAGTCTTGCACACAGGATGGTTTAAGTTACTACTGCCATGTGTCCACTTTATGTGTTGTGCTTGATCCTGACATAATTTGTGGTAAAAGTGAATTCGGAAATAATGCTCGGTTCCTCAACCAGTTGGTGACATACCTGCGGCTGTATATGCCCATGATCACACGGATGCCAATTCGTGCTCTATGCAAGAGGCAGTATGATGAGGCTTGTGCCGATTGGGTTTCTAGCTAGTCATCATCGTTCACCAGTCAGTTAAGTAAATCAGTTTGAAAATCTAAAAGTGCATATTGCATGTGACCCACAGCATCAAGAGCCAGCTCATATACTTTACTGTCATTTATCTAGGAAGCTGCACAGTTTTTTATGGATGAGTGGCTGGTTCCGGCATTCATCATAATGCAGTAGTGTGAACATAGGCGGTTTTTTTTTCTTTCCGATGTCTTCATCTCTTGTGTTGTGCAATGGTTAAAAAATATACACCTAGTCGGAGGCAAGAAGGTTGCAATTCCAATTTGATTTCTTTGTCTGCTTTTGCGTTCTTTTTCTTTTTTGATCTTATTGCATTACCCTTGTGTCTTGGCCTTCTGAGCTCTGAAGCTAACATGCCACAGGCATTTGTTTGGAAACGTTTACTTGGTGAGGTTTTCCATTTTTCAGCTTGTATGTTCTACTGTGTGCAGTTATAAATTGTATTATTTCTTTCAACGCATGGCGTTAGCAAGCATTATTGAACTCTTAAAGCACAGCTTTTAGGAGTTGAGATCTTCAGTGAGTGGTCGCAATGAGGGGTCTCGGCACTGCTTGTCACGGTGTTGATAAAGGCTGAAATGGCAATGAAGCATGGCCCGTGGTCGGTCTGGCTCGAGTTGGGCAGCTCCACAGGGTGACAGCACAAGTAGCCAGAGTTGTGTTCAAGACACGAGGACTTGCGTACATGACTGAACAAATGCTCTTAAAGGCACAAAGCCGCACGGCTGAGTTGGCCCATGAAGTCCTTTGGCTAGGGGAACCAGAAAAGGTCATGGTGGTCTACTATTGACTGCAAAATGAAACCAAGCAGGCCAGGGCAGAATTAGGCAACAGCTCACACTAGTGCCAAACAGTCGCTTTCAGTGATGGAGCAATTTCGCTCGGTGGCAGAGGGAAACGTGCGTGGTATAAGCAATGAGCATTGTCCTGTTGTTGTTGAGCTAGGACACGACCTGTACTGTGTCCTCTGGCACTGGCACAAACTCAAGTAGGGACCACCGCATCAAAATGGGCCAACGTACGTGGCTTGGTCATCAACGTGATAAGCAGCGAAACGGCTTCCTCTTTGGCAAAGCCTTTTCTGCACTCCGAGATCAAAATAATGTATTTCTTGAGAAGTTCTCTTAGTAGACGGGAAATGTTGGCAAAATGTTTAACGAAATGGGGGAATTACGAGGAAAGGTCCCCAAAGTTCTGGATATCTTTCATTTGCCAGTGAAGAGGAAGGTCCATGATAGCGCTGATCTTGCCAGGGTCCGGTTGTACTTCAGAGTGTTCATCAGATGACCAAGGATGACGAGCTAGTTGTGGTTGAACTGACTTTAATATCAATTTTGTTCTCTGAATTTCTGCCATCATGTGCATCTTTGAAAAACAAAATGAAGGTGTGAATTTCATAAGTCCTGGTATTGTAATACTGTATTTTCGAACTTTTTGACACTTTGTAACCGAGCGTGTACTTTCGTCTAAAACATACCTATTTGGGTGTTTTTGGAAACTAAGGAATTGGCTTTTTTTGAGCCCTGGTTATATTTTTTGGGTGGAAGCATAATTGGTCTTGAATCAAAATGGTTTATAAATGGTGCCCGAAAGGATTGGCAGGGTGGATGAATTGGAAATAAATGCGAATACTGTCTGAAAGCACTAGCATTGATATATGCAGCCATATCCTTCTTGAAAATCATGAGAAGATTGAAGGCAAGCTCGTTTTCATGGCCATCTAATACACTTTGAGCACAAAGGCTGGAAGACAAGTGCAGATTCGCAACGCCAATCTTTCTCGGCTACCCATGCTGCATCCAATGCGCTCTGCACTGCTGCTCACTGCCACTCATTGTGGGGCACTGAAGTGCTCATGGATGTTCTTGTAGCAGCTTGGCTCAATAGTCAAGCATGCACATAATCCTTAGTTAATGTACTGGTCATTTGTTGCACGGAAGCCAAAATAACGGGGAATATCCTTGTACAGCTTATGCCAAGTATAAGCCATGTCAGTGCTACTATTCGTTGTGCACTATTGATGTCAAGTGCCAGAGAGTCTTCAGAGTAACACTAAGGACAACTCCCTCCAATTTTTACCCTTGGCAGAAGTCGATTCTTGGGCTTTCTCTGGCTGTGTTTTTTCTTTTCCATTAGCAAAAGATACATTTATTGCTAGAAAACTGTATTTGAAAACTTCCCTGCTGCTAGATTCAGCCTGATGGCATCAAGACCAAGAATGGCTCCGTGATAATCACCATTTCCAATTAATGGCACTGTAGCCTAGACTTAAGGATCTGCGTGGGAAAAGGTGACCTTGACGTGAGCTAATAAAAGTTCTATTTTAAAAACAGTGTGAAAACCCTTCTTCACAAGGTCTAAGCAGCTCACCTAGTGTGTGTCAAGCTTGGCCTTGAGGGTGGCCTTGGCCAAACCATGAATAAATAAAGTAAATATTGCCGCAACTGGGATTCGCAGCTGCGGTGATGTGAACAGATCAGCTTCGCTGGCTACTGCACGAGAGAACTATGCTATCACCACAGCCGATCACGCCTCATGTTAAGCTGCAACACACTCGTGCTGTGCATTGTACATTGTTGTCATATCCAACTAATACTACTATCAAACTCACCCAGCAAAGCAAAACCATGAGCCAACCAGGCTTAACACAGGCTTTCGCACGTCAGCTTGGTTTGACTACATGAAAGCACTGCCAATTTTTTGTAGCGATAGCTACATTATGGTACCATTTCGAGTCTCCAGCATGGCGGCGCCGCCACGCTGTCACTTGTTTGGTCACGTGGTGCGTGCCGGCGGCGCGGCGCCATGGCTGATCACGTGGTTGGTCACGTGACCAAGTTCCACTCAGCCAGCTGTAGCTATCGCATCACTCCAGGTTTAACCAGAGCTAAACCACCGCCAATTTTTTTTGCGGAAGTCACGCCTTTGTCACTGGGACACGGTAATCAGTTGATACTGCCTGACACAGTGGGTATGGTGCTCGGATGCTGACCTGGAAGACACAGGTTCGATCCCGGCCGCCGTGGTCGAATTTCGATGGAGGCGAAATTCTATAGGCCCGTGTCCTGTGCAATGTCAGTGCACGTTAAGGTACCCCAGGTGGTTGAAATTTCCGGAGCCCTTCACTACGGCGTCCCTCATAGTCTGAGTCGCTTTGGGACATTAAACCCCTATAAACCATAAACCATGATTTGAATTTGTCTTTGATGTTCCTTGAAGGCTTTGCTTTTGCATTCCACTCATGGGTTCATGCCTTCTGTGCAGGCCTACGAGCGGCGGTTCCCAACATGTCCCATGATCCCAGTGTTCCTGGGCAGCGACACGGTGTCCGAATATAAGAGTGAAGATGGTGCAGAGCACGTGATTGAACGTCGCTGCCGCCTCAATGTGGACGCACCGTATCTATTAAAAAAGGTGAGAAACTTCTTCCTGAGCTGCACATGCTCTGTTCCTTGAGCCGAACTACCAGCACGCTTTAAGTTTTGGACCACAGGTAGACGTGGGAAGTTATTGTGCACAGTGTCCTGCCATGCCATCCCCTGTCTGGTATTATCAGGTTGAAAGATGTTTTCTACAATTTATAAAAGTGCATATTGAACTGAAGCTGAGGTTGCCGATACATCACCCACCCTCAAGCTTAAGATATTGTTACTACTGAATTCATTTTGCCTTATGATTGTGGCCAATATGTGGTTTGTCAGTGTTAGCTGTCTGGAAATTTCCTTTATTATTTGTCGTATCCAACAGTTGGTTTAGGAGTTAAGTCAAAAGCTCTGAAAACGTTTTGACGAGGCCATAATCACCCTAGAGTATACAGTAGTAGTGCATCGCATAGACCACCAGCAAGTAACATTGAGAAACAGTACACGACATTTCACAAAGAACAGCACATACTTTTGACAGGGACGAAAAGAGAAACACATGAGGATGGGTGCTGACTTGTAACATGGTACACCATTTGAAAAAAAAACAGTCTGCTGCTTTTTGAAAGGATTCCACATTGGCTTTTTCATCTTTAATTTGCTGGGATTAACAGGAAAATTATTATTTGATTGTTTTTGTGGATTTTATATGGGAAAGTTATTGTTGGAAGTGGTTAAAAACACTAGGCACTTGAATTCTGAACCTGTGCCCAAGTAAACAGTTGTCAAACAGCCATTTATGTCAGTGTTAAGGTGTGCCTCTTTTGCTCCAAAGCATGTAGTAACGCCGTGTCTTGTACCAAGATCCTGAGACATAGTTTGCATTTCATCATTACTTTTTTTTACTTTTCCCTCATAGATCATAGGAGTTGACTTCGTATACTTTATCCAAAAGAACTCTTTAGATCGGCGGCAGCGAATACTTAAGATCGAAGCCTACAACGAGAGCTTTGCAGCACGTGTTGGCATCACTGAAAACTGCACTTATTCGGTGAGTCTTTCTGCCTGTAGTTGAGCGTTTGTTCTCGCAGTTGAACCCGGATATTTTGGGATTTTCTTTTTATGAATCTTAAAGGGACCCTGAAATGATTTTGATGGTCATATTCTAGCGTGACAGATCAGTAGATGCAGTCTTTTTGTTTCTCCGAGTCAGATTTAAAAGCTCTGTTTGGACCCTATAATTTACTAATAATATTTTTAA
Organism: Amblyomma americanum; assembly: GCF_052857255.1. NCBI lineage: Eukaryota > Metazoa > Arthropoda > Arachnida > Ixodida > Ixodidae > Amblyomma > Amblyomma americanum. The sequence goes on along the minus strand of NC_135504.1, from coordinate 25,677,094 downwards.
AATCTCTGCTCGCAGTAGCTCGTAGCCAGTTAGAGTCACAGCTCACCTTGCGTTCTTAGTTGCCCCTACCGCGATGATGTCAGTGCATATCACCTGGGCGGGATGGTGTTCAATGGGGCACAGAGGGCTGCAGCCCTGACCTGTTTTCTTTATTTCTTTTTCTGGTGCATCGGCATGGTGTAGTGGCAGGAGGGCAAGGAGGAGCGTCGTTTTTCATCGTCGATAACTATGGTGTTAATAAACCTAGCATAAAAAATGTTTATGTGTGGTGACAAGTGCTAGAATACCTATCACTCAAGGGCTTTTCCTGACCTCAGTAAATATCACTTCATGGTCCTTTTAAGGTTCATTTCTGTCTGCAAACTGTTTTCACTTATTTTCCTTGCCTCTCATTGTACGATGAAAAGAACGGCGGCGCAAACAAGGGCACTAACAAGAAAGAAAGAGACACCACATTCTTTCTTATTAGTGTCCTTGTTTGTGCCGCCGTTCATTTCGTCATGCACCATCTCGCCCCTCAGGCCGTTACTCTTATTGTACCTTTGCGTTATACTGCAGTTCCATTGTGAGACTTTGCCAGTCAACTTGCTTCTGAGATATAAACTGGTGGACTACTTGCGGTGGCTCGGTGGTTATGGCGCTCGGCTGCTGACCCGAAAGACACGGGTTCGATCCTGGCCACGGCAGTCAAATTTTGATGGAGGCGAAATCCTAGAGGCCCATGTATTGTGCGATGTCAGTGCACGTCAAAGAACCCCAGGTGGTCAAAATTTCCGGAGCCCTTCACTACGGCATCTCTCATAGCCTGAGCTGCTTTGGGACATTAAACCCCCATAAATCATAAACTACTAGCTTTGTAGTCATTTGCCTGCAAGTGCCTTTTGATGCCAAAATGCAGGAACTTGCCCGCCTCCCTACTGGTTCCATGCAGATGTGCATTGCTACAAAGCAGTTTTGCAGTTAGCAGTTTTGCAGTTATTAATACAATTTCAATTTGCTGCTAAACAATGACCAGTTACACTCAAACTATGTTTTTGTAATAGTTAAGCACCTGTTTTAGTTTTTTTAGAGCCTGTCACCTGTTTTGTGGCTTTCAAGTACCTAGATTTCCGGGCTGCAGTCGCGAAACTGTTAATTGTGTAGCGTAATGGCTTGAGTATTTTGTTTCCCCTTCTGCCTTGCCTTACTTAGCGCTCATTGTTGTAGGTGCACCCGGAAAACTCAGACTGGACCTGCTTTGAGCAGAGCGCCTCTCTTGATGTCAAGTCCTTCTTTGGGTTTGAAAGTGCCGTCGAGAAGCTGGCCATGAAGCAGTACTCCCACAACATCTCCAAGGTATGTGTGTCCCAACTGGTTCCTGCAAAATTAATTGGCGCTGTAGTTGGGGGAGCGGTGAGGTGTATATGCATACTTAAGTAGGGGTGTTCTGGCAATTTTGAGTAGCACTTAAGCCTCCAGACCTCTATGTAGAGTTGCACTTGATATCAACTCTAGTGCATTATAGTGGGCACCAGGCAGCCAAGAAGACTCTCAGCAGCTACCTCGCTATCCTGTCTAGTTTCATTCATCGTTGATCCTTCACATGATCCATTCGTCACTTTGTCAGTGGGTGTGCACTGCCTTTCGAAATGAACTATCACTGGCCCTGTCTTTCATATTGTGGTGAGGGCGGCTGCATTCGGCGCCTGTGTGTGTCACTTCTTTCTCTAATCCTGTCTTCATGCCGTTTCACTCTTTTATTATTGTACCAACCAGTCCAATCAACACTTTATTGCATTCATGGAGTTCAGTGCACCTTTCACGCTGTCACGCTGTCACGCTGTCAGAACTTTGCCTCCGTAAACATTAATTGACAGCATATGCTGTCTTTCTATTACAGCTGAGCTTTATTTATTTGTTTATTTATTTATTTCAAGATAGCCCTAAAGGCCCTTGTCACGAGGGTATTACATGGGGGAGGGGGAAGGGTAAAATCCGAACATGAAGATACAAGGAGCAGCATCTAACATGAGGAACAGAAACTGTGTTAGGTAAATGTGTGTTATAGAGAGCATGGTCCTGATGTAGTAGTACCAATTTTGATTTCACCTAGAAAAAGAATGCCAATAGACCTAAATCCTACTAGAGTGTAGACAGCTGCACGAGTTGGTGTGACGTGTCATCCAGTCCATCCAGTGAAGTACAGTGTACTGGAACAGCAACGAAGGTGACGCACGCACACTGTGTCTTCTCTCACCCTCGCTCCAGTGTTTGTTGTGCTGTTTCTGGGGTGCTGACCGATTTGCGCTGGCTCTGAAATTGTTTCCCCGCGTGTTTCTGCAGGGCAAGGAGATCATCGAGTACTACATCAATGAACTCCTGAAGGAGAACATCACATACATTCCCCCGTTCGAAGACAAGCCAGGTGCCGGAGGCAGTGGGGATGCCAAGGCTCCCGCTCTGCGCGACAGCATGCGGAAGAAGTCGCTGACCGAGAAGACTGCTCTGCCAGCTGGCGCATCAGAGTCTCTCACTGCACAGGGTCAGTGTCCCGGCTTACGCTATTGTCTCGGTCTTAATGAAGTCTCTGTTGAGGGCTGACGTGAACAATGCTCCCACAGTGTTGTTTACCTTTGGCTGGAAAACATAATCAGTGTCTACTCAATGTTATAAGCAGCTACAAGCTCTTTTGTGACATGAAAATCGAGCCATTTATTCATTTTGAACTTGTAGGTTGCGCGTCAAGTTGAGAGTACCAGTGCACGTTTTTTTCATGTGTGCACAGCTTTAGTTAGGAGACTGACATGAGCAATCATCTAAGCCTTGTCTTTACTCCCATCTGTGGGTAGCTGTCAATGTGTGTACGTTGTACAATTGAACCTCGTTATAATGAAGTTAAAGGGGCCTAGTGATTGCTTCGTTATAGCCATAGCTTCGTAATCGCTTGTGTTGACTGTGCTTCAAAGGGGAATGGTCGTTCCTTCTATATTCATTATTTTGTTGTAAATAATTTCGTTATAATGAGATTCGACTATATAATATTGCCAGAAGTTTGCACAAAGCTGATCCTCAAAAAGTGGAAATTGCTGGGAACCCTCGCCAGCATCTTGGGCCAGTGTAATATTTCTCTTCCGATCCCATTCCATTTTCTTTTTTTCCCGTCCTTCATCATTGGCCCAAGTGGCCGTTATACGATTTTGAGCAGTGAGCTCAAGGTGAGGCATTTCATCAGCCATTAACTAAAGGTAGGAAAAATGAGAATGAATTCAAATCAGAGCGGAACCTTTATATTATACCAGCCCAGGAATTGAAGAATGTACTATGTGAGCTGAACATAGGGATGCACACTGCACAGTTTGATTCTTGGCTGCTTGGTCAGGGTATGTGACAATCCGGATTTTTCATGACTTTGGGATCTTACAAACTTTTTGCACTGATAGTACATTAATGTGCAGGATCTTTCAGACCAGGCAGCAAGTGTCTAGAGTACTTTTGCCTGGTCATGTGCACTCCTAGATGTGAAATTTCCTTTCCTAAGTGCTCTGTGCTTGCATTTATTTTTCTAAAATATAGTGTATAAATGTCTTCATGTCATACACAAGAGCTATATAGATTCTAAACCTACCGAGGTTTCAAGCCTGTGTCGATGCTGCAGTATTTGATTGTAGAAACATGCATTAGAAATGACTGATCCATCTTTATAAGTTGGAACTGTCTTGAAACTTGAAACTTTGTTCCGAACACCACCCTTCAGGCTGATCTCAGATGAAAATGGAAGTTTAATTTTTAGGCCTCGTCTAATAATCATTCGATGACGTTGCATAAGTGGCATGGTCCCATCTTACTGCAACACAAAGGGCTCATTCACTGCAGGCAATTTCACACGTTTATGCTGCCGGCACTGTGGCACACTTCATTCTCTTCTTTGTGTATTCTCTTGACAGATGCCAACTTCAAGCTGGAGTCGGATTACATTGAGCGCTGCCTGGGTTCGCTCACTCCGTACCAGGAATCCTGCCTGGTCATGCTCAAGAAGTGGATTGCCGAAGCACACCAAGGGAAAGTGAGTGCTGCCATTTCCTTCTCGAGTGGTGGGGTGGAGATGAGGCCTTTTTAGTTGACCTACAGAAGTAGGCATGAACTTCCTCAGAAGTCGTGCAATGACTGCATTGTAGCCACAAAATCATCCCATTTGATGCTTTCATGGGACGTTCTGTTATACTATTGTAAGTGGATGAGCCTTGAAACTAACTCTGAAACACGTTGCTGGCGGGAGAGAGACTGGCTTTTCTCCTTGAAAAGTGGGCACGAGCGTTTATTACCTTCTCACTTTTCCATTTCTTCCCCGTGCAGCTGGATGCTGCTGAGAAGGCACTTACAGTGTCTGTCACATCTGCTACTTTGGGGAATCGCAGCGTGTTCCAAACTTCACCTTTATGCAACATCGGTTTGCCTTTACTAGTTTTTTTTTTCACTGTTAGAGCATTGGCATTGTCAAGTATGAATTCACTGCTGACAAGTCTTACAGAGTAATTTCAAAAGATTGCAGCTGAATATGTATAGTACGGGCAAAAATGCACAATGATGGAAGATCCTTATATGTACTAGAGGTATAGCGGGCAAAGGGATGGTGGCACGGAATGCAACTTTCCTGCATAGCTTTCAGTTATTGGGGTGACTTTAGAAACTTTAGTTTAGTGACTTGTAGTGAGAATCAGCATTGTGAAAGATGTGACAAAGTATGTAGGATGTGTAGTAACTATGGCAAAGGACATGCCTGTGGTCTGCACATTGCTTCAGGTGTTTCCTGACACTGTGCCAGGTGGAAGGCTGCTGTTTTCCCCCTTTCCCAGTTCACATCACCATTCTTGCTCGCCCAGGTTCCAAGTGACCAAATGCTGGTGAGGTTCCTCCAAGCACAGGACTTCAACCTGGAGAAGGCTCGCGAGATGCTCTGCCAGTCGCTCGTGTGGCGCAAGAAGTACCAAGTTGACCGCATCCTCAGCACCTACGATCTGCCGACGGTGGTGCGCGAGTACTTCCCTGGCGGCTGGCACCACCACGACAAGGACGGACGCCCCATGTACATCCTCCGTCTGGGCCAGGTCGACATGAAGGGCTTCATCAAGTCCATCGGTGAGCAGGGCCTCGTCAAGCTTACGCTACACCTCTGTGAAGAGGGCCTCAGGCGCACCGAAGACGCCACACTTAAGGCTGGCAAGCCGATAAGCGCGTGGACATGTCTGCTCGACCTGGAAGGGCTCAACATGCGCCACTTGTGGCGCCCCGGCATGCGCGCACTGCTGCACATCATCGAGATGGTGGAGTCTAACTACCCGGAGACCATGGGCCGCTGCTTGGTGGTGCGGGCACCGCGTGTCTTCCCAATCCTGTGGGCACTGGTGGGGACGTTCATCAACGACAACACGCGATCCAAGTTCACCTTCTTTGCCGACACTGGCCACTCTGCGCCACCTGGCCTTGCCGAGTTTGTCGACCCATCGTACCTGCCCGACTTCCTGGGAGGTGCCTGTCAGGTGAGTGAGTGACCTTGACAGGTTTAGTTCAGCTCTGTTTTCAACTTCCACGATGTTGATGGACTCCCTGATAGAGAAGTTGTAAAAGCAGCCTGACAAGGTCATGGACCCGGTTACAGGCAACAGTGACGGCTAACACAGTCGTTTATTTGCAGTAATGTGTTACTAATCGAATAGCTTAAATATCTTTTAGCACAGGTTCAGCCAAGAAGATAAAATATGTCTGGCATAAACCTTGGGAAGCACACTCATCACACAAAATCGTGATGAATGGTTCATTCTGCAAATACGCACTAATTACAGGCATCAAATGCTCAGTCATAATTAGTCATCATTGCTGAATAACTTTGCATTGGTCATGAACTTCTAGATACCTTTTGTTTCACATTTGAGTATTTTTTTGTGCATCTCCTGTGTCTTGCTTATTTTCTTCATTTGCTGTTCCTTTGTTAATGTTGTTGCCAATGCATAATAATTACAATTTTGAAACCTTGTACAGGGGTGTGTGCATGCAGTCAAGCTGCATTAGGAGTTTTCTTCTGCGCTCAAACACCTAGATGATGCAAATAAAGATTGATCTCATTTGTTTACATCACGCCTGATGGCCTTCTCTCTTTTGCAGACATCGATCCCTGACGGAGGACTCATCCCCAAGACCTTCTACATGTCGGAAGAGGACTACGAACGAGAGAAGGCCGACGGCATGCATCTCTTCGATGACACCATGTACCACTCCGTGAGCCTGGCCCGAGGACAGGTGCACGAGGTATGGATCACGGTGTTTCTCTCTGTTCATCTGTGCTTGGAAATTTCAAAAGGGCCAGGACTGCATGCTCCTTCGAAGAGGATTAATGGTACCATAAGTTGGGCAAGTTGGCACTGATTTGTTGCGATAAAGTAAAACTTTTCTGCTCTTCGATGCGGTTTTCTTATTTAAGCTGATCAGAAACTCATGCAAAAAATCTGCAGTCATCCGATCTTTCTTGTTTACTTTATATAAGCAACGTAAACGTCCAGCCGATCGAAAGCATTTCAGTTGCCTCGCCGACGACGGTGAGCTGAATTTTTTCAGGTTCATTGGAATTGTGGCAGAAAAGTACAGAAATTCTTTCCTTACTTTCCTGGCTGCCCTGGCAAGCCAGGCTCTTTACACACACACACTCCTGTCGAGTTGCAGGTCGAAGGCACACCTGCCCCATCGGCGTTGAAAATTTATTGCAGTGCGTACCTGAAAGTCAGCGCCGGCAGCGAATTAATCCACTCGCCAGCAGCCATCTGATTCCTTTCTTGCCTTCTCCACAGGCGTTTTTTTTAAACAAGCCCGTGCTGTTCTTTGAAGTGGTGCAGTCACCCTTCAGATGCTTGGAAGTTCCCGATGCCAAGAGAAATTGCTATATTGTCGGCCTTTTCCCATTGAACCTTGCTGTCCATGTGACACCAGCTGACGTCGCCTCATGAAACCACATCAGTAGAATCTATTCTAACTTGACCTGTGTAGCCATCTTCGCTTGCTTCACTTTGACACTGAAGTGCTGGGCATTCTTCGCAATGACGTCCTGCTGGCCATCAATAGTGCAGTGTTGTTAGCGCTAGGCCTAGCTCAAATGCCAAGTTGACAAGCTTTTTCTACGGGTTTTCATCAGCCTTCTTCAGAATTTCCAGTTTCTACTTAAAAGGAAGGGCCTTCTGCTTCCAAGACATGTTGACAGTGAATGATCCGGCCTTCGGCGCGCACTGCCTAAATGTGACCAGAGCCATCGCACCACACGAAACGTTCGAGGCAGCAGTAAACAAAGGGTCCAATGTATCGGCAGGGGCAGTGAGGGGGGTGGGGGCAGCAGCCAGCTCCGGCAGTTTACAAAATGCCGTTTCCAACAGGCCAATCAGAAACTGGGTGTCGTTGCTCACATGACTCATTTGACTGACGAGAAAGGGGATGGAGAGGGGGCCCGGTCGGCACCAGCCCAGCGGCTGATATGAGCCAGTGGTGTGGGACTTGGTTGGGTGGGGGGTGCTGTCCTCCCTGAGGCCAGCTGCTCGGGCCCGCTCCCATGCTCAGGCGGTCGGTCGCACGTTCGTATTATCCGCACTGGGTTGAAAAATTATTTGTATAATCCTGAATCATAATGTATTCTGTACAATGTAGACCTTCGAAGACACTTTCTAAATTCCTATCATAGAGATTCTCTTGTATATTCGTGTGTGCTCCGTTCCTGAAATTTCACACTTGTTCTCACCACCTAGCTAGTGTACTAGGTGGCACCAAAAGCCTAGTACTGGTGACCTCTCTTGTGTAGCGACTGTAACTGCACGCTAATCACGGTCAGAAGAAGGGAACATGAACGTTGGTTAGGGGACTTGTTAGAGGACGTGAGAATACTATGTGCCCACATGTCCTGCCTCTGATGCCTGCCCATCATTAAATGGGTGGTTTGCTCTATTATTGCACCTGCTTCAGGCAATTGCTTCTGATGCACTCCTGTTCCCCCCCCCCCCCAATATTTCCCTCAAGTCTTCTTAACTCTTTCCTTACCGTGCGAAAACAGGCAATGTCAGGGTGGTTTGCATGAAAATTTTTCTCAGCTAAAAATTTTTCTTCATTGTAGCACATCATAGTGTAGCTAATAGATTTCTCTTTTCAATGATAGAAAGAAAAAAAAAACGATATGTTGCTTACGAAAGAAAAAATTCCTTGATTTGCAAAATTTGAGAGACTTGCACAAAAAGTCACAAAAATTTTATACATGTCCATTCGGAAAATACGAGAATAAAAATCTAGAATACATTTTTGTGTGTCACTATGCCAAAAATGAGTGCCCAAAGTTACAGAAGTCTTCATGCCAAAATTTCCAGTCAGCAAAAAAAAGTTAATGCTTGTGTGCAGCACTTTGGTCTACTGTGCAGTGCAGTGCCAAATTAGATCTATGGCTGTCTTGCAGATAATTGCGTTCGCTACATGCTGGTGGCATGAAATCGCCCAGAATATGCCCGGTACCTTCAAAAAGGCACTGAAAACAAATGAATCTGCTCGGAAACAGCAGAAACGAAAGTTACAGGTGGGCACCTGTCGATAGTCTGGGTTGGGGTGCAATCATGTATGTCCGAGCTAAAATAAGACAAATGGACATTATCTTATCGCACAAAGCTGTCGCTTACACCTGCCGAGTCAAATGTCACTGCTGAGCAGGGTCAGCGCAAGAAGAGGACGTCACATTGGGTGCCAGGCTTGCGCGATCGCTCTGTGTTGACAGGTTTGGTGCAAATTTTAAAAATACTCCCTCATAGGACTGACAAAAAAACTGATTCCTAAACTGAAGTACAGTCGTATTACAGTATACTGAATTGTGTTTATTGTCAAGAAGCTGCCCAGATTGCCCAGAATGAGGAATTTTGTGCCATCATTCAAATTGAACAATTTGAATAGGCGCGATAAGGAAAGAGTTAACATGTCATCTCAAGTGTCAGTGTTTTCTCACCTGTGTCGTTGTCGGAAGCTTATTTGTCTGGCTGTCAGTGTCATCATTTGATGGCGGCACCATGCAGTGGTTCACTGCAGTTATCAGCACGGTTTCTCACTCTCAGTAGTAGTGAGCTAGAAAGTAAACTTTTCATATTTCAAACCAGGGGTTAACTGGCATCACCAGTGTATTCCGGGTCATCCAGGCTGCAACATGACAGCTAAAGGGCTGCTGTCTGGGAAATTGTTGTCGCACATGTGCTGGTGCAAGCTGTCTCATCTGGACATAACGATTTGGATGATGAACTTTCGTTTGGCTCGTGAAAGGGCTTGGCCATCGTCATCAGCCTAATTATGTGCACCGCTGGACAGAGGCTTCTCCCATATCCCAGAAATTAACCCTGTCCTGTGCGAGCTGTGGCCACCTTATCCTCGCAGGCTTCCTAATCTCATCACCCACCTGACTCTCTGCCGCCCCCTACTACGCTTGCCTTCTCTTGGAATACAACTCCATTACCCTTAACAACCACTGCTTATATTGCCTTCGCATTATATGCCCCATAGAGTTTCTTACTATCAACTAGAGGGAAAGCTGGCGGCACTGCACCTGAACCTCCATGGGCGCACAAAGCATCATGGGGCGATGAGCTACTTGGTGCGGGACAGTAGGTTTTTTTCAGGAACACAGAGTGGCGTTACTGAGATGTCCCATTCCGTATCCACGGCGCGCTCCGCGCGCAGACAACTTCGGCATAAAAGCAGTGCGCAAAAGCCATAGTAGCGAGAACGCAACACCACACGACGCCAATAAAAGGTTTTTGTTTTCTGAAATGCTGTGGAAAAACCTTTTAAAAAGTTGAAGCGGCAACATTTTTTTCAAAAACATATCTCTTTTTAAAAGTGCGCCTGTTAAGTATGAAATATTGGCCTTTGTGGTCTGCAATGTTTGGCCAATGGGAGAGCAAGCCATCGCTTATTTTGAGCAAACTTTGCATTTGAATGCTTTTCTGCTCGTTTGTTGCGATTTATAGACAGCATATTGAATTATAGGACAATCTTGATTATCGAACAACGTTTGTTTTTTCATTATTTTTTGGTCAGAAGTTGTAGTTCTGCAGTCGGTAGCTCTCCGTCCCATGATGCTTAGAACGCCCATGGCGGTGCAGGTGGTCTCGAGGAGGCTCCATGCAAACTCCCATAGGCGGGGTGCCAGCTTTCCCTCTAGTTAATAGTAAGAAACTCTATGATGTGCCCTGTCCACGTCCATTTATTCTACTTGATTTAGATATCTTTCACTCACGTCTGTTTCTTGACCCACTCTGCTCTGCTCATTCCTCACTTTTCATTCCTTTTTCTCCATAAATTCTAACCATGCGTGTCACACACGTCCAGGTGGTGGTGAACGTGGCTGACCAAGGGAGCGTCATCTGTTGGGACTTCGACATCATGAAAGAGGATGTGTCGTTCACCGTCTTCCACACAACCCGTGAGCTTCCGCCGCCCAAGACGGCCACGGAGTCGGCCGAGGGTGACACCGATGCTGAGGAGGAGACCGTGGGGTGCACCCACTCGCCCCTCCCGTTGGCCATGCTGACGCTGGACACGCCACCGTCGGTGCTTCCCAAGGGCTGGGTGGCCGGCGTGGACTATCGCACCGTGGAGTCCTGCCTCACGTGCCATGACGGCGAGAGCGTCCAGGTGAGGAGGCAGCTATGAGCTCCGTGCATACTCACATGCAAAGTTGGTGCATACTCGCATGCAAGTTGGTTCATTGGCATTTGGGAGGATATGCATCATGAACTAACCACGTGCACAACCTGTGCACATTTCATTTTGTATAAATAATTTGTGTATATTACCTCTCCCCCTATCCTCTCTTCCTGTCCCTCACCTCTTTCATTTCATTTCTCCGTTCTGCCTGCTATCCTTTACTTCCACTGCCCAGCTCAGGTGCTTCAGTATCGATGGTAGATGCCAGGGCTAGCAAGAATCTTTTCCCTCCTTTTTATTATTATTTAATAAAACCACTACTACTACTATTTGGGAGGAATCTCCCAAGGTAGGGTGGATTCATGATGAAGGAGATGATTGCAGTTACCATCTACATGAGTTGAAACCAAACAGCTTTAAAAGAGAGCTCTATCAGCTCTTTGTAGTTGAAGCAGGCATATTAGGGAGGACGCGGCTTTGAAATACCGAAAAATGGTCAAAAAATTGATTTTTTGATAATTGTTGTATCCGCTTGTATGCCTCACTTTTATGCTTCTAATTTGGGTGTGCTACGCTGCCACTGCAGGGCTCTCATGTGACAAGTGCGCCAGGCACGTACATTCTTCAGTGGCGCCACCTGGAGGGTCCGCAGCACCATCCGTTCGAGTTTCCCCTGTCACCGCACAAGGCTAAGGTGATGTACTACTACGAGGTGCTCAAGTCTCAGGACTACAAGTGAGTGTACAGGGCTACTCTTTCCTTTTCTTTTTTTACTTTCCTTGCCAGCTTGGAAAACGATCTCGGGAGTGCTGTATGCAGTCATTATCTCTGGCCTGCTTTTGTTTTCCATGGTGCAAGGCTTACTTACTGTACGGTGCTCTGCAGCTACAGTTTAGTAGCTGGGAATGGGTTTGGTATCTAAATTTAAAATTGTTTTAAAATTGAAAATACGCTGTTTGCATGTGGGACTCAGCCTGCTAATTGTGTTGACCCAGGGTAAAAGATTGTGGTGCAATTTAAGACGCGGTTGGGTGTCTGCACACTGATGCAAGTTGCATTACATCTGCTCCTGGAAACTAGTGCTGCTCTTGGAAACCACTGTTGAAGGTCTTCATTTCTTGAGCTCAGTGTTTTACCAAATTCCTCAATATCAGCGTTAGCATGGATGCCAGCAGCATTACCACGTCACAGTCTCTGCAACCGACCATCAAAATACAAATGCACAGTTTGTGTTTCAGGGCTGATTAAAAAACTCTTGTAACTGGTATTATTAGAATGTCTACAAACTCCTCTTGCTGAACCTTCTTTTTTGTCATATGACCAATGAACAAAAATGCACATTATGTTGAATTGTAGCAGAACAACAGAATGGGCTCACAAAAAGTCAAAGGTGGGCAATGGCAGTCGTATTTAGTGCTGGTTTTGATTCAAGGGACACTAAGGGTAAAACCACAGGAAACAAGAAGCCATGCTAAACTGACTGATTACCGTTCAGTAGTACTATGAGCTTTTTTTCTGTGCGAGATGATGACTGCTTAGCTGAAAGATATCCAAACAAACACACCAAATTGAAAATTACCTTCTGGGGAAAGGAAATGGCGCTGTATCTGTCATATATATATTGTTGGACACCTGAACTGTGCTGTAAGGGAAGGGATGAAGGAGGGACTGACAGAAGAAAAGAAGAAAGAGGTGCTGTATTGGAGGGCCCCGGAATAATTTCAACCACTTGGGGATTTTTAATAGGGTTTCAGGAGGGGCTCCCTGCCACCACAGTCGGGTCTCCCCTCCATGAAAAGGCCACAGTGGGGTTTCCCCTCCCACCTATATTGAAAATTGAAAATTAGTTTTGAGGAAAGGAAAGATGCAGTAATTGTCTCTCTGGGCTGTAAGGGAAGGGATAAAGGAAGGAGTGAAAGAAGAAAGGAAGAAAGAAGTGCCATAATGCAGGTCTCTGGAATAGTTTTGACCACCTGGGGACCTTTTATGTGCACACGACATCATCGACATCATGACACAGCACACAGGGGCCTTTTGCCTTTGGCTTCCATCAAAACTAAAGGCAGGCGTCTTTCTCTTTTATGTAATTTTCTGGCTTATCGGAGCTTTATTATCTTGGTAAAAATGACAGGTTTCCAATCTGGGGCTCTAGCTTAATGAGTGTTCCTTCAAAGCGCAAGACCGGTGTGAGCGTAGTGGTGTACATGTGGGATACACACTGTTTCCGCTCTTTCATCTTTCAGGGGATCGGTGTCAAGCCTGCAGTCGTCACACAGTGGAAACACGTGCAATTCATCGAGTGACCACTCCTCGGCGCTGAGCTCGTGCCCGTCCAGGTGATGCCAGTGACGTCGGGACCGCATTGCCACCTGATTGCCAGTCCTAGCTACCACCTGCAGGTCCTGACGGCAGGACTGCTTGATGATGCATCTGCCGAGAAACGACGTCCGCTGTCAACAGCACTGTCAACAGCGTGGTTGGCTGCACCTCCTTTCCAAGAGGATATGTTGTTGCGCTTTGCCGAATCTGTCGACACCACTGCGCAGAGAGGCGTGTGCCGTGTCCCGTGAACTTGTTGCAGTGCTCTACATGTTGGAATGCCTCTGAGCAGCTGCGGCTCTTCAGAAATGACTACGACAACTTACGTGCAGTTTGTGCGCATGTTGTGCTTGGTGCTGTTTTACACGAGGCCACACCTTTCATTTTTTTGCGGGATGTGGGGAGGGGGGGGGGGGGGGGGTTGGTTGCATCTGTGCTGAAAGCACCCTGATAAAACATTCTGGTTGAAAAAGAACCAGTCCAGTGTGTACATAGCCGCAGAAAGAAAAAAAAGAAGCCGTTCGTTGGCCTGTTGTGCGTAGATGTGATCTTCCCTGTGGTGAGATAGCATGTGTGTTCTCCATACAAGTCCAAACCCTATTTTTCTAGTGTGGCATGTGCGCCATTTTAGGGTCTTTTCCTGTAGCAGTTTAGTGGAGTCTTTTAGATTTGTACAGGTGATGGTAGCAACAGTGTCCTTGGTGTCGCTCACCTTTGGCCCTGACCTTGTCTTTTTAGTGTCTGGGAGTTCGGAACAGTCCGTTAACTGTAGAGTAAGTTAGAGCCCCATGACAGCCATCCATTTGAAACAATCTTTATCAGAGTTTGCTTTCAGCTTGAAAACCTCTCTTAGTCATGGGGAATGGCAGCCAGCTTCAAATCAGCTGCTCTGTTGGCTCTGATTTTTACCCATGGTATACTGGTGACCATGAAGTTTGTAAGTACAGCTGAAGTTTTATCCACATTACTCCAGACTAGTTTCATGTAGCCCAGTTGAGCTGTCCATACTCCGTAGTTCTCAGTACGTAGAAGAACGTTTCACCAGCCGTTCGTGATGAGGGTTGCTGTTACGGCCAAATTCTCATGAGGTACATTCCAAAGGCAGAATTTTTAGGCCAAATATTCTCTTTGTGTGTAGATGTAACGTGTCCTTTTACCTGCAGTTGTACACGAGGGGACCTTTTCCGCGTTATCTTTTAAGCTTTAGGCTGTCAGTGGTGGAGAAGCTGCGACACTGTGTTGGTGATCAAAGTATTTTCGAGGCTGTCACCAGACAGCTCACCTAGCCATTGTACAACATTAGCCGAGGAATGTCCGCCACTGAGGCATCCATCTTGGGCGCCTGTGGCAGACACAGTGTATCCACGGCAGGCACGCGTATGTGCTGCTTGCTGTTATGTGCTTGTTGATCATAACGTCTTGTGATTATTTTATTTCTGACCTACAGCTTTACATTTCTACGGCACGTAACAGATGGTGTGCAGCACCTCAGCAAGGACATCAAGCACGATATTGCTGCGGAATTGGGCCAGCTGGGAGAGTCCTGTGCACCTCTTAGGGTGTAGGATTTAAAGGGTGGGGTGGGGTGGGGTGGGGTGAGGGGGGGGGGGTGGGGGGGGGAACATTAGAAGCATAGAATCAGTTTTGGACCATAAATGCATGTCACACGATACCTGATTGCATCAACATCAAAATTGCATCTGACAAGCTGTATGCTATGCTACCAAGTGCAGAGTCAGGTGACGAGCACTCCGACATCTACAGTTGTGATTTGGCCTGCAACTTCATTACTGGCGCATAAGCTGTTCTTGTGTAATCCTTTGTGGTGTGCTATATTATGCAGGCCACGCTGGGCAAAAGGCTTCTCATCACCTTGTTCTGCTGTTCAGCCCAGAGAGGAACTGCATTGGCAAGCTTACTTCTCCTAAAACATAATCTTTGCACTGAAGGACTGATTCAAGAAAAAAGGTCAAAAAATGATGCAGCATTAGTTTTACTATCCACAAAAAGGCATCGTAATATTGCGGCATCTTTTTTTGCTTTCTGCCTAGGAAAGTTGCTCACTGCTGTGTAAATAGGCTCAGCAGCATTGTAAGATGCCGCGTCCTGTGTCACAGCTCTCCAGTGCGACATATGGGCATGACGGCATTGCAGCAGGCCAGGACGTTTTCTGCCGTGCTCCCACAATGTGTGGTAATACGTTTTTTGGTTACAAGGAAGCAGTACTGTAGCAATGCTAGGCTGGAACCATCTGTTGCTCTTTGCTTGAAGTTACAAAACTTAGTACCATCTTTGTTCAGCTACATAGACATACAAGCAGTGTGCGAAATTGCCAACGAGCGCACGTTTTTTTCCAATCTGTCACGCCATTTTACAGCGAGCGTGGCAATCGCATTGAGTGCCAAAGCAGGCACGTGTATCATCTGCGCACACATAGCAGCATTCACTCGCAGCATTCTCAGAGCAGCAACATGCTCTCCGGCTTTCCTTGTACCCCGCATGGATGTCAGAGTTCTTGTATCTATGTGCTGTGCATTCTGCGAGAGCTTCATTTGTTCCAGCTGGCTTCCTGTTTTGCTTGTAGACAAGCTTCCCCCCACCAACCAGTTCCATTTTGTCTCATCAATAGTGCCCAACAACTGACCTTGGCTGCGCCAACAGACCCTGTGTAGACCCCATTAGACTTGTGCATGCTTGACCTTCGTAAACATTAATCATAGCCCAGGTTGTGTGCGCAGCGCCTCCAAAGGCTTCACTATGCGAGAGTCTTCCAGTGGTGCTACAGTTGAGGTCAGCCAAAACCAGCTTTGAGGCATTGTGGGCTGTTAAGCCAGGTCCACTCATATTGTGTTAAAAGGGACCTCGAGTACAGTGCCCCACATTTGACCTTTGACCTGCATCGCTTGTAGGCAGTGGGCTTCTGCTCACAGTGTGCCCTACGCCCGTTTGGAGCATCAGGGGCCGCACGATGCTGTTCACGGTGCTTCCTCAGCGTCCTGGTTTGGTACGAGATGTGCTCGCACCATTGTCCATCTGCATGTGTCATGATGTGATGCCAGAGCATGTGATGTGGCAGCTGTCATGGTGCAGTGCCACAGCACGTGGCAGGTGTCATGATGCAGTGCCACAGCATGTGGCAGGTGTCGTGATGCAGTGCCTCAGCTATGGGCATGTGTCGTGATGCAGTGCCTCAGCTATAGGCATGTGTCGTGATGCAATGCCTCGGCTATCGGCATGTGTCATGACACGGTGCCACAGCGTCTGGCTGGTGTCATGATGCAGTGCCACCAGTGTTTGTGTATGTTAATGTCAGTTTGTGCAGTGGCACTGCATATAGTTTGTAGTGTCTGCATTTTTTTTCCAGCGTCTACTTCTCGCCGGGGCAGATGGTTTTGTGGGATTGTGCAATGGTGAAAGTCCTGGTGCAGCGGAAGAAGTCCCACGAGGCATAGAGTTTCTTAAAGTCGCCTAGAGGGGATACAAAGGCACTACCTTCTATGCGAGTTTCTTAAAGAGCACTGCATCCACTGCAGTAAAGCCGGAAAGTGGAAACTTCATATTTGGCTTGGCTGCTATTGGGCTAAAAGCATGGATCCGGCTGAGGAATCACAGCACTGCCTCGATGCTTTCTGCTGTTGCACAGATTAAATTTTTTTCATAGCACGTTTTTCACATTGGTAAGTAAATTTAGCGCGAGTGAATGTCTGGTGTTTTGCTGGTATGAAAACTATCACAGGTTTGCCTCTAGAAGAGTCGTACTGTTGCAACTGAATCCACATCATGATTCTAGCAACGGCCAAGCCAAGCATGGGAAGTGTCTTCTTCCCGGCATTCGTGTGCCTCGCCATGGTGGATGAGTTACCGCGGGACCTCTTTTTCCTCTAGGCAATTTTTAGAAACTCTGTGACTATGGTTAGGTGCTTCCTAGGGGACATTGGCAGTGCTGTGAGCAGCACTAGGACAAAGGTGCTTGCTGCTTTGGTTGGTTTTACAGGCAAATCGGGAGAGACCACACATTGCTATCACAAGATGGCAGCACTATGGCGGTGGTTGCGGCAAAGCTTGTTTGCTTTTCTTTTTCTTTCCATTTTCAAGTAGTTGCCCTTTTATGTTTTTTCGTTTCTTGCGTCTTTGTCTGACCCCTGCAACTGTGACAGTATCTCGGTGTTAGGAACTGTGGCATATTGGTGCCGACCAGCTGTTAAGCTTGCAACATGTGCTGCAGATGCTTTGTATAATGTTCCAGTGGACATTACAGGCATTTCTATTGCAAAAGCACACCATTCTAAATCTCTGCATGCTGTAGGTAATGACCTGTACCTGTGCATTCTTCTGCGTTGTGCAGCTGATTGTCGCGTTGCCGTTGCTCGTACTTGAAAGAAACCAGCGGATAAATTTTCTGTTAGCATGCTTCTGGTATTGGCCAGTATCTCGCTCTATGGGACTTGTTTTAGAGCGTGTTTTTGCAGAAAATACTGAAAAGAATGATCTGAGCATGTTTCCATTGTATTGCAAGATTTTTTTCCCACGCCAACTGTCCAACTTTTTGCTAATTTGGCCCTTGTGGAAAAAAAAACCTGTTGTTATTTTTATATGTGTACTTACACAGTCGTCTGCTTTGCCTGAAGTCGTTTGCTCCTTTGCGATGCACCAAAAGAGCCATGTTGGTTTGACGCAAAATAACTGCGGGCTGAACGCATTGTTAGTTAAAGGTGAAACATGTTTTTCCTGATGCTTTAGAAATATACGTATAATAAAGCATTCAGTGTATTTTTCAAATTGTGTGTATCGATTCATTTTTGCTAATTCGACGTTACTGTCCACTCTGGTATTAAGAATCATGGGGGGGTGAGTGGCCTTTCTACAGAGCAACAGATTAAACAGTGTTTTACAAAACGTCAACCTAACAGCTTGGTGTACTCTGCACGAAGGACCGTTCAGCCCATAGAGCTGCCTTCTCCCTGGATTTGTTTGCTACGCCTAGATCATTAAGTAAGGTATCTTTTCTGCATGGCAGAGGGAAGGGGTTCCTAGTTATGTTCATGAAGCTCTGAGCAGGGCCACTTAGTTTTGCATAATTAACTAGTAGTACGGAACTGTACGTATGGAGGGATAGCAACAGGGTCAACAAGGACAATTACAGTTGAACCTCGTTATAACAAAGTTGAAGGGGCCCGGTCATTACTTCGTTATAGCCGTATCTTTGTTGCAGCCTATGTTGACCAAGCTTCCAAGGGGCGTTGTCCTTCTTTTGCTATATCCATTATTTTGTTACACTAGAATCTCTGATACGGACCCGGTTGATATGAATTTCGTGACGATACGAATTCGCGAAATTCCTTGGCTAGAGTGCATTGTGTACGATGTGCAGGATTTTGGATGTTCCCAACACTCTCCCTCTCCTCTACGGATGATACGAACGCGCGGCTCCTCGAGCACTAAGTGCTGCCTGCACATTGGCAATGTTGCAATCGCCAATTGCTCTGTATGCACCGCACACAGTGAGCTGCCGGTGTGCAGTCCGCACATCGCCAAAGTCGCCACCGCTAATAATGTGGTAGGCACCGCGAGTAGTGAGCTGTGGCCGCACAGCAGTGAATAGATCCCGTGAGCCGTAAACAGATCTGTGTGAATGCATTTTCATGCTTCTGCATACGAATTTTGTTCATTGGATGGTACAAAATTTTGGAAATGAATTTGTAGTGTGTGGACTGTTTTTTTTTTTTTCCTTTTGTGCATAAAGTGCGAAAACAAAATATCGGCAGGAAAGAAAAACCTGATGGTTACGTTGCCCATACAACGACATTTTGCACCAGCACTTTGCAGTGGTGACCAAGCACTAGTTTGCGCCGCTGCACACAGAGGGCACCACAGATCCGTGATGCAGTGCTGCTCCCCTTTCCTCCTCGCACTCCTTCGGGTTACACCGCCAACACAGACGCTGAAAAACCGGAAAACGCACCTTCAACTGTTGTCACATTAAAATACCAGATGTTGAGGTTTTGTACCCTCATCGCAATCGCTGATTGTCGGGCATGAAAGGAGGGAGCGCTCACTTGTCTGTGCCTTTTAAAAAGTCGACTTCTTGCTTCGTCAACAATAGTGAGGGCGCACTTATGTACATATTTTTATGTCCAAAGATGCATGTTAAAAGCTTCAGACAGCTCTCTTGCCGACTTATCTGGGGGCTGAAGCTGGCTGTAACCTTGTCAAACAAAAGCGCGCACTTGCAACTGAAGATGCGTTTCACTGAAGATAAGTTGCCAGGAGTAAATAAAGTGATGAGTGCCTGTTCTCTTTTAGCCTGTCATTCAGATAGCATCCCTTTTGACCGATATAGGCCCGGCCGTACGACAGCGGTTGTTGCATACCACTCCTGAAGACCAAAGTATGAATTTATGCTTAATACGGCCTCTTTTCACCGCTGCAGTGTTTGCACCCGACCGCGGAACGCAAAGGTGCCCGTGTGCTGTGCGATGTCGGTGCACATTAAAGATCCCCAGGCGGTCGAAATTATTCCGGAGGGCACCTCCAGTCCCTCTCTGTCAGTTTTCTCTCAATCCGTCCTTTATCCCTTCCCTTAGTTCAAGGTGTCCGCTGAGATACGAGACAGATACTGTGCCATTTCCATTTCCAAACAACTAATTTCCATTATTTGCCTTTATGTAGTAGCCCTTAGACACTGAGGATGAAATGAAGTTTGCCTGTATCAATAGACCTGTGTTCTAATGACAGAGGTGTTCTACTTTCAATGAAAACGGAGCCTTATAAACTACAAAATGGTCAAAAGATGGAATATACTGGTTGCCATCACCAGCCATCTTCACAAGCTAACTGGGTGCATCAAGACAGTCTCTGAGTGTGTATATACTATACACTTCAATACTGTGATCACGATGTGCTTTTCAGTCTAGATGTCGCATGAGTTTGAATGAACTGGTGGGAAAACATTTAAATGCAATCTTTTAGGCAATATGTGCGCCTTTTTTTTTTTTTTGCCAGACAAACATCAGCATATCCAGAGAAACGACTTTTATTAAGAACGAAAATTGCAGTTATCCTCTGTGTCTCTTAGTCTTGTTCGTGCCGAGGACAGCAATGGAACGCGATGCTGTTTGTCTTTCTTTGGTTTATGAGACATGACATGCATCTAATGCAAGACCTCGGGCCTTTTATCTTTGCCATCTTTTTTCTATTTTTTTATTCCTTCATTGCCCTTTTATGAATAAGTAATTGAAACCATCGCTTTCAAAGGGTAGCCAGCTGCTTTCAGGACGTCAACTTGTAGGTTGATGCTCTCACTGACTGTGTTGACAAGGCTTGCTAAAGGGACCAACAGCTAAATTTTAAGCACCAATTTTTTTTTTTTTTCGGTGGAATAGAAAACTTGCCATTTAAGATGCTGATTCCACAATGAGTTTGTTAGAAATTGTGTAGATTTTTGCCGAAAATTTTTCGATCAATGGATGCATCCATTTTTATGTACTCCGATGCCGCAAACCATGATCAGCAAGCGCAATGGCGGTTGCATACTGATTAGTGATGTACCGAAAACAAATAAAACCTCATTCGCCGGACAGTTTTAGAACAGAGCAGTATGCATTTGAGTTCCACTCCAAAAGCTGTTACGGCACAGTGACAAACGCCTCAATGACGAAAGTTTTAGTAGATCGTAGTTGCCGCTTCATGCAAGAAATATGCGAAAACTGTGGAGCCACCTGGTGACTACAGCTAAAACCACTTCATCGATGATGCAAAGAGGGCATTTCTCTTCATCAAGGGGTGCACAGGAGAGAGCGTAAATTTTATTTAATAAAATATGACAAACACTCCTGAAAGAAAAAAGGTGCACTAAACAACAAATTCGTAATATTTCACCGAGTGTGGTGGGATACGGTGATAAATGACAAGGTGTCACCGCAATATGGCACTGCAGTTTGTTTTATGCAATATTCAGTGACAAATTAAAACTATGAATCCTCCTTTCTTCGATCAGTGCTTAAAATTCTTACAGGATGAGGCAAGATTTTTTTCATTTCCTCCATAATCTCACGATACATTTTGGTTGGTTGTCAGCCCCTTTACCTGCCTGGATGAAGGAATGCATTGCGATGCCACGCCCGACAAGCTTTAAGTGCAGCGAACTGAAAGGCAGACCTTTTCATTTTTCTATTTGAAGCACCAGCTTAAGCGTGACCTCTCTCTAATGGACATGTTGAATAACTTCAGTAGACTCGAGCGGGGAATGCCAAACTGGTCCAAAATATTCTCAGCGGCGTCGTCAATCATGTTAACTGCACACGCATTTTTACGGTTCTAAAGTTACTGCGCACAACGGCTTCATGCAGGCCAAATGGGCAGCATGCGAAGCAAGTGGCACTTTGCATCCTTATACGTCAACAGCATTTGTGCTGTTTTCCTATGGAGACGGTACATTGGTACCCTGTTGAAACAGTGGAGATCAAAACAATGCGCCAACTGTGGCAATGTGCAGCTACTGAAATTCTTGAGGTGCATCACTGTTATTTCACTTTAACATATTTACTTAACCAGGCTCTGACCTGAGCACAAATAGCATAAACATTGGAACACTAACCTCTGAATCTGGCTGGGCCTAGTATTCCCTTTTAGCATCCCCGTAACTGATGGAAGGTGGGTTACACAAGTGTGGGCGCACAGGTATGTTGGCCATCTTAGCTACTGCCACTCTGAATCGCTGCACCACAGGCAGGCACAAGGAGAGAAGCATTCAAGATGTTAGCTTGGGCTGACCAGACCTCATTATTTCCAGTAACTACTTGAAGGAAACCTTTCGGCTAACAGGAGAACACAATCATGAGGAGAGAACGTGCAGAGTGACAGAGTTTTAGCCACTTTGAATACTTTCTTAACACACTCATGATTACAGTAACCAGCCTCATGCAAACTGTTGTTTTATGCTGAAGAATACATTACAGCCCCCTAACTGTTGAAATTGACTTTTTTCTTTTCAAAGTTGTTGCAAAATTTCATGCCCTTTGTGTACCATATTTGGTGCACTAGAACTGCTACATACACATGCTGTTTTGCGCATACATTTCTGAATTCATATCAAGTACTAGTATTTACAAGTGACATTCAGTGGTCTTGTGGCTTTCCGTTTGCGATCCTCAACACCAGTGATGTTGAAATAAACTACGAAGTAGAAGAACCATTCCCATTTTCTGCTTTATTTTTTCACGTCAACTCCCAGACACAATATATGGCTACTTTTCAGCACCTCATCACATAAAGATCGTAATGAGAAATTACAAGCACTGTGTGAAAGAAGCAAAAACTGTGCTCAAAAGCAGCTACATTCAGTCACTTTTTGTAGCAGTCAACATGAGTTATTAACACCACAATTAAATTACTGCTTTGAATAGGGAGCAGGGAAAACTCCCTATTGGCAGCAGTGTTTTCGTTATGATGGGGCGGACAATTAAACAAAATAAACAAATGCTTTTTCAAGTGGTGCACACAACAGCAGCACAAGCAGCTGACACAGGTCAACTGTCAGCTGGTATCTTGGCACTGGCAGTTTTCACACTTCCCCTCAGCCTTTGACACAGCTGGCTTGTGGTTTGGAGTCCAAGGTCCAAGGCTATCTTTGGCATAATAGTCCATGGGATAGCGCTCTTTCCAGGCAACTGTCTTCATTGCCACGTTAGCCTCATATGGTGTCAGCACAGGTTTGGCAAAGGCGAGGCCCCAGTCAATGGACAAACGTGGGCATGATGTCTGAACCCAAGCATCCACGTCCTTGAAGAGTTCCAGCTTCTTGGGAAATATTTCCGAGAGAAGAACGCAGACCACATTTCTCTGTGTGGACTTTCCAGCTGTAGAAAGGGTCTTCTTCAGGCCATCGGCAACCTGCAGATTGCCCTGGCGTCCCAACGTGCCCACGATGACTCCAAATGTGCCAGCTGTGGCAGCTTTCTGTATGGCTGCCCGACGAACTTTGAGCATCGTGGCATGGTCGTACCCTTCCTCGGTCAAGGTCTTGTCATATGGGTTGTACCTGCATTTTGGACTGCATCTCTTAATGGCAGTGTTAAGAAGAGAAATAGCAGAGCAGGCATAACTTGAATTTTACTTCTGAGTTTACTTTCATGTGCCATAAATGAAAAGATGGAAGAAACGGCTGCTTTTATGCAACTTGAGTTGAGCATGGCTAAGCGCATGGCTAAGCGCATAATATTGTGCACTAGTTACAGGGGGCACTTAAGGTCCTTACGTGCTAAAGGCATTTGATCTAAAAGCCTTTACCGAGAATGCATTTACCCTGAAGGCCTTAACCCTAAAGGCATTTACTATGAAGGCCTTCACCCTAAGGGCCTTTGGGTAAACACCTGGGTAAAGGCTCCTAAAGGCACTCCTCGAGGTGAAAGGCCTGCCAGGTGCACACACCTGGCAGGTTTGGGTTCGATCCAGGCCGTGGTAGTCACATTTTCGATGGAGGCGAAATGCTAGAGGCCCGTGTACTGTGTGATGTCAGTGCAAGTTAAAGAACCCTAGGTGGTCGAAATTTTCGGAGCTCTTCACAACGGCGTCTCTCATAGCCTGAGTCCCTTGGAGGGATTAAACACCCATAAACCATAAACACCTGGCAGGCTGCCCACAACCCAGTGGGCAAATGGGCCGCCTACTACAAGGCAGTCTTCAGGGATGTATGAAATCGGGAAACGCGTGCTACCGGTCTATAACAAAATGTCCATAACCATTCAGATGTGCATTCAGTAGCACATACATGCAACATGCATGTAACAGCTTATCAACAGAGCATGAACAAATGGATCGTAGGTACAGCCACCATGTTTAGGCTTGTGATTTAATTTTGCAATGCGGTCCAGGTTGACAATATCATTCATGAATATATTAGAGGTACGGGCTTAAAATGCTTCCTTGCAGGACTGCCAAAAAATTTGGTTTAATAGATGACGAGTAAGTATTTAAAGTTATATATTGTTTTCAATAACTAAGGTATAATTGAATAACATTATAAGCAGTGCCATGTACAGGTATGCCACAAAAAGTTAGGTCTTGTAGAAGGAAACTTCAGTCGAAAGAGTCAAACGCTTAGCTGAAATCGCTGAAAATTCCTAGTACATAGTGTTTTTGTCCAATACCTTTTAGGATAAACTCTTCCTGAAAAAGCAGGGCAAGTTCAGTGGAGCGTTGTTTCCAGAGACCGTACGATGAATTTGTTATCAAGTTGTATGTATTTGTGAACCTACTAGGTGCGAAAGAACTTTTTCAAGGATTGAAAAAAGAACTGGAGGGGACACTTAAGCCCCGCCTTATGGGTATGATGCGATAGCGTTAATGGGTTTATGCCCATATATACAGAATTTCTCAGCTTCACTTTCATAGACCCTGGTGCAGTGGTGCACCGGTTAAGCGATGCGCCACTGCTGTTGGATGGCAAGTGCTACCGCCAGCGGAGATTCGGAGACCCTGGCTACTCTCCCTGATCAACCTCTCGCGATCAATCATTGATTTAACTGCCACCTGCCACAGTGGTCAGTGTGCTTGCGATCTGGTGAGCAGGTTTTGATGGCACCACAAGGTCACGTGACCTAGGTGGCCCACCCAGGTTGCTTCTGCAGGGATTTTTCACTCACAGTGCTGACGACAATGCTGGATTTTCCACAGAATGGGAGCCTTAACACTATCGCATTAAAATATTGCAAGCTCACAATCTGTGATCACGTTGCAGAATGACCTCCTAATGATCATTAAATGCATCTGTCAATCTCTCTTCCTAGGTTTTACATTATTGATCACAATTTCCATAAATTAGTTATTTGTGTCTGATGACCTGAATAGCAGGTTGATCTTGTTTTCCAAATAACAGCAGTGTAGTTTGATGGTACTGCTAATAAGTTGTTAAAGTAGTTATTTATGGCATGACGAGGCCCTCTGTTGAGACGGTTATGGAACTTCCCGAAGTCGGTGAAGAGTTCAGGGTCCCGTTCTGAAAGAAATCACTGACAGATAGAATCCTTTGTTTTAATCTTTCTTTGGGGCTGTGAGGAGTAAACATTTGAAGAACAAAAAAGAAAGAAAACAGTCTGGTGTCAGGAGGTCACGGCGCAGTGCACACACTTCAGAAAACAGCTGAAGATGTGAGAGATTAGCCTCTATCACCCTTCCACTGCTTGACCTTCTGTGGGTGCATAAAACGGGGAACGTTTAACTAGCGCTTGAGAAAGGAAATGTAAACTGCAGCACTTCCCCTGCTCTGGGTTCATTTCATCCCTCCTCATTTTTTTTTATTTCTTTGTGTGGAGGCAACAATTTTCTCCTTACAATATTTCCTGCCTCTTAAAGCGATTGTTACCGTTCTGGTAAGCCTGCAGGCTGCATCCGACTCAAAGGCATTTATTCACAAAGCCCACAACTCTACACAAGAAAAGATACTAAACGGAGAAAAAAAAAATAAGCGCTATTCACCTGTACGCTTTAGTTCCAGGGTTGGCGATCATGAGAGACTCCAGGTGAAACCTCCCGTCACCGACGTAGATTGCCACTTCAGCATCGTCCACTATAGGCGACGTGCAGCCCAAAATTTCACCTGGACTCAGCGGTCGGATTTGAGGTGCCCTGGCTTTGTACCCGTCGTTTCTTAGCTCGGTGGCGACAGCCTGTATGGTTGACACGAACTGAATCGTGCTCACGAACGCCAGTCGCGTGTCGACGCCCCAGTTGCGTTTGACGCTTTCCACGAGATGGAGGATGTCGATCTTGATGTCCACGAATATGTAGAGCATCTTTAATCCGCCCATCTGATCCACGGGCACGAGACAGCTGTGCCCGTAGTGCACCATCAGGTCGCACCCCAAGGCGCGAGCAGTGTAGTCGTCGACGCAGCAAGCGCCGTAGGTAACGTCACCAAGTATGGCAACATCGCAGCCGGTGAATTTTTCCAGTATGTCCGCGATTGGTAGGGCGAATATCAGCAATCCCTCGGGGAACTGCAGTGCGACATTGCGAGCGCCCAGCTGACGGATTCTCCATATTGTTTTCGGAACTTCGAAGTTGTAGTTGGACGGCAGACAGCGGAGGGCGTCCAAGATTTCAGGGTCTTCAGCGATCTCAGGAGGCACTTGGCTTGTTGCCCTCGCTCCTGGCTTTCGTGCTGAAAAAACCTTGCGGGCCGGGTTGGCTACGACGACAATGGCTTCGCTTTTATCCATCCTTCCCACGTGCAGTTCACGAAGCTCCGTACAATTGCAGTGGCGAGAAACTGTAGCACTACAGAGCTGCCCGACGATGTCATTCCAGCTGATCCTACGTTCCTACCACGAGCGGTGCGAACGATACATGAACGCGGCCATCTTTGTGGTGGTGGTGTCGATGACATGTTTGGCCAGTGGTTTGGTTTTTGCCATTCCATTTTTCTTATGCGTTAAAAATCCCCAAGTGGTCAAAATGATTCGGAAGCCCATATTACTGCACCTATTCCTTCCTTCTTTCAGTCTCTTCTCATCGCATTCCTCAAAGCATGGTTGAGGTGCCCACCGAAAACTGAAATTGTTTCGGTGCCCTTTCCTTTGCTCATTCGATAATAATGATTAATAAAACACCTTTCTGTGCACTGGCGTTACAGCGATGCTCAGCACAAGCGCAGTGGTGGTGCAGCAAGAGCTGCACAGTTACACGCACTTTCATAACGTCCATAGAAAAATCAAGTACACAAATGAAAACTTTCTAGAAATTGCTTCTGGCTGGCATACAATTTCAAGCTGCAAAATACACCCTGCTGATGCTTAGAGAAGCATTCCCCCCCCCCCTTTTTTTTTTCGTCATCGGTATCATCAGGAATCAAAGAGCTCAGCGACCACATCTATGTGTGTTTTAAAACGCAGTTCACCTGAACGCCGCAAGCGGCGTGACAATCCGTTGACCTTGCCCGCCTATTCCGAACGTAGGCTTAATCGCTTAATCTGGTTCAATCAAAGCACCAAATACGCATTGATTCATGGGCCCTGCAGAGAGCTTCACAACAGCTGCGATAAGCGCATTAAGCAACCACCGTGCGTTGCGTTGACGTCCGGCTGGGACCGCAAGCGCGAGGGGCGCCTGTACTTAGCGATCGCTGCAGTTGTTTCTGTTGTTAGCCTCTGGTGGCGGAAAACTATCCACTTGCATGTCACCTCCTTTTATTTCCTTTATTATATTAACTGATCTCTATCCATTATTTAATGAGTGTTTATTTGTTGCGTTTTCTGATGCACACGAAAGCCTGTGCTAAGGTCTGAGCTTAGCCAACAACTCATCGATTTCACAAAGTAAAATTTCGCTTTCAGCACAGTTCTATTATTTTTGGATCGCCTCGCGATTTTGAGGCCAACAACAAGAACAAACAAAGGACAGTGCTCCATCATGTGCATCATGTGTTCGTGTTCGCGCCAGAATACCGAAAGGCGCGCTACATACGTTCAACCTTTCGCGCCTTTTACGCCTCTTCAAGCACGTGACACAAATAAACCAATTAGCCATGCGTACAGGTTCATTGAACTAGTTTTGTAGGTAACCGGCAAGATAGCCGCAAAGCCGCCGTCTCAAAAGTTTTGCCAAGTTTTGCTTCGAGCCAGCTGTGTTGTTGCGTGTTGGTCAGGCGTTTCCGTCGCGGGACGGGCACCCAAGGCCGAGAAAAGCGCGGCTTATTTCAGGCCATGAAAGGCGGAAGTTGACGCCTATGACTTTCGAAGAAGTTGGCGCCACAAAGCGGGACGGATTTCGTGGAGTCGCCGACAACGTTCGTAATCAGGTTCGTCTCCGTATCGCTTTTCGCTTTCTTTCTTGAGTTGACTGCGCTCTCGAAGATCGTGTTTCGCGGCTTTCGTGACTAAACGGACGTCTGGACAGTGACTCGCCCGTCGTTTTATTCTTTGTCTTGGCTGCTGCATTCGCCACGGCACTTTATCTGACGACTGGTCTCCTGTTTTTCCCCCTCGCGTGACCGGACGAGCCAGCTGCGGCAGCTAACTCGGTCAGCTCTTGACGCCTGGAGACCTTCGGGACTTGTCAACAGCGACAGGTTTCAGGGTCGTCGAGACCGACGCAGTACTCTCAAGCCAGCCATGCAAGTCCTTGCTATCTTCCTCCTGACGGCGTGTGCTGTTGCCGGTGGGTGCTACTGTCTTTACCTTGCCTCCGTTTGGCCGAGCGATGCGCCACACTGGCTTGAATCTGAAAATGCGGCCGTGTCGAAGCATCGCCGCTTCCGCTTTGCTCTGGCAGCGAAGGCAGCAGCGTCGTTTCATATGCCAACGAGATCTAACGATTTCTGTACATGCAGGCGTGCTGGCGTGCCGAGCTGTGCAATTCCGGAACTTTACGCCCGGGAGCGCACTTCTCGCGGGGCTTAAAATATGGTGGCGCGGGCATTTTTTTTGCCGTCCTGCGAGGACACGCGCCCACCGTAGCACAGAATGCCCTGAAGCACCGCACGCCTAATTCTAAGTTTGGTAGATAGCTGTGTATTCGTGGCCTGGAATATCAGCGGCATAAGGGCGCCGTTGTCACTTGAAAAAAAAAAAAAATGGTCCGCTGCCATAAACGCTAGCCATTGCGCATTTGCTACGGAGTGCCTAGTCGCCGTTTGAACTTCGAGAATAGTACTTTGAATGCACATTTTCTTGGCGTTGTACTGCACATTACACATGTGATAGCATGACAGAAACATTCAAATGTCTGAAGCTAATTAGTACTGAAGTGTGACTGTGAAGCCGTGTACCAGTCAGCATGAGCCAGAATGTTTATTCCCCAATGGACAAGAAACTAGTTCATTATCTCCAACCAGCGTATACTGTTGTAATTAGTTTTGTCCATAGTTCCATTAGGCTATAGGGAAATTTCTTCGGTATGACAGAATGTAGTGAAATTAATCTTTTCGTGCACCAAACCTGCACCCGAACTGAGGCGTGTTGTAATGCAAGTCTCCAGATTTGTGTCCTTGATTTTTTTTTTTCTGTTAACTGTGTACTTCCATGCAGCAATTCCTGAAAGGGCGATGAGGCAACTATAAATTGAACTAAAAAAAAACATTGACCACTTACGGTTCTTGGCCGTGCACTGAAATCCGAGCTTTGCGGCATTTTGCCTCCTTTGAAGCACAGTGGTCATGGCTGTGAAAATAAAGCCCCAGGTTTTGGCATTTTTGACTGGAACTTAGAATGAAACTTTACAGGTGACATTTCAGGAGTATTGGACTGTTCTTCTGCCTCTTACTTATCGGGCACAAATTTTCTGTTAAAAAATCGGGGAGTGGAATCGCACGCACTGTAGAGAGGTGAGCACGCTTGCCTATAGCGCTCGAGTGATGCGCTGTCTAACAAAACAAGTGAAATGCGCTAATGCAGCTGCTTTGCTAGGGCTGAGATGTTTGTGCCTGCATGGTTTGCATTTCTTTCAGGCTGTGCTTGAGCGCGAGTATTACCTGAGAAACTCTGTACCTTGCTTTTAAAATTTCATTTCCTTTCCTCCGCCGAGCACTGATCAAGCGCTGTGGACAAGTGTGCTCACCTCTGTACTTGCGAAACATGTAGCACATGTCGAAAATTGGAAAGCATTGAATGCTTATATTGTTATACTCTTCTCTTGCATTATGGATTTGTTTTATGCCAGCTAAAACGGTGTAAGATATTTCTGTTTTTTTTTTTTTTTCATTCTTCAATGCGAGCATTTTAGAAAATGCTTTTGTCATGTTTGCCTTCCAGCTTGTGCATTCATCCTTTTGTATTTGGGGACAAGAAAGCTGTTGGGGCAACTCTTTCTCGTAGCCTGTTCTTTGTTGCTGTCAGCGTCTCGCTGTGACCTCTTTGATTGCTTTGCGCTGGCTTCCTCCTGTTCAGGTGTGACTGCTTATGTCAGCCAGCGCCATGTGAAGCGAGACATTGCCCCACTCTGCGACAACAATGTTGACCAGCAGGCACGACTAGAGCGGCTGGTGGAGCGGATTCGTGATAGGCTGCGTGAGGAGGAGCCATTCCACCTGCCCAGCGACATCGCACCGCTGCGGCTGCACGATGGCGTACTGTGGGGGCTGAGTACGTTTGAATTGCGCCATCCACCACAGTTGGTGTGTGGCAGTGACTATGCCAACCTTACCATGCTCATCGGCCTGGTGCGTCCGCATGTGCGCTACAGGTGAGGCACTGCATGTGAATGTTCGGAGTTGATCTAGCGTAGTATGTCACAGTTGTCTCTGCACTCGTGGTTTTGCAAAGGCTTCGACAATGCAGCTACATTTTGCATTGCTAGTGCTGTGTCTAGTGGTCTGTTATGTGACCGTCTTTCTCATCTGCTGTTCCGCTTGCACCACGTGCAGTGTTCCTATCTTTTGCACAAAGCATGCTCTAGGGTTCCACTTCTGGTAATTGTCGATTCGACTCCCTGCTTTTTAAGGGAGCAGTAACAAATGCTGGGGGCAAACGGTATTTTTGTGGGGAACCTGGAGGTTTGTGCCTTGAGAGCATCATGTGCCTAATTCCTTTACTACGGCACCTTCTGCTACTCGTCGGCTGCGTTGGGTGTAAAACTGTGCATTGTTGTTGAACTTTTATGGGGATTGGGTTTTCTGAAATTAAGG
This sequence comes from Amblyomma americanum, assembly GCF_052857255.1. Classification (NCBI taxonomy): domain Eukaryota; kingdom Metazoa; phylum Arthropoda; class Arachnida; order Ixodida; family Ixodidae; genus Amblyomma; species Amblyomma americanum. The sequence goes on along the minus strand of NC_135504.1, from coordinate 25,646,475 downwards.
AGAGAGTCAGAATTGAGCTTAAAGAGGATGCGAACTAGGCAAGTTGGAGTGGCTGCATAATTAGAATTATAACTACAAGTATTGAGCTTGTTGGCACATGACCTAATTGTAAACAGTGAGAATTAATAGTACAGGAAATGCAGGAAACTGACATTGAGCAATGCCGGTCAGAGATTATTGGGGGAAATTTAATTTTGGGCCTATTTGTTACACCAAATCTCTGGCCTGTTGGGGAGTTTTTTTGAGCTCAGGGTAGATTTTTAAGACTAGAGCTGCTGAAAAGCTTGTTCAGCTGTAGTGTTTTTCTAGGTGTTTGTTGTTCTGGTGCCTGAAACTTGGTCGCTCTTTTCGAGGCAAAACATTTCAACTCATTTGTTTCACTGATGCTTCTCTAACTAGGTGGAATTTCACGCCAATCCCCGGTGTCACTGGCCAGTTCATTGCACATGCTGACCGTGCCACTGTAGACGTTTTTCTGCAAACGCCACTGCACAAGCCTAATGCCAAAGCCTCTGTCAAGTCCTTGAAGGTCACTGAACTCAGTCAGATCTGGGTCAAGGTTCCCAGTGTACCTGTGGTGAGCTGGGTGGCCTCTCAGATAGGAAACCTTGGCACAATGATCAACCGGAAAAACCTAAAGGTATTCCTCCAAGACAACCTGCGCACCTCCATCCAGAGGACCCTTGACAAGGAGCCACTGTAGGAGCAGTCATGTGTTCTCCGTGCAGGGGGGTCACATGTCACTCTGCAGGTGCTGAAAATTGTCTTCAGTAGCCCAAAAGAGCAGAAGCACAGTTGTTGAATTTTTTCGCTTTTGTGTAGTTTCCCCACCGCATGGAGTACTTGACTGTTCATATGTGTAGTCATGGTTGTTCATTGCGTGCAGATGTGTGCAGGCTACTAAGGATACATTCACATATTGTATTTGCAAGGGTCATTGACTATGGTATCACCTGACTGTGGAGTTGCATTGCGACTGCAATACATGCATATGAACACTTGACTGCCCACTCTGTGGGGTCGAGATCACAAATTGAGGGTTGTTTATGGGCAAAAGAACAACACATTACTTTATGAAGCAGCTCTAGATGACTGCAGTAGTCTGAAATAAGTTTCTGGCAGCTTTAGATGTTCTTTTAACTTTGTTTGATCATTTGGCCTTCTAGCTCACTCGCTGTTGGCATGGCGTGGCCAGTGGTATGCCTGCGTAAGAGGAAAACACTGCCAGTGAGCATCTCAAGGCCAGAAGTGATTGCATCGGCTTTATTAATATTCGCATACCGGAAAGCCTTGCATGTCTGTGATCAATTGCTTCAGCTTTTAAATAAACTTTTGCATGCGAATTTTCTTTTTAGTTTTTGCAGCTAATGTGTAGCTTGAAAATTTAAGCATTCTGTTCCATTTACTGCATAGCACCATGGCTGAAAGAAAGCTACAGCTTGAGAAAGCTTTTGTCTTTAAGGATGCAAAGCAAGCTGTTATTTTAAAATATGTATCCTTGCATGTAACTTGGTTATTTTTGAAATGAGGGATATCATTGTTGATTTTTTATGGTCAGCCATTGCAAATGTCCTTCAAAAATATGCAAAATCATGGCTGTTTCAGTCATTTCATTCACACAAATTACAACCAGTGCATTTGTGATGACTGACTCAAATTATTTAAATTATTTAAAAATTGCAGGTATATCTGCCCTTTGATGGCATTTGGCTTTTGGAGTTCTTGTAAACACTTAAATTACAATTTCGTTGTGATGCTATTATTTTTGTCCCAAGATTTTTACATTATTTGTGAATATACACTGCATTGACCAACATATCTTCATACGATTTATTTTAACTGCCTTCGTGGTCACAACTGCATATAAGGTGACATTTGCATGGCTTTATTGCTTATTGTCTGAACAAAACAATATTCACCAACTTGCGACGAGTCTTCCATTACGAACAAGTATACTTCATTGCATACTTTTACAGGACTGCATTGTCTCCACATTGCCCCAATACTCTTGCCTGTTTATTTCTTTTTTTAAAGAGACGCCGTTTTACTTTTTCCTCTTGCCATGGTTTACTAAATGTGCGGCCACAGACTTGTCTGGCTATTTTCCAGACAGTTTTGAAAATTTTTTGAGATTCTTTACACCAGATGCCTAGTCCTTGTACAGGATTTTGCAAGGTCACACTATTTTACCTCATTAAATGTGTACCTCATTGTGTGTTATACATATGCATGTCAAGGTACACCTGTGTTCTGACTTGTGGATTAAATAAAGGAGGACCACCATAAGCCCACTCTTTTTTCTTGATGGCCTGTGCTAAGGAGTGTCTGCACCAAAATTTTGGTTGATTGTTTTCTGCTTTGTAATGGTGCTTAATGCATTAGTATATATGGATCACCAAACAATATTTACCTGTGACTGCTAAAAATTTGTAATCGAATTTCTTCACTCATGCTGTTTTGGTTTAAACAGCTGAATGATGGCTGTGACATCAAAGGTCAGTATAGGTTGCCTGAGGCAAGAAACAACCTCGATATATAATCACTGCTTTGTCGTTTCAATTCTCAATGCTTAAGCCAGCCTGGCTCAAGAGCTGGATTAACAAATCAAAAAGCTACGATTTTTTTCAGTTTTTTATGACCTATACAGGCTATACTAACCTTTGAAGTCGCAGACATCGTTAGGCTGTTGAAAATGGAACAGCATGAGGGAAGAAATTTGGTTTTAAATTATTTAGCGGCCATGAATACCATGTGTTGATTTATGTCCCAGTCGAAAAAAAACATTCGTTTCCAATTGGAAATTACCATATGGAATCAATTGGATATTTCCAAATGTGTTTTCAATGTCACTGGAAAATACCATTTAAACCATTTCAATTGGCCAACACGCAATGGTCAGCTCCAATGGGCAGGCACCAAGAGGTCCACTCCAATTGGAAGACATCAGTTGGTGTGATCCAATAGACTTTTCCTGGCCTATGTCATCAGCATACGTGTTCTCATTCAATCGAATGAGTCCACATTCAGTTTCCAGTTTGATTTGAATGGCGTAAAACCAATTGGGTTTTATCCCAGGACTTCAGGAGATGCTGCGCGTCTAGTGCCAACATTTTTACATTGGAATTGAAGTTGTGAGAATTCCACGTGTTTATGGAAGTGAAAACAAACAAGTGTGCAATATCACACAGAAGGAACACAGACACAGTCAGCTTATATTCACAGAGCATACTTTTGCTCAAACTTGTATACCTAATTCATGAGACCCTCCTGCTGGAGCCAGTGGCACTTGCCTGTTGGGCAAAACTATTTCATTGATTCATGCCCGCAGTGATAGTTGAAATAATTCAAACAATCAGCAGATAGCACAGCTCATATCTTTTTACTAAGACCACATTAGTTCACTGTTCTGTGTAAATAGAGAGCAATACTCAGATCTCGTATCAAGGCATTCATTGGCTTCCAACTGGGTTTTCCCAAAACCGATTGGAAACTTTCCAGTTGCGCATCTTTAACCAACTGGAACATTGAGTTGGACCTTCCTGTTGGCTCACTTGCAATGCTATGGACTGCCCATTTGGAGCAAGGCACTGAACCCCTCTATTACCTGGACTAGCCATTTGGTAATAGCGGAATCAATGTAGCCTTTATACAATTTGACCATTAATTTGGAACACGAGACCAACTGGGCAATCCAATTGAAAGTAATGAAACCAGTAGAATCCCAGGAACCAGTTGGATAATTCTGCTGAAATGGCAGGGCGAACTGGACTCCAATTGGACTGCCCAATTGGAATGGGGGAAACCAATTGGACTATAATTAGGGAAACCAGATGGATTCCCCGATTGGTTTTCCTGAGTTCATTTGGGTCCATTTGGTTTCTAATTGGAAATTGAATCGCACTCAATGGTTTCTTTCTGACGGGTATTCTAATTTCCTAAACATCATTGCAAAGAAGAAAACGTGCGAGTAAAATTTGGTGTCTATACTCTATCCCACAGCCACAGATTGATGTTTTGTGTGATTTGCCAGACATACAATTCGAATGACGCTTCGAGGGCGAACTATGAACAGTAGCCCAGACGGGCCATCCAGAGGTAAGCCATATATTACTGACCACTCTTTGAGGGTGTGAACTGCTTAGGTCCAAAGTGTGGTAGCTGTGCCGGCGCGAAAGCCATACCAACACAAGGTTGGGCTAGTGAAACTTTATCCAAATATAGGTGGCCTGCTACACCCTTCGAAAACAGCTGCGATACGGTGATGGCTCTAAAAAAACACTGACACACCGAGCTGGCGGAGGACTACTGTAATTTTCGGACCGTAGTCCGCATTCGATGCACCTGGTTTCTGCAAACACGTGCTAAAATTTCTAAAAATGGGGAGTTGGAAATAAAAGAAATTAGTAACAAACTGCCAGCTGCACCCGACGTTATTTACTTCTACAGTGCGAGGACATCCAGTTCCCTTTTTTTTTTTTCAGAGCAAACCGGACTGATCGCATTAGATGTGCATGAAGTTCGCTGCAAATGCAATGTCCGCTGCTAACGTGTTTTAATTACTATGGCGCCAAATTCGAACTGCCCACTCCGTGTACCAGTGTATGGAATTTATTTTGCTTCGCCGCTCTCAAAAATAACAGCCACGCTGTCAGCGATGCCTGTCCCTTTCCTTGAACCGATCGGTGAAGCAGAATAATGTACTGTCAGGGTCCTGCGCTCTAATCAGTAGAAAGCGACTGATCCAAACGACAGTTGACACAGAGGCTTGAACGACTATTTGCTCCCAGATGGCTGCCAGCCGACACTACCTGACTCCCAACCGAGAGCTAGACTGGAACCAGTTGGTTTCAGATGCTCACTACATGGGACCCACTGACTCCCAGCAGAGGCATGAAAAAACATGGATATATAATCGCTGCTTCGTCATTTTGATTCACAATATTTAACCCCAAATGATTGCAAACCTCGCAGTTAGAATCAGCTAATACCAGCTGTAGTTTTTCCATGTGGGGTGAGATACATGTGTGCGACATTCACTTCAACCATGTCGTACAGTTGAATTTCGATCTTGAGCTTCTTTTAAAATTCATGTTACAGAGTGGTATTTATACCGTAAAGCTTTTTGCAGCAGGCAAGCACCGCCGAAATAAAAAATCAATGAGCTCGGAGAATATATGGGAATGTGTACCTCCCTCAATTCGCAAGCCATCCAGTCAGCCAGCTTGATGCCCTAATGGTGTCATGCTCAGCCAACCACAGGCAGACAATGCTATCTGCACTATTTTATTTATTTATTTATCACATTACCCACAACGCCTGTTTGGCAGTACAGTGGTGGGAGCAAGTTACAACATAATCATACGACATTGTGGCAGGGAAAGAAGAGAAAAAATACAGAAAATACATCGCAGCGTAATTTGGTATAAACAAACAAGCATAAAATTACAGCTACATGGCTACAGCTACATTCATTAAATTTAGTTGAAACGACTTCCTTGGGCAACTTATTCCATTCATTTATTGTTTTTGGAAAAAAAATTATTTTTAGTAAATCAGTTCAGCATTTAATTTTACTTTGAAAGTGTGGTCCCTTCTTGCAGATATATATAGTCTGGCAGAAATAAATAATGGTCACGGTCAGTACCTGTTTTAGAATGGTATATATTATGGAAGAATTTCAGCCTAAGTACATATCTGCGTCTTTGCAGTGAAACCCATCCCAACGACTTCTGCGCTGTTGACACACTGAAATTTGTGCTGTAATTGTTTTTAACAGAAAACGGACAGCCAGGTTTTGGACCGTTTCTAATTTATCAATATCATTTTAAGTTTTAGGGTCCCATACTGTGCACGTATACTCCAGTATAGGCCTTACGTTAGTTGTGTATAGCAGTTCTTTAGTTTGTGAAGGAGAACACTTGGCATTCCTGCGAAAGAAACTCAAAATTCGACCAGCTTTTGCAGGTCGAATTTAATGAGAGTGCTAGTTTTAGTGATAGTTTCTTTAACTAAACTGGCGCCATTTCCTTGGTGGCGGCAGTCGTCGTGTCTGTAATAGAACACTTTAGCACAGCGCGATCCGCACCTTTTATCGTGATCCGTTTCCTCGGGAAGCCACCGCGCATGCGCAGATCGCCCTGCCGGCGCCAGACGACGTCCAGCTGCGCGCATGCCTACCACGTGTCAGAACCAATCAGCGCATGCGCGGAAGCGGATCGCAGTAGCGGCCGTGGACCGCGCTATAAGTTATTTGTTGTCAAGGCATGCAGACGCCGCCTAATAGAACAAAAGAAATGTTCCCATGTCTGAAACATTAAAGGAGCCATTATTAGCTGGCATCCACCCAAACCGGGGGGACGAAAACGCGAGCCACTTCCGTCCCGGCTAATTGGAGAAACCTCCGCTGAAGCCGTAACTCCGTACACCAACCGTCGTGAACGTAATAGAAGGAGGAATTGGCGCTAGCGTCTGTATTAAAGAACAATACCTAACCGCAGTCGTGTTATCTCGAACGCTGTCGCCTGCTTTGATCGAGGCGCCGGTCGCAGACACTTTTGCATCGTGTTCCTTGTGTTAGCGATGTCGGTGCTGAGACAACTACGGTGGCATTTGGTTTTGTGCTCGGGACCTTCGCAACTGCGAAGAGTGCAGCTAGACCCGCACGTATACTACAGGAACCGCTACCTGCGCTCACTAGCTTTCTCGGGAGCCGCCGCTCATTTCTGCACAGTTGATCATGAACAATGATTTAGTCACTGCTGTTGGCGAAGCAGTCATCGGGTCTTGTCCGCAGAGTCGGCACATCGTGGGAACCGATTATGCAACTGCATGTTAACTGAATTTTATTGGTGTCGTTTATATAAGCATGGACAGTGGAGCCCATTGTGTGACAGCTATAGGTTTGCTTTCACGCGATTGCATAAATACTAAACAGTTTTTTGCAATTATCTACGACTGTATTAAGGTACATCGTGCATGCATTAAATTGCGTGCACTCAATGTGCACAGTCTGATCGTTCTGTATTGCGTGAACAACATACAGGAATGATCGCACATATAGGGCGTGAATGATGCACGAAATTACGTACTCAAAATGTAAGCTGCGCCATTTGAGATAAACTTAACGCCTCTGGTGCGTCGACACACATTATCTGTATTGTACGGGATACTATGACGTAGACATATAGTGTATATTGAGAAATATCCCTTTTACACTGAAAGTAACGAAAAAGACGTGTCAATAAAACCACGAAAAACATTTTCACTGTTCTCCATACATTGGCACAGCGCTCGGTTACCACTGTTGACGAACAGCGCAACCAATTTAACATGCCACAACAGCAAAGAAAAGGGTACGAAAACCGAAGTAAAGCGCTTGTTGTTGAGGACGTGTTGTGCACCGTGGCTACATCGTGTCCAGCAAGATTTCGAGTTTCTTCTGTAGTCCGCGCCCACACAGTGGCCATCGAACTCATGAGGAAGGGTATGAAGGTCAAGCAGCCCGTGCGTGGCAAGAAGACAGCCAAGGACGCAACCCTCCGGGTTGCCAAATGCCGGCTTGGCTGCTAGGCCTAGTGGGGCTACGCTGAGCCTCACTGCAGACGAGGTGTCAAGCATGGAGACGCTGCTGGACAATCGGGCCGTCGCTGCGACCTCTACAAGTCCAACGGCAAGTATTGGACCGGGCGTTTACTCGACCGCTGCCGGTTGCGGTAATGAGCCAACACCTGGAGCCTGCACCTGGCCGCAGAACAACGTGGTCGGCAGTTCAAATACGAGAACAGCGCTTGGGCAGCTAGCTACCCGAGCCTAGAGATGCACTGCTTTCCATGGAGGTGGAACACGAAGTCACCCCCGACACCCCGCAACGAAAACCGCGGCTGGTCAGACTACCGGGGCCGCCAGTTAACGCACCACCGGCAAAGAAAGTAAGGGCCGCCCCTGATAAGCCAGTATCTGCTTATACAACACCAGCCTTGCAGCATTCCTTCAGAGTGCACATCAAACCAGCAGTATAGTTTGACATTACAAAGATGCCCACCAAAACTGTACAGAGAGTGATAGACGCAGCACTTGGTACCTCAGGTTACCAGGGATTTCTAAGCCACAGGACGTCCAAAAGTGTCACGGTGCATTTAGCCACACTTGAGGATGCACCCAAAACGCGCACAATAACTCAGATTTCTGTCACGTCCGAGGAATATCTTACAGTACAGACTTAATTTGCGTCAGGTTCAAACACCCAGCGATGCGTCGTCTATATGACCTAGACCTCCATGATTCCACGGTGATGGTGGCAAGAGACCTCATATCAGGAACACATACTGTGTTGGTCGCACGTCGTATGGTGAACAGTGGCACTTTTCTGGTCGCATTACAGGGACCAGAGACTCCTACAGATAAATTCTACTACAATGACTGCATAGTGCGTCCCAAACGTACAGACCTAGACCGGTGCACTGCTGCAGGTGCTACAGAGAAGGACACTTGCAAAAATTTTCTCCATACGGAGTTAATCCGGACCACTTGACAGAATCGGGCGAGGTGAAGTTCAAATGCGGCCTATGAGAATGTAATGATCATGACGTCACTTCCTCTCAGTGTCCGACTAAAACGCGAAAGCTCGAGCTAGCAAAAGCAGGACGACGGAAACAGTCTGCACCGTTAGTGGTTAATAACAAATTTGATACTCTGTCGCAAGAGTTTCTTGATGATGCGACTGAAGAAGAGCCTGCCTCAGAGGATCCGCAGAACAAGACATCCTTTGCTTCAGCGCTGAAGACTGGGTGGCGCGCAAAACGCAGGACGCCGGCATATACTGCCGATGATATTCCGGAACTTGAGGATCGTACCCGCCGACAGGATGCAACAGACAATGAAATTGCAATGCTGACAGCACTAATTGTATAGCTGCGCCATAACAAAGTGCGTATAGCCGAACGGCGCAAGGAAAGTTCAGAAAAACAAAGACGACTGCAGGCAGTATAAGGCAGCAAGGACAGCGGATGTTCCAAAATGTAAACCTGCCGCTAGCACATCAGTATGGGAGGCGGTACTAGACACTCTTGCGCAACTGACACAACTCATTCAAAGCAATATACATCATAGATAAAAATAGCCGGAAATCTCGGCAAGAGGTTACACAGTGGAACTGCAGATGGCTCTCTAATAAGGTTCGGGAAATTAAGACAAAATTATTATACGGCCAGTTGCATTCATGGGCGTTCTTGCTACAGGAACATAATCGGCTGCGTCCCATCACAGGGTACATAGAATGCTAGTTCCCTTCCATAGGGAACTGGCTTCCACAGAAACTCCGTAGTTGAAAAAAAAAACATCCTGTTCCTGGGATCGAACTCAGGACCACCTCCAGCCGCCGCGGTGGCTGAGTGGTTAGAGCGCTCGACTGCCGGCCCGAAAGACGCGGTTTCGATCCCGGCCGCGGCGGTCGAATTTCGATGGAAGGGAAATTCTAGAGGCCCGTGTACTGTGCGATGTCAGTGCACGTTAAAGAACCCCAGGTGGTCGAAATTTCCGGAGCCCTCCACTACGGCGTCTCTCATAGCCTGAGTCGCTTTGGGACGTTAAACCCCCATAAAACCATAAAACCAAACGGGACCACCTCCTGTCCGGGTAGTCGCTTTGCCAAATAAGCTAACTAAAACGGCTATATCAGATGGTAAGGCGAGATCGAATTGATCGATAACTCGAATCAGTAAAGGTGTTAGTCAAAGTAAAGGTGTTGGGTGTTAGAAGCAAAAGGGACAGAGAAGGTCACGCGGCACGTGTGCCACGGAATGACTCAATGCACAGGCGGGCATCGCCGAGCGTGCATCGCAAGCGGGCGTTTTTGAAATCGTGCGTGAAATGGCCATAATTTAGCCGCAAAGATGAAAAATGAAAATGACGATTCGTTTTTGGTGAAACGAATTGGCGCAGTTACTGTCTCACTTATCTCGGCGGACACGTTAACCGCGCGCCGTAAGGCATGGGATAAAGGAGGGACCTTTAAGAAGAAAGGAAGAAAGAGGTGCCGTAGTGCAGGACTCCGGAATCATTTGGACCAACTTGGGATCTTTAAAGCACAAAGATAAGGGAAATCGCGTTTTCGGAATTCTAAAAAGTGATGCCGCAATTAGTAAAGGCCTCCGACAAATCTCGAATTCCAGCCAGGTGCTTAACTGCAACTGGCAAGAATTTGGTTAAACAGCATACGACTTAAAATGAATAAACATTCTTTTTTTCTGACGTCCCGCAAACTGGCACTGCTTTAGCGCAGAAGCCATCTCTTTACCCCAAAAGGTTTATATTTTTGTTTAATTTTATTGCCGGTTTCCATGAAACATCCGGTAATGCCGGTGGTTCCAACTGGAACCAACAGTTATCTGCTGGAGCCAACAGAGAATTGTCTCATAATGCTCGGCCCAGCTATTTTCCTGCATGCAATTAGCGAGCGTCCTCGGTCACCGTTATTCTCAGAACACTTGTCTTCAGCATTGGTTATGTGCGCGGCAAGAGTGTCTTTAATGAACGTTATATAATGTTGTCGCTTAGGAGCATTCTCTCGACCGGCACGGGCAAGGCGCTGGAAACTCGACCTGCAAGGAAAAAAGAAAAAGAGTGACCACGTGAGGATGCGATGTTACTGAACTCTTTGAGCATGCAAGCAATAGGTTAACTATTGGTGGCGTCGAGTTGGAAAGTGCACGTGGATTTCATTTACTCCTTCTATTATAGACATTTTTACTGTTTACAACTTCACTGAGCAACACTAGCATTCTGGGCTTTGACGAGTATGCGCACTAAGCTGCCGCTTTGAACACACACACACACACACACACACACACACACACACACACACACACACACACACACACACACACACACACACACACACACACACACACACACACACACACACACACACACACACACACACACACACACACACACACACACACACACACACACACACACACACACACACACACACACACACACACACACACACACACATGCGCGCACACACACACACACACACACACACACACACACACACACACACACACACACACACACACACACACACACACACACACACACACACACAAATAATAAGCCCGCAGGGTTAAGTCTATATGTATAGATCCTTGTGATTGGAGAAAAAGGGGGCCTGTTTGCGCATGGTCCCGGTCATCCATGAAAGTTTTCTAGGAATTTGAGAGAATTGAAAAACTTATCGAAAGCGGTCGATGGTTCGATAGATCGATGATACTGCCACCATTACCATGATAAGCCACGGAAAGGCTACTGAATTATTATAGTCTAACACTCTGGCGCCGCGGAGGTATGGGGATCTAATCGCAGTTGGGAACACGTGTTGTACGCTTGCGCCAAGGCGCTTGCTGGTATAATTTCTCGTTAAACCGGGGATTGTGTGAACGGCGGCTTCTAACGCTCCTGGATTTAATTGTGGAGCAGTCGTCTATCCCTCCTCCTCTCAGGCATTCCTCTCTCCCCCTTCAGCACTCTCGCCGACTTGACTCCCCGTCAGAGGGCCCTCTTCCAGCCAATGGCGTCGGTCGATTCTCATGGCCCTGCTAGCATGACACAGTGAGTGGCAGATGAAAGGGGATATGATAGGATAAACTTTGTTTGCTCTAATTACAAGGTCATTCAGCGGTCCGACAGAGTTCTTCCATCTTCCTGATGGTGATATCTTCTGTTTGGCAGGGTTGGTGCCCCTATTCCAGGGCTCCACTGAGGGTGGCTGCTCGTCGGGCATGCTCTATGAGTACCCGTTGTATACACGGGTCGCCGCTGGAGAGCACCCTCTCCCACTGTTCCGCACTCGGGTTTTCTACTCTATGGGCTTTGCGCTACACTACGGGCATGTGTCCCTATACTGCCCAGGGAACATTTTGCTTAGTACGTTTAAGTTTGGGAAAGTTCCGGTTTGCAGTTTACGCCAGTGTACTGCGTCATATTGGTTTAGTATGCTGTGGGGTGGGGAGTATCTTATCCTCGTTCCCCTATGATAATTTAGTAGATCTGAATACGTCGAGGTCACCGTCATGAAGTCCTCGGGATCTCCGTCCAAGCCAGCTCGGCTTGTATGCTCTCGAGCGATCTTGTCGACCCTTTGGTTGCCTTCAATGTCGGTGTGTCCCGGTACCCAAAACAGGGTGTGTCTGACTCGATTTTTTTGTTCTGGACAGCGCGGAGGAGGATCTGGAGTGCTTCGCAGCCAATTCTGCCATTTGTATAATTAAGGCATGCTTCCTCAGAATCTGTTAGTATTACAAGGGATGTATTTGTGCGGTAGCCCTCCGCGGCCGCTAGAGCAGCAGTCATCTCTTCCCCCTCGGCTACCGTACAATCCCGTGCCGACGCGCAACTGATTTCCTTAAAATCTGAGCCTATCACTGTCGCTACGACCGTTTGATCTTTCGTTCCTCGTTTCCAAGGATAAACCGCGGCGTCCGTGTAGACCGTGTTCGCCTTGGTTGCTAGGTGTTTCTCTACATATTTTGCCCTGGCGTTTCGCCTGGCCGTGTGTAAATTTGGGTCCATGTTTCTTGGTAGCGGTCCTACTTTTATAGAGCCGCGGAACTCATCCGGTAGGTTCGCCGTTCTTTGTTCTTCTCTTACTGATTCCTGATAGCCCAGTCTGGCCAGGGGACTGAAAAGGGATAGTCCCCTCCCAGCATTGTCCCGCCACCCCCTGCATTGTCACGCTAGTAGGATAAGAATCGGCCGACGCCATTGGCTGGAAGGGCGTCCTTTGACGGGGAAAAGCCGCTTCTTTCTTGAGTTATATCCGACCATGAAAACTGACACCTTCCCCGTGTCGTGTCCCATCCTTCCTTCCTCCTGCCCCTGCTGTGTCCGGGGTTGGGACTGCGCCCTACCACATCCACTTGGCCCGGCAATGCTGGGCATTCTTCCTCCCCACCTTCCCTAATCGCACAGCTGCATCTAATTGACAGGAGGGGCTGTGCTCCCACGGTTAAATATGGCTTTGCGCAGTGGACGAAGCCGGTTAATTGCATGCGGCTCTGGAGCCTCTACACAAGAACGCAACTGATTTAGAAACACAAACAGTTTGCCGGTGTGACTGGCGTACAGAATACTTCTGGACAATCAGTATACTTACAGCTCAGTATTATCTGGAACAACTCCGTGATGGGCACCATGAATTTCAAGGCTCTGGTCCTCTCGAAGACTTTCACCATCAAGGCCAAGAAGTTGCACACGACGTCTTTGATTAGTCTCAGAATGTTGAAGAACGGGAGTTTCTTTAAGATGCACTGAAATGTGGTAGTGCAAGGAGAGAGGAATTAGAACTGCGGTGTTTTCATAATCCGGAATGAAAAAAAAAAAAAAACGACTGCGCGTGTAAACAAGGTCTGCAGCGCACGCACATCTTTGACCTTTCTCTGGTTGCCAACATCTTGCTCTGATTCTTAACGCAAAGAAAAACTACTATCACGTATTTGACCTTTGCCCTGTGCGATGCACAGCGCACATTTTTATCACCCCTCTTTGTTTACGAAAAAAAAAATATCGGGTTTGTAGATTTGGCAACCTTCTGATTGAGCGTCTTTAGCTTTCAGTCAATAATTACACTTAGGTATTCGCGACTTGAAAGATGCTTTTTTTTAATCTTTCTTTCCTTTTTCGTGGTCACGTCGAGCGGAATGGTGGCCGTTTTCAGACGCTATATCTGAAAATAGCATTTTTAGATGCTTATATACCTTTTTCTCAGCAACTATAAGGCGTTAGAAAACGTAAATTTTTTCACAAGTTTCAGTCGATGTCTTTTACATAACTGGAGCTAGAATCAATAGCCTAGGTTAGTTTGCATCTTATGCTAAAAAAAAAATCATGGGTAACAGTTATAGAAAAGAGAAAGAAAGCAAACGTAATAAATCTATTTTTTTATCAAAACGCGCAATTTTAGTACTATAGTTGTATATACATAACCGTACACTCACACAAAATTTAAAGACTTTAATTGCATTGAGTAGATTTTAAGATAAAGGTACATAAGTGGAAAAATACAAACAATACTAGACACAATTTTAATCTACAAACAATACTAGACAAAATTTTAATCTACTTTCGAACTCTGATGCAGCCTAGATTGCTAGCAAATTTCATAGGTATAGCTTTCATTACGACCACTCTACAGCTAATCATTGAAAACCTTTTTCGATGCATTTTCATCCTGATAACCACCACAAAAAATTGTCATTTCATTCGCATGTCACCTCAGACTCCAGGACAATGGAGTTAGGCAGCTCTTTCAAAGGCGCACAATCAATAGACCTCCTAAATTTTCGGTGGTTGGTTCGTAAAAAAAAGACGTATTAGCATTATAAAAAAATATCCTTTGCCTTTTCAATTTCTTGTTTGGATACATTTATTATTATTATTAATTGGTTTGGGGGGAAAGGAAATGGCGCAGTATCTGTCTCATATATCGTTGGACACCTGAACCGCGCCGTAAGGGAAGGGATAAGGTAGGGAGTGAAAGAAGAAAGGAAGAATGAGGTGCCGTAGTAGAGGGCTCCGGAATAATTTCGACCACCTGGGGATCTTTAACGTGCGCTGACATCGCACAGCACACGGGCGCCTTAGCGTTTTTCCTCCATAAAAACGCAGCCGCCGCGGTCGGGTTCAAACCCGGGAACTCCGGATCAGTAGTCGAGCGCCCTAACCACTGAGCCACCGCGGCGGGGTGGATACATTTGCAGAATTCAAATATTCGCACTAGTCAGCGTCAGTCTGACTACTAAAGGTTTTGGTGTACACCTGTTTGTTTTCTTTAGGCAATGTTGAGTATCATGGCTGGTCATATGTTATGTAAAGCCACTTTTTCTTTATATATTTGTCCTTTAGCCTTTTGATTTCATCTCGCAAACTGATACAGTTTTCGCAGACAGTACGAGTTCATAAGGTTTTCGAAAAGAAATGAAAGAAAACTTCAAGCTCGCTGTTCTGACCACGACAGTCAGAATTGGCGTAACCGTAAATAGACTTTGCACGCATAGATTTCTTCGAAGTGGAGCTCTTGAACAAACAGTGAATTGCACGATGGTTGCTAATGCACTCTATCGCTATCTGTAACGTACTAACATGTTCTAAGATAGCACCTACTTGTATCGAAGCAAGGGCAGTCTGTGCTAATTTAAACACTGATAAGTTAACAAATCCTTTACAAGTTAAGAAAACATTTGCATTGATTGGTAAGGCGTGTGTCCACCGGCGGACTAACTTGACACAATAATAATAGTAATTGGTTTTTTGGGGAAAGGAAATGGCGCAGTATCTGTCTCATATATCGTTGGACACCTGAACCGCGCCGTAAGGGAAGGGATAAAGCAGGGAGTGAAAGAAGAAAGGAAGAAAGAGGTGCCGTAGTGGAGGGCTCCGGAATAATTTCGACCACCTGGGGTTGCCACAGAAAATTTGGAAAATTGAAATCACCTGCAAGTAGAGGAGCGCATCTGTATGCACGTCTTGCACGCGTGATAATACGTCGCACAGTTCATCAGCGAAGTTCGCTGTATGATTAGGAGGTCTGTAACAGACATCGATGACGAGTGTTTTGGCCGGCAGGCAGCACGCAATTTACGAAATTTCCAATGCACTATCAACTGGGATAAAGCTCTGCGGCGTGGACGTGTCTCCGCACGCTGATGAGAACGGCGCTTTCTCTTCTGTCCTGGCCGTCTTTTCTAAGCAGGAAAAATTATTTAATATGCGAATAATTTCAGATCATAACTATAAAACAGCATTGCCAATATTTTCAGGCATTTTGTCTGAGCTCAAGCATTGTGTCCCACTATGTGCAGTAATGACGTTTTTTCAACTAGCGGCACTTTGCAGTTACATATTGCAGATGATGCCTGCCATAGATTGTATACACAGCACAAAATTTCCGCTAGAAAACTTTACGTGTTGCCCACCCACCGCTCTCAATTTTGACACCTTTCACAGCTGGAAATATAATCCTGAGGCCATGCTACCCGTTAGAAGGCCAGTTTTTAAGTAGCATGCATTTTTTGTGGTGTATTGTACCACATGCCGACCTCTTTTTTTTCCTTGTTCGTTGATTGTAGATGAGGTGCATCATGGGATCATAGTCTTGCAAGGTTGCGTCATCATTTTTGGCGCGAAAGCTCCACTCTCCGAGCTGCAACTTTCAAGGTCAACAAGGTTTCACTTTGACCTTGAGCCAGGCTTCACACGCCTGGTGGCATACCACGTGACTGGCCACAGCTGGAGCCGAGCTACGTGATTAGCCGCATATAGCGCGCGCCTCTCCGCGCTCGCTTCAGTCGGAGCCGTTGGGGGACCGACTCTGCGGAGTGAAGGAGGCCGGTCTTTCGCTCGTCTCATTAGGTATAACTGAGTTAGGTATAACACCAGTCATCATTAGTGAAGGAGGCCGGCCTTTCGCTCGTCTCCTTAGGTATAACTGAGTTAGGTTTAACACCAGCCATCATTAGTGAAGGAGGCCGGTCTTTCGCTCGTCTCATTAGGTATAACTGAGTTAGGTATAACACCAGCCATCATTAGTGAAGGAGGCCGGTCTTTCGCTCGTCTCATTAGGTATAACTGAGTTAGGTATAACACCAGCCATCATTAGTGAAGGAGGCCGGCCTTTCGCTCGTCTCCTTAGGTATAACTGAGTTAGGTTTAACACCAGCCATCATTAGTGAAGGAGGCCGGTCTTTCGCTCGTCTCATTAGGTATAACTGGGTTAGGTATAACACCAGCCATCATTAGGTATAACACCAGCATTAGGTATAACACCAGCCATCATTGTGGCTGAAGCTGTGTATATGTTATATACACAACTGTACATGTTGTGTTTATGTTATCTTAATCCTTAACTAAGGTCAGGCAAACGTTAATCCAAGGCTCATTTGTAATTTTCCCCACACATTAGAAATAAAAGATACAGCAAAAGTGTATTACAATGTACGCTCAGGAGCCAGCTAGTGAAGCATCTCAAGAAGATCTTCTTGAAGCACTGTATTAAAGTTGGACCAAAACAAAGAAGTAAGAGTGTTGTAACGTTTTGGTGCTTCCTGGGGACGAGTCTTATGCCGGGAAACGCATTCCTCGCCTGCGGAGGTCGCAAGAAATTCCGAGCATAGGGTCAGACTGGGAAGAATGAGTTTGTTGCAGCCGTTTAAATACGAAAGCTTGTATATTACACGGGCTTCTACAACACCGTGTGACGTTCAGCTGACGTCTTCCTGAAAATGAAATAAGAAAACTAATGGGACGCTTAAGTCACCTTAAGAGTAGGAGGCAATAGCAATATTTTTCACATTCCATTATCGACTTCGATTCATTTTTTTGAATTTGCCTCCTCTGAGTAGCGGCCGGTTATTGGTTCCTTTGGGGCACATCTTTGGTTACAGGCGCGAAAAACAGACACAACACAAGGCAGAAAGACGGGACGGAGCGGCTTGTGTTATGTCTGTTTTTCGCGCCTGTAACCAAAGATGTACAGTTACCACCTTGCCCCGCAAG
This sequence comes from Amblyomma americanum, assembly GCF_052857255.1. Classification (NCBI taxonomy): domain Eukaryota; kingdom Metazoa; phylum Arthropoda; class Arachnida; order Ixodida; family Ixodidae; genus Amblyomma; species Amblyomma americanum. Next base: position 25,628,922 of record NC_135504.1, on the reverse strand, counting down.
ACGTTCTTTTAATCCTTTGGGGTAATTTGTCTTTGTGACGTCCTGCCAATCTCGACCAGTCGGCGAATTTTTTCACACGGATGGTTCCTAACTAGGTGGGTCTTTGGGCTTGTTGGTATTGCATTTTACAAAAAGAATGGAAATGTACAGCGCAAATACAGACAAGGACACAAGAAAGAATGACATGGAACACACGAGCGCTGACTTGAAACAGGTTTATTTCGAAATTCGGACCAGTATTTATAGCAAAACCAGGCAATCATCACGCATGCGCAGTAGGAGTCAAATGTCTCAAATATAACAGCTCTTTGTTAGAGCAATAGATGACTTGGCCACGCAGGACTCACCCAACCGTTCTATCAATTCAGCCTCTACTATCTCTCGAGTTAGTTGGCAACGGTGTTTGGCAATCACAGAACAATCTTTGTACACAGGCCGACACACAAAATCTTCATCAGAATCGCTGTCATCATTACCGGTCTTACATTTTCTGCAGTGAGCGTCCAGGAACCCTCCTCGCCGTTCAGATATTGCAGTGTTCTCGGAGGCGGTCAGAGCTGTTATATTTGAGACATTTGACTCCTACTGCGCATGCGTGATGATTGCCTGGTTTTGCTATAAATACTGGTGCGAATTTCGAAATAAACCTGTTGCAAGTCAGCGCTCGTGTGTTCCATGTCATTCTTTCTTGTGTCCTTGTCTGTATTTGCGCTGTACATTTCCATTATGAATCACCAACATGCCCAGTCTGCCACCTTAGTTACATAAAGACATCGCGCTGAAGGACAGGACCTTCCGGACGGCTCCGGGCTGCTCCTGATGTGAACTCCAGTTCTATCTAGGTTTCTATCTAGAAACTATAGGTTCTCACAACCCGGTGGGCAGGTTTTCGATGACGCCACTAGGTCAGGTGACATTTGTTGACCAATCAATAATTTAATTGCCTCCTGCTACGGTGGGCAGATTGCTCACAGTCCGGTGGCCATGTTGCCACTTCCCATGGTTGGCAGGATGTGATGACGTCGCAAGGCTACGTGACTCCTCTCGACCGATCAGCCAATTGCGTCACATCGCACGGCGGATTTTGCGTCTGATGTGAACTCCAATGCTGTCGCATTAGAGCACCCTATATAGGTCTCCATAGGTTTGGAAACCTCAATTTTTCTCTGAATCGAATCGTTACCATGGAACAGCTTTAGGGTTTCGGTAACAGGAGGGTATTCTGCGTCGAAACAACTTTTTGGAGTCCAAAGTCGTTCGGCCTGACAGAATGCACCTGCGTACAGTCTATTCAGTCTACTCACCACCACCATGCTCAGAGCCGATGTCACCACCGTCGATCCGATCTGCAAAACCGAAAAGGGAGCTACAGCACAATTAAAGCTTGTTTTAGGGCCGCGTATTTTGCCAATCCGCCAGAAATGGATTTATACTCACGTCCATCTTGCCCGTTTCACTGCACATGAAGTGTTCAAGGTGAACGCACTGCAATGTGAAAAGAATTTGAAGCAATGGATTGATTACAGACTCCAGCTGCTTGCTTTCAATGCTGTAAGAGGACCAAGGCGCATGCGCTTGCAAGTTAAATTCACGACCGCTTGGTGTGCTAATTTTTTTGTGTACCGAGTGAAAGCATCTTGTTGAGGGTAGCCATCTGTGCTTGCTTGTACGCAGCCTTGACTAAGCCTGTTCGCATGTCAGCACCCGAAAAGCTTCCATATTCGAGTGCAACTCAATAGCGAAGCGGCAGATGCCCCTCAAAGAAGGCCTTCCAGCCAATGGCGTCGACCGATTATCATGACGGAGCTGTTCATCCCATTAGACCAGCTAGCGTGGCACTGCAGGGGGTGGCGGATGAAATAGAATTAACCACGGCTCAATAGGATTAACCGCGACGTTGTGAAAATCGGTCGACGCTATTGGCTGGAGGGCTTCCTTTGAGGGGCACCTGCCGCTACGTTCTTGAGTTGTGTCTGTTTTTGCGGTTCACATTCATCCTTGTGAAACGTACTGTTTATACTCCCACCCGTTAAGATCGGACCGCTTGCAGGTTTCAGCAGTGATTCATGTCGAGGAAGTAGTGGTCGCAGGCTTTACAACGTAGCAACAACTGCTTTTATTGCAAAGAAACTATTAAGTGCAACGAGCTTGACGCTGGTTTGCGCTTTCCAGGCCACTTAGTATGTGTTAGGTCATGCATTTGAAGTTGCAGCGCTAAATTCTGGCAGTTTTTCTTTGATAAATGTTCATCTTTACCTGTTACTACTGACTAGATGGCCAGAGCAGCCAGCTTAGGGTCATAGTCTCTTGACTGATCTTATCGGCCTCAGGGAAAAATTGTATGGAAAAAAATATCTGCACCCGTTACTGTGGTGGAGCACAGCACAGAACTGCACTGGCTCTTCACCACCACCACCATCGTCATAATCATCATCAACGTCATCATCATCATCATCGTTTATTTACCCTTGAAGGCCCCGTTTGCGCATTTCTGGAGGGGAGGGGGAAGAACTACTGGTAATAACGGGTCACAACAATTAATAAAAATAAAGTACATAAAAATAAATTTCAAGCACAAGTAGACACAGTTGTTTCTTTACAAAAATGGTCTATAGACAGTCTATAGACTTCTTATAGGTTTTATTGGCTTCATATAGATATTACTTTTTGTCTATTCATAGTCTATAGACTCTCTATAGACAGATGTCTACTAAATGTATATGTCCATAAATCTATAGATTGTCTATAGGCTATCTATAGGATTTGTATTGCCTATAGAGTGTCCTATAAGGTTTGTCTATAGAGAGAGTACAGAATTTATAGACAGAAGTCTATGGACAGTCTATAGACGGTCAAAAGAAGTTTTTGTAAGGGTTGATGGCATGAAATACGGAAATGAAACAAGGCAATAAACAGGTAATAAGAGGGCTTAGGACTGGAACTATGAAAAGAAACAGGCTAACAATAACTGTTTCAAATTTTACTTCTGTTGGGAATTTTTGTTTGCCCAATTTAATTGGTTGTTGTGAAGGAAACCCCAACTCACTTCGGCAATACCAAGGAAGTCGGGGAAGGATACTGGAACTGTGTCGTTGCACGGCCTTGATGTGAACATAATCGTGTTGGGCACTGCCTTCTTCCTCCTAGTGAACAGGTTTTTCACTCGTGTCCAGAATGGATATACCACCGCCGTGGCTGCAAGAAGAGAGTATCGATTTGCATGGATGTGTGCAGGGAGAGTACACAACGACAACATTAGGGAGAATGACGTTCGCAAGAAATCTCGACGCCAAAACTCTCTGGCGTGCTCTGTAAATGAGATATTGCACAGGATGTTTCACCTGAGACTTTTGCACAATTGTAAAAAATAGGCTTTTTGATTTTGAAGGGCGCCTTTTCCGGTATACAGTTGTATTGTCGCTATCGATATCTGTGTTAAACCCGCCGCGGTGGCTCAGTGGTTAGGGCGCTCGGCTACTGATCCTGAGTTCCCGGGTTCGAACCCGACCGCGGCGGCTGCGTTTTTGTGGAGGCAAAACGCTAAGGCGCCCGTGTGCTGTGCGGTGTCAGTGCACGTTAAAGATCCCCAGGTGGTCGAAATTATTCCGGAGCCCTCCACTACGGCACCTCTTCCTTTCTTCTTTCACTCCCTCCTTTATCCATTTCCTTACGGCGCGGTTCAGGTGTCCAACGATATACGAGACAGATACTGCGCCATTTCCTTTCCAAAAAACCAATTATTATTATTATTATTATTATTATTATTATTATTATTATTATTATTATTATTATTATTATTATTATTATTATTATTATTATATCTGTGTTAAGCCCGTAACCCTAAACCCCCTAAAGTTGTCATATATCGTGTGTGGTTTTAACCCCCCGAAACGACGTATGGTCTATGAAGGACTCTGTAGTGGAAGGCTCCGGATTAGTTTAGAACACCTGGTGTCATTTAACGTTCGCTGACATAGCTCAGCGCAGTGGCGTATTTTACGTTTTGCGTTTATCTAAATACGGCCGCCACAGCCGGGATTCACCGCAGCGGTAGCTTAGTGGTATGAGCATCCGCCTCTCATGCGGGAGGTGCGGGGTTCGATCCACAGTGCCACCGGGTACCCACCGGTGATACAAATAGGTACAAGCTTCCCCTGGCCTGGTGCTCGGCTTAATCTGGGTGAAATGCTTGGGAAATGAGTCCCGCCTTGAGAAGACGAAACCACCCTTTGCCATGGCGCTCTTGGCCGCAGATGCCGTTGCGCCATAAAAATTCACCATAATCATCATCATCATCACAGCCGGGATTCGAACCTGCGTTTTTGGGCTCGGCAATCGAACGCGATAGCCACTGAGCCATTGCGGCGGTGTCATATCCAGTTAAGCGTCCCTCGTGAATTCGTCGCCGTGAAACATGGAGTGGTTTATGCTCGCAAGGATTGTGTTTCAATAGAGAGCGATCATGAAGTCCTGAAGAGCAAGCATCGTCAATTTCTCGTTTCATTGAGTCTTTGGCAGCTCATCGTGGAGCGCAAATGTGATCGCGATGGGTGTCGATCGCATGGGAGCACAGCATAGGTTCTCGGAAGCCACGAAAAGTGCTCTGCCTGCACGCATGTCCCTGCATTGAATGGGTCAGTAGTGCACCTTACACTGGCCATGGCAAGATGAAAGGGCTATCGGGCTGTGTTCAAACGAGAACACGCCTACGCGATTATCCTCCAATTTGTAGCCTGAGCAGGCATGTATAATTTTTTTTTTTTGGGGGGGGGGGGGGGAGGTGGATGTTGGCGTAAGCCCAAAAGTCCCAGCGGGAACAGTGCCTGACGGGTTTGTGGCGTATACTATTTTTTATTTTATTTTGTTGGGGAGGCAATGGCGACCATACTTACTCAGCCTTGAGGTACCCTACGAAAAAAAAAATCAAAACTGGAGGTTCACTCAGCTCTTTTCCCCTGAACATTGAGATACGTAAGTGCCACTCATAATCACTTGCTTTCAGTTAATGCAAAAGACCACTCCAGGAAGAGCAGGGAATAGCCGATGCTGAAAGCGTGACGTGAGTTCTGCAGCGGGAATTGCGTGCTCTATACTTACAGCCAGGAAAGGTAATCCGCAAGGCAAACCGAAGACCAGCTCTCACCAGCCCCAAGACGATGGTCAGAAAGTTTTTGGTGGCCAGCGACGCCACCAGACACTGCGAACAATCACAACACGAGCGCGTGTGGTGGTATAGGTCAATGGAAACGCTGTTCGCGAGTTCCATGGGGACATTCAAGGGAAATAACAAGTAAAAAGTTGGCTATAGGCCGGCAGAATACACAACTACTAAGGCGAAAGCCTTTAACCGCTCATACTCGCGGTGACGGTGTCCGTCCGGCTCATCTTGGCGCAGTGCCAGCTGCTACCCTCCCGTCACCGGCTCGCATCCTCCTCGCACCCCCAGCAGCAGGCGGCGCATGCGCATGTGCGCATAGCAACAGTGACGTCAGTCGCGCCGCTCGCCCCAATGGCACCTTTGGCGCGCCGAAACCATAACCGTTGAAATAGCAGAGTAACGCAGTAACAGTCAGTCGAGGTGACACAGTAATTAGGGAGGCTTTCGCCATGAACACTTTATAGGCCCACAAAGTGTCCCGGTAGTTTTTTTTACCCTGTTATTTTTTTTATTTGTTTATTTAAGTAAGTACAAATCGCCCGTTGGGCATTTGTGCACGGAGGTACAAACGTTAAGACAATCTAGAAGCACAGCTGTTCATATAAACACACTCAGGCATAGCAAAAAGACACTGCAGCAAGAAACACTTCAAATGTATACCCAGTCATATGAAAGCATGTGAAAAAGTTTTAAGACACGTATTGTTTGAAAGCGCCATGTAACAACGCTTGCAAGGCATGCAAAAATGCGGAAAATAAAGCATGTTGCACATTGATCTGTTACAATTCGTTTACTGTTCGCAGATGAGCTGGAAGAGCATTTAGAAAGTAATTTTTTAAAGTGACAATTTCATTTGGAATTGTGTTCCATTCTCTTATTGTGCGTGGAAAGAAAGATGACTTAAACACACATGTTAAAAATGTCTCTGTTTGCTCGTAATTACCGTCTCGGCCAGGAAATTTCGTGCAAGAAATCTCCTGCATTTACTTCCACACACGTGAAGTTTTAATTTTCATGACTTGATTTCTAAGAGCCAGGTTAATCCTGCAGTCACGCAGTGTAAAAAAAAAGAACGAAGACACGAAACAAGCCTCATGCACTCTGTTGGCAGAATAGAAATCAGTTACAAGAATCAGTAAAAACGGTGCAAAGAGTGCGATAAAAATTTGGGGAAGATCAACTTGATTGATGAGGAGAAAATGAGTTAGCACTCTTATTTTACTTGACAGTCTAATCAAATTCTTATTCCATTCCAATTATGATTCTGTACCGATTCTGAGCCCACTGTCTTTCACTCTCGAATTCAACTCCGACTATGCAACTCCGCAAAATGTGTCACACTGATATATCGCGTCCAGTCCTCATACCACTAACGGCGGAGCGGCGTAGCGTTTAAGCGACGCGCTATTGCACCGGTAGGTGGCTGTTTCAAACACAGTCACCGATGGGGCTTGCGAGACCCATGGTTACTCTTCCTTAGCAATTCGAGAAGGAATAGCTCCCTCAAGCCTAATTTTCGCGCAGGTAGATTTTCGGAAGGTTCTCTATTTTGCACGTGGGTCTGCTGTTGTCTAAGTCATTTTCTTCTTAGTCGTTTTTAATTTCTGCATGTCACTCTTCTTTCGGCCTCTAATGACGTCACCGTCCTCCAGCCAATCAGGAATTCTTTGAACAACGCCGGATAGCGCCGGATTTCTGCTGCAGTGAATGCTCTATGTCATCGCAGGAAAGATGAAACTGGTAATAGGTGTTGCAGTGTGTACGACCAGCTCTCGGCTGTTGTTTGGACTGCAACGTTTCATGGTGTGGCAGTTGGGAAAAGGGCTTTCCGACGCGTCGCTTATCTCCTGTCGTACTCCGCAAATAGTGCGAGAAACGTTCTGCTACAGTTAATTAAAAAAAGTATTAATGTCACCAGTGCCTTTGCCGTTACCAGTGTATAATCATTTTTTCTCGCAGTCGACTGTCAAATCAAATCAAATCAAATCTATATTTTTCATGTATGCGCAGGCACATGAAAGGGCTGCGGGAAAAAAGGTGCACTTTGGCAGCTTGGCTGGCCCGCTAACCCCGTCATTTTAATAGCAATAAACAGCAATAAGACTATTAACAGTACAACTTGAATGTGTGTGTTTTCGCGATTTTTGAGAACACTTGCGGAAATTTCATCACTTCAATAACGTTCTCAGAGTTTTTTTTTCTTTTTAAATCTAGCCCAATTATATCCACTGTGCTGTTATGCTGACTATACCGAAGCATTGTACTTAGCACACTCACCTTGCCAAGTACTCGGGATGCAGCTTTTCGTTCGTCCTAGCGGAAAGAAAGTAAAAGAAAGAAATTAAGATTAAGTTTTTTTTTCTTTGTGCTTCGTGCGAATCTTTGAAATTAGCTTAAAAGTCAAACTCGGTTTCGTTTTGTTTGTAGTGCTCCCTCGGCGGCGATGCATGGCTTCGTTTACAACCTATAGGGACCTATAGTCAAGGCCACTATAGCTCTCCGTCTCCTAATATTCCATACGTTGTTGCCATACGTTGGCGCTTTTGTCAACAGTCTCGAAGCTTTTAACTTGAACCCAGTTTACATTACTGACCACGGGACGTCGCGACAATCCGTAAGCAGACTTCTGGCCCACTCAGCATGCTATATTTTGATACACGGATCCTGCATCTCCACATTCTAAACGAAGTTCACCCCACACAATATCAACGCCTATGCCCTGGTGCTTGGACAAACCGACTCTATATCATAATACACAGGGCTGCCAAAATATAAAATGCTACAATGGACCACTGGGTGACAACGCTGTCTAGCGAGAGGCTCGAATAACAGCGAAAGCTAATTTACCGAGCCAAGATCGCTATAGGAGCACCCGGGGCCCTAGAATAAGGCCTAATTCACCCGCAACCAAAATTTCCGAGCTAAATAAAAGCACTATCTCTCTGGAATGCTTAGCAGTTGGTAATGTTAAACAACTCTGGCTGTGAATGGCAAATAAGGGCTCTGTGCGCATGCGTGTCATCTCATACATTTCGCCACTGCGGACCTGCATGGCACACTGAACGACCGTGATGCCTCCGTGACGCCTGGCGACGCGTCCGTGGTAAAGTCGAACCTCGTTATAGCGAAGCGGTTTATAACGGAATAATGGATATAACGAAGGAATGGCGATTCCCCTTGGATTCTCGGTGAACGAGGGCTGCAACAAAACTACGGCTATAACGAAGTGATCGCTGGGCCACTTCAACTTCGTTATAAAGATGTTCAACTGTCGTGTTCGCTTGTAAGGATATGCGTGGTTCTTACTATTGCACAGGTGAGCTTGGAGCTGGATCCTAATCCATAAGAACTCTGCCGTGTGGACGCATAATTGTGTCCACGAAAATATGGCGTGCAAGCCCTAGAAATGCACACCTGCATTTAAAAAAAAAAAACCTTCGACGTCGCGTCGCCTGTACATGTGAGGAAATGTCTTGTGTCGTTGCAGTTTCGCTGAGCAATCGTCATCGATGCTTAACTTCAATTTAGTGCAGAATTTCGCGCACGTGCGCCAGACTGAAACAACTTACTTTGGTCAGTCCACACAGGTTCAGCGTCTCGTTCAGGCACTGTAAACAGGTAGCGAAAGCAACCCATCAGTACCCAACATCAGTACCCAGCATCAGTACCCAGCACCAAACACCACTTTAACTATAACTAAACCAGGCTGCCCATCACAGGGTGTGTCGAGGCACTTCATACATCATAGTATGTCGTACTCTTATTGTATTGTAGCCTCTTTAAGATATGTCTTATTTATTGACATCTACGCCTTCTGCGTTGTAGCTATATATGGAATATGACCCCGTACACATAGGCGGCTTGACACTGCTTTGCCCTACCTTCCTTATGCCCATGACATCAGGAATATTCACAACTTGACAACGGGGTACCGATGGTCCTGAAGAAAGGAGAAAAAAAAGTACATCAAGGCAGGGAACACAATCCTCTTCTACTTTCACGCTCTCGCGTACAGTGTCATGCCCCAGTGTCTGCAAACGGCTGCAGGTGTGGAAAACAGTGTCTTACTCTGTTCGGCGTGCACCTGTGCCACCGCGAACGCAAATATGATTACACCGCATGCTGCTGGGAGCATTTTGCGCACGCCTGGCCTCCTGAAAGAGAACGAGACGCAATTAGGAATCTACGACTGGGAAAATAGCGTTTGTTCTATTTTTTTCCCTGCGTATTCTACGAACATAAGAACTTGAAATGACAGGTAGCGGTCGCTGTGTGCCAGACAGAAACAATAAGCCGCAGCTTCTGAGCCTGCACCTAAGCAACGCAGTTAATTGGCCCAATATTGGAAAGGAATGGTTTCACGCTGGCCCTTCGTATGACCAACTTTTGCCAATATATTTCCAATATTGGGAAGATTACCTGTGTTGCTTGGACATGCCTCGATGGCGCACTAACGAGATCTGAAAATGCTCCATCAGCAGGAATTTTCTCTTAGAAAGCTTTGACTTTGTTTATTGATAGGGATATGTCACGCAAATTCTTCAGCTCTAATCTGCACTGAAAACACTAACTGTCCGCTAGCACACTCCCTTTTTACTCCCATGTAGGCGTATTTGAGTTGTAGTTGGAAATTACGAGTTTATTTCAGAATTTAGACAACTTACATTTGTCTCGGTAAACAAAGCCAAAACTGGCAAATGTGACAAGAGGTCGCCTGAGTAGTCCCTATGGTCACCATGCATTGAAGCAGCATCTTTACATCCTCCTCGCCCGATGGAAAGGCCAATACGTTGCATGTACGTAGTTCAAAGAAATTAACTTGAACAGTAACTCGATGACGTTATCTTCAGTGCACATTAAATGAAAGAGTGCGTACTTGCGCGAAGAAGTACTGTACGTACCCTTCCAAAGGTGAAACAGCTCGCCCAAACAAGAGTATTAACTTAATTCAAGCGACGAGTGAACACTAGAATTATAAAGCTAAGGCCTGAAAATAGCACCAGTATAGTGAGACAAATTTGACAAGAAAACTTCCCATAAAACGGGCATTACTTTTTGCTGTGAAGACAAACCCTCGAGCACCCAGCAGTCGCACGCGGCGTCCCAGCAGCTAGGAGCAGGAACTCGAAAATAAAAATGGCCACCTAACGCTGGAAATCTGAAATTTGCGACAATAGTGCTTCTAGATAAGCGTGTGGACTTCTTCGTTTCATTTATTCGAACTGAAGAAAATGGTGGCTGAAGCAAGAGGTCACACATCGGGGTAATCACTCATCCAGAGGCAAGCTGCGCGACCGCTGACGTCAGCAGAATCTTGCGTGACCTTTTTTCGAAATGTGGGTGGCGGCCACCCCATGAGTGACCGGAGTAGTCACTGAAAAGCGCGCGGTGCAGTCCCTAGAAAACTATGCCATGTGCGACATTGACCGCGTACTTGCGGCAAGCGCTGTGACAGCACTGTAGAAGCAAAACAAGGTTGTCAGTCCAGCGGAGTTGTCAAGTGTTGTTCGTCCTGTTGTAGTTTTTGTTTGTCACAGCCGACATTAAGTGGAAGAATAGGTGTTTACGCTTTCCCGCTTTTGGCGAGAACAACCTGATTACAACATTACAACCCGACTCTGGACAGCTGCCAGCCCCGTGACAAGAGCCGTAGGTCACACGAGGTGTCACGTTCATCAGCGTGAGATATGTCGTCGTGTCATAAGAAACAGTTATGACACGGTGGGGCTGACAGCGCTAAGCCTGTTTTGGTTTTTGGCTTGGAGGTACCGAAGAGAACTTTCAGCACTGCCAGTTCAACGTTTAGAAATACGTACATATACTCACTGTCCACTCGAATTCAGCCAGTCCGGAAACAATGCCATCAATGCCACTCTGAGCTTCCGAATTAGAACCAACTGGGTCTCACACGAGGCCGACACTCGATATTTTACAATCGTTTTAGCTGAACCCACGACTGAAAAAGTTTTTCGTCATGCACAAGACATTTTCGATGGAGGCGACATTCTGGAGGCCCGTGTACTGTGCGATGCCAGTGCACGATAGAGAGCGTCAGGTGGTCGAAATTTCCGGAGCCCTTCACTACGGCGTCCCTCATAGCCTGAGTCGCCTTGTGACGTTGAACCCCTATAAACCATGAAATCCATTAGTAGAACGCCGTTCAGAATGGAGAAGGCACCCTATATTCAAAGCAGGGCAAAAATTTCGACGCCCACTATGAACATAAGCTGCTCCTGCGTTGCAGTAACTTGGGAAATCTGAAATGATTGCAGGAGATGCGTCCAGTGTAATGTTTATATGTGAGAAAGTGAAAAAATAATTTCAAAGTAACTGCAATCACTTTCCAAAAGTAAGTGTAATTAGAGTCATTCCTTTGGGACACTCATTTGTGATGTAATGTAATTACATGTTCGCAGTTTTTATTAAAGTAATTAGTAATCTCCTTTTATTACCTTTTCAAAGTAATTTGTCATGCACAGTCATCTGCAAAAGTGGTATATAATACGCAGCCGGCGGCGGAGCTCTGGAAAACTGCATTGCAACGCCATCTAGCAACAGCTAACTCGGATCGTGACAATCGTGGCGGTGCCCCATTTTATCTACAAGAATGTCAATTAGCTCCGCTCGATGCGTCGAGCTCCTTCTCTCCTAAACGCTCCGACGAGATAAAAATCGCGTGGGTGGTGTTTTCTTATATTTTTGTTTTGACTTCATGGTCGAGATAGGGCAAAGGCAACCGGCGCATGACCGGCGCTCGCACCGCTGCGATATCGCTAGCGTAATGGTCATTCGCGTCACGCTAAGTCGACGAACAAAAGGGCATGTTTGTGGCGTGCAATTTTAACTCAACATTAGTAGGCACGGTACTGCCGCGGCAGCGCTGTGCATTTCACCGAGCAGTAGCGCGACACATCGTAAGGAGCCAACTGACATGCCTGCAGACAAGATGGGACCCCCTTGAGCTATCCTGACCCCTTTCGCTGTCGGCTGCGTGTTGTATACCACTTTTGCTCACGACTGTACGTATGCTGCAGCCGGGAAAAGAGAATCATCTAAAACCAGATACGGCAAACAGTGGAGGCACCAGACATACGGCTATTGACCAACCGACGGTCGTTGCCTTAGTCCTTAAGACCGTCTCCAAGACAAAGAAAGGAAGACATACATTGCTATAGTTGCACCACTTGCGGCTCAACTCATTCTTCGTGTGTGAAAGTCAGTGGCACCCCTGATATCACTGATAGTTCTGCAACAAATAGCATTGTGACAAAATACGCAGAGTAAACCGCAGCTTGCTTGCGTGTAAAAGAAGTGTGTTGCCACTTGGCGCTGTATGAGTTCATCTCCCGTTTCATGCACCAATTGCCCAGATCGCGCTAAAGATATGGGAGACATCAATTTGTCGCGCACATTTCTGCCACTAATGAATACGCACTTCGCAATTCAGGTCCTGTACAATCTCGCTAACATACATGAATAAAAAAGACACCGCAGTGGTCGCAGGACTCACCCCTGGGGAACTACGAAAGAGACGCGTGCGCTTTGAGATCAGGTGCCGTTTAGGATAACATGCAGTCAAGGGTTCGACATCATCGTGTCTAGCGAGGGGGAAGCATACTGATTGAAAGCAACATGCACTAGCCAAACGAAGGTTTTAAAGCATGACGTTTCGGGACAGCTACGGGTCCCTTGCTCACAATGAGGACAGACGGAATGGGCTGCTTCTTATACACGTGTATGTGTAATTAATGGCGCAGTTAGTGGGCGTAGTTTTCGGGCAAATTGCCTTTGTCCTGTTGATCACGTTCTTGGCCGTCTGGATGTAAAAATGTTCCAAAGAAAACGTGCTGTTAAAGATTTTTCTTTCTCCAATACTGTGTGACGTGGTCCAAGTCAGTGGTGTGTGCTGCGTCACTTCACTATCATTAAGATAACATGCTGTTAACTATTGACTGAATAATCATCAATTCACTTGTGTAGAGGGCTGCATGGACTGGACAAGATGCGTCGCTGCGCTTTGTTCCGGGGGACTGTGCGGCAAGGCTTACATTTTTTACAAGATTATACTGCAATAAAACGACAAATAATTTAGTGAAATTTACTTATCTGCTTTTTAATTTTTGCTTTCTGGGGCGCTAAACTTTATCGAGAAATTGAGTGCCTCCAACATGGAAGGCGAGAACAGTTTATAAAATTTCCGAATCGGCATCGTGACTCGAAATAGCGAAAATACGGTCTCTTGATAGCACGCCAAGTTGGCTTTGCCGCATTGCATGTAGTTAAAATGGCGTCTCTGTGCGTAGTGTCGTCACGGGAAACACGTCAACATCTTCTACGTCATAAAATACGCAAACTTACTGTGTATTTTGTTCAAGCGGCGCCATTTTATTAATTTCTAATCCTGGAAAGACAACATGAAGAGATTTCAACAGCGTTTTTTTTTCCATGTTCGATTCTGAAATTTCAAATACAGGGCTTGATTTCGATTTTACCGGCCTTCAATTCCGCATTTTGATCGTGTAATGTAAAACCGAAAATGAGAAGATTAATAAGCTTATCTTAGTTAATAAGTTGTCGTTTTCTTGAATTATATTCCGTAAATAATGTCCGTCGTACCGTAAAATCAACCTGCAAAGACTGCACTGAAGTAATTTTCCGTGATTTTAAAGAAAAAATTCGTACTGAATAATTTGAAACACCCGGCAGAGTTACAAAGCAAAAAAAAGATTGGCAGTGGCTTAGCTCGGCTATGCCAGGATATACGTAGCGAAAGCTAAGGCATAGCTTGGCTAGCCTTGGTTAATCTTGATTGCAGGTCTGGTTGTCTGGCTAGTTGTTGTCAAGCGGTTGGTCACGTGACCAGTCACGTGACCAGTCACGATGTGCGGTGCGACCACGGTGGGAATTCGAGCACGGTGAAATTGCGAGTTCGCGGCCAATGTAGCTTTCCCTACAAAAACCTAATCGACGGCGGCCCAGAATCTGGTACAGTGACGAGGTTAGGAAATTTTCTACAACAATGTGGTGGCAGCAAGCCCCAAAAAGAAATAACCGGAGGTCATTGAAGCGGCATTTGTCCTGCCGTGAAGTTCACCTCTGCTGATGACGCCATCATGACGTCACTCCCGTCAGTGTATAGCTTTTTGTAGTAAAGGCCAACAAAACACGTCCAGCAATGGAAAAGTACGCATGCAGCTGAAGGCCGTGACTTGCGCCTAGCGGAATACATTTCAACACACTCGGAATAATTCATCGTCTAAGGTTGCAGCTTGGGCTAGTTGATGACGTATGCTTTGTTGTGAGCTGTGCTAAAGAAGTGACCACAGTGGCTCGTGCCGAGTATCTCTTGCTAACTATTGTAAACGTTTCTCTTAAATCGTTGTTTTCGCTCTAATGTTTTCCAAATTCATGTGTACTGCCCCACTCACACAATGCTCTTATGTAAAAGGAGCCTGTGAGTAACTTGAATAGATTAATAACTAAGTCGTGTGCTTCCCTCTGTTCATAGCAGTATGTTCGTCGCCTAAATCATCCGGGACAGTTCGAAATATCATGCCTTTTGAGAACAACGGCCAACAAATGTCTGCGTGCAGCCGTGTGCATTTCGTAAATAGTGTTATAGAACCCGAAAGACGCGGGTTCTAACACTGACGCGACGGTCGCATTTCGATGGAGGTGAAATGCTCGAGGCCCGTGTACTGTGCGGTGTGAGTGCATGTTAAAGAACCCCAGGTTTTCGAAATTATCTGGAGCCGTCCACTACGGCGTCCCTCATAGCAGCCTGAGTCGCTTTGAGATGTCAAACCCAATAAAACCAAAACCAACTGAACGAAATAGTGTTATGGTGGTTACCATTAACCCTTCAATGCGCTTAGTACGCAAGTGCGTACTTTTTTTTTAAAGTTTGCTACACATAGTATCGACTCCTGCGTCTCAGGAGAATTAAGCACCATTCATATAGCGATTATAAGGTCTGTTTTAATGCCAGCTATGCTTAGCGAAAGCGGTAAGTGTTTCTCGAAGCAGCAAGCTTGGTAGCACTTTGTCCGCCACCTTCGTACATTCAAATTTCACCACTAGTAATAATATCGTTTTTTTTTCTGAATTCATAGCCTTATATACATTTTAGAAATAAGAAGTGACTCCTGTATCTTTAGGATGTTTCACTGACAAAAACAAAGCGTTTCGATGTCACAATTCTCGAAAGTTCACTTTGTGCGAAATTTTGTACATGCGTGTGTCAAATTAGCCCTTGGTCTTTTGCGTTCGAAAATTAATGGATATGCTTTTATGAAGCCTGTAAATACTATTTAGGCGAAAAAATGGTCGTTTAGAATCGAAACAACAAGCGCCTGAAATGGTTAAGAAGTGTTAGTATGAGCGTTACGACGCATCAGCTCACCACTGATGTTGAGGTAAGCTTAAAACAGAACGGCTTGCTTGTGGTTCGGGTGGCAGTCCATAAAAGGCGTTAGAACGATGGCACGTCGCTGAGAGCACGTTCAGCTCGGTCGTACCAGCTTACCAGCGTCAGTAACGAACACCAAGCGCACATATGCTGAAAGGTATACTCGCCCAGTGGTGTCGAACTCAGCGTAGCGAGCTCTGCAGGCAGCGTGTCGCGAGTCGTCCAAGGTGAATCCCCGCAGGTGCGATTCTCCCGGATCATTGTTCTTTGCTGTCGCGTTGCTTCGCCCAATCTTCGCCATTGTTCGGAGTCCTCGGAGACACCGTCCCTGTGGAAACGAAGTGTCGACACGTGTGTTACCGCAATCGAGTGCCTACGGAAAAGAGCCGGGGTTCATGGGTGCTGCTTATTCCGATGAACATTGCGACTCGTGCACCCCTCTCAGCTGAGCAGGTGTTCACACGTGACAGCTGAGTACATTGAACTGCTCAACGATAGCTGGTTACTTGGTTACTGTACTTATCGCCCATATGTGCATTGTCTTTCAGTTTTCCTTTCCTTGAGCTTAGTATCATAACCGCCCTCTGACACTGACGTTATTCATTGTTGACCACTGACATTCTCGCAATATGTTAGCTATTGTATGGCCGTGGAGGAAAGTAAAGAAGTTTGCGAATTGTTTTAGCTGACGTAACTTAACCAGGAGTGTATTCTTCTCTGTCGCTGAACTTTAATGCAACCTTTCTTCTCTGAGGTTAAACCAAACAACTAAACTAATATAATAGAGCACAGCAACCACTACGATAAATGTGACGCTCCATCGCTTGCGTCCTTTTATACTTCGTGCGGTTGCTGCACTCCGTAAACATGCGGTGACCGCTGCAACGTTTAACGCATGTCCAGCTTTCTTGTAATGCATAAATGGATGGATGGAAGATAGGAGCGTTCCCTTTGAAACCGGGTGGTGGCAGCTGCCTCCATGCTCGGATTTTTTTCTGTATATTTGTTTAATGATGTTATAAATCATTCTATAAATACTCAATTTTGTTTACGTACATGCTTAATCGACATCACCTACTAGCGCCATCTGTCGGTTGCAAGAGGCGAACACATGGTAACTCAATGGGAATATTATCATGCGAGAAGGTGCTCGTAGTGATGACCTACTCTTCCTACGCGCTGTAGAATGTGACTTATAAAATTATTCCCGCACTCGCACCGACTAGTTCTGACGATCATAAGGTTTGGTTTGGTTTATGGAGTGTAACGTCCCAAAGCGACTCAGGCTATGAGGGACGCCGTAGTGGAAGGCTTCGGAAATTTTGTGCACCTGGGGTTCTTTGACGTGCACTGCAGACATCGCACAGCACACGGACCTCCGGCATTTCGCCTCCATCGAAATGCGACCGCCAAGGCCGGGATCGAACCCGCGTCCTTCGAATCAACAGCCGAGCCCCGTAACCAATGAGCCACCGCGGCGACTGTGACGGTCATACGAAATCAATGCGGTAAACAAAACATTCAAATTTCCCGCAGCAAATTTTGATGTTAAGCGCCACGCAGCACACTGTGGGAGACACTCGAACTAGAAGGGTTTGTCCAGATGTTCGGAGGTTGACTGCGGTACCCGTTGTCAGCACGCTCCATGTAATCCGCTGTGTGCTCGAAGTCCGCTCCCCTTAGCGGAACAGCCCTCTAAGGCGGATGGACACTTTGATCGCCTCGAACCCAGGCTAAGATACCGAAGTCACACACTCCACGGGATGTAGACCAGACTTCTATAATAACAACAACAACAACAACAATAATAATAATAATAATAATAATAATAATAATAATAATAATAATAATAATAATAATAATAATAATAATAATAATAATAATAATAATAATAATAATAATAATAATAATAATTGGTTTTTGGGGAAAGAACTTGGTGCAGTATCTGTCTCATATATCGTTGGACACCTGATTCGCGCCGTAAGGGAAGAAATAAAGGAGGGAGTGGAAGAAGAAAGGAAGAAAGAGGTGCCGTAGTGGAAGGCTCCGGAATAATTTCGACCACCTGGGGATCTTTAACGTGCACTGACATCGCACAGCGCACGGGCGCCTTAGCGTTTTGCCTCCATAAAGACGCAGCCGCCGCGGTCGGGTTCGAACCCGGAAACTCCGGATCAGTAGCCGAGCGCTCTAACCACTGAGCCACCGCGGCAGGTACTAAACTTCTATTGTACAGTCCTCTACGAAGCTGTCCTGCCCTTCCTAGCTCCTCCTAACTAAACATTAGCCCTCTCAGCCTGGAGCCATGGCCATGCACCTCAACTTGGGAGCGAGGCGATTATGAACAATGGACATCCGGAACAGCCGGATTGCTGGCGCCTGAAGCGAATTCGTAGAATAAAACTCTTTGCAGTGCCGCAATCTTCGCCAAAGTACCGTGCGAGCAACAGATGTGTCACCTGCCTACTCGCACAGCTGTTTTTCGGGTCGGGGCCTTCGACGAGAAATAGAAGAAAAATTCGGGGGCCCTTAATCTTCTCCTTAAGGGTACGACGTGATAACGTTAATCACTCGCTTCAGTGGCCTAGGGTCCTCTTTGCATATATCTCCGTAGACGCGGATAATGTCGGACAAGACGCCCAAGGCCACCCTTTAACCAAGTCCACCGAACATTCCCCGTTGACCTAAAGCATGAAGAAAACATAGTTCTTGCACTCTGAGCATTGCTTCCCTCTAATAAATACTAGGTTAAAAAAATGCCTCGTTGGCCTATAGGAGTAGTGTGTCTGACTCAGGATCCAAGGGATCCAAGGGACACGTGGGTTCGATTTACATTTCAACGAAATTTTCTTTTCAGTGCAGTTAATTTACTTTACATTCTGACAAGCCGTAATGACGTTCGAGTAAATGTTCAGACCTCATATTCACAATTTCTGTGACGTTTCAATCAGTCGATCCTCAAATCTTCTGCTCCACGTGTGACGTCACCATCTTTTCGACCAATTTGTATTTTCTCGCACGCCGCCGAGTTCTCCGCTGAAAGGGAGCCAGCGGGTCAGACCTGTTCTGTATGACCTTCCTCATTTTGTATCCGGACCAACATTGTTAGATTTTACTGCCGATTGCATTAGCGGCATAGAAAGCAAAAAAAAAATCACTCTTTCTAGTTTAAACTTCTCACTACCAAGGTAAATCCATGCCACTGGTTCTTAGTTCTGCAATGAAGAGCTTGAAGCGACACTGTCCTTATAGAAACAGCCTGTCGACTTCCTATAGACTTCTTATAGAGTTCCTTGCATTCCTTTAAATATATCCTTTTGTCTATTTATAGTCTGTAGACATAAGTCTACTAAGAGCGTATGGTCGCAAACCTGTAGATTGTCTGTATACTGTCTATAGGATTTGTATTGTATGTAGACTAGTGTATAGAATTTGTCTATAGAAAGTTGATAGACTTTATGGGCAGAAGTCTAAGGAGAGTATTCAGATAGCCTAAAAAAATTTTGTAAGCGCCCCGAAGCGCGGTCTAAGAATTAGATTATGCAATAGCACAATCTTCGCGAAAGTATACGATGTGAGCAGCAAATGAGTCTACACAGACAGTCGTTTTTCGGGTCTTGGCCTCGACGAGATATGTAAGAAAAAAAAGCGGACCACTCCTGCTCCAGCCGGCCTTTCTAATTTTGTATCCGGGCCAACCTTCGTACTTTACTGCGGATTGCATTTGCGACTCAGAATAAGAAAAAATTCATCCTCCGAGTTGCAAGCCTCTCACTACCAAGTTAAACCCGTGCCAATGGAAAGGGCAAATTAAAGTTGGTTTGTATCAGTTTTGAATGAAGGATTGAATTAAATACGCCATATCATGCAAAGCGAAAGCAACCATTCAAACTTATAGTGCAAAATCCTTTCCTTTCAGGAAACACACCTCTCAACATTGGTAGGCTACTTGATTTTATAGCTGCTTAGTTCAAAACACAAGTTTCTGATATTTATTTGCTTTGCCAGCCTATTATTCGTAGCGATGTGTAATTCTGCACTCAAGCGTATTCATTTTTGTTCCACTGAAAAATCAGTTTGATGTCTATTGTGACATCTATGTGTGACTCTCGCTTTTGCTTCGTGGTTATAGTTTCGTTACGTTCCGTCAGTGTAGCCGAAAAATTGCATAGCCTCGCCCGGCGTTCATTAGCCTTTAGCCATGCTATCCAAGACAATACTCGTAAAAAAAAGTTATCTTAAACGAGTGTTACCAACAACAACAACAAAATTCTGCGGACTGAGCTATCCTGCTCTGTCGGAAAACTTGCGGTCGCCCTCATGTTGTGTCTACCTTACGAACTCGTAGAGTTGCCCTCTGCTTAGGCTGTGACCGCCGTGCAACACTTCAAGGCCACAATTTCAGCACTTTCTAGTCTCAGTCTGTTCGTGCAAAGGGCGCTGCACTTTATTCGGTGACAGAGCCCGATGCGATGATATCCTTTTGGGGCGGAACAGCCAGCGTGCAAGAGAAGGTGAACAAAACAACTTGAGACAAGGACAGCTTGATGTGCCTAGTCACTTGTGCATATGCAAGCGCTAACGGAAGTAAATCTGAGCATAGAACGTACGTAGGAGCTGAGTACAGTGGCCTCTTGTCGTCGCTCAGCACTGCCCAAGCACCTTAGAGACTAACGTCGCCACAGGCGCCAGAGCGGTCCTAGGTCACATGGTCCGCGGACCCTTCGGCTACGGGACCTCGGAGCCGCCACCGTTGCTCAAGTCGCAAGTGTTCACTCGGCGCCCGCTTTCACTTCGCTGCTGATCGCATATCCAGACTCCCAGCATGTGTCGTTACCTCAGCATCCCTGGTCAACTTGCTCGAAGAGTGGCACGAAGCTTATATTATTGAAAACAGGGTTCGAAAGCTCCGTATGATTGTTGTCTGTTCTCGCGATACGCCGCACGAAGAGTGTAGGATTGGAAAGAACTGGTTTAGGGGGGTTTAGCGTCTCAGAGCGACTCAGGCTATGAGGGACGCCGTAGTGAAGGGCTCCGGAATAATTTAGACCACCTGGGGTTCCGGCATACGACGCATGCCACAGTGGATGTGCCACGTATAGACCTGTTCACATTTGCCTTTTTTAGCGCAACCTTCTTACCACTGGACTGCGCCAGCAGCGTTCTGATTGGCGGATTTCATACAGGCAGCTACTACGCATGCGCAGCACAGTCCAACACTCACGCGTGCTCAATTAAGCTGTGAACAGTGAAGAGGTCTCTACCCTTTATCGAAACTTCTTGTACGCGAGTCGTCCCGGGAAGTCCAGTCCTTCACTGCATCAGCGAAGTGCATCTGTCGTTCAATGTCTTCGTCTCCGCTGCTTTGCTTTCGACTTCTACGTCTCTCTCGCCAGGTGTCGCTCTCGCGCAGCGTCGTCGTGACGTCATGAGGCACAGCTGTGTCACTTCTTCACCTGCTTCGTCCGATCTGCGAGACGCAACTTGCCGTCAGCTTCGACAAAGTGTGTGGCATGGTTTCTTGTAAAAATACACTTTGGTCTTCTGTAGTTCCGCTGCGGACATTACACACACACACACACACACACACACACACACACACACACACACACACACACACACACACACACACACACACACACACACACACACACACACACACACACACACACACACACACACACACACACACACACACACACACACACACACACACACACACACACACACACACACACACACACACACACACACACACACACACACACACACACACACACACACACACACACACACACACACACACACACGCACGCACGCACGCACGCACGCACGCACGCACGCACGCACGCACGCACGCACGCACGCACGCACGCACGCACGCACGCACGCACGCACGCACGCACGCACGCACGCACGCACGCACGCACGCACGCACGCACGCACGCATGTATATATAGTATTCTGTAGGGGTTCCAATGCTCCAGTTTACAAGTGTAAGTACAGTATTACGACAAACGCGACTGCTCGTCAGGGCAGGCTTACAATTGTAAGCCTGCCCTGACGAGCAGTCGCCCTGACGAAGGGAATACTATTCCCGAAACTGTTGGCACAATAAACCTTTAAAACGAGCAGTCGCGTTTGTCGTAATACTGTACTTATATATATATATATATATATATATATATATATATATATATATATATATATATATATATATATATATATATATATATATATATATATATATATATATATATATATATATATATATATATATATTTATATATATGTATAGTGATTTAACAGAGACCAACGTTTGAAAACAATGTAATTTGACGTTCCGGCCGTGGAACGGCCTTCATCAGAATAAGATGAAGGCCGTTCCACGGCCGGAACGTCAAATTACATTGGTTTCAAACGTTGGTCTCTGTTTATTCACTACTACTGACCGTGCCAAGAAGTCTTTTTCCCTGAATTTATATATATATATATATATATATATATATATATATATATATATATATATATATATATATATATATATATATATATATATATATATATATATATATATATATATATATATATATGACGTTCTACGTCACACTCGCGGTATAACAGGACGTGCTACGTCCACCGCTATGGTCGAGGGTGGCGCTGGTGAACACTCTCAAGGTTCGCTTACACGCAGAAAACATAAATACCCAGGAAACAGCAGATTGGACAGCCGTCGCCGTAGCTCAGTTGGTAAGCGCACCGGACGCGATATTCGGAGGTCGTGGGTTCGGATCCCACCGGCGGCATGGTTGTTTTTTCTGCTGCTTTATAAGTAATCCTCTTTAAGCGATAGATTAATTTAAGTATTATTATTCCACTGATTAGCGCTACACATAAAAAAAATTAAAACATTCCCCTATGCACCATGGTTTCGGTGACTGTTGGCTCCCTTCATATGTTTGTCAAAAACGAGTCCCTAATTTCCTTAACCTTGTGTGCTATATATATATATATATATATGGTTTATGGGGGTTTAACGTCCCAAAGCGACTCAGGCTATAAGGGACACCGTAGGGAAGGCCTCCGGAAATTTCGACCACCTGGGGTTCTTTAACGTGCACTGACATCGCACAGCACACGGGCATGCTCTTCTATTCGAGCAGAGCTGGAATACGAAGACGAGACTGGGAGACGCTTTATAAAGCACCCGGTCAGACGCGTCGAACTATGCATCCGCCTTGCTTTGCGGCACTGCTATAACACGCATTGTTTGAGGACCTCCATCCGCGAGAAAATGGATTTCTCCTATTGTGGCTAAAGAGAAACTGTTGTCCATATAGCGTGCCATCCCGTAGGCAGCAAAACGCACGCGTCCGCGCAGCAGTTTCGGTTGCTGCAGCACTGAAGCGCCGCTGCGGTTTCAAACTCTTCTTCTCGGGCCGAAGGCGTGCGCATGCAGCCACCTGGATGCTGATACTTAAAGGAACCCTGCGCGTCGGTCGATGCGTGCGGACGGCGGTGGCCTTCGGCGGATCAGTGCGTGCCTCAATGAAGAAATTGCATGCATTCGTCTTTGTTCGGGGAAAGCCCATTTAGGTGATTTTCCCGAGTCGCTCAAAAAAGACTGAATCGTGTTTCTCGTGAAATTGCTCGTGTTACGGAGAATCGGCTCTGCCGCGATGCGTGACCGAGGCTAGAGGGAGGAGGTGCTCATGGAGGGACTCGTGCTTTTCGCGCAATTTCCGTGACCGATCGCGAAAAAAAAAAGAAGCGCGAAAACGTATTCTGTAGGCTTTTGCAGACCCGCCGCGGTGGCTCAGTGCTTATAGCGCTCGGCTACTGATCCGGAGTTCCCGGGTTCGAACCCGACCGCGGCGGCTGCGTTTTTATGGAGGTAAAACGCTAAGGCGCCCGTGTGCTGTGCGATGTCAGTGCACGTTAAAGATCCCCAGGTGGTCGAAATTATTCCGGAGCCCTCCACTACGGCACCTCTTCCTTGCTTTCTTTTTTCACTCCCTCCTTTATCCCTTCCCTTACGGCGCGGTTCAGGTGTCCAACGATATATGAGACAGATACTGCGCCATTTCCTGTCCCCAAAAAACCAATTATTATTATTATTACGCTTTTGCAGCGTACCGTGCGAGGTGCGAAGAACACCGCAGGCGGGGAAGATTGAGGCCACTCCATAGCCAATGCATGAACATAGGCGCCGCAAGACAGCGGCCAGTGTAGGAGGGACGATGCGCAAGGAACCGTTTCGGATGTCGCTCGCGTCAGAGTGCAAGAAAGCTTTCGCAGTTACCCTTGCATTAATTGAGCTATAAAGTCTTTTTTTTTTACGCTTTGCACGACTCTGGAAATGTAACGGTAAGTATCCTATTAAGTAAGGAAAATAAAAGACAACGGTTCGCTTATAACAACCGCCTGAAAACCTACGCCGATGTGATCTCTTAATTGCTTGACACGACCCACCCTAACCGCACTTCTGTTTTAAAAACAGAAAATTGGGCAAGTTGGTTACGATCCGCAACAAAAGAAGAAGAAAAAAAAACGAAGACAGGCGATTAAGGATCAACACCACCAGCGCTAACTTTCAACGGGGGTTTAATTACGGACGCACCCAGTTTTAGTCTTGTGTGTCGGCAGTTGTACTGTGTAGCATTTTTTTTACTTCGGTTTCACTACATACATTGCTTTTAATTTACTATAGCAGCGGGAAGCGGGATAAGTTGTGCACGGGCCTTACATCTAGTTGCATGCACTCCATCCTATCTTTTTTCGCTATGCATTGTGTTTCTCCCACCGCAGTCTCTTATTTCCTCCGATTGCAGGAGGAGGGGGCTTAAAATAGCACCCAGCAGTTGCCGCGGCCGGCACCCATCGTTTCCTTTCGTTTTTTTATTTTTATTTTCATTTTAACCCAAATATTCGATTCATAATGAATTCGCTTTGCTTCTTTCACTAGTATTCGGTTCGTATTCGATTCGGTAGCGAAGATATATTCTATTCGTACTCGACTCGGTTTCGAAAAAGTACTCATCCGCACACTATTACTTATCACCTCAAACACAGCAAAAATCCATGCACTCAATTCAAATGGGGGAGAAGTTTGGTGTATTTAGCCTGATATTAGTTTGATTTCAGATGGATGTATCCCGTAACGACCTCAGTCGGTCGTGAGAGAGCTGCTACTTACTGATAACGCTGTAGACATCACCAGGCTTTGAACAGTCCGGATGGAATTTAGGGAACCTGCCGGAAGAAATTAAGATGAGGGTGGCGGTGGTGAGCATTTCCAAGGTTCGGTTACACACAACGTAAATACTTCTGAAAGTAGAAGTTTGGGCAGCCGCCTTCGTAGCTCAGTTGATAGATCACCGCACGCGAAACTCGGAGGTCGTGGATTAGGATCACACCGGTGACTTGTGGTATTTTTTCTCATTTCTAACCAATTATCTTTAGCCAAAAAGTAACCGAACGATTTTACGTTGATTAACACCACAAATTTTGGAACTGAGAAAAGATCAAAACATTATCTTATGCTTTCCGTGGTTTCGGTGTCTGTGGGCTTCCTTCATATGTATTTCTAAAGTGCGAGGCATTTATTCTCCTTGCAGGAAAAGCTACCTATAAATTCATTCGCAGTATCGGTAGCAACGTTCAGTGTCCATTGTATATTAACCGTGTTAACTTCATTCTCAAGTCAAGTTTGGTGAAGGAAAGATCTAATAGCCCAACATGCATTTCGTATGCTATCGGCTATTGACTTATTCGCATTCTTACGCTGACTAGCCGCATTTTAAAACGGACTGCGAAGACAATTGAATTAAGCCTGTATTGATTGATTTCCGCATTATAATAAGATTGAAGGCAAAGGTCTGACGGAATCCCGTCTGGTGGTGGTGGGGGGGGGGGGGGGGTTACATGCGGGAGTCTTGTTCACGTGAACAGGACTGCCGCTGAGGAGCCCAAGCGTCTATCTCCTTTCGTTCGATGGGCGCCATCTACTTTCGTCATTATAATAACAAAGGCACTAACTTCACTGAATAGGGAGCTTAGTTATAATCTAGAGAAGGTCTAAAAACGAAACAAAGGTGGCGCCACCACCGCTAGATTTCGCAAGTAAATTGCGGTGCGTCGACACGGTTTTTTACGCGCCGATCTCAGAGGCTAGGCTACCACGCCATACACTTCCAAACGATTGCAACGGAATCCTTTTCGGTTCCGACGTCACGGCTTTCAGTGGGATGGCGGGAAAACCTTTAAATGCAGTTCTCTCAGCAATAAGTGCGGCTTTTCTGCCGGACAACATCAACATGGCCGCAAGGAGCCTAATGGTCAGTTTTTACTGAGAATACAATTTGGCTTTAGTTCCCCAGTGTCCCTCTCGCTGTACATCCATTACCTCGCTACATATCGTCAGATGTCAACACATAGTTTTTGGGCGTCCATTTTTCTTTGCCCTTGAAAGGGGCTTATACGGGCCTATAGTGATCATGAAAATGAGCTCAATGCACCAGTGCGCGGAGTGAGTAATTAATTACAAACTACTTTGTACTGGCAGTTTCGGCATCAGTCGTCGCCAGCTCTGGAATGCTCCTTGACGTCAATGGTTAATCGACCAACCTGGATTACCACATTACTGATGACGTCGGCGTTACCGGCAAGCATTGCTTGTTGCTGTGAACAACTATTGGGTTTGGTGACATCGCAATAATTGGGGCAAGTGCACAGTGACGTCACCAGATGCGGGCGGAAATGCCGCGCGGCTCCTCGAAAAAAATTCAAAAACATGTTGAATCAGGTTCTACTCAATGCCTGCGACTCAATGTCTGCGACTGAAACTTGCTATAATGCACCTCCTTATGCCCATGAAAGAAATTATATCACTTATTTGCGTTATAATTTATTTATTTTTCGTCTGTACCCCTTTAAAAGAATCACATTAATCCTAGAATTGGCCTTGACTCACAATAAAAAATTTATCAAGGATAGTATTCAGAATAATGGGTACCTTATCTCCTTGTGCAAGCTTTGGCAGCAAACAAGGAAATGAGCGTGGGGAGGGGGGGGGGGGGGGCTGCTGTAAGTCTTGGAGCACGGTATACAAGTTACGCTATACTGACGGACGTAAAAGTTTTTCGCGGTTGAAAACAATGGCTACATAAAGCCAGCTTCTCGCTGACATCATACTAAATCCCGCAACCGTGCTCAGTTTTTACGGGGCATCTAACTGCACAGATGTCATTGGCTTTAAACCACTCAAGTCACTTTATTTTAGCATCAACAAAAAATATATACAATGCTCGCGATTCTTCAAGCTGTTAGCAAAACGCCAGTAATGGCTTGTCAAAGGCCAGCACCTCTTCACGAAGGGGAAAGCAGCAGTGGGCCAAAAAAAAAAAACATCCATATACACACCTTGCAAGTATAAGGTTACAATATGCAAGTAAAAAAAACATTCAAGTAACAAACGTCAACCTGTTTTAAGTTAACAAATGTGCTTATACTAACCGAGAGAGCAACTACACACGGCCTATCATGTATACTAGTCAGATGCGTTAACGAATGAGTTGAGTGCTTATGGGAGTAAGTACTTCAGCATTTAACGCCCATAATTAATACGCGTGTAAGGGATCTTCCACATATGTTCTGAGCTGTAATGACCTAGCAGGAAGGGACGTGTTTTTGCAAATGAGTGCACTTTCCAAACAGGAAGCCCCCGCATGTGGCACATGTTGTCCCTTTCTGAAATCCACTCCATCTTAACGCCAAGCGCTGCATTTGGAAAGCATCCGGCTGTCTTCTTGTGTAACGCCCCTCACTGCACTACCGTTTATTTAGAAACCTTTTTTGTGTGTGTGATCATTTGTCATGGATGCTGCCTGGCTATTTCTAATGACAATGCACGCTTCCGCAGGAGCCATCAGCCTCTTTCACTCAGTTGCGGCTCCACCTTTCTACGAATGCCGTCTGCCCCGCCTACTGACGATTCATTTGCACTGACACGTCCGAATGAGTGACTCGCTGAGACACCGCTATCTCATCCGCTCATTCATCAGCAAAAATGTCACTTTTTGGGGGGAGGGAGAGGGGGGGACCACATGGGGCCCATGAGAGGCGCCATTGGGGTAGACAAGCAGGATCCGCATTGTGATGAAGTGGCTGCCTCTGCATGTTCAGGAGAGTGACGTCAGAGGCTGAACATTTGTAAACAGCTCAAAAAAGAAGGTATATATGCAAACATTTTCTCTCCGGCTACACAAGCACTGCTTCGAGTTTCACCTTGCATCTGCTGCCATACTATCGAGAAAATGGTGTCGTACATCTGCAGTATCGCCGCCGCCTTTGCGTTGGTCGTAATTGTCCCGGGTGCTTCTGCCTGTAAGTTATGAGAATTGAAGCCTTGGATGTCCGTAGTTCGCAAAACTGTTCACAAATATCGGTGCAAGCGAGCTTGTTGAATAGAGTGAGACGACATTTTCATCCCCGGGGCCACATTTGAAGTGATGTAATCAACTGTGTATCACCCCTTTTAAAAAAAAATGGGAACGAGAACTACGCGAATGCATATTTTCAATGTACTGCCCGGAAGGCTTCAAACTGAAAGATAAAGAGTGCTGTAAGAAACAGCAAAGAGCGCTGCCTTGTATCTGCTGAACCCGGGCGACACCTGTACGCCGGCAACACGAGTACTGAAAGCACCGATTACAGACCATTAGAACACACCAGGCGGTTAGAAAACGTTGTTTGTGCCTTTGCGCTTGATTCATGAGAGCCTTTGTCAACAAAGAAGAACACAGGTCAACCTCGTCTCATATCGCTCAGTTTTTCGCGAGATATCTTCTTTTCCTGTTGTGTAATATGTCTTCCTTTTTTTCAGCTTCCAACTGCCTCAACTTCAACCTGAGTGATGTCTTCAACATCTCGAGCGTATGTTTCCAACTCGGCAGCCATATACCTTGACGTTTTTTTTTTTTCCTTTTAATCTTTAGAGCTAGATGTTAGGGCATCGCGTAAATATACCTTTTGCTGGCGGACGATTGTCTCTTGTTTAGTCGCGTAAGAAATGCGAATGATAAAATATAATTTAGTTATTAATAGAAGAATGTTTAAAATGCTTTGCATAAAAACCGCGCAGAAGACGGGACCAAGAAAGGAAGACACACACACGGGCGCTGTGTGTGTGTCTTCCTTTCTTGGACCCGTCTGCTGAGCTATTTCCATGCAAAGAATGTACTTACTCCTTTGTTTAAAATGCTGCATCGAGCTGGGCCCTGAATCCGGTCTACTGAATCCTTCTCAACGTCTGTAACGAACAGAAAACCTGTCTGTAATTTATTCTCGTATCGTCCACAAACCAAAAGCGCAGTAAGCTGCAGTATTTGGCCTTGTGTTTGCTAGTACTTGGAACTTTGGTCAGCACACAAATCGCGAGCATATGGATGAACTCTGAGAAGCCAAGTCCTCTGAAAACGAAAGTTGTAACGCGTTATACCGCATGCAAAACTTCAGGCATATGGTGTCGTAAAGACGACAGTAGAGCATGCGCGTCTAATGAAGGACCAAGTACGGAATCATAACATGGGCACTAGGTTTTATTCTAAGTACTGGGGTTATTGGTCTGTATTTTTTTTCAACTTATAACAGAGTGAGAGGGCTTACAACGGTGGTATAGTAAATAAAAAGATATAAACCTTTGTTGTGTATACGCAGTTTGTTGTTGTTGTTGTACTTGTTTGTTTTTGTATACGGCGTTTATGCGTTGGAGAAGGTACCTTAAAGTCCTTTCGACTTTCGCGCGGTTACGGTTACTGATATATGCTGCAAACTTTGCGTGAGAATAGCGTGGCTGCAGCGAGGGATTCCTTGACACGGTTCTGACACATTTGCTCGCCCTTTCAGTGTCTCGGTGGGCCCGTGAACCTCTGCTCTTCGAGTAGCGTAAGTTACTTTCCATCTCACAAAAGGCACTAGCCGAACAATTAGCGCTGAAACACGCCGACCCGCTCAATTATCAGCCCACCAAACTCCGCTGGAAATAAATTTGTTAAAGGGCGACTGCTCCACTTTTTGATAATTTCGCGATATTCAAGGATTCAAATCTATATAGGCTGTAGGTAAAGCATGCCAAGTGTTTTCGCACTCGCACCTAAAACAGCGACGTAATCGACGATTGAATTTTGCGCTTCTTCACAAAGCAGCGGAGGAGTGCGGGAAAGTTTAGTGTGACGTTACGGAAGGTATGGTATCAAATAACCGCTGTCGTCAGCCACACCCTGCCGTGCCTCGTTTAGCGCTGCCAAACAACGCTCTGTAGGATTTTACTTATGTGGCGTCGGTTTTTCCCCCCCTTAAAGCAGGCGTTTATGCGTCGGAAATGTACCGATACCTTCGATGACAGCATTGTGCCCCCACCACTTGGCGTCGCGCGCTGCGGAGAAGCTTGAAGGGCGTCGTGATTTGAATCGGCGATTACGTCGCTATTTCAAATGCTAGCCCAAAAGGACTTCGCGTGCTTTGCCTACAAGTTTCACGCATTCGACCCCTTTAAGCTCGTTAATTTCTAACACCTATGCAGTTGCCCTTTAACCCGCAATGAAATGTCTACAGAGGTGTAATAAAAATCCTTGCTATGCCTCAGAACACTTTTTAAGCAAAGATTTAGAACTTCGTGAACATTTGCTGAAACATGTTTCTGACCACAATCGTAATTATTCGATCAAACTGTCATGTCGGAATCGTTGGGTCTCGGGTTAACTTCCACAGCTGCTAAGAAATAAGGGGCGCAATTCATGAAGCTCGTGTTACACAGTGGTAACCGTCCTGCGAGTGTTTTTTTTTTTTTCACGTCCACTTTTCTGAGCGTCCATAGGGGGGGATGTAACCCCTGACGGCCCGTCGGGCATTTTTTAATGGCTTTTGGGGAATATGGCTCGGCCTTTCCTGCATGCAGTGCAGTGTCACAGCCGGGGGCTATAGTCTGCAAACTGGTGTTTCTTATGCCTGATTTCAGGGGGAGAGAGAGAGAGAGAGAGAGAGAGAACAAACTTTTATTCCTTTAAGACGGTTATACTTTTGTCGGGTTAGAATTCTTAGTCCAGGGTTTGAGGTGCGTGAAAGGCGTTTTATTGTATTCTGAGGTGGCTTTCACAATGTGGGGTTAGGGCGTGTAGAACGAGCGAAAAACAAAAGAAAAAATGGTGGCGGGAGAGGAAGGTTGATCTGCGTCCTGTCTTAACGCTATGCGCATCTCAGTTTCTCTTTTATTGCAGCCTTTATATGCACATGCTATATTGCTTCTTGCTTTTTCTTTTTTTCTCTCCCTAACTGCGAACAGATTACCACAAGCTTGAGCAAGCTTCTCAGCGTAAGTACTTTACATGAGTTAGTGCGCAGCGTTGTGTTTCAGTCAGAAAGAATAAAGGACCTTGGTAGAAATGCTGCGCGCGAGTAGACAGAGGTCGCTTGGGTCCCTGGCGCATATTGACAAACAGGAATGCGCCTTTAGGGGCAAACTAATTTGGGAAGCATTAATTAGTTAATTTATTTTAGATTGCTCAAGGACCCTTTAGATGCAGCGCTGTAAATGAGAGGTGGGCTTATAGCATGGCGTTAATAGAAGGGCGACTCGATGGCCGACTTGAAATGAACCAGGTTTATGTGGACGATGGAGAAACTAGTTAACACAAACAGAACAACCTACGTTATAAAAAGGGTTGCAGTGATGGCAACACTATTAACATGCGGGAGTGCATGAGAGTGTATGAGAGAATGAACATGCGAAAGCGGAAAGCGAGGTTTAATAATTTAAAATAGGACATCGTGAAATGACTCGGAGCAGTACAGTCACTTACAATCAATTAATCCGTTACGATTATACAATACAATCACTTAGTCTCAAAATATCACGGCCTCCTTAGGGAGTACCCTTATGGTGCTGAGAATGTTCGTTATATATTCCTTAAATACATATATGGAATCTGGAAATAAGATGTTTTGAACATTGGGCACAATCTAGCACTGATGTGATACAGTGCAAGACCCGACGGCATCCGTGTGCATCCTAACTGCTGTCGGTGCAAGAATCAGTTTCTGTTTAAGTCGTGTTGGTCGCTGTGGTTCGAATTCAAGAAAGCGGCAATAAATGTTACGTTCGCGCAAGCGCCCACTTTTGGAGGACTTCGAACTGGATAGGGATCAATAGATGCGTTTCTGTGGCATATAGACTGTATATGCTGCATAAAAAATGGCGCTTACTCGATCAATTAAAATACCTGAAAATGCACCTGCCGTTTCACGATGGATGTGGTACGCGTTACGCGTAGACAGAGCCCGTGTACAGGCGACCCTTTTTATCTCATCATAATAAAAATGAAAGAATTATTCGTATCCCCTGCACTAAAGAATTCACAAATTCCTTCTATCCGAAGAAGATTCGTGAATGAAATGTGCTGCCAGGTAGCATTGTGGAGTGCTTAACTACATAGTTATTTATAAGTGATCTGCAGTTGTATTTGCGAGTGCCTTAAACGCTGTTACATTACAGTTCTTTTGGGTTTTTATACGTTAAATTGTAACTACTGTAACTGCTGTTTTATTATTTGTGAATGCATTTGTTCGGTTATTCCTTTCCTTGTTTTGCAGAAGCAAAGCTCGTGGTGTTTTTATGGGTTTTGTGTATATATTACTGAGCTCGATTTTTCTCATATCGCCCACTCAGGCTTGTAGCCTTATCTTGAGGCTAGCGTTACTGTATAAATAAATATAATAAGTGAGTTTATTTGCGAGTCATGATGCTGTGACCCAAGACGACAGTAGATATCACCTCATCATGCCGAAAGCGCCAAGTAGAGCGTGGATACACTTGCACAAGAGAGGAGGTTAAGGCTACCAATATAAGCAGAACCCGCCGCGCTCACAGTAATTGTCTAGCAACGCGATTGGCTGGTCAAGGCTCAGACAGCGCGCGAATAATGAGAGTTTAGCGCAGAGGGTACAAAAAGCAAGCAAAGCAGCTCCCTCCTGAAGCCAGGATATGTAGCGCTGTGACCGCCTTATAAAACTGTTCTATAGACAGTCTATAGACTTGTTATAGACTATCTTACCTTCCTATAGATATTTCTTTTTGTATATTCATAGTATATAGACTATCTATACACTCTATTGCCTTCCTATAGATATTTCTTTTTGTCTATTCATAGTCTATAAGCTGTCTATAGACAGTCTATAGATTTGTTATAAACTCTATTACCTTCCTATAGATATTTATTTCTTTTATTCATAGTATATAGACTTTTTATACACTCTATTACCTTCCTATAGATATTTCTTTTTGTTTGTTCATAATCTATAGACTGTCTATACACTCTATTGCCTTCCTATAGATATTTCCTTTCGGCTATTCAAGTCTATGGACTGTCTATAGACAGTCTATAGACATGTTATAAACTCTATTATCTTCCTATAGATATTTATTTTGGTTTATTCATAGTATATAGACTGTATATACACTCTATTTGCGTCCTATAGATATTTCTTTTTGTTTATTCATAGTCTATAGACTGTCTATAGACAAAAGTGTAATCAAAGTGTATGGCCATAAATATTTTAATTGAATATAGGATCTGTGTTGCATATAAACTGTTCCCTAGGGTTTGTCTACAGACAGTCTATATACTTTATAGACTGGAGTCTGTGTACAGTCTATAGACTGTCTAAAGGTTTTTGTAAGGGTGCGTTCCTAATTCACCTCGGGAAGCAGGCTCCTTTCAGCGACTGCAGCGCCGCCGCTTCTTACCTATTTGTCCTGAACTAAACCTTTAGTCTGGAGCCAATAGCGTAATATTACCCTCCTAAAGGTGTTAGCTCAGCGTGGTTTACCCCCCAAAATGACTAAAATCACACTCTTTTTTTTTAGAGTGTAGGTCACGCTATGAGGTGGCTTCGTAATTTGAGCACTATACGCCTCGAGATGAAATAGTTGTACTAAGTACGCTTGTTGCGCAACTTCCGTTTTAGTGCTTCATACCGGCCATCTTCAGCGCGGGAACTCCACAAGGAATTTTCAATGCGCTTGGACCCTTCTTCGCGGTCATCACGAGCAGGCTGATACCGTGTAAGTACACTTTGGACTGCGTGCGCGTGAAACGGCTGCCTCTTTTTATCGCGTTCTACTCACCTTTCCGATCACAGCCATATCATGAGATTTTGTTGTTTTATTTATTTCCCGTTCGTTTAAAGTGTCACCGAGCAGCACAACATTCGCTTGCCTAAACAACGTAAACAACAGTGCAAACAACGCAAATGCAATGTCTCAAGAACAACGTGCCTAACAAGCTCATAATTTGAAGATCGTACACGACATACGGCAAGCCTCCCCTGCTGTAATTTGTCATTATAAATTTGATGACATCCTCGTAATCATTTGAAACTAAAACTGTCGGTACGAGGGCTAGTGGGCCACAGCCAGAAGGTTGTGTATGACCGACAGCTCTGTCATTCTCAGAAACATCTCCGTTGCCACGCATCGGCTAAACTTCCGCTTGTTATATGTGATAAACAGATAGCGTTTTGCGGGACCACATGAACTGAACATTTATACAATTTTCTCGAGATTGAAGAGTAAGAGGAATACAGAAGAGAAGTGTTCAAAGGGCATACCTATTAGGTTTAAATAAAATGCGCTTACCGCGTCTCCACCATATTGTTCAGGAATTTTCACAGTCCAAACTATCTGAAATCGTCGAGAGTAGGCACAAGCATGAATTATTTTGAACTAGTTGCATAGAACACAGTATAGGACAGATCATAGACGGTGCCGAAACAATGTTATTTATTTATTTGAATATCTTCATACTGTCCTGATTGACATAATAGCATGGGGATAGGAAGGGGGGGGGGATGCAGGAAAGGGCCGCCTGTAGGCTTTAGTTGGCTATATGTTGGCTTCACCGCATTACAGTGAAGTGGCGGGAAAAATGAGCACCTAAAAGACCGAAAGCAACACTCAAGCACACCCCATGTTGACCTTGCCACGAGGCTTCACACAGCTCGCGCTGCCATATATAATAATAATCGGTTTTTGGGGAAAGGGAATCGCGCAGTATCTGTCTCGTATATCGTTGGACACCTGAACCGCGCCGTAAGGGAAGGGATAAAGGAGGAAGTGAAAGAAGAAAGGAAGAAAGCGATGCCGTAGTGGCGGGTGCTAGCGGATGCCCAAAGCTGCGCAGCCGTACCGTCTCCGCACGCAAAAACGAAATGGGAGAGCGCCATTCGATATAACGAATGTTCCACTTAATGCTATTCGATAAAGACGAACAATAGTGCTATACTTTTGCATGGACCCTCCTAACGCAAACAGTTGGTATAGTTGGTTGAACTTTGTGTTTAATGGAAGAGCGCTGCACACAAGGACGAATGCAAATGCGTACACAAGGGCGCATGGGATTTTCAAGGGGATGATCTGGGTGTTCGATATATCAGGGTTAGATATACCAGAGTTCAACTGCGTGTTTTTGTCGTCGGCTTTGAGTTGCATTCGTAGCCGCAGAAAATATAAGTACAATTCTTGACTCATGCAGATCTAGCGCGAAACAGTGGCAATTATTAGTACTAACGAAATGTTACAATATCTGAAAAGTTTTTCATAGAGGTAAGTGAAATTAATAGAGATTTATGCAGCAATGTTGACGCATGATGAAAAGGTGGTCGTGACGTTCCATAAAAGTGGCAGTTAATAAACAGTTAATTGGTAGTTAATAAAAACGCAGCCGCCGTGGTCGGGTTCGGATCCGGAGTTCCCGGATTCGAACCCGACCGCGGGCGGCGGCTGCGTTTTTATGGAGGAGAAACGCTAAGGCGCCCGTGTGCTGTGCGATGTCAGTGCACGTTAAAGATCCCCAGGTGGTCGAAATTATTGCGGAGCCCTCCACTACGGCACCTCTCTATTCTTCCTTTCTTCTTTCACTCCCACCTTTATCCCTTCCCTTACGGCGCGGTTCAGGTGTCCAACGATATGAGACAGATACTGCGTCATTTCCTTTCCCCAAAAACCAATTATTATTATTATTATTATTATTAGTTAATAAAGTGGAATCGCACTGCTCTATTCTTACGTTTGGCTGCGTTACTGAGTAGCTTGAGTTCTAGATTAGGGTGGACTTGGACGTATTATTTGTGTGGTTTCATTTTTGTCGCGCACATAACTGAAACTTTTAAAAATGAATTTCTGAGTGTACATTTCTAAACGAGCTGGCATCACTTGTCGACATTTTATTTGTAACGCTTTTAATGCGATAATATAAGGAGGGCCATGCAGGCGAAAACTGTCCGGAGCCGGCGTCTGTCTGTATGAGGCCTCCACCTGGCAGGTGGCAGGTTGTGTTTAGGGAGATTTCTCTCACTCCAGTTACCACGGTGGGCAGGTGTAGAGAGGGAAGTCCCCCTGTTCACTTGTAGGGAAGAGAATTAAGAAAGAGGCGGGGCCAAGAATGACTCAACAAAAATTAATAGAAGAAGCGAATGCGATTAGAAAAGGAATCAGAATAGAGTCAGAATTGGAATAGAAAAGAATTGGAATAAAATCAGAATTGGAATAGATTACGGAGATAAAGAAAAACACAGTCGCCTTTCCTCCGCATCCATCCGATTGACCACTCCTATATTTTTTCCTGTCTTCTCTTTCAGTTGGCAACCTCATTTCCCTCGGAAATCTTTCGCTCTGCGGATCGCAGAACTGCTCCAGCTTCTTCAGAACGAACGCCACATGTGGCAGCGCGATCACTCTTCAGATTCCCAGAACGGGCAACTTCAACGCGGTGGGCCTTTTATTGTTCCTCGCTTTCTTAGAGGCAAATATGTTTGGGAGTTCGGGCCCGTCTGGCCGGGATGTCTTTCATGTAGTGTGTTTCGCGAAATTTCAGTATATCGTCGACGATCGATCTGCACGCCTGGTTGAAACTTTAGCGTCAATTCGGCCACACTGCAAGCGGCTAGGTTGACGGCTGTGATAGCATCACAGCATGCGCGAGGCCAAGTCTGCCAACATGCGTAAATAATAGAGTGAGGAGGCCAACTAGAATATAACTGTATTTGTTTTTTAAAGAAAGGAATGAGCGTGATAACGGCCACTTCTCGGTGGACATCCATAAACGCTCCGTAGTGGCTGTTCCTTTCTCTGCTTCCTTCTTCATGCAGTTTTATTTGCACGCGCGATTTGACTCACTTCCGTATGAGCTCGGGAGGGCTTACAGTATGAATAAATGTGTAAAAATAGTACGCGTACGCTGTGTGCGCATTGTGTGTTCGCGAAAAAGAGTTGAACAAAGAGATTGTCTCCTTGCTTTATGAGGCCACATTTGCACCTGCTCCGCTATGCTAAAATACCCTATGCTTCTGAAAAGAGGACATTAACTAACCACCCTGTCTCTGCGCAGTGCGTGTCCGACCTGACCATCTGCAGCGTTGGATCCATGGCAACGGTATGTTCCCCTTTTGGCAAGCGTCAGCCCGCGCGTAGGGAAGTTAGCCGCCGATGGCGTTCTCCTCAAGAAGCCACCGCGATTGTATCTTCATAAAATGCTCGACGGGTTGTTATTTAAACCACCAGCTTGTTTGTATGTGCGGTCATAAGCAAAACTTAAATTCGAACAGGATGCATGAATCTCCTTTTCTGCCATGGAACTCGTGATTATAAATTTCCTTCCTATTTGTAATTCGCGCCGTACTTTTGTTTGTTAGGTGATTGGTTTGGTTTTATGTGGTTAACGTCCCAAAGCGATTCAGGCTATGAGGGGCGCCGTAGTGGAGGGCTCCGGGTAATCTGGACCACCTGGCGTTCGTTAACGAGCACTGACATTCACAGTACACGAACCTCTAGCATTTCGCCTCCATCGAAACGCAACCGCCGCGGCCGGGATCGAACCCGCGTATTTCGGGTCAACAGCCGAACACCATAACCATTGAGCCAACGCGGCGGAGTTTGTTGCGTGAAACTGTCAGCAAGTTGCACTCGAAATAGGCCTGGCCGCCTGATTCTGTCAAGCAGGGCACATTTTTTTTCGCTAATGAAGTAGGTTCCAGCTTAACATGGATAACTATGGTTCAGTTTTACCCTTATTAGAGAGTTTTAGTTTCACGTACGTAGAGGCTTCACGTACGTAGAGCTCTTACGGGTGACCAGTGCGCATGCGCAGACCGCGAAGGGTATGCGCGAGTCTCAAGTACGTACGTGAGATTAGGATTTTTACGTTGCGGTCTTTGCGTTGCTTGCGTACGTAGCGTTGAAAAACATGGCGGCGCCCCGCCCGCCGCTTCACAGCGATATCAGCTTCGTCGCTAATCCCTCGAGGCGATATCGTGTTCTAAACTGTTGTATTCGCCTTCGATTTGCCCATTCTTACCCTCGCATAAGGTTTCAAGCGACAAATGGCTTTTGTTTTTCAGACAGAAGGGCGATTTTTCAGCTTTTAAGCCTGACGAAGTAGCGTTGGTCGTCGTCATAGCAACGGTCTCGCTATGAATGGCTTGGCTTAAAGACTTATCTTGGATGATTTAGGCTAAAACCAATGTCTGTGTTTCTTAGTAGATGGCGCTAGGCGTAAAGCGAAGCGTGCTTCGCGTACGTGTAACTATAAGGGTTTCAAACGACCTGCGTGCAGACTACGTAGACTTCTCACGTTTGCGTACGTGAAACTAAAACTCTCTATTGTATCGCGTCTTTTTTATTGCGTGCCCTTTCTTATATGCTCATTTTGTTTTCCTTTCAGCCCCAATCGGTCGATGGCTTCGTAACAGTGATCAGTGTAAGTTAATCCCAGTACGCGCATCGTTCCGTTCTCTAATTTTTTCACTATCGCTTCTATTAACTTTTTTTTAGCGCTCTTAGCGCTCTATTTTCTCGAGAGCTTCCGGACGTTGGGCCCCTTTCAGTTTTCGTGCATTCATTTTATGTTCAAAACGCTGACAGCGTCACCCTTTCAGCATTCACCTTATGCTGTGTGAACTTGCGACATTTGGTATGACCACGCTCGTAACAAATTCGTAAGCCTTGCCTTCCTGCACTTTAGAAATTAGCGCCATCTGTCTGCCGTCGGTACGAAACACCGCATGACTCAACAAGAATATTTTCACATGTCATTGTGCGATAACTAGAGGGGGGTGAGATGGGTCACGAATATGTTGACTGCAATGTCCCATAATAATAATAATAATAATAATAATAATAATAATAATAATAATAATAATAATAATAATAATAATAATAATAATAATAATAATAATTGGTTTTGGGGGAAAAGAAATGGCGCAGTATCTGTCTCATATATCGTTGGACACCTGAACCGCGCCGTAAGGGAAGGGATAAAGGAGGGAGTGAAAGAAGAAAGGAAGAGAGAGGTGCCGTAGTGGAGGGCTCTGGAATAATTTCGACCACCTGGGGATCTTTGTCCCACCCTTTTCACTTTTTGCAAAATCTTACATAAAATGGATGCACTCACGCCCATTACCTCCATTAACGGCCATATAGAACCAATAAGATGTACCGAGCATCCGAAATGCCTGCGATATTTTTTAAGGTTCAGCGCCTTGCGGTACACGTTGGCAACAGCGCAAACTAAGAGAGTTCATTCAGATTTTCTTGGCTTGGTAGAAAACGTCTTCTTGTATCGTCTCCCTCGCCAACTTCCTTGGACGACTATGCGCCACTGCAAGAGAGAGAGAAACAACTTTATTGTAACACCAGTCAATGAACGCCAGGAGAGAAGTCCATCTCCCCTGTCGGCCCTAGCCGTCGGCCGGGATCCCTTGGGATACAGCAGCAGCAAGGGCTTGACCGATGATGTCTTGCTGGACGGTGGGGTCTGGGCTGCGGAGCAAAGCCTCCCAGGATTCTATAGTGCGTGAGCTATCATATTTAGCCGGGCACGTCCACACCATGTGGACCAAATTTGCTGGCTGATCGCAAAATTTGCACTTTGACCTGAATACTGTAGGATGCCACTTGCTGTAGAGTACTGGGTTGGGAAAAACCCCTGTCTGTAATTTCCTCCAAAGAACCTCCTCTTTTTTATTGAGCGTTTTGTCCTGCAAGTACAGGAAGATATGCCTGAGTAACCGCTGTTGATGCAGTATTGCTCAGTTCCCTTCTAACCGCCGCTTGAGATGGTAGTCTTCCAGAAGGAATTTGGATAAGCATCAAGCAGTATACCTGACGTTTGATGAAAGTGATGAAATATCTCGCACGGCTTCGTTCAATACATTAGTTACAGGCTTAGGATATCAGCTGGGCTGCCCTCGCCTTTTTGTCGCACTCATGCACGCCAACATTTTTTTTTCAGGGGTTGATGTTATACTTATTTCTTGCCGCTTTTACGCTGGAACCTGCCAAGTGACGAGCAGCTAGCTGACAATTGATCGATTGATTCTTCCCTCAATCCTTTCTGGCGTTGTTTTCCATCTATTTGTGTTATATTCGAAAAAAGAGCCTTGCTTTTTACGGCGTGAAAAACTGTGTGATTAAAAAAACTGGACACAACCACGCAGAAACTTAAGAAGCAAGACACAAGTGCGAGGTAGCAGCTGCGCAGTCTGTGCTTGTGTGTTCCTTCTTGTGTTCCTGTATGGTTGCGTCCAGCTCTTTTTTTTTCGGTCAGTTTTTATCATAGGTTAGTATCAACTCGCCTGCCTAACAAACCAACTACAGAACACCTTTTTTCTTCTGTAACGGTTCGACACTTCACGCATATGCAAATTCCCATCAGTGACTGGGGCTCATTCTCGATTTACAAAAGGGAAAGGACTTAATTCGTAATTCTACGTATAGTGGGCTGCGGGTACACCTGTACTGTTGCCATTAAGCAGATGAATTCTGCGAAAAGCTCAAGAGTGAATTCAGCGCCACGAAAGATAAATTCGCCGTTCAGTCAACCGTTGTGTAACACCAACCCTCGTTACTCCCACGCCGTGTCCTTCCAGTGCCTGCTGGGACAGCTGTCGTTCACGAACTTCTTGTCAGCCATCACGGGAATTCTGTGCCCCTTCCTCCAGGGACTGAGCGGCATCAGCGGTTCCCTGACCGGACCTCTGACCTCCTTGCTCTCTATTTTCATCCCCCTGGTGTCCCTTTTTGCGCCCTCATGTGAGTCCACCGCGTGGAGCTCGACCAGGAGCGGTCTGCTCACCGTCTAACTGAGCGTGACCACACCTGGTGACAAAGCGGGGAACATGGATTTTATTATTCATCTTTCTTGCAGCGAAATGAAAAGCGTTAGGCAGCCCGCGGTTTAACCTCCTAGCTGATTTGGACGACCCAGGCTTGTCATGAGCCGACTGTCATTTCTGGCTCATGACGACCCTGGTTCTGGCGGTCTGCGCTCCGCAACCTGCAGACGACGTCTAGCGGCAGCGCCTGGTTCGAGATAGCACACGTATGACGCCCAGACGACACTCCAAGATGCGCAATCTCGAACCAGGTGCTGCCACTAGACGTCGTCTGCACGCTGCGGAGCGCAGACGGCACGGAGTTCGAGCGCTGTAAACAGGATAGTAGATGACAGTACTAAATGACCATTTAGTACCGTTTAAAAAAAGTGTCCTTGGGGGGTAAAGGCGCACAACACGTAAACCGAGAGCGACACCGGGTTTTTTTAGGGTCTTTGCTATGCGACA
This sequence comes from Amblyomma americanum, assembly GCF_052857255.1. Lineage (NCBI taxonomy): Eukaryota > Metazoa > Arthropoda > Arachnida > Ixodida > Ixodidae > Amblyomma > Amblyomma americanum. The sequence continues at coordinate 25,587,685 of NC_135504.1, read as the reverse complement.
TAATGGTCCACTTGCAAACGTTTCGGCAAGAGGACTTGTCTTCGTGTGGCAGCTAGTGGACATTGGCTAGCGGACTGAGGTTTCTCTCGCTCCCTTTGCTCATAATGGTAAGGAGAAGGAATGGGTCGAATAAATGAGTTCAGTCCCGCTTGCAGCATCAGGGGGGTATTGTGACGGCGACCTGCATGTGTGCATGTGGGGTGCAGTCGCTTGGAAGATGAGACAGTGCAGCAGAGAAGGCCTACCGGTCGCTTGCTTTTGGGAAACGACAACAGTAAAGAAGAAAAGAGGGAGAGGAACACGCAGCGCTGAGTGGCGCCTGGCACAGCCCCCAGGATCTTCCCGGGATGGATTCCGTAGGGGCCGTAGGGAACAGACATGTGAGGAACAATCACATATGTGCTGAAAATAATATTTTCTGCTGTTAAAGTAACCCTGAAATAGTTTTAATTCACGTATTATAAAATAGCAGGTCTGTAAATGTGTCCTTCGCGAGCCTTGGAGGGAAACTTAGTGGTTCTGCATGGACCCTATGGTTTACACACATTTTTAGAAAATTGCTGCTCGCAACCAATTAGGGGTGGCATCTAACCGCGCTTCATTAGTCGCCCCTTCCTCGTTCACGTAGGCTGGAGACGGAATAGGGCGCGGTGGGATGCAGTCGCGACTTATCTTTTTTTTTTCTGGAGCATCGTGTGTTTTAGCTGAAAGGGGAGAAATAGATCACAATTTTTCATCGCTGATATCTTCGGTTGTAGTGAAGCTAGCTTAAAAATTTTTGAAATGTGGTGACGAGTGATGAAATAGATGATTTCCTTCCAAGCAAAGAAGAAGCATGGGCTTGGAAGTCGGCAAGAACATTGAATTAATCGCACCTGTGGCCCTGGCCGCAGTTTGTATACAAATATCATGTTTGCAAGAAAAAAAATAGTTGTGCCGAAACGACTTTTGTGCTGTCCTTTAGAATAGCGCGCTGTCGAAGTGAAAACTACAGTACCAAATTTAAATTTCATCAGAAAGTGCTACTTCGTTATTTCGCGTTAATTTAATTATTTTTGTCTACTCAGACGGCACCTTGTACGTTGCAGATCCAGTGTATTTACAGGCTGAAATGCTTTGCGTCTCCACAGGCAGCACCAGTGGCTGATGTCGGACTGGCAAGGCTGCGAGAGCATCGCCGTTCTCTACTGGGCACTGCGTTTACAAGAGTGCACCCCATTAAAGCTATGCCTCGCTGAAGCGTGTGTTACGTTTTGCTTTTCGTTTTGTTCTTAAATTTATTCTTTCTGGCTTTCGCACACCTAAAAAATTTGAGGGGACACTTAAGCTCCGCCTTAAGGGTATAACGCGATAGCGTATAGTGGGTTAATTCTCATATATGCAGAAGGTCATTCTCCGCTTTACATTCATATATCTATGGGAGTACTCATACCGCTCCTGACGCAGTGGTGCAGTGGTTAAGGGATGCGCCACCGCCCTGCGATGGCAGGTGCTCCCAGCGGTGGGCCTTGTGCGCCCCAGGTTGCTCTTCCCGAGCGACCAATCATTAATTGCCACGGTACACTCTAAACACAAATACACCTATATGGGAGTAAAAACGGTGTAAACTATCCTCTAGCGCACACCCTTTTATAAAAGGGTGTGCGCTAGAGGATAGTTTACACCTGCCAGCGTCGTGAGTGGTTGCGGCATCATAGCAACCTGGCCACCGTATAGTGAGCAAACTACTACACTCTAAACAAAGAGAGTAAAAAAGGAGTAAAACTGTCCTCTAGCGCACACCCTTTTATACTCTAAACAAAGGGAGTAAAAAAGGAGTAAAACTGTCATCTAGCGCACACCCTTTTATACTCTAAACAAAGGGAGTAAAAAAGGAGTAAAACTGTCATCTAGCGCACACCCTTTTATACTCTAAACAAAGGGAGTAAAAAAGGAGTAAAACTGTCCTCTAGCGCACACCCTTTTATACTCTAAACAAAGGGAGTAAAAAAGGAGTAAAACTGTCATCTAGCGCACACCCTTTTATACTCTAAACAAAGGGAGTAAAAAAGGAGTAAAACTGTCCTCTAGCGCACACCCTTTTATACTCTAAACAAAGGGAGTAAAAAAGGAGTAAAACTGTCCTCTAGCGCACACCCTTTTATACTCTAAACAAAGGGAGTAAAAAAGGAGTAAAACTGTCCTCTAGCGCACACCCTTTTATACAAGGGTGTGCGCTAGAGGACAGTTTTACTCCTTTTTTACTCCCTTTGTTTAGAGTGTAGTAGTTTGCTCACTATACGGTGGCCAGGTTGCTATGATGCCGCAACCACTCACGACGCTGGCAGGATCTCGAAGAGGTTCTCACCGGCTCCGCCGAATTCCGCGTAGTGTTCGAGGTGGTGCTCCCGTCTCTGCTTCCTCTTCCCCCTAGAGGGCAGCACTTGTGACCCGTCCTAAGACTACCGTCCTAAGACGTTTGACGACTCACAACGCATAGGGCTCACAAGACACACACCTACCGTGACTGGCCTAAAAAAGCGAATTCCTTCTCGAGTAAGCGCACCGAGGTTGTGCTAATGCAATCTTGGCCTGACAAACTGATCTGGTATGCTTCCAAGATTTCTTGTTCTTGCTTTCCCTTGCCTTTACCAAGAATCACTACATTGCTGAACAGTGGATAAAGCCCACAGTCATTGCAATGGCGAGGCAAGTTGACACCGTCATCAGACCCCAGCGAGGCGTGGCCAACACGGTCCTGTGAGCGAGCCTTCGCGGAGTTTCCTCAGACCTACGTTGAGCATATTAAATATCATGTGGATAGTCGCGATCTTTTTTGTTTATGACGCTCTAGTTCGCAACGAATAATTGTTTTCTTTAGAAACCTGTGCCGCAGCAGGAGCTAGCCTTCTTGGCTGTGGAAAGGTCCCGTATGTTCAGGCAGCGCTGTTATACGAACTCCATCTCGAGGCTTCGATGGAAACTCTGTACAGTTGATAACCTTTGCGCGTAGGTTTGCAACCTCGTGAGCTGTAGCCGCAGCCAAAAGATTAATTACGATGGCAAAGCATACTGTGCGACCACTAATACCTTGTAGTTTTTGGTTTACGGATTATGTATTACATGTTTCCGCCCAATAGGAGAGTTTTCTTATTCTGGAGTTGGATTCTCCGCAATGCACTATGCCCCACTAATGGAGTTCGCGCGCTTCTCGACGTAGGATATATGAACGGGGTTTCATTATAACCACGTCCTACTTATGTCTTACGTTGAAAAACGCATGGGCTGCGCTTATATTTCATGCTTAGAAAGCTGCCTCTTCCGCTACTAATCAGGCAAATTTAATTTCGGAAAAGCCAACTTAAGCATTAGGAAACCCGCCCTCCCCCTCCTTGTCGACCACCACTGCGTTACACTCTGGCATCCATCCACGTGTCACGGCAGTATTTAACATACAGGTGTGGACATAAGTAAACGGAGCACTTCAATCCGTTTTAAGTGCAATCACGCCTACCGTACTGTAAATGAAGAATCATTGGGCATGAGAAAGCGCTCTGGAGTTCCGTACTACCATGCACACACCACAGCTGGCAATATCAATTAGGCGATGCGTGAAATGTTTGAAGGTGATAGCGTGGTCCGTTTACTTTTGTCTGCATCTGTACGTCGTGCTTATGATTACCTGTACGCCAAGCTTAGGGTTCCCAAGATGTATCTCAAGATTAGGACTACCTGTACGTCAAGCTTAGGATTACGTGCTCGTCAAGCTTAGTATTACCTATGTTGACACACGTAACATGGACCTGCCCGCAGGCACAGTTAGATGCAAAATAGACAAGTCAAGTCTGACGCTGTGGGAGCGCCTGCTGGCCAGCGAGTAAGACGTACGGAAGTTACTCGTACGTCGAGCCACGATGGCAACAATCAGGTGCGGCATTCTGGATCATGGGTCGACCACAGCGCCTCTAGCGACCCGTAAGGGCCGCCGACACCTCTAGAAATGTCGAAATAAAAATTTTCCAAGTCCAAGTCGAATTGTGAGTTCACGTTTGTACTTATAGCCGTTCGCTATACGCCATTTGGAGTGGCCAAACGAGTGAAAGTTGTGCGGCCGGTTCAGACAAATCCTCCGGATTCTTTCCGGCATTGCGCGCGATCGCCTTTCGCAAAGGCTGCCGGAAAAACGGAGGCACGTCGTTGCGTGAGGTGCTGGTGCATCCGGGTCTATACCGGCGCTCGTTAATTCTGGCAGCGCGCACTGAAACACACGCGGGCGCTCCTCTTCGCTCAGTGATGCGGGTCGACCCGCATGACTGGGTCGCGCGACAGTTGAATGCTCCTCTCCTAGCAGCGGACAGAGCCTTTTGTCGCGGCTGCAGCGCAGCTGGAGGAGGGGGGGGGGGGGGAAAGCAGCATTGCCGTCAGCACACTTGGCTATAGGAGTCAGAGGTGCCCGCAGTGCGGTGCGTCTGGCCAGTTGTGCCTGGGGTGAAACGGCAAATGGGAACTCGGCGATGTGCGCATGGTCGCTACTTGGGAAGCCTCACGTCCAGTGCTGGCTAGTGCACGGCCATGTCGGGGGCCGACAACGCTGTCTCTTCACGTAGGGTGGCCTTGTCTGTCTGTGGTCTTCTCCTGGTGGCGTCTCTGGTGTGGCTCTACTGCAGCTGCCTGCCGTACGCCAGAGGTGAGTGCGTTGGAAGCCTCGACATCCTTGCCCAGCCAAGGATAGCTGCCGAGGTTAACCAACTCTCTTTAAAGGTTTTATACTAATAGCCTTTTCTAAAATTTCTTTTTTGTGGGATCACTAGGTATTGTTAACGTTTTAGGCCTTCAACACCAGAGATGATTTTTCGCATTTCTATCAAATTCAGCGAAACACTCTTCGTATATACCTTGGGCTTAGCTCTTGATGGCCTTAGTTGCCTATGTGCCATAACACGCAACACAACACAGTGGTGAGTGGGCACCGGAGTGTCATGGGCCCAGAGAATTAAACGTTTAAAACTTGCTATCTTAGCTTATTGGTTTGGTTTATGGGGGTTTAACGTCCCGAAGCCACTCAGGCTATGAGGGAGGCCGTAGTGAAGGGCTCCGGAGATTTCGACCACCTGGGGTTCTTTAACGTGCACTGACATCGCACAGTACACGGGCCTCTATAATTTCGCCTCCATCAAAGTTAGACCGCCGCGGCCGGGATCGAACCCGCGCCTTTCGGGCCAGCAGCCAAGCGTCATAACCACTATCTGAGCTTACTGTACGACAGTAATAGAAGCTTTCACTGAAGCAGACTACTTATGCTTTAATTGCGGCCGATGTAACTGTTTTATATGCTATTGGTTCTCGCAAAAATGCACCATAAGCTGTAAGCTTGCTCTTGTGGCGCGGGGCCTAAACGACAATTAACCTTGTCCTGTGCCAGCTCCGTCCACCCTACACCCCGCGAACTTAATCTCATTCACTCACCGATTTCGCGAGTATTTGTGCAAAGAAGAGAAAATTTTGTGTCAGTGTACTTAATAAGTAACATCTAATAGCGCTCAAAACAATTCTTGATCAAAGTTACAATACAAATACAAAATGTTCACTTTCTAAAATAAAAAAGTCATAAATACCTCGGAGTTCCGATTAATGAGGGCCAGAAGTTATCGAGGTGAATAGAAGCCCGGCCGTAATAAAACATATTTACAGCCGAGGAATGAAATCATTTGGTGAATATGCACTGTATCTAATGAAAAATGTACGTGCCCAATTATTTAGTTAAAGCCATTTTTATTTGTGAGTGACTGAAAAAACATTTCTTTATTAATAAATGCTAGGAAAGGAAGCTGATGTGTACATCCTTTCAAGGCATGTCACTCAGCATAATAAAAGTGATGTTTTTGAAGTGACAAAAAAAATTAAAAGCCAAAGTAAGCATGCGGAAGGCGGAAGCACAAAGCCAGAACAAAACGCACAAAAAGGAAAAAGCATCCAACTTTGGCTCACACGAGCACAAAGGGAACACGATGGGTTTTTTTTTAGTACAGTCAAAACAAAGCGTGTTAAATGAACTTCCTCCTGCCAAAAGATAGGACAAGTTGAAAGGAAGTTGGTGTTGTAAAGAACTGGGTAAAAAAGGAGAATAATAATAATAATAATAATAATAATAATAATAATAATAATTGTTTTTTGGGGGAAAGGAAAAGGCGCAGTATCTGTCTCATATATCGTTGGACACCTGAACCGCGCCGTAAGGGAAGGGATAAGGAAGGGAGTGAAAGAAGAAAGGAAGAAGGAGGTGCCGTAGTGGAGGGCTCCGGAAAAATTTCGACCACCTGGGGATCTTTAACGTGCACTGACATCGCACAGCACACGGGCGTCTTAGCGTTTTCCCTCCATAAAAACGCAGCCGCCGCGGTCGGGTTCGAACCCGGGAGCTCCGGATCAGTAGTCGAGCGCCCTAACCACTAAGCCACCGCGGCGGGGTGGAGAATAGGCAAAATTCATTTCCTTAAAAGACTAAAACTAGGCTAATGGTTTTCAGAAAAGTTGTTGATTCAAGCCATTCATGCGTTTATGCTAATCCCGCCGGGAATTACCTGCGTAAATTAGCAATGTCAATGGTATTGCACCCGAAATGGGCGGACAAATAATGTATGGTTAAGGGGGAGGGGGGTGATAAACGCCCGTATGTCAATTTGCAGGTTCGAACGGTAGCTGCACAACAACGTTTACCAGAAGTCTTGAAAGCAAAAGTGCTATGTAATCAGCCTTGCTCATTACATTGTCGCCTCACAAATCTGTGGCAAGACGGCCAGTCTAGCAGGTACCTGAGTCGACGCTTGACGGAGCATGATGATATTGTGCGGCAGGAAGGACATCTTTCAGCCGCTCATTTGAAGACGCATGGGCAGCACGGCAACTGCATGGCAATTGGGACAGATTATGTGCGAAATCTGTATAGGTCATTTTATCTCTATATGACTTTCACTTGTTATAAAACTGAAGAGTAAACCTTTAACCTTTAATTCACCTCGTCACATTGCCTTTGGCAGACTGAGGTGTTTACTTCACGGTCTCCAGTATTGCATATGTTCTTCGTTGTTAACATATGTCGACCTCTTTCCTTTGGGGTTTGTTTGTTTTTCTTTGTTCGTCTTTTAATCAACGTCTCTTCTGAAAACTAAACATTTTGACTGAATTGCCTGTCTGGCTGGATTTGATAACTTGTTGTAAACTTCGCTACAACTCTAACCAAACATTTTACTTAAAACTTCGACGTTTCGCAACCTACTCGTCTGCTTCCTCAAGGCTGACAGGGGGCCTTGGCTTTCGCCTTTAAGTAGACGTTAAAGGGGTACGGACACAAAATTTCGAAAGCAAACAAACAAGATTTCTTTCATAAGCGCAAGGACATGCCTCCTAGCTAAGTTTCAGTCGTAGGCGTTAAGTGGAACATTATTTTAATATGATTTTGAATGTTGTGGGAGTAGCCACTCGTCGTTTGCGCCCGCATCGAGTGACGTCAAGGTGCACTTGCCAAATTATTGTGACGTCACCGAAACCACCGGTTCTTCCCAGGAACAACCAATGTGTGCAGGCGACGTTGACGTCATCAGGAATGTGGTAGTCCAGGTTGGCCGGTCGACGCGACGTCAAGGTTAACTACGTAGCTGGCGCCGGCTGAGACCGAAACGTCCGGTACAAAATAGTTTATAGTTAATTCTTCATGCAGCGCACAGAGCTGATTATCATGAATGCTAGGCCTGTAAGCCTCTTTCAAGCCAAAAAAAGAGGACACGAAAAAAACCTTGTGTTTGTACCTCTTTAAAAATGCTGCTTTAAATACTCCTTCCGTCCTACCACCATGTACTCAAAGCCTCAAGGCTATCGCCCCCTGTCAGACCTGAGGTAGGAGCCCAGCGGGCTCTGAAACATCAGGATATTGAAATTAAAAAGTTTCGGTAAGAGATATATCTCAGTTTACTATAAAGTCTCTTTTGAATTCTGTTCGGAATGCGCTGCAACATGTTCTACATTATACATATGGCAAACGATATCCTTTTTCTAGTATTTAATTTATAATTCATGCAGTGCGCTGACAAATTTAATACGTGAATTCAACCGATAAAGCTTGCGAGTCCCGCAAAAGTGTGCATTTTTTTTTAATGAACGGGCTTTTCTAGAAAGTCAGGTCAACACTGAGCAAAAGCCTGTGATTTGTTGTAGTGACACTGGTGCAAGATATTAAGAAAAAAAATTTCGCAGGGAAACAGGTCCTGTAGCTTCTTGGTGAATAGCTGTTTTCTCTTTTGTTTTGCAGGCATCGTCCCGTTCACTTTCTTGTCGAAGAGGACTCCTTTAAAGCCTCCATCTGACAGCAACAGCGGTGCCTTGAATGCCCATAACATGACGATATGGTTCGTCGAATCATCGAACGAGACATGCCTAAACGGGCGCCAGGCTTGTTCCATTGAGTCGGCGTCTTTCCGAAACCCCAAATCCCGCGTCGTCCTGCTCACGACGGGCAGGCTGTCCGCGGACTGTGACTATTACCGAGCACTGTGCTCGTTGTCAAACTTCCGTGACTTCAGGCTCAACCTCACAGAAGCGTTCAGTGAGACACCGCTCGAGTCCTGGTACAGGTCTCGCAACTGGACCAGAGGCCCATATGGAATAGAGGATCTCAGTGACGGCATCCGGCTCGCCGTCTTGTGGAAGCGGGGTGGCACTTACCTGGACCTCGACGTCATCGTGCTCAAGGACCTGTCTGCGCTGAGGAACAGCGTCATGTTTGAGGTCACCGGCCAGCTCACCAACAGCGTCCTGTTCTTCGATAAGGGACACCCATTTGTGGGCGAAGCCCTCAGGAGGTGCGCTCAGGAGTACGACGCTGTTCGGTGGGGAAGCTGCGGTCCGTCACTCCTGGGGCGCATCTACTACTCCTGGAAGAACTGGCCCGGAAGAGGGCAAGTCAGATTTCGCGAACGTGACACATTCTTCGCAGTCGGATACAATGCGTGGACGTTGTTCTTCGAGCCCAGCAAGACCAGTTCGGTGTTCGAGGCAACGGCCTGGAGTTACGGCGTTCATTTGTGGAATAAGCTCAGCCATGGTGTGAGAGTGGTTACGGGCTCTGGCACGGCCCTCGACGTCTTGTCCAGGTTTAACTGCCCGAGAGTCTACGAAGTAATGATGTCGAGAAAGTTCTTCTGATCATCGCTGAATACTACCTGCCATAACGTCAATTTATTTTTGGATCCTTGCAGAGGTCTTTGGTTGTTGCAAAGGGTGAGCGGAAACACCAAGAAATTGAAGCATTCTCAGCCGCATACCACTAAAGCCATTTATCACACACTGACGTGAGGAGTGATTTTTGTTAGGTGTAAGTTTCCCTGTGATGGGAGGTCAAACACCCATTTATTTCTTCAAGAATCGCACCCTTGGGACGCCGAGTACCAGGCCAGTTCCTCTGGAGCGTCGTGCTCTGGGTTATTGACCTCAACTAACGCAGGCCAACGAATGGAAACTATCTGCGGGGCTATCTAGCTTGCCAAGCCGCCTTTTCTACTTTAACATAAAATAATCACCATTCATGGTTATGTGTGCCAGGTTCGTATCTTGCAGCAGTTCAGCGCCTGCTGGCTTGAATCATCGTACAGTGTACTTAATTCCTGAATCCCTTGGCCACAATGGTTAAGGTATTGAACTTTACACATTAGTGCACTGCATGCGAGACGGCGATTTCAATAGGCTTTCGAAAGTAAACAGCGTCCGTATCAGGATCCCTTCTTCGGAATAAACGAAGGAAGATAGCAGTGGAAGATAATTGGGGCTGATAAAACGTCGATCCACTTTCACGAAAGTCGTTCTTTCGCCACAGCCTTTTCTTAAGACGGTTCCAATATTCAAAGCTTCCCAATGCAAGTCAGGTATATCTCCCACTTTCAGTGGAGATTTCGATTACTTTATGAATACTACTAGAATAACTTTGGAATCAATTTTAAGCGTTGACGCTGATACAAAGCATTCTTCAATAATTGCCATTCTCATCAGTAAGACAAGTTTGTTAATTTATTTTCTCTAATTACGTAGTTTCATTTACGCACCGTTACCTCCCACAACAGTGACGTCTAGGCCTCTCAATACTACAACTGGAAATTTTTCAACGCGATAGCGTTAGAGGCCCCGTCCTCCAGAAAATCTCGTGTCGGTGTTGTGAGCGAGAAATCACGGGCATGACTCTGACAGGTGGCGCCCAGAGGAGCAATCTAGGAGGCAGGTGGGCCACCTAGGTCAGCTGACCTTGCGGCGTCGTCGCCAGCCTGCCACCCGGATAATGAGCAAACTGCCCACAGTGACAGGTGGCAGTTAAGTTAATGAATTGTCGCTCGGGAGGAACAACCTGGGCTACACAAGCCCCACCGCTGGGAGCACCTGCCATCGCAGGGGGTGTGGCGCATCGCTTAGCCGCTGCACCACTGCACAAGGAAGGGTATGAGGGCACCCTGGGATCTATGAATGTAAAGTAGAGAATTACCTGCTATTACGCTATTGCTTCATACTCTTAAGGCGGAGCTTAAGTGCCTCCTCCAGTTTTTTTTTTCGAGCGCACGCTATTATAAGAAGCGCAGCTGCGTTTCGTTGCTTAGCAGCTGCGCAGTTTTCACACGCCTATTGGTGGGACTGCCGCTACGCCGCTATTCCGGATGAGTGATCAATACGGGATTGTTCGAAGAACCTTGGGGCCCCCGTGTTTTCGCGTCTTTATCCATGCGATGCCAAAACTTAAATCAACTTTGCTCTCGTTTTTATTTGCTAGACGAATCGGATCAAGCCACGTTTCAGTTCTATGTCGTGCACTCCGGTCGATGACAGCTTGTCGGTATTCTTTTTCGAGATTTCCTCTTGTATTCTTTATTATTCTTTATTCTTACAGTACCTGCAGCCCCACTAGGGCATTATGGCGGGGGGGCACAAAACTTCATGAAACAGTTGTTCCATAAAACAGTTGCTTTATGAAGTGGTGCGGAAAAGTGCTGAGGCACACCGTTGCCGCTAACCGCGTCTTCAGGTAACATGTTCAAATTGTTAAATACGTGAAAAAATCCATGTTTTAACAAACATGTGCGGCTGTAATTAATTTAAAGCGGGAATTCCTGTTTACTGTGATAAATGGTAACAATTTAAATGATAGATTTCTACGGCGTTCATTTAATCTATACCTGCGAAGCTCTGTTTTCGTAGGTGTGCTAAGCCTCCTAATCTAGTTGTACATTTGCTTTGTGCTCTTTTTTCCGCTCTGGAGCCCCTACGCATGTACACACAGCCGCTGCCCATCCCAGGGACTGTGCCACCCAGTCTCATATGCCTCTATGCAACACTTCTGTGTCGCGTTTGGCTTTGATGAGCCTTCACAAGCGTGGCAGACATGCACAATAGCAGAATAAGCGGTGACAGTGAAGAAGATATACGAACGAGTATATATATATGCCTTTCAACACGTAGCGGCTAAGCGTGCGGATACTGGCGATGGAAAGAACCAATCGAGCTCTTCGCTGCCGTATCCCTCACAAGGCCGATTGTGAAGCCAAGATTCTGGACTTATGCATACATCTTTCGTCAGCACAGGAGGCCGATATACAGGGCGGGCTACCGCTATCTCATCCGCTCATTCATCAGCAAAAATGTCACTTTTTGGGGGGGAGGGGGGACCACATGGGGCCCATGAGAGGCGCCATTGGGGTAGACAAGCAGGATCCGCATTGTGATGAAGCGGCTGCCTCTGCATGTTCAGGAGAGTGACGTCAGAGGCTGAACATTTGTAAACAGCTCAAAAAAGAAGGTATATATGCAAACATTTTCTCTCCGGCTACACAAGCACTGCTTCGAGTTTCACCTTGCATCTGCTGCCATACTATCGAGAAAATGGTGTCGTACATCTGCAGTATCGCCGCCGCCTTTGCGTTGGTCGTCATTGCCCCAGGAGCTTCTGCCTGTAAGTTGTGAGGATTGAAGCCTTGGATGTCCGTAGTTCGGGAAACTGTTCACAAATATCGGTGCAAGCGAGCTTGTTGAATAGAGTGAGACGACATTTTCATCCCCGGGGCCACATTTGAAGTGATGTAATCAACTGTGTATCACCCCTTTTAAAAAAAGATGGGAACGAGAACTTCGCGAATGCATATTTTCAATGTACTGCCCGGAAGGCTTCAAACTGAAAGATAAAGAGTGCTGTAAGAAACAGCAAAGAGCGCTGCCTTGTATCTGCTGAACCCGGGCGACACCTGTACGCCGGCAACACGAGTACTGAAAGCACCGATTACAGACCATTAGAAGCATCAATCGATTAAAAAACGTTTGCTTTGCCTTTGCGCTTGATTCATGAGAGCCTTTATCAACAAAGAAGAACACAGGTCAACCTCGTCTCATATCGCTCAGTTTTTTCGCGGAATATCTTCTTTTCCTGTTGTGTAATATGTCTCTCTTTTTTTCAGCTTCCAACTGCCTCAACCTCAACCTGAGTGATGTCTTCAACATCTCGAGCGTATGTTTCCAACTCGGCAGCCATATACCGCGACGTTTTTTTCTTTTTACTTTTAGAGCTAGATGTTAGGACATCGCGTAAAGTATACCTTTTGCTGGCGGACGATTGTCTCTTGTTTAGTCGCGTAAGAAATGTGAATGATAAAATATAATTTAGTTATTAATAGAAGAATGTTTAAAATGCTTTGCATAAAAACAGCGCAGAAGACGGGACCAAGAAAGGAAGACACACACACACGGGCGCTGTGTGTGTGTCTTCCTTTCTTGGGCCCGTCTGCTGCGCTGTTTCCATGCAAAGAATGTACTTACTCCTTTGTTTAAAATGCTGCATCGAGCTGGGCCCTGAATCCGGTCTACCGAATCCTTCTCAACGTCTGTAACGAACAGAAAACCTGTCTGTAATTTATTCTCGTATCGTCCACAAACCAAAAGCGCAGTAAGCTGCAGTATTTGGCCTTGTGTTTGCTAGTACTTGGAACTTTGGTCAGCACACAAATCGCGAGCATATGGATGAACTCTGAGAAGACAAGTCCTCTGAGAACGAAAGTCGTAACGCGTTATACCGCCTGCGAAACTTCAGGCATATGGTGTCGCAAAGACGACACTAGATCATGCACGTCTAATGAAGGACCAAGTACGGAATCATAACATGGGCACCAGGTTTTATTCTGAGTACTGCAATTATCGGTCTGTATTTTTTTTCCAACTTCTAACAGAGTGAAAGGGCTTACAACGGTCGTATAGTAAACAAAAAGATATAAACCTTTGTTGTGTATACGCAGTTTGTTGTTGTTGTTGTATTTGTTTGTTGTTGTCTACGGCGTTTATGCGTTGGAGCAGGTACCTTAAAGTCCTTTCGACTTTCGCGCGGTTACGGTTACTGATATATGCTGCAAACTTTGCGTGAGAATAGCGTGGCTGCAGCGAGGGATTCCCTCGCACGGTTCTGACACATTTGCTCGCCCTTTCAGTGCCTGGGTGGCCCCGTGAACCTCTGCTCTTCGAGTAGCGTAAGTTACCTTCCATCTCACAAAAGGCACTCGCCGAACAATTAGCGCTGAAACAGGCCGACCCGCTCAATTATTAGCCCACCAAACTCCGCTGGAAATAAATTTGTTAAAGGGCGACTGCTCCACTTTTTGATAATTTCGCGATATTCAAGGATTCAAATCTATATAGGCTGTAGGTAAAGCATGCCAAGTGTTTTTGCACTCGCATCTAAAATAGCGACGTAATCGACGACTGAATTTTGCGCTTCTTCACAAAGCAGCGGAGGAGTGCGGGAAAGTTTAGTGTGACGTTACGGAAGGTATGATATCAAATAACCGCTGTCGTCAGTCACACCCTGCCGTGCCTCGTTTAGCGCTGCCAAACAACGCTCTGTAGGATTTTACTTATGTGGCGTCGGTTTTTCTCCCCTTTAAAGCAGGCGTTTATGCGTCGGAAATGTACCGATACCTTCGATGACAGCATTGTGCCCCCACCACTTGGCGTCGCGCGCTGCGGAGAAGCTTGAAGAGCGTCGCGATTTGGATCGGCGATTACGTCGCTATTTCAAATGCTAGCCCAAAAGGACTTCGCGTGCTTTACCTACAAGTTTCACGCATTCGACCCCTTTAAGCTCGTTAATTTCTAAAACCTATTCAGTTGCCCTTTAACCCGCAATGGATGTCTACAAAGGTGTAATAAAAATCCTTGCTATGATGATAATAATTGGTTTTTTGGGGAAAGGAAATGGCGCAGTATCTGTCTCATATATCTTTGGACACCTGAACCGCGCCGTAAGGGAAGGGATAAAGGAGGGAGTGAAAGAAGAAAGGAAGAATAGGTGCCGTAGTGGAGGGCTCCGGAATAATTTCGACCACCTGGGGGCAGAACACTTTTTGAGCAAAGATTTAGAACTTCGTGAACATTTGCTGAAACATGTTTCTGACCACAATCGTAATTATTTGATCAAACTGTCATGTCGGAATCGTTGGGTCTCGGGTTAACTTCCACAGCTGCTAAGAAATAAGGGGCGCAATTCATGAAGCTCGTGTTACACAGTGGTAACCGTCCTGCGAGTGTTTTTTTTTTTTTCACGTCCACTTTTCTGAGCGTCCATAGGGGGGGATGTAACCCCTGACGGCCCGTCGGGCATTTTTTAATGGCTTTTGGGGAATATGGCTCGGCCTTTCCTGCATGCAGTGCAGCGTCACAGCCGGGGCCTATAGTCTGCAAATTGGTGTTCCTTATGCCTAATTCAAGGAGGGGGGGGGGGGGGGGTTGGGGGAGAGAGAGAGAGAATAAACTTTTATTCCTTAAAGACGGTTATACTTTTGTCGGGTTAGAATTCTTAGTCCAGGGTTTGAGGTGCGTGAAAGGCGTTTTATTGTATTCTGAGGTGGCTTTCACAATGTGGGGTTAGGGCGTGTAGAACGAGCGAAAAACAAAAGAAAAAATGGTGGCGGGAGAGGAAGGTTGATCGCATCCTGTCTTAACGCTATGCGCATCTCAGTTTCTCTTTTATTGCAGCCTTTATATGCACATGCTATATTGCTTCTTGCTTTTTCTTTTTTTCTCTCCCTAACTGCGAACAGATTACCACAAGCTTGAGCAAGCTTCTCAGCGTAAGTACTTTACATGAGTTAGCGCGTAGCGCTGTGTTTCAGTCAGAAAGCATAAAGGACCTTGGTAGAAATGCTGCGCGCGAATAGACAGAGGGCGCTTGGGTCCCTGGCGCATATTGACAAACAGGAATGCGCCTTTAGGGGCAAACTAATTTGGGAAGCATTAATTAGTTCATTTATTTTAGATTGCTCAAGGACACTTTAGATGCAGCGCTGTAGATGAGAGGTGGGCTTATAGCAGAGTGTTAATAGAAGGGCGACTCGATGGCCGACTTGAAATGGACCAGGTTTATGTGGACGATGGAGAAACTAGTTAACACAAACAGAACAACCTACGTTATAAAAAGGGCTGCAGTGATGGCAACACTATTAACATGCGAGAGCGCATGAGAGTGTATGAGAGAATGAACATGCGGAAACGGAAAGCGAGGTTTAAGAATTTAAAATAAGACAGCGTGAAATGACTCGGAGCAGTACAGTCACTTACAATCAACTAATCCGTTACGATTATACAATACAATCACTTAGTCTCAAAATATCACGGCCTCCTTAGGGTGTACCCTTATGGTGCTGAGAATGTTCGTTATATATTCCTTAAATAAATATATGGAATCTGGAAATAAGATGTTTTGAACATTGGGCACAATCTAGCACTAGTGTGATACATTGCAAGACCCGACGGCATCCGTGTGCATCCTAACTGCTGTCGGTGCAAGAATCAGTTTCTGTTTAAGTCGTGTTGGTTGCTGTGGTTCGAATTCAAGAAAGCGACAATAAACGTTGGGTTCGCGCAAGCGCCCACTTTTGGAGGACTTCGAACTGGATAGGGATCAATAGCTGCGTTTCAGTGGCATATAGACTGTATATGCTGCATAATAAACGGCACCTAATCGATCAATTAAAATACCTGAAAACGCACTTGCTGTTTCGAAATGGATGTGGTACGCGTTACGTGTACACAGAGCCCGTGAACAGACGACCCTTTTTATCGCCTCATAATAAAATTGAAAGAATTATTCCTATCCCCATGCACTAAAGAATTCACAAATTCCTTATATCCGAAGAAGATTCGTGGACGAAATGTGCTGCCTGGTAGCATCGTCGAGTGCTTAACTACATAGTTATTTATAAGTGATCTGCAGTTGTATTTGCGAGTGCTTCCAACGCTGTTATATTACAGATCTTTTGGGTTTTTGTACGTTAAATTGTCGCTACTGTAACTGCTGTTTTATTATTTGTGAATGCATTTGTTCGGCTATTCCTTTTCTTGTTTTGCAGAAGCACAGCTCGTGGTGTTTTTATGGGTTTTGTGTATATATTACTGAGCTCGATTTTTCCCATATCGCCCACTCAGGCTTGTATCCTGATCTTGGGGCTAGCGGTACTTTATAAATAAATATAATAAATGAGTGTATTTGAGTGTCATGATGCTGAGACCCAAGACGACAGTATATATGATCTCAGCATACCGAAAGCACCAATTAGAACGTGGATACACTTGCACAAGAGAGGATGTTAAGGCTACCAAAAGAAGGACAACCCGCCGCACTCACAGTAACCGTCTAGCAACGTGATTGGCTGGTCAAGGGTCAGACAGCGCGCGAATAATGGGAGTTTAGCGCGGAAGATTCAAAAAGCAAGCAAAACAGCTCCCTTCTGAAGCCAGGAGCTGTAGCGCTGTGACCGCCTTATAAAACTGTTCTATAGACAGTCTATAGACTTGTTATAGACTATATTACCTTCCTATAGATATTTATTTTTGTATATTCATAGTATATAGACTGTCTATCCACTCTATTGCCTTCCTATAGATATCTCTTTTTGTCTAATCATAGTCTATAGACTGTCTATAGACAGTCTGTAGACTTTTTATAAACTTTATTACCTTCCTATAGATATTTATTTTTTTTTTATTTATAGTATATAGGCTGTCTATACATTCTATTTCCTTCCTATAGATATTTTCGTTTATTCATAGTCAAAGACTGTCTATGTAGACAAAAGTGTACTCAAAGTGTATGGCCATTAATATTTTGCTTGTCTATAGGATCTGTATTGCATATAAACTGTTCTCTAGGGCTTGTCTATAGAAGGTCTATAGACTTTATAGACTGAAGCCTGTGGACAGTCTATAGACTGTCTAAAGGTTTTTGTAAGGGTGCGTTCCTAATTAACCTCTGGAACCAGGCTCCTTTCAGCGACTGCAGCGCCGCCGCTGCTTATCTAGGTCACACTATGAGGTGGCTTCGTAATTTGAGCACTTTACACCTCGAGACGAAATAGTTGTACTAAGTGCGCTTGTTGCGCAACTTCCGTTTTAGTGCTTCATACCGGCCATCTTCAGCGCGGGAACTCCGCAAGGAATTTTCAATGCACTTGGACCCTTCTTCGCGGTCATCGCGAGCAGGCTGATACCGTGTAAGTACACTTTGGACCGTGTGCGGGTGAAAACGGATGCCTCTTTCTGTCGCGTTTGGTTCGTCTCTCCGATCACAGCCATGTCATGAGGTTTTGTCGCCTTATTCATTTCCCGTTCGTTTAAAGTGTCACCGAGCCGCGCAACGTTCGCTTGTTTAAACAACGTAAACAACAGTGTAAACAACGTGGTGTATTAGCTCAAGAACAACGTGCCTAACAAGCCCAAAATTTGAAGATCGTACAAGACATACGGCAAGCATCCCCTTCTGTAATTTGTCATTATAGATTTGATGACATCCTCGTAATAATTTGAGACTAGAACTGTCGGTACGGGGACTAGTGGGCTACAGCCAGAAGTTCGTGTACGACCGACAGCTCTGTCATTCTCAGAAACATCTCCGTTGCCACGCATCGGCTAAACTTCCGCTTGTTATATGTGATAAACAGATAGCGTTTTGCGGGACCACATGAACTGAACATTTATACAATTTTCTCGAGATTGAAGAGTAAGAGGAATACAGAAGAGAAGTGTTCAAAGGGCATACCTATTAGGTTTAAATAAAATGCGCTTACCGCGTCTCCACCATATTGTTCAGGAATTTTCACAGTCCAAACTATCTGAAATCGTCGAGAGTAGGCACAAGCATGAATTATTTTGAACTAGTTGCATAGAACACAGTATAGGACAGATCATAGACGGTGCCGAAACAATGTTATTTATTTATTTGAATATCTTCATACTGTCCTGATTGACATAATAGCATGGGGATAGGAAGGGGGGGGGGGGGATGCAGGAAAGGGCCGCCTGTAGGCTTTAGTTGGCTATATGTTGGCTTCACCGCATTACAGTGAAGTGGCGGGAAAAATGAGCACCTAAAAGACCGAAAGCAACACTCAAGCACACCCCATGTTGACCTTGCCACGAGGCTTCACACAGCTCGCGCTGCCATATATAATAATAATCGGTTTTTGGGGAAAGGGAATCGCGCAGTATCTGTCTCGTATATCGTTGGACACCTGAACCGCGCCGTAAGGGAAGGGATAAAGGAGGAAGTGAAAGAAGAAAGGAAGAAAGCGGTGTCATAGTGGCGGGTGCCAGCGGATTCCCAAAGCTGCGCAGCCGTACCGTCTCCGCACGCAAAAACGGTATGGGAGAGCGCCATTCGATATAACGAATGTTCCACTGAATGCTATTCGATAAAAACGAGCAATAGTGCTATACTTTTGAATGGACCCTACTAACGCAAACAGTTGGTATAGTTGGTTGAACTTTGTGTTTAATGGAACAGCGCTGCAAACAAGGACGAATGAAAATGCGTACACAAGGGCGCACGGGATTTTCAAGGGGATGATCTGGGTGTTCGATATATCCGGGTTAGATATACCAGAGTTCAACTGCGTGTTTTTGTCGTCGGCTTTGAGGTGCATTCGTAGCCGCAGAAAATATAAGTACAATTCTTGACTCATGCAGATCTAGCGCGAAACAGTGGCAATTATTAGTACTAACGAAATGTTACAATATCTGAAAAGTTTTTCATAGAGGTAAGTGAAATTAATAGAGATTTATGCAGCAATGTTGACGCATGATGAAAAGGTGGTCGTGACGTTCCATAAAAGTGGCAGTTAATAAACAGTTAATTGATAGTTAATACAGTCGAATCGCACTGCTCTATTCTTACGTTTGGCTTTGTTACTGAGTAGCTTGAGTTCTAGATTAGGGTGGACTTCGACGCATTATTTGTGTGGTTTCATTTTTGTCGCGCACATAAGTGAAACTTTTAAAAATGAATCTCCGAGTGTACATTTATAAATGAGCTAACATCACTTATCGACATTTTATTTGTAACGCTTTTAATGCGATAATATCAGGAGGGCCACGCAGGCGGAAACTGTACGGAGCCGGCGTCTGTAGGAAGCCTCCACCTGGCAGGTGGCAGGTTGTGTTTAGGGAGATTTCTCTCACTCCAGTTACCACGGTGGGCAGGTGTAGAGAGGGAAGTCCCCCTGTTCACTTGTAGGGAAGAGAATTAAGAAAGAGGCGGGGCCAAGAATGACTCAACAAAAATTAATAGAAGAAGCGAATGCGAATAGAAAAGGAATCAGAAGAGACAGAATTGGAATAGAAAAGAATTGGAATAAAATCAGAATTGGAATAGATTACGGAGATAAAGAAAAACACAGTCGCCTTTCCTCCGCATCCATCCGATTGACCGCTCCTATATTTTTTCCTGTCTTCTCTTTCAGTTGGCAACCTCATTTCCCTCGGCAATCTTTCGCTCTGCGGATCGCAGAACTGCTCCAGCTTCTTCAGAACGAACGCCACATGTGGCAGCGCAATCACTCTTCAGATTCCCAGAACAGGCAACTTCAACGCGGTGGGCCTTCTATTGTTCCTCGCTTTCTTAGAGGCAACTATGTTTGGGAGTTTCGGGCCCGTCTGGCCAGGTTGTCTCTCATGTAGTGCGTTTCGCGAAATTTCAATAAATCGTCGACGATCGATCTGCATGCCTGGTCGAAACTTTAGCGTCAATTCGGCCACACTGCGAACGGCTAGGTTGACGGCTGTGATGGTATCACTGCATGCGCTAGGCCAAGTCCGCCAACAGGCGTAAATAATAGAGTGAGGAGGCCAACTAGAATATAACTGTATTTGTTTTTTTAAAGAAAGGAATGAGCGTGATAACGGCCACTTCTCGGTGGACATCCACAACCGCTCCGTAGTGGCTGTTCCTTTCTCTGCTTCCTTCTTCATGCAGTTTTATTTGCACGCGCGATTTGACTCACTCCCGTATGAGCTCGGGAGGGCTTACAGTATGAATAAATGTATAAAAATAGTACGCGTACGCTGTGTGCGCATTGTGTGTTCGCGAAAAAGAGTTGAACAAAGAGATTGTCTCCTTGCTTTATGAGGCCACATTTGCACCTGCTCCGCTATGCTAAAATACCCTATGCTTCTGAAAAGAGGACATTAACTAACCACCGTGTCTCTGCGCAGTGCGTGTCCGACCTGACCATCTGCAGCGTTGGATCCATGGCAACGGTATGTTCCCCTTTTGGCAAGCGTCAGCGCGCGCGTAGGGAAGTTAGCCGCCGATGGCGTTCTCCTCAAGAAGCCACCGCGATTGTATCTTCATAAAATGCTCGACGGGTTGTTATTTAAACCACCTGCTTGTGTGTATGTGCGTTTATAAGCAAAACTTAAATTCCAACAGCATGCATGAATCTCCTTTTCTGCCATGGAACTCGTGATTATAAATTTCCTTTCTATTTGTAATTCGCGCCGTACTTTTGTTTGTTAGGTGATTGGTTTGGTTTTATGTTGGTTTAACGTCCCAAAGTGACTCAGGCTATGAGGGGCGCCGTAGTGGAGGGCTCCGGGTAATCTGGACCACCTGGCGTTCTTTAACGTGCACTGACATGCACAGTACACGAACCTCTAGCATTTCGCCTCCATTGAAATGCGACCGCCGCGGCCGGGATCGAACCCGCGTATTTCGGGTCAGCAGCCGAACACCATAACCATTCAGCCAACGCGGCGGAGCTTGTTGGGTGAAACTCACAGCAAGTTGCACTCGAAATAGGCCTGGCCGCCTGATTCTGTCAAGCAGGGCACATTTTTTTTTCGCTAATGAAGTAGGTTCCAGCTTAACATGGATAACTATGGTTCAGTTTTACCCTTATTAGAGAGTTTTACTTTCACGTACGTAGAGCTCTTACGGGTGACCAGTGCGCATGCGCAGACCGCAAAGGGTGTGCGCGAGTCTCAAGTACGTACGTGAGATACGGATTTTTACGTTGCGGTCTTTGCGTTGCTTGCGTACGTAGCGTTGAAAAACATGGCGGCGCCCCGCCCGCCGCTTCACAGCGATAACAGCTTCGTCGCTAATCCCTCGAGGCGATATCGTGTTCTAAACTGTTGTATTCGCCTTCGATTTGCCCATTCTTACCCTCGCATAAGGTTTCAAGCGACAAATGGCTTTTGTTTTTCAGACAGAAGGGCGATTTTTCAGCTGTTAAGCCTGACGAAGTAGCGTTGGTTGTCGTCATAGCAACGGTCTCGCTATGAATGGCTTGGCTTAAAGACTTATCTTGTATGATTTAGGCTACAACCAGTGTCTGTGTTTCTTAGTAAATGGCGCTAGGCGTAACTCGCGGCGTGCTTCGCGTACGTGTAACTATAAGGGTTTCAAACGACCTGCGTGCAGACTACGAAGACTTCTCACGTTTGCGTACGTGAAACTAAAGCTCTCTATTGTATCGCGTCTTTTTTATTGCGTGCCCTTTCTTATATGCTCATTTTGTTTTCCTTTCAGCCCCAATCGGTCGATGGCTTCGTAACAGTGATCAGTGTAAGTTAATCCCAGTACGCGCATCGTTCCGTTCTCTAATTTTTTCACTATCGCTTCTATTAACTTTTTTTAGCGCTCTTAGCGCTCTATTTTCTCGAGAGCTTCCGGACGTTGGGCCCCTTTCAGTTTTCGTGCATTCATTTTATGTTCAAAACGCTGACAGCGTCACCCTTTCAGCATTCACCTTATGCTGTGTGAACTTGCGACATTTGGTATGACCACGCTCGTAACAAATTCGTAAGCCTTGCCTTCCTGCACTTTAGAAATTAGCGCCATCTGTCTGCCGTCGGTACGAAACACCGCATGACTCAACAAGGATATTTTCACATGTCATTGTGCGATAACTAGAGGGGGGTGAGATGGGTCACGAATATGTTGACTGGAATGTCCCATAATAATAATAATAATAATAATAATAATAATAATAATAATAATAATAATAATAATAATAATAATAATAATAATTGGTTTTGGGGGAAATGAAATGGCGCAGTATCTGTCTCATATATCGTTGGACACCTGAACCGCGCCGTAAGGGAAGGGATAAAGGAGGGAGTGAAAGAAGAAAGGAAGAGAGAGGTGCCGTAGTGGAGGGCTCCGGAATAATTTCGACCACCTGGGGATCTTTGTCCCACCCTTTTCACTTTTTGCAAAATCTTACATAAAATGGATGCACTCACGCCCATTACCTCCATTAACGGCCATATAGAACCAATAAGATGTACCGAGCATCCGAAACGCCTGCGATAATTTTGAAGGTTCAGCGCCTTGCGGTACACGTTGGCAACAGCGCAAACTAGGAGAGTTCATTCAGATTTTCTTGGCTTGGCAGAAAACGCCTTCTTGTATCGTCTCCCTCGCCAACTTCCTTGGACGACTATGCGCCACTGCAAGTACAGGAAGATATGCCTGAGTAACCGCTGTTGATGCAGTATTGCTCAGTTCCCTTCTAACCGCCGCTTGAGATGGTAGTCTTCCAGAAGGAATTTGGACAAGCATCAAGCAGTATACCTGACGTTTGATGGAAGTGATGAAATATCCCGCACGGCTTCGTTCAATACATTAGTTACAGGCTTAGGATATCAGCTGGGCTGTCCTCACCTTTTTGTCGCACTCATGCACGCCAACATTTTTTTTTTTTCAGGGGTTGATGTTATACTTATTTCTTGCCGCTTTTACGCTGGAACCTGCCAAGTGACGAGCAGCTAGCTGACAATTGATCGATTGATTCTTCCCTCAATCCTTTCTGGCGTGGTTTTCCATCTATTTGTGTTATATTCGAAAAAAGAGCCTTGCTTTTTACTGCGTGAAAAACCGTGTGATGAAAAAAACTGGACACAACCACGCAGAAACTTAAGAAGCAAGACACAAGTGCGAGGTAGCAGCTGCGCAGTCTGTGCTTGTGTGTTCCTTCTTGTGTTCCTGTATGGTTGCGTCCAGCTCTTTTTTTTCGGTCAGTTTTTATCATAGGTTAGTATCAACTCGCCTGCCTAACAAACTAACTACAGAACACCTTTTTTCTTCAGTAACGGTTCGAAACTTCACGCATATGCAAATTCCTATCATGACGGGGCTCCTTCTCGATTTACAAAAGAGAAAGGACTTAATTCATAATTCTACGTATAGTGGGCTGCGGGTACAGCTGTACGGTTGCCATTAAGCAGATGAAGTCTGCGAAGAGCTCAAAAGTGAATTCAGTGCCACGAAAGATAAATTCTTCGTTCAGTCAACTGTTGTGTAACACCAACCCTCGTTACTCCCACGCCTTGTCCTTCCAGTGCCTGCTGGGACAGCTGTCGTTCACGAACTTCTTGTCAGCCACCACGGGAATTCTGTGTCCCTTCCTCCAGGGACTGAGTGGCATCAGCGGTTCCCTGACCGGACCTCTCACCTCCTTGCTGTCCATTTTCATCCCCCTGGTGTCCCTCTTTGCGCCCTCATGTGAGTCCACAGCGTGGACCTCGACCAGGAGCGGTCTGCTCACCGTCTAACTGAGCGTGACCACACCTGGTGACAAAGCGGGGAACATGTATTTTATTATTCATCTTTCTTGCAGCGAAATGAAAAGCGCTAGGCAGCCCGCGGTTTAACCTCCTAGCTGATTTGGACGACCCATGCTTGTCATGAGCCGACTGTCATTTCTGGCTCATTGCGACCCTGGCTCTGGCCGTCTGCGCTCCGCAGCCTGCAGGCGACGTCTAGCGGTAGTTCCTGGTTTGAGATAGCACATGTCTGATGCCCAGACGACACTCAAAGATGCGCAATCTCGAACCAGGTGCTGCCGCTAGACGTCGTCTGCACGCTGCGGAGCGCAGACGGCACGGAGTTCGAGCGCTGTAGACAGGATTGTGGATGACTGTACTAAATGACCATTTGGTACTATTTAAAAAAAATGTGTCCTTGGGGGGTAAAGGCGCACAACTCGTAAACCGAGAGCGACACCGGCTTTTTTTTAGGGTCTTTGCTATGCGACGTAATGGTCCACTTGACAACGTTTCGGCAAGAGGACTTGTCTTCGTGTGGCAGCTAGCGGATATTGGGAAGTGTGCTGAGGTTTCCCTCACTCCCTTTGCTCATTATGGCAAGGAGAAAGAATTGGTCGAATAGATGAGTTCAGACCCGCTTGCAGCATCAGAGGGGGACTGTGACGGCGACCTGCATGTGTGCATGAGCGGTGCAGTCGCTTGGATAATGAGGCAGTGCAGCAGAGAAGGCCTACCGGTCGCTTGCTTTCGGCAAACGACAACAGTAAAGAAGAAAAGAGGGAGAGGAACACGCAGTGCTGAGTGGCGCCTGGCACAGCCCCCAGGATCTTCCCGGGATGGATTCCGTAGGGTCCGTAGGGAACAGAGATGTGAGGAACAACCACACATGTGCTGGAAAGAATATTTTCTGCTGTTAAAGTAACCCTGAAATAGTTTTAATTGTCGTGTTATAAAATAGCAGGTCTGTAAATGTGGCCTTCGTGAGCCTTGGAGGGAAGTTTAGAAGTTCTGCATGGACCCTACGGTTTACACACATTTTTGAAAAATTGCTGCTCGCAACCAATTAGGGGTGGCATCTAACCGCGCTTTATTAGTCGCCCCTTCCCCGTTCACGTAGACTGGAGACGGAATAGGGCGCGGTGGGATGCAGTCGCGACTTCTCTTTTTTTTTTTTTCTGGAGCATCGTATGTTTCAGCTGAAGGGGTAGAAATAGATCACAATTTTTCATCGCTGATATCTTCGGTTGTAGTGAAGCTAGCTTAAAAATTTTTGGAGTGTGGTGACGAGTGATGGAATAGATGATTTCCTTCCAAGCAGAGTAGAAGCATGGGCTTGGAAGTCGGCAAGAACATTGAATTGATCGCATCTGTGTCCCTGTCCACAGTTTGTAGAGAAATATTATATTTTCAAGAAAAAAGTAGTTGTGTCGAAACTACTTGTGTGCTGTCCTTTAGAATAGCGCGCTGTCGAAGTGAAAACTACAGTAGCAAATCTAAATTTTATCACAAAGTGCTACTTCGTTATTTCGCGTTAATTTAATTATTTTTCTCTTCTCATACGGCACCTTGTACGTTGCAGATCCAGTGTATTTACAGGCTGAAATGCTTTTCATCTCCACAGGCAGCACCAGTGGCTGATGTCGGACTGGCAAGACTGCGAGAGCATCGCCGTTCTCTTCTGGGCACTGCGTTTACAAGAGTGCACCTCATTAAAGCCATGTCTCGCTGAAGCGTGTGTTACGTTTTGCTTTTCGTTTTGTTCTTAAATTTATTCTTTCTGGCTTTCACACACCTAAAAAAAAATTGGAGGAAACACTTAAGCTCCCCCTTGAGGGTATTACGCGATAGCATATAGTGGGTTAATTCTCATATATGCAGAAGGTCATTCACTACTTTACATTCATGGCTCACTGGTAGTCCTCATAACCCTCCTGGAGCAGTGGTGCAGCGGTTAGGCGACTGCCCTGCGACGGCAGGTGCTCTCAGCGATGGGCCTTGTGCGACAAAGGTTGCTCTTCCCGAGCGACCAATCATTAATTTAACTGCCACGGCGGGCAGTTTGCTCACTATCCGGTGGCCAGGTTGCGATGATGCCGCAACCACTCGCGACGCTGGCAGGATCTCGAAGAGGTTCTCACCGGCTCCGCGGAATTCCGCGTAGTGTTCGAGGTGGTACTCCCGTCTCTGCTTCCTCTTCCCCCTAGAGGGCAGCACTTGTGACCCGTCCTAAGACTACCGTCCTAAGACGTTTGACGACTCACAACGCATAGGGCTCACAAGACACACATCTACCGTGATTGGTCTAAAAAAGCGAATTCCTTCTCGAGTAATCGCACCGAGGTTGTGCTAATGCAATCTTGGCCTGACAAACTGATGGTATGCTTCCAAGATTTCTTGTTCTTGCTTTCCCTTGCCTTTACCAAGAATCACTACATTACTGAACAGTGGATAACGCCCACAGTCATTGCAATGGCGAGGCAAGTTGACACCGTCATCAGACCCCAGGGAGGCGTGGCCAACACGGTCTCGTGAGCGAGCCTTCGCGGAGCTTCCTCAGACCTGCGTTGAGCATATTAAATATCGCGTGAATAGTCGCGATCTTTTTTGTTTATGACGCTCTAGTTCGCAACGAATAATTGTTTTCTTTAGAAACCTGTGCCGCAGCAGGAGCTAGCCTTCTTGGCGGTGGAAAGGTCCCGTATGTTCAGGCAGCGCTGTTATACGAACTCCTTCTCGAGGCTTCGATGGAAACTCTGTACAGTTCATAACCTTTGCGCATAGGTTTGCAGCCTCGTGAGCTACAGCCGCAGCCAAAAGATTAATTACGAAGGCAAAGCATACTGTGCGATCACTAATACCTTGTAGTTTTTGGTTTACGGATTATGTATTACATGTTTCCGCCAAATAAGAGAGTTTTCTTATTCTGGAGTTGGATTCTCCGCAATGCACTATGCCCCACTAATGAAGTTCGCGCGCTTCTCGACGTAGGATATATGAACGAGGTTTCATTATAACCACGTCCTACTTATGTCTTACGTTGAAAAACGCACGGGCTGCGCTTATATTTCATGCTTAGAAAGCTGCCTGTTCCGCTACTAGCCAGGCAAATTGAATTGCGGAAAAGCCGACTTAAGCATTAGGAAACCCGCCCTCCCCCTCCTTGTCGACCACCACTGCGTTACACTCTGGCATCCATCCACGTGTCACGGCAGTATTTAACATACAGGTGTGGGCATAAGTAAATGGAGCACTCGAATCCGTTTTAAGCGCAATCACGCCTACCGTACTGTGAATGAAGAATCATTGGGCATGAGAAAGCGCTCTGGAGTTCCGTACTACCATGCACACACCACAGCTGGCAATATCAATTAGGCGATGCGTGAAATGTTTGAAGGCGATAGCGTGGTCAGTTTACTTTTGTCTGCATCTGTACGTCGTGCTTATGATTACCTGTACGCCAAGCTTAGGGTTCCCTAGATGTATCTCAAGATTAGGACTACCTGTACGTCAAGCTTAGGATTACGTGCTCGTCAAGCTTAGTATTACCTATGTTGACACACGTAACATGGACCTGCCCGCAGGCACAGTTAGATGCGAAAATAGACAACTCAAGTCTGACGCTGTGGGAGCGCCTGCTGGCCAGCGAGTAAGACGTACGGAAGTTACTCGTACGTCGAGCCACGATGGCAACAATCAGGTGTGGCATTCTGGATCATGGGTCGACCACAGCGCCTCTAGAGACCCGTAAGGGCCGCCGACACCTCTAGAAATGTCGAAATAAAAATTTTCCAAGTCCAAGTCGAATTTTGAGTCCACGTTTGTACTTATAGCCATTCGCTATACGCCATTTGGAGTGGCCAAACGAGTGAAAGTTGTGCGGCCGGGTCAGACAAATCCTCCGGATTCTTTCCGGCATTGCGCGCGATCGCCTTTCGCAAAGGCTGCCGGAAAAACGGAGGCACGTCGTTGCGTGAGGTGCTGGTGCATCCGGGTCTATACCGGCGCTCGTTAATTCTGGCAGCGCGCACTGAAACACACGCGGGCGCTCCTCTTCGCTCAGTGATGCGGGTCGACCCGCATGACTGGGTCGCGCGACAGTTGAATGCTCCTCTCCTAGCAGCGGACAGAGCCTTTTGTCGCGGCTGCAGCGCAGCTGGAAGAGGGGGGGGGGGGGAAAGCAGCATTTATTTATTTATTTATTTATTTGTGATACCCTCAAGGTACAAAGTACATTTCAGAGGGGAAGGGCAGTTGTTAACAAGAAAAATAAACAAAGCACAATTCATACAAAACTATAGAACAACGGAGGCAGGATAAAAAGAAGTGAGCAAAATGAACACGGAACAGATTAATAAAATAGTTTAAGAACAATACTAATACGTGGAGAACACAACAACCAATAAAATATAAAAGCGATCATTATGTAATCAGAGTGGTAAGTATTCTTCTAAATTGAGTTGAATCAGTGATGCTAGTTAATGATGCGGGTAGGGAATTCCATTCTTTAGAAGTTAGCGGAAAATATGATTGCGCACATGTCACTGTGTTACAATGAGGCACTGTGACCTTGTGTTGATGATCACGACGGTGAGAAATGAACGGTGCTGGTTGAATCCATCGAGAGCGAAGTTGAAAATTGGAGTAGAAAATCTTATGGAATAGGCAGATGCGGAAGTGCTTACGGCGGGTAGCTAGGGGCAGGAGGTTTAAAGACTTTTTCATTTGGGTGACGCTAGATGTACGATGGTAATTGCCTAAAATGAATCTAGTTGCACGATTCTGGACAGTTTCCAGAACCTGTGTCAGTGAGACCTGTCCAGGGTCCCATATAGATGAAGCGTATTCCATTTGCGGTCGTACGTAGGTCATGTATAATAATGATTTTAATGAAGATGGAGCAAGTGTAAAATTTCTTCGAAGATAACCAAGCGTTTTGTTTGCTTTAGATGCTATATGTTCTATATGAAGTTTCCAGGACAGGGTGTTAGTTATATGTATGCCAAGATACCGGTACGATCTTACGCTTTCAAGGGGATGACTGTGAAGAAAATAAGGAGGACAAGTAGTATTTGAACGTGAAACTCTCATAGATTTGCATTTTTTAATATTTAGTTCCATTTTCCAATTATGACACCAGTCTAGTATGTTATTAAGATCGACCTGGAGAGAGCGAATATCGGAATCGTTAGTTATTTTACGGTAAATCACGCAGTCGTCGGCAAACAAACAAATCCTAGAGTTAACAGTAGCAGGCAGATCATTAATATAAATCAGGAACAGTAAAGGGCCAAGGACAGATCCTTGAGGAACCCCAGAACCAACTGGCACGGTAGAAGAATTAGTGTCATTAGCATGCACAAACTGAAGGCGAGAAAAAAGAAACGCGCGAATCCAGTTCAGAACAGAAGGGTCAATATTTAGAATGCTGAGTTTATATAGAAGTAATGAATGGTTAACTTTATCGAATGCCTTAGCGAAGTCGAGAAATATGCAGTCTGTGGAAAACGCGGAGTCTAAGTAGAAGTGCAGATCATTAGTAAAGGAAAGTAATTGAGTTTCACAGGAGAAACCTTTCCGAAAGCCATGCTGAGTCAGAGAAAAGAAGCTATTATCTTCAAGAAAATTAACAAGGTGAGTGAGAATTATATGTTCCATTATTTTGCAGGGTATTGATGTGAGAGAGATGGGTCGATAGTTAGATGGGTACTGTTTGTCACCGGCTTTATGTACAGGTATGACCTTAGCAGTTTTCCAGTCCTCGGGTAGTACGCCATCATGGTACGACTGTGAGAATATGCTTTCCAAAATGATAGAGGTATATTCAACAGTATTCCGAAGAAATTTGCTATTAATGCCATCGATTCCGCTAGAAGATGTTTGTTTTAAATTATTAATGATCGGTATAATGCCATGAGAGTCAAACACAATTGGATCCATACAGTAGTAGTTACACGATTGGAGTTTGGGATGGTGGCGATCAACGGATGAGGAAGAAAATGACTGGACAAAAGAGTCATTTAGTGAAGTGGCACAAAGATGGTCCGGAATGGGATTTCCAGTTGCTGAAAGTAATGACACTTTGTCGTTAGTGCTAGGTTTTATTATGCTCCAGAAGCGTTTAGGATTAGACTTTAAGATGTTCGGGAGGGTTACATTAAAAAAAGAAAATTTAGTAGTCTTTAGTGCACGGGAATAGGCTAAGGCAGCTGATTTATATGCAGTCCATCGCTCAGGTTTTAATGAATTCCTAGCAGTTCGAAAAAGTCTTTTCTTTTTGTTAGAAAGGCGGTTTAAATATCGATTATACCATGGAGCTTGGTTATTCGAGTAGACGCGCCGAAGAGGAATATGTCGGTTAATCAATTCAGATACCTTATTTCGGAACATGCACCAGTTAGTTTCCACCGAGCGCTCGAGGTAATTAGGCAAGAATATGTCTAGAAAAGAGCTCAGTTCATCATTAATAGCAAGAAAATTAGCCTTGTTGTAGTCCCTAATATTTTTGGAGCGGTTTGATGAAGGTACGTGTTCATGAGTTAACGTGAAATGTAATACATCGTGGTCGCTCAGGCCAGGCATATGTATTACAGGTGACGTGCAATCTTCTGCAGTCGTTAATACAAGATCTAGAAGAGAGGATGAATTTTGAGTAACACGTGTGGGTGAAGTGACGATTTGTGTCAAGCCAAAGTCTGCGCAGATGGTGATAAATTGGTTAGTTTCTGCGCTCGGTGGGTTAGAAAAAGGGAACGTGTGTGACCAGATAATGTTGGGATAGTTGAAGTCCCCCAAAAGTAGAATTTGTGCGCTGGGATATCGAACAGTGATTTGATTCAGGCTGTCATGCAAGCTATCACAGAATGACATATCGCTGGAAGGGGAGCGATAGCAAACGCCGATGATCACTTTCCTGAAACCTAAATTCACGCAGCACCACACAGATTCAATATCAGAAACAATTGATATGCAGTGACAATCAAACTGCTCGTCAATTGCGAGCAAAACACCACCACCTGTTCTTTGAGTGCGGTCACTGCGGTAGACAACATATTTTTTATCGCAATGAAACAATTCTGAATTAGATATTTTGCTGCTGAGCCACGTTTCAGTTAATGCAATAACATTTGCTTTGAGGTCGTTAATCAAGGTGCATAATTCATCCTTCTTACGAAAAATACTTCGAATGTTAGTATAACAAACACAAAATTCTGTTTTCGATGATGTGGCATCTCTTCCCCTCGCGCATTCCTATTTCTTATCCTTATCGGGGAGTAGTTGGCGTCCAGAACGAAGAAATCTAGGTGATGCAGAAGCATTCATCGGTGCAGTATTCGAGGATGCGATTTCAAAAACAATGTCATCTACTTCATTATAACTGTAACATTTTCCATTGACATGCAGTTTCTTATACCCAAGTTTATATGGTTTATGCAGGCTATTACCGTATTCTCTTAGCTTTTTTTGAATGTTGCGTGTGGCAACGCATAAGTCCTCACTGAGAGCAAAGCCAGTGTCTTTTAACATGGAACATTTTGCGAAAACTGATTCTCTGTGCTTATAGGTAGCAAATTTGACAATAACCGGCCTTGTTTTTCCTTCTACAAACCGACCGATCCTGTGCGCACGTAAAATGCTTTCACTTGTTAAGCTGAGGTTTAGTTTATCGGCAATGACCCCTAAAACTTTCTCTTCAGAATCAGCATACGCTTCACTTTCGTCGTCTTTTATTCCGTAAAAAAGCAGATTGTCGCGTCGAGAACGGTCCTCTGCGTCGTCTAATCGGTGGCGCATTGCGCAGGCTTCCAGTTCAAGACGGTTAACTTTATCGCTTAGCTCATTAAAATCGGCCTGCCAATGCTGAAGCATTGAAGTCTGGCCTTCAACAACGTCTAACCGGGTCTTTATGTCGGAAATAGCTTGAAAAGCGATTCTTTGCTGGTCTTTCAGTTCAGTCACCGTCTCGGCTACCGATTTTTGCACTGTTTCCATCCTGATTGAGCGCTCGCTTAAATCTTTGAGTGTATTAAGAATTTCCGCAAGAGTCTGTTTGTCAGGACCCGGATTGCACTCTACGTCCCCACACAAAAGCAATAAAAGTGAACAGAAAGGCTCGAACAAGGCTCCAGGGCATGGAAGCACGACTATAAAGGCATCATCTGACTTAAAGCAGTGGTAAGGTAGTTTGAACTGGTAACTGACCTGCATGACGAAGAAGAGCGCGCGTGAGCCTCCCATTCTTTCGGTGCTTCCATGCCCTATGAGCGGCGGCTGCGCAGCACATGCTTTTATATGGTGCACAGTGGGGACTGTCGATGATCCTGCGGCTGCGATAGACTGTGGCAGGACGTGATGAGGCAGGAAATGTTGAAGCTGTTCATGTCGGCAAGTTGTCAACCAGTCGCATCCTGGTGGAGCGGCAATACTGGATGCCCCTGAAGCAGAGGCGTTGATGGCGAGCGCGCTCAAAGGATGCACTTGGCCATGGTCCACCCAGGCGGCAGCCGGAAAGAAGAGCAACTGCATGACGAAGAAGAGCGCGCGTGAGCCTCCCATTCTTTCGGTGCTTCCATGCCCTATGCCCATGCCGTCAGCACACTTCGCTGTAGGAGTCAGAGGTGCCCGCAGTGCGGTGCGTCTGGCCAGTTGTGCCTGGGGTGAAACGGCAAATGGGAACTCGGCGATGTGCGCATGGTCGCTACTTGGGAAGCCTCACGTCCAGTGCTGGCTAGTGCACGGCCATGTCGGGGGCCGACAACACTGTCTCTTCACGTAGGGTGGCCTTGTCTGTATGTGGTCTTCTCCTGGTGGCGTCTCTGGTGTGGCTCTACTGCAGCTGCCTGCCGTACGCCAGAGGTGAGTGCGTTGGAAGCCTCGACATCCTTGCCCAGCCAAGGATAGCTGCCGAGGTTAACCAACTCTCTTTAAAGGTTTTATACTAATAGCCATTTCTAAAATTTCTTTTCTGTGGGATCACTAGGTATTGTTAACGTTTTAGGCCTTCAACACCACAGATGATTTTTCGCATTTCTATAAAATTCAGCGAAACACTCTTCGTATATACCTTGGGCTTAGCTCTTGATGGCCTTAGTTGCCTATGTGCCATAACACGCAACACAACACAGTGGTGAGTGGGCACCTGAGTGCCATCGGCCCAGAGAATTAAACGTTGAAAACTTGTCATCTGAGCTTACTGGTTTAGTTTATGGAGGTTTAATGTCCCAAAGCGACTCAGGCTATGAGAGACGCCGTAGTGAAGGGCTCCGGAAATTTCGACACCTGGGGTTCTTTAACGTGCACTGACATCGCACAGCACACGGGCCTCTAGAATTTCGCCTCCATCGAAATTCGAGCGCCGTGGCCGGGATAGAACCCACGTCTTTCGAGCCAGCAGCCAAGAGCCATACCCACTATCTGAGCTTACTGTACGACAGTAATAGAAGCTTTCACTGAAGCAGACTACTCATGCTTCAGTTGCGACCGATGTAACTGTTTTATATGCTATTGGTTCTCGCAAAAATGCACCATAAGCTGTAAGCTTGCTCTTGTGGCGCGGGGCCTAAACGACAATTAACCTTGTCCTGTGCCAGCTCCGTCCACCCTACACCCCGCGAACTTAATCTCATTCACTCACCGATTTCGCGAGTATTTGTGCAAAGAAGAGAAAATTTTGTGTCAGTGTACTTAATAAGTAACATCTAATAGCGCTCAAAACAATTCTTGATCAAAGTTACAATACAAATACAAAATGTTCACTTTCTAAAATAAAGTCATAAATACCTCGGAGTTCTGATTAATGAGGGCCAGAAGTTATCAAGGTGAATAGAAGCCCGGCCGTAATAAAACATATTTACAGCCGAGGAATGAAATCATTTGGTGAATATGCACTGTATATGTAATGAAAAGTGTACGTGCCCAATAATTTAGTTCAAGCCATTTTTATTTGTGAGTGACTGAAAATACATTCCTTTATTACTAAATGCCAGGAAAGGAAGCTGATGTGTACATCCTTTCATGGCACGTCACTCAGCATAATAAATGTAATGTTTTCGAAGTGACAAAAAAAATTAAAAGCCAAAGTAAGCATGCGGAAGGCGGAAGCACAATGCCAGAACAAAGCGCACAAAAAGGAAAAAGCATCCAACTTTTGCTCACACGAGCACAAAGGGAAGAATATGTCTTTTTTTTAGTACAGTCAAAACAAAGCGTGTTGAATAAGCTTCCTCCTGCCAAAAGATAGGACAAGTTGAAGGGAAGTTGGTGTTGTAAAGAACTGGGTAAAAAAGGAGAATAGGCAAAATTCATTTTATGGAGGAAAAACGCTAAGGCGCCCGTGTGCTGTGTGATAGCTGCACAACAACGGTAGCTGCACAACAACGTTTACCAGAAGTCTTGAAAGCAAAAGTGCTATGTAATATGGCTTGCTCATTACATTGTCGCCTCACAAATCTGCGGCAAGACGGCCAGTCTATCAGGTGCCTGAGTCGACGCTTGACGTAGCATTATGATATTGTGCGGCAGGAAGGAGATCTTTCAGCCGCTCATTTGAAGACTCGTGGGCAGCACGGCAACTACATGGCGTTCGGGACAGATTATGTGCGAAATCTATATAGGTCATTTTCTCCCTATATGAATTTCACTTGTTATCAAACTAACGAGTAAACCTTTCACCCTTAACTCACCTCGTCACATTGTCTTTGGCGGACTGAGGTATTTACTTCACGGTCTCCAGTATTGCATATGTTCTTCGTTGTTAACATATGTTGACCTCTTTCCTTTGATGTTTGTTTTTCTTTCTTTGTTCGTCTTTTAATCAACGTCTCTTCTGAAAACTAAGCATTTTTGACTGAATTGCCTGTCTGGCTGGATTCGATACCTTGTTGTAAACTTCGCTACAACTCTATCCAAACTTTTTTACTTAAAAACTTCGACGTTTCGCACCTTACTCGGCTGCTTCCTTAGGGCTGACAGGGGGCCTTGGCTTTCGCCTTTAAGTAGACGTTAAAGGGGTACGGACACAAAATTTCGAAAGCAAACAAACAAGATTTCTTTCATAAGCGCAAGGACATGCCTCCTAGCTAAGTTTCAGTCGCAGGCGTTAAATGGAACATTATTTTAATATGATTTTGAATGTTGTGCGAGTAGCCACTCGTCGTTTCCGCCCGCATCGAGTGACGTCAAGATGCAGTTGCCAAATTATTGTGACGTCACCGAAACCACCGGCTCTTCCCAGGAACAACCTATGTGGGCAGGCGACGTTGACGTCATCAGAAACGTGGTAGTCCAGGTTGGCCGGTTGGACGCGAGGTCAAGGTTAACTACGTAGCTGGCGCCGGCTGAGACCGAAACGTCCGGTACAAAATAGTTTATAGTTAATTATTCATGCAGTGCACAGAGCTGATTATCATGAATGCTAGGCCTGTAAGCCTCTTTCAAGCCAAAAAAGAGGACACGAAAAAACCTTGTGTTTGTACCCCTTTAAAAATGCTTTTTTAAATACTCCTTCCGTCCTACCACCATGTACTCAAAGCCTCAAGCCTATCGCCCCCTGTCAGACCTAAGGTAGGAGCCCAGCGGGCTCTGAAACATCAAGATTTTGAAATTAAAAAGTTTCGGTAAGAGATATATCTCAGTTTACTATAAGGTCTCTTCTGAATTCTGTTCGGAATGCGCTGCAACATGTTCTACATTATACATATGGCAAACGATATCCTTTTTCTAGTATTTAATTTATAATTCATGCAGTGCGCTGACAAATTTAATACGTCAATTCAACCGATTAAGCTTGCGAGCCCCGCAAAAGTGTACTTTCTTTTTAATTAACGGACTTTTCTAGAAAGTCAGGTCAACACTGAGCAAAAGCCTGTGATTTGTTGTAGTGACACTGGTGCAAGATATTAAGAAAAAAAATTTCGCAGGGAGACAGGTCCTGTAGCTTCTTGGTGAATAGCTGTTTTCTCTTTTGTTTTGCAGGCATCGTCCCGTTCACTTTCTTGTCGAAGAGGACTCCTTTAAAGCCTCCACCTGACAGCAACAGCGGTGCCTTGAATGCCCATAACATGACGATATGGTTCGTCGAATCATCGAACGAGACATGTCTAAACGGGCGCCAGGCTTGTTCCATTGAGTCGGCGTCTTTTCGAAACCCCAAATCCCACGTCGTCCTGCTCACGACGGGCAGGCTGTCCCCGGACTGTGACTACTACCGAGCACTGTGCTCGTTGTCAAACTTCCGTGACTTCAGGCTCAACCTCACAGAAGCGTTCAGTGAGACACCGCTCGAGTCCTGGTACAGGTCTCGCAACTGGACCAGAGGCCCACATGGAATAGAGGACCTCAGTGACGGCATCCGGCTCGCCGTCTTGTGGAAGCGCGGTGGCACTTACCTGGACCTCGACGTCATCGTGCTCAAGGACCTGTCTGCGCTGAGGAACAGCGTCATGTTTGAGGTCCCCGGCCAGCTCACCAACAGCGTCCTGTTCTTCGATAAGGGACACCCATTTGTGGGCGAAGCCCTCAGGAGGTGCGCTCAGGAGTACGACGCTGTTAAATGGGGAAGCTGCGGTCCGTCACTCCTGGGGCGCATCTACTACTCCTGGAAGAACTGGCCCGGAAGAGGGCAAGTGAGATTTCGCGAACGGGACACATTCTTCGCAGTCGGGTACAATGCGTGGAAGTTGTTCTTCGAGCCCAGCAAGACCAGTTCGGTGTTCGAGGCAACTACAAGGAGCTACGGCGTTCATTTGTGGAATAAGCTCAGCCATGGTGTGAGAGTGGTTACGGGCTCTGGCACGGCCCTCGACGTCTTGTCCAGGTTTAACTGCCCGACAGTCTACGAAGTAATGATGTCGAGAAAGTTCTTCTGATCATCGCTGAATACTACCTGCCATAACGTCAATTTACTTTTGGATCCTTGCAGAGGTATTTGGTTGTTGCAATGGATGAGCGGAAACACACCAAGAAATTGAGGCATTCTCAGCCGCATACCACAAGAACCATTTATGACACACTGACGTGAGGAGTGATTTTTGTTAGGTGTAAATTTCCCTGTGATGTGAGGTCAAACACCCATTTATTTCTTCAAGAATCGCACCTTTGGGACGCCGAGTACCAGGCCAGCTCCTCTGGAGCGTCGTGCTCTGGGTCATTGACCTCAACTAATGCCGTCCAACGAAAGGAAACTATCTGTGGTGCTATCTAGCGTGCCAAGCCGCCTTTTGTACTTTAACATAAAATAATCACCATTCATGGTTATGTGTGCCAGATTCGTATCTTGCAGCAGTTCATCGCCTGCTGGCTTGAATCCCTTGGCCACAATGGTTAAGGTATTGAACTTAACACATTTATGCACTGCATGCGAGACGGCGATTTCACTAGGCTTTCGAAAGTAAACAGCGTCCGTATCAGGATCCCTTCTTCGGAATAAACGAAGAAAGATAGCAGTGGAAGATAATTGGGGCTGATAAAACGTCGATCCACTTTCGCGATAGTCGTTCTTTCGCCACAGCCTTTTCTTAAGACGGTTCCAATATTCATATTCAAAGCTTCCCAATGCAAGTCAGGTATATCTCCCACTTTCAGTGGAGATTTCGATTACTTTCTGAATATT
Organism: Amblyomma americanum; assembly: GCF_052857255.1. NCBI lineage: Eukaryota > Metazoa > Arthropoda > Arachnida > Ixodida > Ixodidae > Amblyomma > Amblyomma americanum. The sequence continues at coordinate 25,550,211 of NC_135504.1, read as the reverse complement.
ACTAGAATAACTTTGGAATCAATTTTAAGCGTTGACGCTGATACAAAGCATTCTTCAATAATTACTTGCCATTGTCATCAGTAAGACAAGGTTTCTAATTTATTTTCTCTAATTACGTAGTTTCATTTACGCACCGTTACCTCCCACAACAGTGACTTCTAGGCCTCTCAATACTACAACTGGAAATTTTTCAACACGATAGCGTTAGAGGCCCCGTCCTCCAGAAAATCTCGTGTCGGTGTTGTGAGCGAAAAATCACGGGCATGACTCTGACAGGTGGCGCCCAGAGGAGCAATCTAGGAGGCAGGTGGGCCACCTAGGTCAGCTGACCTTGCGGCGTCGTCGCCAGCCTGCCACCCGGATAGTGAGCAAACTGCCCATCGTGACAGGTGGCAGTTAAGTTAATGAATTGTCGCTCGGGAGGAACAACCTGGGCTACACAAGCCCCACCGCTGGGAGCACCTGCCATCGCAGGGGGTGTGGCGCATCGCTAGCCGCTGCACCACTGCACAAGGAAGGGTATGAGGGCACCCAGGTATCTATGAATGTAAAGTAGAGAATTACCTGCTATTACGCTATTGCTTCATACTCTTAAGGCGGAGCTTAAGTGCCTCCTCCAGTTTTTTTTTTCGAGCGCACGCTATTATAAGAAGCGCAGCTGCGTTTCGTTGCTTAGCAGCTGCGCAGTTTTCACACGCCTATTGGTGGGACTGCCGCTACGTCGCTATTCTGGATGAGTGAGCAATACGGGATTGTTCGAAGAACCTTGGGGCCCCCGTGTTTTCGAGTCTTTATCCATGCGATGCCAAAACTTAAATCTACTTTGCTCTCGTTTATATTTGCTAGACGAATCGGATCAAACCACGTTTCAGTTTTATGTCGTGCACTCCGGTCGATGACAGCATGTCGGTATTCTTTTTCCAGATTTCCTCTTGTATTCTTTATTATTCTTTATTCTTACAGTACCTGCAGCCCCACTAGGGCATTATGGCGGTGGGCACAAAACTTCATGAAACAGTTGTTTCATAAAACGGTTGCTTTATGAAGTGGTGCGGAAAAGTGCTGAGGTACACCGTTGCCGCTAACCGCGTCACTTTCGGTAACAAGTTCCAGTCGTTAAATACGCGGAAAAATCTATGTTTTAACAAACATATGCGGCAGTAATAGTTCAATTACAGATCTGTTAGAGAATAAATGCAATGCGGGTGCTGTAATTAATTTAAAGCGGTAATTCCGGTTTACTGTGATAAATGGTAACAATTTAAGTAATAGATTTCTACGGCGTTCATTTAATCCATAGCTGCGACGCTCTGTTTTCGTAGGTGTGCTAAGCCTCCTAATCTAGTTGTACATTTTCTTTGTGCTCTATTTTCCGCTCTGGAGCCCCTACGCATGTACACACATTCGCTGCCCATCCCAGGGACTCAGTGCTGTGCCACCCAGTCTCATATGCCGCTATGCAACACTTCTGTGTCGCGTTTGGCTTTGATGAGCCTTCACAAGCGTGGCAGAGATGCACAAGAGCAGAATAAGCGGTGACAGTGAAGAAGATATACGAACGAGTATATATATGCCTTTCAACACGTAGAGGCTAAGCGTGCGGATACTGGCGATGAAAAGAACCAATAGAGCTCTTCACTGCCGTATCCCTCACAAGGCCGATTGTAAAGCCAAGATTCTGGACTTATGCATTCATCTTTCGTCAGCACAGGAGGCCGATATACAGGGTGGGCTGCTCTAGTGCATAAGAGCTGCAGGATTGAGTGGCCGCCTGCAGATTAAGAATAGCAGTGGGTGTCTCCAACCATCAACCATCCTTGGGCCAAACGAACGGGCCGCTTGTGCAGATGTTCCATCCTTTCTTTTCTGCCCGGTCTTTTTTTTCTACTGTTCCATTAAATTTAATAGCCTTGGCAAACGCCATTTCAAGTGCTAGATCCCAACGTATGAGCATGTTCACATGAAAATCTTCTGCTTTGCTGATTTTAATGACTGATCTCAATACTAGTCAAGTTTTACAAATCTGCGTTCTTGTGTTACTGACACTTTGGTATTGCCAATAAAATGTTTTCAACATTGCCTTGTCCATTTTTACACGCGACGTGTGCATATACTTGCAAAATTTGTCATCGCCAGATCGTCAGAAGCATCTCTACAAATATGCTACGAGGCAGCAAACATAAAAATTTACACTTTTGTCTGACATTTGCGAGTACACTTATTGCGTTTAAGCACGCATAAGTGCGCGGATATTAGACCTTAATTATCACTTATCCGGATACCACAGCAGTTTTCCTTGCGTCATAGTGTCATCGACACTTACTAGATCGAGGACTAACCCGATCAATGGGCTTCCGTGGTCTAGAAAGCGAGTCCGTCTCAAAAGAGGCTCTCTGTTGCTTTGATTGCTGCTGCAGGTGCTGCCGGGAAGGGTTTCACATAAAAGCCAATGAACGAAGTAAGTTTTGCCAGGGTTCAGGCGAATATTAGAGCAGGTAGTCCTGTGATGTTCGTGATTAGAGTCAGATTGACAGGCAAGAATTCCGCAATGTTTTCCTGTCTTCGTTGTAAATTGAAGCAGAACGCTTACTTTGACTTTTCATGTATATTTTTGTTTTGCTAATTATTGTACTTTGGGTAGTTTTCGAAGAAGTGAACATGCACTGTAATTTATTCTTTGACCACTGCTGCCCTGTATGGGCCCCCAGGCACTTTTCAAGCTTGTCATAAAACAGCCTTTTTGCCTGAGGGGAGGGGGGGGGTGCCTTCAATTTTGAGTTGAAAATAAACGAATTCAATTCAATTCAGCCGGCTGAAGCGGAAACAGCTGTCGAAATCTATGACTCTAGTGTGTACTATCGGGACATTCAATGTTTCAAAGGTGACAAACAGCCAGCTTGTAGGGGTGGTTAACCACATGTACCATGTGACAGGACTCAGAGCCAACTCAGCAGCGCGCAGCCCTCTAGCGGCGCTGCAGGACAACAGGGCGACGAGATATCCTCCTCTTCCTAACGCTGCTGTCACAAGCGCTTCAACCGAATTACAGAATTTAAACACGCAGCTAGCAACCGCGACACGTTTTTTGCAATGTCATGTAAAGTACACTCTACTAAGACGTGGCGTGTGTAAAGACAAATGTCTCTGTTATTTCTGTTCCTTTGAAATGAAAAAAAAAAGTTACAGCGGTGGTGTCACGAGGCGGTAAATTTACGAAACAAATGCTCAGGGACACAATGGTGTACCTGACGGCAAATAGTAGTCTGGCTGTGCCTTAGCTTGGACAAAGGCAGCGGCGGTATTTTGTACCTTTTCTTTTCTCCCGCGAGATTTTCTCGAGCAGAAGAAATAAAATCTACGCGGGCGTAAACTAAAGCGCAGAAGTCACGCCGGGGGCTGGAACTGTACTATACGGTTGGATGCGACACCACTTCTGAGTGAATTGTGTGCAAGTCGGAGCGCAGCGTGTCAGGGGAAAAAAAAACAGAAGAAATAGCGAGAGGCTCATTATCACAAAGCACAGATTCTTTCGCGGTCGTGTCTTGCACACAGAAGGAACTTGAAAGAAACGTTGCTCACATGTGGTTACAGCGTTTGTTGCCCCTGCATCTGAACAAACAGTTGCAACTCATCGTTGGGTCTGTGTTACGTACCTTAATAAAGCAGTGTACGGCAGGGAATTAGCGTAGCCTGTTTCGGGGGATCCTGATTAGCGCATTTATCATGGGAACCCGTCGCCCCCTATCCGCAGTATGTGCCGTGCCGTTCTTGACCTATATTTCAAAAAATATGCATTAACTTTCTTCTTTATGTCATCTTCAAACGCAATCTGTTAGGATCATGACATTAAGCTCATACACCGTATCCAGTGCTCCCATTTACCGCCGGCTCAATATCTTACCTCTCCTTTGTTCATTCCAACTGAAACTAGGTTTATTGATTTATCGCGCCCCTCACAATAGCAATACTATCCCCATCTTTACAGCTTCCTGTTTGTCTAACGTCAATAATACTAGATTCGCTGAACAACATAATCTCTTGCTTCCGAAAGTCAAAACTAATTATGGCAAACAGTCCGCTTTATTTTCAGCAATCACTGTCTGGAACTCGCTACCCGCAATCACCAAATCATTCCGCACCGAAGCACAATTCCATGAAAACTTTAAAAACGACGTACTGTTTAATTGCCTTCAATTGCCGCGCCAATGAACCCTGTTAGAATTGTGTACGACTTCTATTGCCTGAGCGCTTGTACTATGCTCTCTTTTTGTGTTTGTAAAATGTGTTTCTAAAATTTAGAATGCTTATACTGTTAGCTCAGGTTATTAATATCCACTGCAACTGTTTTCCGCTATGCAGTTGCTATCTGCCATATGTTTATCTTACTTCATATATGAAATTAATAACAGGAAGTCCCCCTGACAGTTTCCACTTTGGGACCTCCTTCTGTAATAATTAATTTATGCACATATTATCTGTGCTTCTTTTTTTTTTTCAATAAAACCGTTCCAATTTTCGTTCAAACCGTTAAACTCGCCCACCAGCCAACGATTATAAAGGGACACTGAAGATAATTCGGTCCAATTACTGTTCTCGATAAAAATTGATTATCTGGCTATTTCTGGCTATGGTGACATTTTCCCGGTAGCAGAAGAGGCATTTATCGGCAAGAAAATAGGATTAAAAGATGTGGTAGGGTTTTAACGTAGTTAAACCGAGTAGACTTTCGAAAGCATGACTTTAACCTGGTTGGCTCAATGCTGGGTCGTTTGCCCTTCTGTTTACGATATTAGACGATATTAGAAACCCAGTCGCGGCAGTATTTATTTTATTTCGGCATGGGCTTTTGCTATGCGGTGTGGCCAAGGTCACCCTCAAGGCCACCCTCCCATTGGCTACAGCTGGTGCGACGCTCCTCCGAACTAACCCGAGCTTACCTGAGTTACCTCGAGACTTCTGCCCCCCCCCCCCCTTTTAATGTCACGCTAGCATATCCAAAGAGAGTAACTACGAATTCATAGGAATTAGTGGACACCATTGGCTGGATGGACTTTCTTCGAGGGACACTTGCAGCTTCGTATTTGAGTTGTATCCGGCTATAGTACGAAATCTCGGTTGGTGAACGCGACGAGCATATGAGCCATGACCTCCGATATCGGGCAATTAACGCCGGGTTTGAAAACCTTGGCCGAACCTTGTCGCGTCGCCAATTTTTTTCAGGCCATACGCACAATAATTACGGATGCCGCCACACCAAATGAACCGCGCGCGGTGCAGTTCGAATCCGTCCTTCTGCAAATATAGATCGCAGAAACATGCTGTCCAGCGTCGGACTGGGTCCTGCTTTTTAAACAGTCTTCGAAAAAAACGAAAATAAGCCATGCCCTATTTGAACTTTATGTCAGGTACTCTACACGAGCGACACCCAAATGGTATTAAATATGGAGTCCGAATTAATGTACAGCTAATGCCAAATTTATTTTTTTATTCATTTTTTTTTCTGGAAGTGCTATCATGTTGTGTACCACTGCCATGCCTTTGTGGGGTGCGTCGGCCTCGTCAAGCCTTCCCAATGGCTTTTTGTCGGCGCACCCAACATCGTCATGATGTTAAATAAACATGAATCTGATTCTGATTCTGAAAATGACGGACTCAGTAAGCGTGCCACTCCACGACAGAGCGCCTCACAAGCGGGACTCCTCAACAAGCGCATCAATGCCACGACAGCGAATTCCGGCGTTCTCGAGGCCCGCCTCAGAGACAAGAGCGGCAACAGCCACCGCGCTGGGAGCGCTGCATTCTTCCTGCGTGGTTCAGTAGACGTGGGAACGGTTCCCGCCTGAGAAGAACGTGCTTTCCGCGGCGCCTTTTGAGAAGCCCAGCTGCCGTCTGGAACCCTGGGTGCTAGAACGACACCGCGCTGTCGCCTGCTGGTCCCGGGCAGCAGCGGCCGAGTCACGCGAGGGATGAAACATGGTCGCTCGCACTATTCACGAGCGGACGTCGCCGGAGAAAAGCTCCGCAAATTAATTTCGCGCGCGCCTGTGGAAACTCCCTGACTTTCTGCCTTTCTTCTGGGAAATGCGTCGGCGACGCTTGCTATGGGTTCCCCCCATCCCCCTTCCCGGTTGTACTGCGCAGTCGGGGACCGACTACGAGCGAGGTTGTCGAGCACGCCGGAGCATTGAGTCGGAGCAGTTGAACGGCCGCTGCATGTTGCTGTAGTCCGCGCTTTTGCCGATGCTCAAGTTTGACGGCTGTCGCTTGCACACGACTCGGGTTTCTCAGGTGAGATGAAAGGAGAAAAACTCCGGTTTCTTGCTTTTTCAGAGATATCGGTCGAACCACGAATACGAAGCGTGCACTGCACGAAGCAGTGGCTGATCCTGATTCGTCGATACGAGTTCACAGGTATGCATGGAGTTTTAACGTATTTATCGGAGTGAGGCGCTCAAAGCAAGTCCATAAACTATACAGGTTTTGTTTCCAGTTCACGGCTTGTTGCAAGTTATTTGGTCGTAATTTTGTCAGCGTCTTTCCCTACGTGATAAGCAAGCGGCACCCATTAGGCACTAAAACTGCCTCGGACGTCCTGTGGACGTTTAGGACATCCGTGGGACGTCCGAGGGAGATTCTATGCCCATTGGGCAAATGCCCCTCAAAGGGGGCCCTCTAACCATTGACGTCAGCTGACTGTCATGGTCGACGTAGTGGTATTTCCTGGCCAGTTCATTGTTAATCTCTTTGCAACATGCCTGCCTCTTCAAAATCACGCTGGCAGGTTCAAGGCGACGTCATGAAAATCAGGCGACGCCGTTGGCTAGAGGGCCTGCTTTGGGAGGCATCTGCATTGAACCCGACCATAACTGCAGCTCGCAATTGCGGTGTCCGGGCTCTATCGCGGCTGCCTGGGAAGCGGATGATGTTACCGAGGCATTTCGTGATGCGCGAACATCTTCGCTAGCAGACCCATGACGTGATCATCAGCATGAATTTTCTCGTTGACGTCTGCACCCGCGTCGCCGTTCGTCTCAAGCCGGTGTCATCGAAGCCTGCTTGGCGTGATCAGCGCTGCGCACAGTTTCCCCTACTTTATTCTAGCAGGGCCGAAGCCTCGAGAACTCGTCGATGTGGCGTCTGGTTACCGCGTCGCACAGTCCATGTACTGGGACAGCGAAAGATAGCGTGATGGTGCCATCTGGAACGCGTCTTTGTCATCGAGAGACAACAGACGGTGGTCGCTTACCAGGAAGCGTGTTTCCCAGAATGTTTAAGCTTTCCTGCGACAAAAGCACCGCGCCAGCCGGTCTTAATGTATTCGAACACGAAGAAATCCCGTCCGATTTGTTCCGACCTAGAAAACAGTCACAGCTGTGACCGCGACCCTAATTTTTATTGGTTCCGTTTCACTGTACGGAGTATATGTTACTGTTAGAAAAGAAAAAAAAAGGCTAGAGGATTCACCAAGTTACGACGAACCAGATACTTCTCACATAAACCACTAGCTTTTTAGTAAGAGGAGGTAGTAAAAGTAGAACTAGGTCAAGTTACCTCAGAAAGTTTGTGAAAAGCACTCTAGTCACAAACAAAAAAAGCATTAGTATTTACATTAGTATTAGTATTAGCATTAGTATTTAGAAAATCGGTAGCAAATACTTTCGCACATGTTTCTAGCTTTTTAGTACATTGTGTTGGTGTGGATTGTTAAATCTGCGTAAAAAAGTAAATAAGCTGTATGTTCAGTGGGATCAGTGACATACATAGTGATAGCTACCGGGAGTGTGTTACTAAGGCCTTGACAATGGGGGAATTACGTGTATAAATTATGCCAGGCTATGCCATCAAGCAACCCTATACCAGGCACACAAAAAGGGGCAGAACGCAAGAAAACTACGAATATGAAAAGCTCACACAAGAGCGACACTTTGACTGCGCGTGCATGGGTGAATCGTTCTTACGCCTTATGCACTCGGTTAATGCCACTTGGTCTAGATAGCAATTGGGCTAGATAGGAGCCGTAATTATGAATTTGTGATTGCCGAAAAAAGTTGTAATCTACATAACCGCATGAAGTTGCAAAAATGTTTAATCGCGAAACCACTTTAGTCACGACAGTCTGTGTTGATCGTCTTCGACGACTCCTTTTTTCCTTAAAGCTTTAAAGGAACGGTTACAAACTAAGCACTAATTAGCGACTATAGAATGCAAAAAGGTAAGAGCCGACTTTTACTAACTACTTTGAAGAGGGTAATAAATATTCAGCAAAAAGTAGTAAAAAGAAGTCAGAGTTAGTAACTGCTGGACTTACTACCTTTCCACAACTCTTTTTTCAAAGAGAGCAAAGAGGCTTTGTATGCACCGACCGATGTAATCCCTAGGTCGTAACTGCAGCGAGCACCCCTTCTCAGGTCTCTTTTGTTCAGTTGCTGCGCCTCTCCAACGTGAGCTCACGCCGCCTTTCAAAGCAAAGGTCTTTTCAACGTAGGCTACAGCATTTTCATTGCTCGAAGCGCCCCAATACACGCATCGGCGGTCCGAAAGCAGCGCGCTGTTATGCTCGTCCCTTCTCGAGCTGCTAAGCATTTCGCTGTGCTTGGTTTCTGCTCGGACCATCCGCATCGGCTGTGCTTGGTTTGCACGCGAGCAGTCCTCAAAGCAGGTGTGTGCAGGCGTCTTTTTTTCCGACAGGTGCTGCAGTGACGCCGGCATGAAGTGGGCGCCCGTGCTGCAGGCGGCCCTGGCCTGCGTCCTGTGGCTGGTCGGAGACGCCTCCGTGGGAATGGTTGGCGTACAGATCAAGAACGGTGAGCTCCACGCTTAGCAACCGAGCGGACGCTGGGCTGGCCCGCATGATTGCGAGGCAGGGGTCGGCACTGGAGTCGGGTACAAGTCAAGGCAAAAGCGACTTTTCCTCGTTAAACGACCCCCCACCTTCTTCAGTCAATGGCGTCGCCTGATTCTCATGAACCTGCTAGCGTGAGCAGCGCAATGTCCTGTGAGAGGCGGGACAATGCAGGGAGGGTACTATCCCGTTTCATCTTCCACTCACTATTTTGTCACACTATCAGGTTCATGGGAATCGGCCGGCGCAGTTGGCTGGAAGAGGGCCCTTTGTCCGGATAAAGCCGCCTCGTTCTTGAGTTGTATCATACTATAGAGCCGTAAGTACAGTTCGTGTGTCCCAGTGTTACTCCGGTCGCAACATTTGAATCAGCAAACGTACTATAGTCGGATACAACTCAAGAACGAAGCGGTTTTTCCCCGTCGAAGCACCCCCTTCCAGCCAATGGCGTCGGCCTATTGTCATGAACCTGCATGTGTGACAAAATAAGGAGCGGCGTGACAATGCCGGGAGGGGACTATCCTTGACCATGGAAGGAAGAGACTGTCCCTAGCTTTCATCGGACAGTCCGTGCATAGTTGAGCTAGAAGGCGGCGCAAGCCTGGTGCGCCAACGATCAGGGTGGTCATATCTATCAAGCAATGCTAACAACAAGCTTAAGAGAATGCTACAGAAGCAAATGCCAACGAGTGAACTACAGACGGATATAAAAAAATCTTGAAGGCGTCCAGAGGAAAGCACTCCGGTTTATTTACCACGCTTATGGTCGGCAGGTCTCGGTGTCTGATTTGCTCAACAGATCTGGGCTTCCCACTCTTGAATCCCGTCGCAAGCAGCACCGACTAAAAATGTTGTTCAATATCATACATAATAAAACAAAACTGAATTTTCAGAGCTACATGCAATACAACACAACACGCCCCACCCGTAACAAACACGAAAGGACTATCTTGATGCCACGATGCCGAACAAAAGCATATTCTTGTTCCTTCTTTCCACGCACCATTTCCGAATGGAACCGACTGCCAAGCGATATCACCAACCTGGTATCTTCAGAATCCTTCTTGTCTGCTGTTTCGGCTCATGTATCGCAGTAGCGTGTCTAGTACACAGTGTATTTCGGTTTCCTTGTTTTTATTCTGTTCACTTAGTCTGTTTGACGTCGGATGATTTGCCTGTACTTTTTTTTTTGCTTCCCGGTGGTCTTAATGAATTTTGTCCTCGTACTGTAATCGCCCTTTGTCGCTGTTATTTTGTTGTTACCACTTTGTAATTTTTTTCCTTTGTGCACTCCTGCCTTGACCGCCAAAGGGCAGTCGGCAGTATTTATGAAATAAATAAATAAATAAAAAGTGGGTTTTCCCCCTGAAAGGAGCCCCTTCCAGCCAATGGCGTCGGCTGATCCTCATGAGCCTTCTATCGCGATGCAGGGAGGGAACTATTTATGACCATGGAAGGAGGGGACTATCCCCTTGGAGGCTCCCTGCATTGTCGTGCTAGCAGGCTAATGAGCATCGGCCGACGCAATTGGCTGGAAGGGGCTCCTTTCACGAGGAAAAGCCACTTTTTTCTTGAATTTTATCCGACTGTAGCTCACTCATCGGCATTTGCTTCCGTGGCATTCTCTTAAGCTTGTTGTTGGCATTGCTCGAGAGAGATGACCACCCTTATCGTTGGCGCACCGGACTTGCGCCAGAGCGGAGTCTTTCGTTAAAGGGCAACTGCACCACATTTTGAGAGTTCAGCGCTATTCTAGGATTCGAATCTATATAGGCTTTAGGTAAAGCGTGCCGAGTGTGCTTGCACTAGCATTTAAAATAATGACGTAATCGATGTCTGAATTTTGCGCTTCTCCTTAATGCATTTTAGGATTGCGGAGTTCAGTGTTACCCCACGGAAGGTATGATTTCAAATTGCTGCTGCCGTCAGCCACACCCTGCCGTGCCTCGTTGCATGCTGGCAAACTCGGCGGGTTTACCTTCGGTGGTGTTGATTTTTTTTTTCAAAGCAGATGTTTATGGTCTTGGCGTTGTGCGCTACGAAGAAGCTCGAAAGCCGTCGCAATTTTAATCGGCGATTGCGTCATCATTTCAAATGCTAGCCCAAAAGGACTTGGCATGCTTTACCAGCAACTTTCACACATTCGACCCTTTTAAGCTCGCCGATTTCTAAAACCTATGCAGTTGCCCTTTGTGTTCCTTGTGGCCCTCATTTATTTCCCTCCTGCACGCCATCTTTGTCCTCGAGAAAGATGCGCGTTATAAACACGCTCTGTGTTCTGCCAAGTGCCGAATCAGTTTTAGTCGTGGCGCTGTTTTTTTCCCCGGCCAGGAAAGTGCGTCCTCAACGGAACCGAAATCGAAAACGGAAAATCGGTGAGCCTGGAGACGCCGTGCGAATCCCACGTCTGCGACGCTGCCGCCAAGTCTGTCCAAATCATGGGGTACGTATTGAACTTATGTTCAACACGTCCTCGCGGGAGCAAAATAATAATAATAATAATAATAATAATAATAATAATAATAATAATAATAATAATAATAATAATAATAATAATAATAATAATAATAATAATAATAATAATAATGATGATGATGATGATGATGATGATGATGATGATGATGATGATGATGATTGGTTTTGGGGGAACGGAAATGGCGCATTATCTGTCTCATATGTCGTTGGACACCTGAACTGCGCCTAAGGGAAGGGATAAAGGAGGCATAAAAATAATAATTGGTTTTTTTTTGGGAAAGGAAATGGCGCAGTATCTGTCTCATATATCGTTGGACACCTGAACCGCGCCGTAAGGGAAGGGATAAGAGAGGGAGTGAAAGAAGAAAGGAAGAATTAGGTGCCGTAGTGGAGGGCTCCGGAATAATTTCGACCACCTGGGGATCTTTAACGTGCACTGACATAGCACAGCACACGGGCGCTTTAGCGAGCGTTTTGTCTCCATAAAAACACGCTAAGGCGCCCGTGTGCTGTGCGATGTCAGAGCACGTTAAAGATCCCCAGGTGGTCGAAAATATTCCGGAGCCCTCCACTACGGCACCTCTTTCTTCCTTTCTTCTTTCACTCTCTACTTTATCCCGTCCCTTACGGCGCGGTTAGCAACATAAAAACCCTTTTTTTTTAATTTTAAGGGGACAAGTCGGAGATGTTTGTAGCGCTCTCGTCTGCATTTCGCAGGTGTGGACCCATCGAGGCACCTCCAAACTGCACACTGGTGAACGGAACGGGCACCTTCCCCAAGTGCTGCCGGCACGCTGTCTGCAAAAGCTCTTCTACGCAGCCTCTCAACGTAACCGCGCTGCTCTCGAACATCACCAAGTGCTGAGATATAAAGCCGCTTTGCGCGCCGCCCAAAAGGCACGCTGGCGTCGTTTCTGCCGCTAGCGCCACCATGCGGAGATGAGTGACAGCTCAAGCTGGCCAGCTGCCCACTAGCAGCGGCCGGTTAACTCTGGTTACAACGGTCTGTAAAATAAGATGTAACTGGAACACAGGGTTAACCATATAATCGTTCGGGAAATGTCGGGGCGAGACCGCGACCTGGCACTGGCATACAGAGGAAGCGCCTGCTGAGGTGATATTTTACCAGCCTTTAAATGCAAAAGTTTTTAATACGAGGCCTTCCAAAGCTTCAGGGGTTTCGAAGAGCTCGTTTAGCGAAGGAGGCTACGTAAGCGAAGAGGGCGCACAGCGCCGGTATAGCAGCTACAATTTGATGATATCTAGTAATCTCGGGAAATGGAGAAAACCACAGCCAACACACTATAGTAATCGAGTTAATATAGATTTACATCTGCTATGCGAAACACACTAGGTAGGATTGGATGGAAAAGATCGGTGACAAAAGATACACAGGTTTGTTTGCTATGCGTTTTCATGAAACGATAACTGCTGCATGAGAAAATGTTTCAATGCAATACTATCTAACAGAATATATTCGGAAAAAAAGAAGAGCGACATAATTTTTTTTTAATATGTCAACATCCCTCGTAATACACAAGTCATGAGCAATATTTCTGAATTTAGAAAGCGGGGCTCAAGCGCTGGGCTACTGGACTAAAGAGGTGGCTATCGGGCTACAGCAACAGGTATCGTACACTCTAAGTACGAAGCAACACAGATGTGAGTCGGTTTGTCCTCTACCGTCCTCCCTTGTCGAAGTTCGATATACCGCACTAGCACTGAGGCAACCCCCCCTCCCCCCCCCCCCCCAATAAAAAAAATACGGAGTACTTAGGATTGGCAACAGGAGCAGATATGGGGTAGATTATCGCTTAAAAAAAAATTGGAGCAGGCACTTAAGCTCCGCCTTAAGGGGGATGATGCGATAGCGTAGTGGGATAGTCTTTCCATTCTGGGCAGTTTGATACCATTGAGCGCATTTTTAATTTTTTTCTTGTTATTTCAAATAATTGATAAATAATTGCACGCTCTAAATTTTCATAATTAGCATCATAAAGCAATGGATTTTCATCCTGAGCATTTTCACACCTTTGAACCCCCTTTTCTAATTTTATTACCTTTAAATAATCTATTGTTACGATTATTTCATCAACTCGTCAGCGCCTATCACACACCTATCAATCATCAATCACTAGACCCACAAATTACCGTGATACGATATTTTCACGCAGCCCCCGAATATTTCCGACACGCGGTGCCGACTACTACTGGGCCGACGGCTTTTCGTCCAAATGATCTGTATACGCTGTCACGTTACAACGTAGTACGAAATTCGAATTTTTAGTGAAATTCGACCACAAGACTACTCCCATCTGGGTTGATTCTTGCTAAGTGTGACACGCTGCGGCATGGAATTGCGCTGAATGTTTTATATACGTAAGCGAGGTGCGATTTTTGGTAAGGCGGCTAAACAGCGCATAAGATGTGTTCCACGAGACTAGTATAATTCTTTGCAGGATCAAGGATAGCTCTGTCTCTCGGCTTGCTCTCGGTGCAGTAAGTATCTGGAGGGGACACTTAAATTCCGCCTTAGGGGTATGACGTGCAAGCGTTAATAAGTTAATGTCCATATGTGTGGAATGTCATTCTCTGCATTCATAGATCACTGACAGCCCTTACACCAATCCCGCCGCAGCGCTGCAGCGGTTAAGAGATGCGCCACCGCTCCGGTTGGCTGCTGTTTCAAGCACAGCCGCCGGTGGGGCTTACGAGACCCTGGTTGTTCTTCTCAGGCAACCTCTCGCAGCCGATCGTTGATTTAATCGCCTTATGCCACTTGGGCAGGTTGTGATGACATCACAAGTACACGTGTCTGAAGTGGCAGGCAAGCCGCTAGCTTTATTTTTCCTCAACTCCACCACCATCGATGACGCCGGAAAAGGATGTGGAGAAACGGAGGACGCTATTGAGGACACCATAGGCGCAGACTAGGAACCGTTTAATGATGGGAGCAATAACGTTAAGCAGGACTGAAGCTTGACACAACACTCACACGTATGCAGTTATTAATCGTTAACAGAGAGTTTAACTTTGACACGAAGCAAGCAGCTCCCGAAAATGTCCGTCTCCGATCGGAGATGCCACCTCAGTTGCGCTTGTCGCGGGATCATTCATGATGATGGCGTCGCTGCTACGGGCCTTTCGCACGCCTTCGCCATCGTCTGCTCCGGACCGGTGGGCACTCGCGACACTGCCTTCGCACATCTTGACCGAGAGCGCGTCATCATCGGCTCTTGACGGGGGTACATTCGCGACATGGACGTCGCCACCCATGGGCCATACGTGTTCCTTCGTCGTCGTCGATTCCAGACGTCGGCGTCTCCTCGGCAGACTGCAAATACGTCTCGGTCCTTCAACGCGTTGCTCCCCGCCAAGCGACTTAACGCCGCTATACTGCGTGGGGCACCGGACCAGATGTGGCAGGCTTGGCGCGTTATTAGAGTGTTTTAGAGCGAAACCTTAGGGTCAAATGATTTCGAGATTTCACCTCTGAACTGGGGGCTCGCCGGGGGTGTGGCTATCATCAGCAGCACAATTCCTACACATTGAAGATGAGTACCTTCGTCACTATGATTTTTCCTGCATAAGCTCTGCACAGAGAAGTGCTCTGTGTTCCTTTGCTGGACAATGATGTATCTCTCTGTGGTCTGACACTGTGTTTGAACCAACTGTGCCTGTGTATCTGTGCTGACATTTTCTGTGACTTAATCTGTGCTTCTGATTGTCTGTGGTGTCTGGACCAACTGTGCCTGTGACTTCATCTGTGCTGACATTCTCTGTGACGTTATCTGTGCTTCTGTCTGTTCTGCGCCTTTGGGGTTTTATGTTTTTTTGTTAGTTTGTTGTTTCTATTTTCCTGCTTTTCTCTTTAAATTAAGTTTTTCTAGCGTTTAGCTCCTTTTCTTCTCTTTTTGTCGTGGCTTTAAGCCCGGTAAAGCATTGCTGGTCCGGCCTCCCTCTCTCTTTCATTTGTTTTTTTTTTATTTTTTATGAGAGGACCAATAAAAGGGCAAGAGGGCTATGACGTCATATCACGTGATGGCTGACGTCAGATAACGGTGGCTGTGACGAGTAAGAAGTGATTAGGTCACGTGAGACATGATTAAATTTCGGTATAATCGCTGATACTTAGTGTTAATTCACTACAACGTTTAAGCCAGCCTGCTTCATGAGCTGGAATGTCAACAACGTATCGGCGGTTATATTGCAGTTCTCAGGTCATCTAGGCGGACCAGAAGCATACAACGAAAACAAAAAAAAAAAGTCTGGGCGCAAGAAACGCTACTACGCACCGTCTTCCCATGGAAGCAGCGGCGCGGCGAAGTGCACTGTCACTGTTCCCGGCCCGTGCACCCAGGGGATGGTTTCTATCGCCGATAAGTGCGACAGTGCGGATCGCCCCTGAAGAATCTTGCAGCCGACAGTAACGCGCATGCGCTAGCAGCCGACTCGCCGCTGGAAAATGCGACCATAGATGTGACCGTCAGATTAGTCGTTCTTTCTTCGTTGCTGCTGTAGCCACGGAGCTTATTTTCGCGGTACAAGCGGCAGTGCTTCTAAACGTGAATTTGTGCCCGTTGCCAGTGGTTTTCTGTCGTCATCACCGTCCAGCGGAGACTCGTAGTAGCCGTTGCCCTCACGACCGACTGACGACTGCCGAGGAATACACCTCCGAGCCAGGCCGTCGGCATCGGAGGTGAGTGCGAGGCTAGGCCTCGCGACGTGGGTGACGTGTCCGAGAAACCTGGTCTGGGCTGCTAAAGGAAATTTAAAGTTCATTCGCGCTGTTTCCGCGAGAATTGAATAATAATCAGCAAGCAAAATGCGGTGTACAGAGAAGAGGTTTCATGAATCACCGCCATCGGGTTTCTGGTCCGTGACGGAAGTGCGGTGAGCTGGGATTCGCGCCGCATACAGCTTCAGGCTTAGTTCACTACAGGCAGATAAGCTGTAGGTGTTGAGCCAGCGAGGAAGGTGCATATATGCCCCGCTTTGCTCGCAGCGTCCAGAGGGTTTAGATATGCGAGCCCGCTGTCGTTTGTGTCACGGATCAAAAACTTGTTCCGAAAGGCGTTGCGACCAAGCCACCATGTCGTGCCACCGAAAGCCCAGGGGTGGATATGCTCTTGAGAGACATGTGGTTTGTGGCCGTAATTAACGGCGCTCGGAAATTCTCGACAGCCTCGTCCAGCAACTTCGAAGAAGGGACGCTGCCTACGGTCTGCGGCACATCGCGTTTCCGCTGCAGCCAAAGTCGGTAATTCGCTTTCCCTACTTTTTGTAGCGATAGCTATACATTACGCTAGCATTTCGAGCCTTCGGCATGGCGGCGCCGTTGGTCACGTGGGTTGATCACAGGGTACGGCCATTGGCCACGTGGTTAATCATGTGGGTTGGTCACGTGGTGCGGAGCAGCTGCTGCTGCCGGAGGCGCGGCGCGCAACAGCTGCAACAGCTGTGCGCATGCGCCGTGTCAAGTGGGACGAAGATGAAGGAACGCCCAGCGAAACGGAGCGGCGAAGACTGACTTTGCTATTCGACTGAGCGATTTCAACTCGGCCAGCTGTAGCTATCGCGTCACTCCAGGTTTAACCAGGGCTAAAAACCACCGCCATTTTTTTTCTGTTGCTCACGACAACTGTGATAGGCCAGAAGCATCTCGTTGTCCTACATCTGGAATGTGCACCGTTGCAGCATTCAGCGTGCTCCCGCCAAGAACGGCATACATCGCCTTCGCTGCGGCGTTAAGCGTGTTCACCGAGCAACGTGCTCCACCGCCTTCATCTCACATCACGGTACTTGACTCTAAAAAAAAAAAAAGCTCCTGTGCTTTCTAACGCGGTCTTTTTCACAAGAATTTGTAAGAAATCGTTTGCACTGCAGTTTCGCCCGAGCTTCTTGTACATTCTCAAGGTATAGAAGATAGACATTTCCACTTAGGGCTCCCTGGGCGTCGCAACATTGCTCTATGGTATATTATGTGCACTTGGCGCTAGCACAATGAACGCGGTAACGGAACCGGCTTACAACAGCTGAGATAGGAGTTGGTTCAGTTCGGGTTTCCGCTTTTCGGTTTCCCGCGTTTGGTGCATGGCTCCACAGGAACATTCCATGTTCCGGTTCACACCGGTTCAAGCGCGTAAAACGGGTTCTGACCCGAAAAATGCTCGAATGAGGATAAATTTTCTAGGCTACTTTTTTTTTATACCGCTTCCTCTACTGTTTACAAGTCTGGTCTGTGTGCAAACTAATAAATGCACAATGTTTTATGCGAGATGTTTTGACTTTACCCACGTGAATGTACCGTACGCGACCCAAGGATCTACGACAAGAGCCCAGATAAAATGAACTAAAACTTCTTGTTACATTAATATACTACTCCGTATCTAAAACTCAGCCTTTTCTTTATTTTTCAGTTTTTTAACTTTTGCTTCACTTCCGTTTGCGTACTGGTCAGCATAAGTAAGCTTATGACATGAAAGAAGTGTCCTCAGAAAGACGAAGGGAAGTGAACATACAGATCACAAGATCATGGTACTTAGGAACACGGGTTTCGGATATTTGACGTCGTCCAGCTGCAGGTACTGCCTGATATTCAGCCAACAGTCTGCATGCAGCTTGTCCAGCTGCATTCTTCCGTTTTCACGAGGATTGCAGACGACAATCTAGCGGACGACAACAACAGCTCGCATAAAGTTGTTCATGTCTTGAATGGACCGCAGTGCCGACGTGATCATCCGCTCTGCCTCTGCTTCGCTAACTAAGCGAATTCTTGCACAAGGGCAGTAGGCTGTGAAACTGTCTCCAGAGCAGTGGCACAGTACCTGCGAAGACGCATGACTAATTATAAAGGTAGTATAGGCAGAACAATTATTAAGAATCTTTTAGAGAGTTTTAGCCAGATATGTCCAGACCTTTTTATCAAGGATTATTGTCCAGGATAAATCAGTGTAGGCAGAAAAAGTGTTAAGAACCTTTTACGGAGTGTGAGGTAGAGGTTTCCAGCCGCTTTTATTAAGGATTATGGGTTCTTAAATACAAATTGTTCGAGACAATGCAGTGCAGGCACACTGTCTACGAACCTTTAAATTCAGGGAGTTTAAGGCAGAGGTTTCCAGGCCCTTTTATCGAGGATTATGGGTTCTTAAATACAAATTGTTCGAGACAATGCAGTGCAGGCACACTTTCTACGAACCTTTAAATTCAGGGAGTTTAAGGCAGAGTTTTCCGGGCCCTTTTATCGAGGATTATGGGTTCCTAAATACAAATTGTTCGGGACAATGCAGTGCAGGCACACTGTCTACGAACCATTAAATTCAGGGAGTTTAAGGCAGAGGTTTCCAGGCCCTTTTATTGAGGATTATGGGTTCTTAAATACAAATTGTTCGGGACAATGCAGTGCAGGCACACTGTCTAACCTTTAAATTCAGGGAGTTTAAGGCAGAGGTTTCCAGGCCCTTTTATTGAGGATTATGGGTTCTTAAATACAAATTGTTCGGGACAATGCAGTACAGGCACACTGTCTACGAACCTTTAAATTCAGGGAGTTTAAGGCAGAGGTTTCCAGGCACGTTTATTGAGGATTATGGGTTCTTAATTACAAATTGATCGGGACAATGCAGTACAGGAACACTGTCTACGAACCTTTAAATTCAGGGAGTTTAAGGCAGAGGTTTCCAGGCCCTTTTATCGAGGATTTTGGGTTCTTAAATACAAATTGTTCGGGACAATGCAGTAAAGGCAGACTGTCTACGAACCTTTAAATTCAGGTAGTTTACGACCAAGGTTTCCAGGCCCTTTGGTCAATGATGGTGGGTTCGTAAATGTAAATTGTCCAGGATGTAAGTAAAATAACAGCACTTGCATAGCAAAAATATATGCCTGTTTTTGCACAATATTTTTCAGAAGTGCAGGGTAAATTTGAGAGATTTCGGACAGACATTTGTGCTGAAGTGGGAGTTTTAAGCGAACAAGCGAATAACTACCGCAAAATAGTAATGATAGCTCAGAACAAGGTTATAAATGTAAACGGCAACCATGCAAGCAACAACTTGAGAAGTAGCTTCACTTTGTCTCACAACCTAGACAGTGTCTTTACTGACAACGTTAAAACATCTTCCTTTTTAAAGACACGGCTTCCACAGTGTTAGTGCAAAGGATGTGGTATTTTTTGAAGAACTTTGAAATAACACTTGCCCCAAGGATCAAATTGCGCAACTTTTAACACATCCAAAACTTATTTCCTTGTTTCGGTTATCAGCCGAAACATTTCTCCTAACCGGCAGGTTCATTAACTAGTAGCGGGCAGGTCGTACCACAGTTGCGACGTTTACTTACTTGTCAAACATAGAAGCCTTCGCAAATAGCAGAGCACGGTTGACGAGGGTCCTGCTCCAGAAGAATGTCCGGATCCCGTAGAGTATCTGTTACGGGTCCAATTGGACTTATTTTTGGAAATGTGGCGGAGAGTTTGAAGGTTGCTTCACTCCCGCCACCGGTTGGCCCGGTATTGCACTACCTCCGGGATCGGCCTTGTCTTTAGCGCGTCTGTACTATCCTGTCTTTCTATCCCATCTTTCAACTCTCCTACTATCCGCACGTGGTAGCGATTGTGGCTCGGCTTGAGCCAGTGAGCAGGCCTGTGCACTTTCATTTCTTCCTGGCAACAACAGACAGACAGACAGGTCCTGTTCCGGCGAGCTGTATCCATGATTGCGAACCAGTTCTCAGTGGGTTCTATCGTGTCCTGTAGACGAACTAGAGTTAGCGTGTAGTTGGCTGTAATGTCCGTCGACAATCGCCGCAGAAAGCCGATTAATTTTTCAGGTGCTTCCAACGACATGTTGAGTCGTCTGATGTTCTTACTTCCCTTGACGGTGTCCGCGAGTGTTTCCAGATTTTTCACCTCCGCGTCGGCGATGAAAATTTGCAGTTCAACAATGCTGGAATTTTGCTCGAGTGACTCGAGAATTCTGGTCCACCTGATGTTGAAAATGTTGGCGAAGCCCTCACAGTAAAGTACGGCCATATTTAGTGTGCGTAGCGTACGCGTTGCTCCAAGAATAGCTAGAAATAGCAGAATCATGGTCGACGTCATCTTGGGATACCATAAAGCTGATCGTCTGCAATCGAGGGAATGATGGCAAGCGTTCTCGAAGGGCGCGCTCGAACATTCCAAGTGCACAGCCAAAGAGGCAAATCTCTGAAAAGGAGTCACATTCTTCAAGGATGATGTTCCCAGTGCACAAGTAGGTTCCCAGGAAAACCTTCTCTTCAGAACCACTTACCCGAGGAGTCTGTACACAGTTTCCAAGAATGGTGTGTTTCCCAGACGTGAGAGGATATGTATCTTTAACGCTCTCTGACGGTGCTAGTGCCCTGAAAAGGTATTTCCACAGGGCCGGCTCCCAAATGTCAAGTGGCCGGCTGAGCTTTTCAACTGACTCGTTCTATATGATCGCATCGACACATCTCTCGCCTACAACCCGGCGCTGACGTGGTGAGATTGCTGTTTTACGACCCGAAGTACAGAGTGCGAAGCACTCTATTTTTCCCAATGACCTTAGTCAAGGCATTTATGCAAACATGGTCAATTTTAAAATTCTTCTGAGTAACGGAAGTCAGGGATCTATTGACGAGTAATCCTCTCAGAATGCTGATTAGCCATGCCTGTGACTCCGATCCGGATGCTGCCACAATTTTTAGACTCGTTAGGGTGACAGTGTTTTTTAGGTAATCTTCAAAAGCGCGCTTATACGGCCCGCACCTCGCGTCGTGCCGAAGAGTCAGATTCCGAAGCGTTGTGTTGGCATCCAGGGCTTGGAAAAACGCCTCTTCGGCGGGGTGCCCTTCTGTGCGCAAAGTAGTCGCAGTCAGGTCGGTAAGCGACGTGGTCGTGCGCAAAAGCCTAGAAATGGCAGCGAGGAGTTTCGCAGGATAACATTCTTTCGATCTGCATTCGAGTTTTTCTAAATGACTCAGTCTAGGTATTGCCGAGCGAAGGTTGTCGATGAAGCCTGTTCGTAGAACTTGAAGATTCAGCGCCTTCAGCGTGGTTCTTTTTGAGTAAGAATACGGGCAAAGATGTCCGGATACAGCCTCAGAATATCAGGATGCGCTTCAAGCGAGACCAAGCAGCGGGGATTGCGGAGAAGATAGCAGACCGTGGGGTGGCGCCTTGGTGTCCTCGACGATGATTTAGTTCGTACAGGCGGGGGTCGTCGCCGTCGATGGTAGACAATGAGAGAAGTCCGGTTGATGCAAACGAGAGCCGCAGTTGCAAGTGCAGATACAATAGGAATTCGTTTCATAGCGTAAGCTGACGCGCGACGTGGCAGGTACGATGTTTTGAAGCCGTGCACGGCGCTCTGTACTCGATTTCTTGCCCCGAGAAAGGGCTCCTGGCTGTCTGCAGGTTGGCCAGTCGTGCAAATCCCGGTCATCCAAGCGCCTCCTGGCGACGTGCCATTCTAATGGTACTCAGGGTCTGAGGCTCTGTGCTTGAGCTGGGCGGGAAAATGGGGGTGAATTAGGAAAAATTACACCTGCTTCGCGCAGCTCGTTTAAGGATAGGAAAGTGATCGCTCTAGGAGCAGGTTGTTTTAGATTCAGATTTCGATTTATGACCCCCCATCTTACTCAACAATTGTTGACAAAAAGAATTTTAGACGAGAAAGATTTTATGATCGCAATTGTTTCATGTATTATAAAATTTCACTGTAACAATCAACATATCCGCATATCTCTCGTTAGCAGGCTTGCATTTTTTTTTGCTATTAAAGTTTTTGCCATAGACAAAAGCGTTCCCCATTGTTTTCCTATAGCAGTGTTAATTGCTCGAAGCGGGCGATGGAAAAACTTTAACAGGTTTTCGATGCATATGCAGAGTGAACCAGTGCCTTCAATATTCCATAACAATACCTTACAATTTTGCATTATTCAAAATTTTTATCAAATTTTTACATTCTGTTGTCGCATGATTAAAAGAACAAAAATAACAAAAATTTTGAGGTGTGCTGCAAGAGCCAGTACCCAGGCGGGCTTTCTTTGAAGCGAGCTTTTAGTAAGGCTAAACGACAGAAACACAGATATCCCCTAGTCCCGTGACAATGAAAACGGCAGCATCGAAGTGGTACTCTCTGGGGTCAGACTACAATTATTAATTAAATCATTATTTATTAAAGCCAGTTTAGATACAAAACTCTCACGCTTTGTCTTCGACCTACGGACGCTGCGAAACACTTTTTTTTCTGACCACTGCTGTTCAAACGCAAGTGCCGCTGTTCCAATTGAGAACACTTGCCACATTTGTCCCTCCCGTGGCCTCTCCAAAGTAGTTTTTGTCTCACGATTTGGCGGCTAGCATTCGAGAGAGATTTTTTATTCTCATTTGATAGTATCGTTCAGGATATCGGTTCTATCATTCTCATTCGGGTTCGATTCCGGCCGCGGCGGTCGAATTTTGATGGAGGCGAAATTCTAGAAGCCCGTGTGCTGTGCACGTTAAAGAAATCCAGGTGATCGAAATTTCCGGAGCCCTCCACTACGGCGTCCCTTATTCTCATTCGGGTTCGATCCCGGCCGCGGCGGTCGAATTTCGATGGAGGCGAAATTCTAGAGGCCCGTGTACTGTGCGATGTCAGTGCACGTTAAAGAACCGCAGGTGATCGAAATTTCCGGAGCCCTCCACTACGGCGTCCCTCATTCTCATTCGGGTTCGATCCCGGCCGCGGCGGTCGAATTTCGATGGAGGCGAAATTCTAGAGGCCTGTGTGCTGTGCACGTTAAAGAGCCCCAGGTGATCGAAATTTCCGGAGCCCTCCACTACGGCGTCCCCCGTAGCCTTGGTCGCTTTGGGACGTTAAACCCCCATAAACCAAACCATTCTCATTCGGAGAGATGCCGGCTCCCGTTTGGTCGAGCGCACTTTAATATTTCTGCAATGTCTTTTCATAACACTAGACTGCAGCTGCGACCGACGACAGCGGTTGTAATATGGAGCCCTTCCTGTGGCCTGCCCTACAATTCCTGACAAGAGGCCGCCGGAGTGGCTCAGTGGTTTTAGCACTCGGCTGCTGACCCGAAAGACGTGGGTTCTATCCTAGCCGCGGAGGTCACATTTCAATGGAGGCGAAATTCTAGAGGCCCGTGAACCGTGCGATGTCAGTGCACGTTAAAGAGCTCCAGGTAGTCGAAATTTTCGGTGTCCCTCATAGCCTGAGTCGCTTTGGGACGATAAAGCCACATAAAGCGAAAATCCCTGAAAAGGCAATAATTCAGGCACTGCATTGTTTAGCTTACTAAATAAATGCGTGGAATCGTGATCTGATGCTGTTGAGTTTGATTCGGAAACTCGACGTTACAGGAAGCTTTGTAGGGCATCACTAACCCTAGAGACCTATGAACCAGACACAAAAGGGCTCAAGCCTAAAGAAAATACTAACCTGGATGGTCCTCACAGGGAGTATAACAACAACAACAAAAAACAGAACTGAATTGTCACTCACCTATGTAAACCGAGAAGAGTGGTCTTGCGACTGTCTTGCAGCGGCAGTGTTAATCTCTCAGCAGTGTCGCGATAGGCGCCACTTCGTCCTCTCTGCGCATGCGAGCATGCACCAGCGCTCTCGCCAAGCTGCAGACTGAGCATTTTGTCGGATAAAAACTAGCCCCTACTTATCCGATACATGCGACTCGGTGATATTTTCCTAATTATAATTACTGCACAGTACCGAGAGTGTTTCTTACGTTGTCGGGTTTTTCTTTTTATAACGGGCGAAAGGTTTGGCTTTCTTACGTTACAGAAAGCCTGAAAATAACTTGAGGGGACTGTTAACTCTCCCATATACACATCATGAAGTCATCATAATAATTTTCATCATCCTAACCACATCAACCGCAGGACAGAAGTGTTGCTTTCCCGCGTGCTTTTCATTTTAATTACCTGAGTACAGGTGAATAGTCACCCGATTCTTGGCCGATCCCCCAGTGCGGGTATGTGCCATATTTTGATAGGCTAACAACAACAAAAGGCTTTTCCACGCTCTCCACAAATTAGATCGAATGCGACGTGTTTACAAATGAAGTGAACGATTTAGGCGTTACTACTATGGCATACAACGAGCCAGCGATGATCTTGCCGCTCATCAGGCAACCTGAACAACACAGATTTCAAAAGGGCTCAGATTACGCAAGTGCTTTACCCCCCCCCCCCCCTTCCGCTCCCCCTCCCGCCATGCCTAGAAGACAATAGCAATGACTGGAACCGCGCGGCTAGGTTAAATCTTTAGCCTGTCTGAGTCTGCCAAGCGGGGTTCTACCGAAATAGGTCGCACTGGCGACGTCCGATTCCCGTCCGCAACCCATTGCCGGAGACATCATCCTTTCGGCTGTTGCCATTACTGGCAGAACGGAAAGAACTGACGATGTGAAGACATAGAGAAAGTGAGAAACGAATACGATGGCCGGTAACTATCCAAATACTCCACTCCTTGTCCATGAGTGCGTTTGTATCCGCAATGCACCCTGGCCACGGAGGAAGATTATATAGGAGTGGAAACTCCGCTGTCTGCGGCGACCAGAAAAGGTCACAAGCCCGCGGCGCCACTATCATGCTGGCGGCGCCTGGCGGCCTGGAAAGAAACTACTGAAACACAACGTCACGGCATGCCCACTGAAGCAAACACCCGTTTCGTCTGCTTGTCGTCTGCTTTGAGCGCGCGCCGCCTGCCCGGGCGCTGCATTTTTTTTTCGCTGCTGCTTCTACGAGGCGCCGCATGGCGCCGCCACTGCATGCGACCCCGTCGACGCATACAACTGTGACTTCATCTGGTCGCCTGCGCTCGCTCGCGCTGACGGGAGTTTCACCTCCTATATAGTCTTGCTCCGTGACCCAGGCCAGTCCCCCGCAGTGGGTGTGGGCCATTTAGCCTGAGGACATCGTCATCATCATGTGCAATTACAGCACAGCTGTAGCATGGACGCTGTAAAATTTGC
Source organism: Amblyomma americanum (assembly GCF_052857255.1). Taxonomy (NCBI): domain Eukaryota; kingdom Metazoa; phylum Arthropoda; class Arachnida; order Ixodida; family Ixodidae; genus Amblyomma; species Amblyomma americanum. The sequence continues at coordinate 25,524,896 of NC_135504.1, read as the reverse complement.
TATGTAATGTGTGCCATGCCTTCCCTGCCGTTCTGCAGAAATTCATACATGCTCCGCCATGTTTTGTTGCCATTATGTCGCGCCTGCCAGATGCGCTATAGTGGTGCCATGCGCTGTGCATATGCGCATCACTCAGTAGGAGTGCCGCACTGAACGTGCGTTAGCGTTGAGCGGGACGCCCTTCTAATAGAAATGGTCATGTGGATAACGTGACCGCACATGTGCCCGACCGGTGGTAACGGCGTATAGAAGCAAAGGCGCGCTATAGAAGAAGCCCCACACATGATGATGATGATGACGACGACGAGGCATGAATGCCTGAGTGTGGCGCTGCCGTGCGGGGACGCATGGGGCCCAGGACGCCCCGAATTCCCTTGCCGCAATAAAGTTCTTCTGGACTCGACTCAGTCCCCACGCAACGCCCGCATCTCCGCCCGATCGAGGGCGGAGATATGGCTGTCGAGCAATGCTGTGCGCGGAAAGAAATACTGTGCATAAGTACGGGCAGGAAATAAAGACTTGAGAACACGACATTGTTGGCGCAGATTTTCATCTGTTTAATAATGGTAAAGACAGAATCGCAGTTGATATATTCCTGGAAAAAATAACAGGAGAACAACCACGCACATCATTTGTTCATGGGCAGTTATTAATCACTAACACACTGTTTTACTCTGCTTGATGAGTCCACTCTAACGCAATCTGAAGGCTGTCAAGTTCGTTCCGGCTAAAAGGGACTAACAGCTTTTTTTTCTTGGCTAGACGGTCACCTATGCCGCAACAAACATAACGGTGAAAGATAAAAGAATCCTTCGGATAGCCAAGAAAATGCATTTGTCGCACCCCTCTAGCGAAAATAAACATTTTAACAACAGTTAATTCTTAATACCGCTGTCATCACGCTGGCACCGAAAAGCCCTTTGCGAATCAGGTCCTTATGTTTGAAGGCGTAAGGAGTGAAGCTGCACGGCACAAATGTTGTGCCTTTGTCGCTAAGGGCCTTGAATGCGAAGGCGCCCTTCCGAGACCTTTGCAGCCCAAAGACGCGGCCTTCGAGAACCTTCGATCGCAGTGCCGTCCAGCGTCATAAAGTGGAAACAAAGAAAAAATTAGCAACTAACGATATTTGGAAACATCGTTAAAAATATGGAAGGTTTGCCTGGTTTTGCTTTTTGCACGGGAGCTTATATTTTATGCGCAGATTTCAAGACAGTATAATTGTTGCAGCAACACATAGCGACCTTGATGCCTAGACAATGCACAAAACCAGTTGCTAATGATGAGAGCTGCTGTTGCTGTTGTTTTAAGGAAGCAGTAAGAACAAAAAAAAATGTCTGAGCTCAACGAGTGAAAATAATGCACCGCTTTAAAATTCTCATTTCATCCACCTCATGCACAGCAGCGGGTGCTAAGTATCAACAAGACAACAGTTTCACCTTCGGGCTGCACCGAGTGGCTGCGTTGCTGTTCCTTTGAGCCTTCACTCATTTGGTCAAAGGGGTGCCTTGCTGGAATGGCCTTTGAGGAATGCCGTGTGAAAGGGGTATAAGTAGGTTAAGCTTGAAGTTTTATGGGGGATTTAACGTCCTAAAAACACTATGAGGGATGCTATGAGGGATGTAGTAGTGAAGGGCTCCGGAACTTTCGGCCACCTGGGTTTTTTAACTTGCACTGAGATCGCACAGTACACCGGCCTTTAGAATTTCGCCTCCATCGAAATACGACCGCCGCGGCCGGGATCGAACCCGCGTCTTTCGGGTCAGCAGCCGAGCGCCGTAACCACAGAGCCACCGCGGCGGCTTTAAGCTTGAAGTGATCTCCTTAAAAATCGCGTTAGACTGTATACGAAGTAACCTGCAAACACGTTCGGCTGCACCTGCCCATTTCTCAGACCTACGCGGATGAAGGAAGATCCACCCGCGGACGCAGCCGTCGATGCTGCGTCGAGCGCAGGCCCGTGACCCAGCACTTTTAGCGACCTGTGGAATCGGGGATCGCCCAAGCTGTCTTCGATGTTCCCGAAAATGTCCGTCCCAGGGCACGCGTCTGAGCTCAGCTGAGCTCATAGCTTGTTGTGGGGTCTCCTCTGAGAAGACCATTGCTGCTGAAGGCGGTGTGAGCGCCTTCGTCGTCATCCGACGCTCCGCGGTCCAGTGTTCTCTCGGCAGGCTGCGAAGACACCAAGAAGCTCCCTTCAAAAGGGTGCTTTCTGTCGATGTCGAGCGGCGCAACTCTCTCATGCGCCGCATCCCAGGCATATAAAAGAAGCAGTAGGTAATCTCAATTGGAAGCTCCAATTAGGAAGTATGAAATCCTGCCAGTTTCTGGTTTATACAGTTACAGACATTTCATCATCAGCCTGACTACACCCACTCCAGGGCAAAGGCCCCTCCCATGTCTCTCCAGTTAACCCTGTTCTTCGCCAGCTGCGCCCACTCTATGCCTGCGAACTTCTTAATCTCATCCGCCTACCTAACCTTCTGCCGCCCCCTGCTACGCTTGCCTTCTCTTGGAATCCACTCTGTTACCATTTAGGACCAGCGGATATCTAGCCTTCGCATTACATGCCCTGCCCAAGGCCATTTCTTCCTCTTGATTTCGACTATAGGATGTCATTAACCCGCGTTTGTTCCCTCGCCTACTCTGCCCGCATCCGATCTCTTAACGTTACACATATAATTTTTCTTTCCATGGCTCGCTGCGTTGTCCTTAACTTGAGCGGAACCCTTTTCGTTAGCCTCCACGTTTCTGCCCCTAGCAAAATATAAAAAAAAAATGCGTTCATGAACTCTTTCCCGTTCAAAAATGTTTTATTCCAGAATTGTTGGGTATGAGCATATTTCACCAAACAGTCTATCGGTTATACTGTGCCTGTTTTACTAAGTAAGTTAAGAGATATTTGTCGCCTTTCAGAATTCAAATCATGGTATTACGCAATTTTTACCAGCAAGTTGACATGATGACATTGGACGCATTTTACAAATTCTGATATTTTTTTCATTGTTTTTCTTTGCGGCAATGAGTAGCGCTGCTTTTTACCCAGTGGTCCTATTATCTCGTTTCTCTTTCGGTTTGTACGAAACGTTATTTTGTTTCCCGTTTCTCTGCTGTACTGCCAAGTTGAAAAAGTACTACAGTACCTCTGTCAAGCTTGTGAGCGTTTAGCCCTGTCTTCCTCTCTGTTTTAGAAAAAATGAGATTAATTAATTAGTTAATTAATTGATTGATTGATTGATCAATCGATATATTGATCGATCAATTGGTTGGTTGGTTGGTTGATTGATTGATTGATTGATTGATTGATTGATTGATTGATTGATTGATTGAAGCCAACTGAACATTGTAATTGGACCTTTCATTTCGTGATTCTTGTCGAACAGCAGAAGCAAGTTCCCTACCCAATTGGAACTAAGGAAATTAAGTGGATTGCTGAGTTGGATTCATGAGTCGAATTGGCTTTCCCATTGCCATTGTTTAAAAGTGGATCCACTTGATATGCGCAGTTGAACCTAATGGTTCCTTTTTTTTTTGCCTGATATGGACAACATGGATTGGTGTTATAGCCGATTTCGCGCGTTGTCACAACCATAACCAAAGCGCCGTACCTCGAGCACTCGACGGAGAACACGGAAGCGCCGCCACAAGTCCAGGAAAACGGGGCAGGTCAGGCGCAGATTTCGTGTGGCTTCCCGCAGACCACCTGGGAAGAGTGGCGAGGGTAGAGGCGCGTCATTATCTGCAGCCCCGTGCTTTCATAGCTAGCCTGCTTAAATCTCGGGATGCCCCACGCTTCCATTCGCTGCGCGCGCGTGCCAAGCGAAAACGGAAATCATTACAGCGTTCCCATTCCAAGGTTGCCGGTGAACAATATCCTGAAGCGCAAATATCACTATTTTTTTTAGAGTGGACAAGAACACATATAAAAGCACTCTTTTCCGTCACATCTGTGGCGCAGTAGATTAACGCTTCGTTTTTAACGTCCAAGGCAGCAGGTGGAACTTCATTTCACGCTGTTGATCTTTTTTCTTTTTAGAAACCAACACTTACCAGCACGCAAATCATTTACCATTTTCTCTTGGGTTGCATGTCCTCTTTTAGGTTATACCCTGAGACGCTTTTTAGCCAAAATCATTTCATGGGGTGGCGCTTCTAGACTCCGCCTGCTGAGTGTGCCTACGAGTTGGCGTGGCAACTACGTAGCCGGGGCTGGGATCACATACTGATACCATTGAGGCCCGTTGCGTTCCAGTGAAGACGACCGAGACACTCGCCTGTTGCTATGCTGAGGACTGTTCCGAGCAGCAGCGTCAGCAGGGCACCCAGGCAGCATACCCACAGGAAGGACAGCCGGTACAACGGGAAAACCGGCGAGGAGCTGTAAAGACAGTCGTGACTGAGAAGAAATAGGGAGGCCCATGACCCCCCATAGCCCAAGGAAAACTGGCGCAGGGAAAGTCTGTTTGACCCATTCGCAGAACTGATGGTTTGTCCAAGAGGTCCGACGGTCGAGCATCTCCTAAAGTGGTTTAGAGGTATGTCCAGGAGGTCAATAAATGCTCGAGTAAAAGAGGTCATCAAACAGACACCATGAACAACCACGACCAATTCTAGCTAGCTCTTAAATGGGTCCCTGAAATCATGTCGATGGGCACATACTAGTGCAACAGATCCGTAGAGGCGGTCTTTGCTGGTATTCGAGTAAAACCTGAAAGGTCTGCGTGAGGCTCGGCCAGACTGCCCACTGACGTCATCAAGGTGTGGGACGCAGCGGTGAGGGGTCGCCCTAATCGGTTGCGAGCTGTTGAGAGCTATACTGGAGCTCCGCAACTGTAAGAAGAGGCGAAAAAGTATGATGCAAGACCTGCGTGCGAGACAAACCTGAGCAGCAGCAACGCTGAGGCACTAGTTGCCGGGGGTTCCTCTGCCGTGCCGTTGTAGGCTCCAGGACACCGGTCCAGCGTGAGCGGCAGGAACGGCGTCGGGGTCAGGCCGGAAGAGGCCAAGCTCCGGCCCACGGCGTGCCAGAGCTGCAGTCCGCACACAAGCAGGCTGGCCCAAGCAGCGCCCTGCGACGGTGGGGGTCGCGTGAGAGCGCGTGTGTGCAACAACACCGGATATAATCTTCGTATCCTCCCCTGGTTGCGAAGAGGAAGGGAACTTCTCTCAAGACCTCTCCTGCTTGAGAAACTGTGGGACTGGCGCTGTGGGGGCACAAGTATGCAAAGGCCTGCCCTGCTGCGCCTTGCTATCGAACGCGCACTTCGTAGGAGTGGTTGAGTGAATGCAGAGAGCGTGCACTGTAATGCCACAACAACGTGTAAAGAGTGCGCACACATTCTTACACTATGCATCCCGGTGGTAGCCGAAACGTGAGATTTCCAGCTAAACTTTATGGGTTCGATCCCGGCCGCGGTGGTCGAATTTCGATGGAGGCGAAATTCTAGAGGCCCATGTACTGTTCGTTGTCAGTCCACGTTAAAGATCCCCAGGTGGTCGAAATTTCTGGAGCCCTCCACTACGGCGTCTCTCATAGCCTGAGCCGCCTTGGGACGTTAAACCTCCCAAATCCCTAAAGTTTATGGGGGTTTAACGCACCAAAGCAACAGAGGCTATGAGGGACACCGTAGTGAAGGGCCCCGGATAATTTCGACCACCTGAGGTTCTTTAACGTGCACTGACATCGCACAGGACACAGGCCTCTAGAACTTCGCCTCCATCGAAACTCGACCGCCGCGGCCGGGATCGAACCCACGTCGTTCGGGTCAACAGCTGAGCGTCATAACCACTGAGCCACCGCGGCGGCTGGCTATAGATTAGAAGTTTTCTGGATAGATTCACCGCAGAGTCACAGTTGGTAAACAGTGACAGCCCGATCTGGGCCGATGCGCTATTTCGATTCAATTCCATATGTTCTGACCCGCGTTTCGTCATTAGCGTATGCGATCCCAAGTCGGTCCCCGCTGTCTCTATAGGCTTCAACGGCTGACGACGAGCAAATGCGGGGTTATAGGTTAGCATGAGCCAGTGACGAAAGGCTGGGATGGCAAAGATAGATTGGAATCGAAATATCGAATTGGCCCAGACGAGCGTTCTTTCAACCGTAAGGTTAAAGGTCAACTGCAACAAAGGTTTTCATCTCGTGAAAACGTTTTTGAAGCGATAGCATTTGAGTTCTGACATCAAAACTCCGGCAACGTCCGGCGTCACTAAATTCGCTCTTTTGTTGAGAAAGGTCACATGACCTTGTGACTTCAAAACAACCTGCCCTGATGGGCCCCCTAATTGGTCGAGAGAGGACATGTGACCTTGTGAGGTCATAATAGCCTGCCCACCGCGGCAGGTGGCAACTTGACCATCGGACTGTGGCTTATTCCAGGCCGCTTTCAGGCGTAAGGGGGTGTTTTCGGAAATACTGAGTTAATGGAAAATCCGCCGTCGTCTAACGTGAGCGTGGTATATGCGTGATCCTGGTTAGGCACGCACTCATTATTGACGCCTTTATTGTGCGAGACTGCTCTCTGTGCATACGCTCCGCACACAGGCGGTGTCGCGTAATTTGTACCACTATTCCATGTGCCACCCAGATCACCACGCTCAGCCAGCGTGGTGACCTGGTCAGCGCGATAACGCGGAGCCTTGGGCATTTTACGCCAGCGGCGACTTCGTATGCGCCTTATAAAGTTTAGTGGGCTGCTGTAATCATCAAAAGGATAATCGTAATCAGCAGATGATTCACGCGAGAGACAGCCTCGTTTAGGTATCTTTTTCTTTTCCTTCCATCTGTGACAGCTACTTACGAAACATGGTAGGATTAGACACTAACATTCTAAAATGGCTCGAAGTTTTTCTTACCCATCGTCAGCAATTTGTTGCCGTTAACAACGTTAATTCCACCATTCACCCTATTCTTTCTGGTGTGCCCCAAGGCACCGTCTTGGGGGCCCCTGCTTTTTCTTATATTTATCAACGACTTACCCAGTAACCTCTCTTCTTCTGTACATCTTTTTGCCGATAACTGCGTCCTTTTTCGAGAAAGAACAAATTATAGTGACAAGCACATGATTCAGTCGGACCTTAAGCTATCTCAACATGGTGCAAAACTTGGAATGTAACTTTAAATGTTGAAAAGTGCAAACTAATGCGCATTTCTCGCGTTAATAGTGAGTTGCCCGTATATATACTCTTAATGATGTGTTACTTGATCCAGTTACAAGATATAAGTACCTCGGAATTCATATTACGTCTGACCTTAGCTGGCATGCGCACATTGAGCACGTCACTAACAAAGCTAATCGCATGCTCGGATATCTGAGACGTACCACGCAGCCCCAACTAACATCAAACTTCTACTCTATACGACACTCGTACGTTCACAACTAGAATATGCTTCATCAATCTGGGACCCTGGTGTTAAGAGTTTGAGCAACGTACTGGAGATGGTACAACACAAATCAGCGCGGTTTATCCTCTCTGACTTTCGGCGTACATCAAGCGTAACCGCTATGAAAACTACCCTAGGCCTATCTTCACTTGCATCACGACGCAAAATTGCTCGCCTGTGCCTTTTTCCCAAAATATTTCATCATGAGTCGATTCGCTACGAGTTACTTCTTCCCCCTTCATATATTTCACGCCGCACAGATCACATACATAAGGTAGGCATTTCTACATGCAAAACTGAAACATTTTCGGATTCTTTTTTTCCTCACACGTCATATGACTGGAACCACCTTCCTTCTTCAGTTGCCACAATTCCTGACCCTGTATTGTTTAGGTCTGCAGTTACCGCTTCTATTGAATGATATATTGCGTTGATCACTTATTCTAATTTATCTATGTTGTGGTAATTTATTGTTCTCTGCTGTTTGTATTTTCAGTGTTATTATGTATTACCCACTCCCCTCTGTAATGCCTTTGCCCTGAGGGTAAAATAAATTTAAAAAATAAATAAATCAGAAGCAAGACCGATGAGACAGGGACATGCGGCAGCTACCTTTGCGTTGACCCAAGGCGACGAGATGGCAAGGAGGAGCAACCCGGCGAAGGGACCCGCAGCCGAACTGTACAGCGACAGGAACAGCTGCGGAGAGAACAGGCGAAAGAGGATGCAGACGCGAGCAGCGCAAACGCCGTCGCAGAGCGGTGGTACCGCGTAGTCTGACCAGTACCCACCCGGGTCGCTGTGCCCAAGACTGGCACCGCTATTGCGAAAGCGGTCATCACAGCACCGCTGGAGGCAGCTGGAAGGGAAGGTACACTTTGTACGGGAAGCAGGTATTTGCCGCATTTATGCGCTGCAGCAAGTTTATTAAGGCGAAAACTTTACTAGGCTACGCTGGCGGTTTCGTGTCATCAAAACGTGTCCGCAGCCATTGTGGGGAACTAGAAAGAGGGAACGTCTGAAAAGTGGTTGTAATCAAAGGAGGATGATGTGAGAATGCGGCGCAAAAAAATTTGGTGACGATCGAAGCACTAGTTAATTAATTACAGCCAAAAATGTGCAAAAAGTGGCCGTGACCATCGAGAAAGTGGCGCCAAATTTGAAACGCCGGAAGTGTCGTATCACGTGATTGAAATTGTGGGCGGAGCCAACGCGCGGCGCCAAATTTGAAAGTTTGGAACGAAGCGTGGTGGGGATTAGACGAATTGCACAAAGTACCCGCCGCGGTGGCTTTGTGGTTAGGGCGCTCGACTACTGATCCGGAGTACCTGGGTTCGAACCCGACCACGGCGGCTGCGTTTTTGTGGAGGCAAAAACGCTAAGGCGTCCGTGTGCTGTGCGTTGTCAGTGCACGTTAAAGATCCCCAGGTGGCCGAAATTATTCCGGAGCCCTCCACTACGGCACCTCTCTCTTCCTTTCTTCTTTCACTCTCTCCTTCATTCCTACCCTTACGGCGCGGTTCAGGTGTCCAACGATATACGAGACAGATACTGCGCCATTTCCTTCCCCAAAAACCATTTATTATTATTAATATCATTGTCGGGAACTAGAAATAGAGAACGTCTGAAAAGTGGTTGTAATCAAAGGAGGATGATGTGATGATGCGGCGCAAAAAAATTTGGCGACGATCGGAGCACTAGTTAATTAATTAGAGCCAAAATGTGCAAAAAGTGGCCGTGACCATCGAGAAAGTGGCGCCAAATTTGAAACGCCGGAAGTGTAGTATCACGTGATTGAAATTGTGGGCGGAGCCGCGCGCGGCGCCAAATTTGAAAGTTTGGAACGAAGAGTGCTGGGGATTAGACGAATTGCACAAATTGGCGGGCAAATAGGGGTAATATAGGAAAACAGGAGCAAATAGAGGCGGCGAGTGCCGAGGAGGCGTCAATGCTTTCGCATTACTCCAGTGCGGGTTGCCGCAGTGATCTCGAATTTTTTGTACCTTCTCGAGATGTCGATAGTACTGAGGTGACTCTGAAGCACTGCTAACAGCTGGCTGGGTTCCTGTTACGGCCGTTATGATCACAGCCTGTACGTAATGGGAAACGTGAATATCGACTGAAACGAGAGAACCGTCTAGTGGATTTTTTCGTAGATTTTAGAATTTTTTATGAATGAATCACACGTTCATAACCTCCTCGGAATTACAAGACTCACCTGGAAAAGAAAAGTGTGTGCTCCTGTATTTCGGTTCTTGGCTTTTCTATCTTGCAAAGTTTCGGTTTTGGGCGAGAGTGGTCTTTTCGCATTAGAACGAGATACGCTGTCGATAATGGCCAACTTGTATTCGTCCTCAGCACCTCTTTAGAAACCAGCATTTGGTAGCAACGGGACATGCTCCTCGGTGCCGTACATTAGGAGACCAATCACAGAAGTAATCGAAATCAGCTTTTGAATGTATAATTACATCAAACAAGCCACAGGCTGATTAGGGTGATTAGCTTCTTGTTTAGGCATCAAAAAAGCTTTAAGCGCGGACTATTCTTTTTATGATACGGAATTTAGTTGGCTGATCCTGAGTGCGGGCGTGTCTCAGATTCAGGCCTAAGTTGTATCCGACAATACTGGGATTTATTATAGGCATCTGATCGAGGACTGCAGGAGATGTGAATTACCCTTCGAATGCGTCGTTAATTACATTGAAGTAAAGCTGGACCGGGTCCTCAGAATTTGTGAGCAGTGACACACCGTTCTCATTAGTGTCCCCTCAAATAAGGTCCCAAAATCGCTTTGTATTAGTCTCTAAGAACAGTGGAAGAGTATTATTTTAAAGGGATCACTTGGCTGACGTTACAGCATAAAACTATGATTTTTCAGCTCTTTTTTTCTGTATGGATGAAGTTAATTGTCCCCCAGCTGCACTTCCGCACGCCATCAAGTCTCAGACAGCACAGGAAATTGGCCACATATTGGAAGTGAATGGTTTTACTCTGGCCCTTTGTAGGCCCGTATTTTGCCAAAATAGTTCCAATATTAAGCCGATTATCCGGGCCGTTTTGGTATAGGCACGGCAGAGGACTCACCCAGAAGGCGCACGACGTTGGCAGCCTTCTTATCGCTCATCTTGACGTAAGGCGCGACCATGTCGACGTAAAAGATGGCCGCGTGGGAGTTGACCACGGACGAGACCGTGCTGCGGATGAGAGAGGACACAGCTCATTCTGTTTCCCTCCTTCGAAGACTGCTTTTTGCTAAAAATGATCACGAACTGAAAAGAGCTGCCATCTAATCGTCAAAAGCAAGGCACAGAGCGGCTGAACGCGGAATTTTCCTACGCTGCTCCACTGATAGCATGCACCTCTAATACCAACCAGTACAAAGGGACCTCAATTCTGGCCTTTCCTTTGTTGTTGTTTTTTTTTACAGCGAAAGCTGTTATGCGAGCCCTTCCAGGTAGATTCAGACCATCATCCGGTCATGTGACAGGGCACGCCATCAATGCCCGGTTACATGACCGTCATGAGTCAGTGACCAACGTCGCCCACGTGATCAGCTCCAGCCGCGTGACTGTAGGCCCGTTGCGATGGTTGAAGTATCCCAGGTGGCAACAATGACTGTGCATCTCTACTGCAGTTCTTAGGCATTGGCAAAAGAAAGGCAGCATAATGGCTGCAGCTTTACCCGAGTTTAAGCGCGCTCGCAGCAGAGCGGACATATTAGGCAATTTGTTTCCTCTTCTGCGAGGCACCAAGAACGTCGAAGTTCGAAGGTTGCCCGTCGCATCACCTGTACACGGGCCAGTCACACGGCATCCGCGCATCAGCGCAAGAAGCTGCGAGCAGTTGTTTTTATCCGCTACAAACAGCGTGGGTGATTCTCAAAGGAGCACGCATTTCGAACACCCTAGCATGCCCAAGAAACCAGTTGCATTCGTTACTAACGCTAAAGCTTATTGAAGAGAACCCTCTGTATTGGCGCGTTAACGGCGTCTAAACAAATGCTCTCGAGACCTGCAAATGCCCGAAAACGCAACCAGGACCCAGTGTCGTGCTTGGAAGGTTAGGCGTTTGTACCAATCTACAGCCACAAACACGCAGCAGATAAAACGCGAAACACTCTTTCAGAACTCGGCCGTAGAACCTGTTTCGCAGGGGTCGCTTCTTGCGAAACAGAACAGCCAACAAGCAGACGACGCTGGCTCTCCCGACTCCTGCTCCGCCTCGCTTCGGCGCTACTGCAACGGGCAGTCGACGCTCGCGCGTCCGTATTAAAAAAAAAACTAGCAGAGGTCAGGCGCTTGTGAAACCTGGTGATACGAGCGAAAACTGTTTTACGCGTCGTTTGGTGCCGGAGTCGATCCGGCGCGCGCCTCCTCATCCATGGCGAGACTGAGCGACCAAGAGCTGTAATACCCCCCCCCCCCCCCCATACACACAACCGGCTAGTCGAGTCGTACAGCAGAGGCGAGGCTCCGAGCGAGCGCAGCTGCGGCGGCTCTCCTCAGTGAGTTACGTGTTATGACGTCATTTGCCACGCCTCCACTCCTCCGGCTCAAGGTCAAACGCGCATCAAACTTGACCTTGGGAGTTGTAGTTTGAAGAGTAGAGCTTTCGCTCTAAAATTGGTACGGTGTACATGCTCCTTACCTTGTCGACGCCCCGAGGATTCCGGCCAGGAATAGTCCGCGCAACGTCGTCACATCGGACAGGCTTTCCATCATGTAGTAGGGAACGATCTGGAATAGGACAAATGCAGGCGCACTATCATGTTGCCATCGCTGGGATTTTTTGTGCCATCTGCGCGTACACACACGACGCCGACTGTTCTCGTAATGGTAATAGTAGTGCGTTCACATTAAAAGTAATCCATAGCAGATCAAGGTATTAACAAGTAACATGAAGAGGCAATGCAGTGGCAAACGCTTCAAGAGGAAAACTGCGCAAAGAGCTACCAAGGTCAATCCATAATTTGGTGTTGAAGGAGTTAAAAGAAAGCTTCAAACTGCCTAAGAGAGACCAAAACGGAAACATGTTCAGTTAGTGTGTCAGGTTCTTCGCAACAAATGATCAACGAATGTTATAAGGGACATTGTGTCGATGAGTGTACTATGATCCTGTACAACATGACAATTCGGTCACACACGCGCCCATAACTTAATGGCTGGGGTGATAATTCTTTGGCATGTAACGAAGTTGAGAAATTGGGTTTGTGTCGATGATAAATAAACCTGTTTTATTTGGGTCGATTCCAGCTTGTCAATGTTTCAAGCACAGTGCCGGAATTGGAGAACAGAAGAGCATTAAAAAATGGCCTGCTGGAAGGTTTTTGTATGAAGTTAACTTGAATGTTTTTTGGGCTATGGCGAACGTTACTTTGCCTACTAAATTAAAGAAGCTATTTTATTTATTTTGTGCTTTTTTAGTCTTGATAGTATTCAGGTTCTTTGGTATTGTAAGCGTACTCTACTTTTTTGAATTTTTTTGAAGCTGTGTACTATTCTTGCGTTCTGCTTTTACGCCACCAGTACTGGTGCACCAGCACCGTAGGCGTCAGGCGGCACTCACCTGGTTAAATCAATCCTGAACCCTTCACTATATACGGCGTACCTCATAGCCCTTGAGTCACTTCGGAACGTTAAACCCCGAAGCTGACTGACTGAAAGCCCTTTATTTTGAAAGGGAGGCACAAGGTCGCTTTTAGGGGAAATTGGAATAGAACGTTAGTGAAATCTCGAGGTCCGATCCATTGTACCGTCCATTTTGCTATGGCTGCACGAAATTAGAAGGGATTTAGTCGGCACCCCTACAGCGCCATAATCAGGTCGCTGCGTTGACAACATTGCTGTAGAAACGGGGCATCGGAGCATAGGCCGCCGGCATAATTGGGTAAATTGGCACTGACGATGAACACGTTGGCGCATAACTGGCCTAACAAGGGACAGTGGACACGTCAATCGCGCTTTCAGGTACATGGCGGTGGTAAAAACTGTGCTTTCGCGCAATATTTCGTGCTTAGCAACGCTATACCGCCAGCCAATTTTTTTCCTTACCTGGTCGTAGCTGTGGATGGCCCCTCGCTGGAGCGGGTCGCAGTCTCGGTACCAGTAGACGATCGCTGCGGCCGAGCATGCCACTATGACGAAGAAGAAGAGCACGAACCCACCGCCGACGACGGCGATCCTGCAAGGATCGCACAAAGCGCACGCGTGGATCACCGTAATAACAATAATTGGTTTTTGGGGGAAAGGAAATGGCGCAGTATCTGTCTCACATATCGGCGGACACCTGAACCGCGCCGTAAGGGAAGGGATAAGGGAGGGAGTGAACGAAGAAAGAGATGCCGTAGTGGAGGGCTCCGGAATAATTTCGACCACATGGGGATCTTTAACGTGCACTGACATCGCACAGCACACGGGCGCCTTAGCGTCTTGCCTCCATCAAACGCAGCCGCCGCGGTCGGGTTCGAACCTGGGCACTCCGGATCAGTAGCCGAGCGCGCTAACCACTGAGCCACCGCGGCGGGTAGCGTGGAAATCTAAATGTGTGCTCTCATCCTACTACCCAGAATCTCCCTTCGTTCTGTTCGAATTCAAATTCACTTCCACAAGTGCCAGCTGCAGCCATTCTGCAGCTATTCTGCAGCCAGCTGAAGCCATTCTACTAATTAAATTGTTCTCTAAATTGGTTTGGGGCAAAGTAAATGGCGCAGTATCTGTCTAACATACCGGCGGACACCCGAACCGCGCCGTAAGGGAAGGAATAGAGGAAGGAGTGAATGAAGAAGGAAGAAAGAGGTGCCGTAGTGGAGTGCTCCGGAATAATTTCGACCACCTGGGGATCTTTAACCACCCGCCGCGGTCGCTCAGTGGTTAGGGCAGTCGGCTACTGATCCGGAGTTCCCGGGCTCGAACCCGACAGCGGCGGCTGCATCTTTATGGAGGCAAAACGCTAAGGCGCCAGTGTGCTGTGCGATGTCAGTGCACATTAAAGATCCCCAGGTGGCCAAAATTATTCCGGAGCCCTCCACTACGGCACCTCTTTCTTCCTTTCTTCTTTCACTCCCTCCCTTATCCCTTCTCTTACGGCGCGGTTCAGGTGTCCAACGATATATGAGACCGATGCTGCGCCATTTCCTTCCCCCCCCCCAAAAAAAAATTATTATTACTATTATCTTTAACCTGCACTGACATCGCACGGGCGCCTTGGCGTTTATTCTACTCCGAAATGTTTTATCCGTGATGGCAATTTTTTCCGGAATTGCTATGTTGCCTGTGTCCCTGTTTTTTACATCGACGAAATTCCATGAGTTGGCTTGGTATCCGGCTTGGTCGCTATGTTGAGGGTGGTCTTCTGCCTGTCGAGGAACGCACGCAAGTGCCACAGTGCGCATTTTTCGCCGCTGCATTTCCGCCCTTTCCTGTTCTCTCCTTCCCAATGAAAGAGTTTGAGTGAACGAGGACTGTCCGCACCTCTTTGCGTCCCCCGCTGTCCTGGCAGCCACGAAGCGCTGCACGGCCATCTGATCGAACCCGACCCGCACCAGGCAGAAAGGAATTGCTCCCACCAGATTGCTCCAGATGTTCTCGTCACTCGACGTGTCCAGCTCTGTCCTGCATGCGCCGAAGAAACATGAGAGCACTGTTGGCATGCAGCGAACAGCTTTCTTTCCTGTCTTACGAGTTCCTACAGACGCAGCAAGGGTCGTAAAAGGCTGCTTAGCCTGCAAGCACTTTGAGCGATTGTAGCGAATCCGTTCAGCATTGTGCACGAGCATAGAGTTCCTCAATACTAGTCATCAGCCTGGCTACACCCACTGCAGGGCAGAGGCCTCTCTCATGTCTCTCCACTTAACCCTGTAATTTGCCAGCTGCATCCACCCTATGCCTGCAAACTTCTTAATCTCATTCGCCCACCTAACCTTCTGCCGCCGCCTGCTACGCTTGCCTTCTCTTGGAATCCACTCCGTCACCCTTAATTAATGACCAGCGATTATCTTGCCTTCGCAGCAAAATGCCCTGCCCAAGCCCATTTCTTCCTCTTGGTTTCGACTAGGATGTCATTATCCCGCGTTTGTTCCCTCACCCACTCTGCCCGCTTCCGATCTCTTAACGTTACACCTATCGTTCTTCTTTCCATGGCTCGCTGCGTTGTCCTTAACTTGCGCTGAACCCTTTTCGTTAGCCTCCGCGTTTCTGCCCCGTAGGCGAGTACGGCAAGATACAGCTGTTGTACACTTTGCTCTTGAGGGATATTGGTAAACTTCCGTTCATGATCTGAGAGAACCTGCCATATGAGCTCCACCCCATTGTTATTCTTCTACTTATTTCACTCTCATGATCCGGTTCAGCCACAAATAAGCGACTTCAAGACACTGGAATCTATCACGCTCTCTCCTAACTCACGCAACAACGCAGAGACAGGAAAGTAGAGCACTTTTCTTGTACGTACCAGGGACGAGACATCCTGAAACGAGAAGGGATCACCCCCCCCCCCCTTCTCATCTAGCTAACACCTGTTAGTCAAGGCCCTGGGCTACCGCACAACATGGCAATTCCAAACATATATAAAAACATGACGCCACACGCCCATGACGGTCGACGTCAAGCGTAAGCAAAGCACCATCGCAGAAACAGGACATGTATAATGATATGGACGCCACACGCTCTGACGTGGGGTCATATATGCATATATGAAATTAAACACCATTAGCCACGAACCTTAGCCACGAACTTGACCAACTGGACGACCAACCGTTATCCGAAAAAAGAATTCTACAACATCGAAAGGACCTACCGTCGCAGAAGAAGAGCGCTTTTGCGCTTCTTACAATCTACCGGCCTGTGTGAAAGACTTTAACTGGAACGCCTTGTGTGTGTGTGTGTGTGTGTGTGTGTGTGTGTGTGTGTGTGTGTGTGTGTGTGTGTGTGTGTGTGTGTGTGTGTGTGTGTGTGTGTGTGTGTGTGTGTGTGTGTGTGTGTGTGTGTGTGTGTGTGTGTGTGTGTGTGTGTGTGTGTGTGTGTGTGTGTGTGTGTGTGTGTGTGTGTGTGTGTGTGTGTGTGTGTGTGTGTGTGTGTGTGTGTGTGTGTGTGTGTGTGTGTGTGTGTGTGTGTGTGTGTGTGTGTGTGTGTGTGTGTGTGTGTGTGTGTGTGTGTGTGTGTGTGTGTGTGTGTGTGTGTGTGTGTGTGTGTGTGTGTGTGTGTGTGTGTGTGTGTGTGTGTGTGTGTGTGTGTGTGTGTGTGTGTGTGTGTGTGTGTGTGTGTGTGTGTGTGTGTGTGTGTGTGTGTGTGTGTGTGTGTGTGTGTGTGTGTGTGTGTGTGTGTGTGTGTGTGTGTGTGTGTGTGTGTGTGTGTGTGTGTGTGTGTGTGTGTGTGTGTGTGTGTGTGTGTGTGTGTGTGTGTGTGTGTGTGTGTGTGTGTGTGTGTGTGTGTGTGTGTGTGTGTGTGTGTGTGTGTGTGTGTGTGTGTGTGTGTGTGTGTGTGTGTGTGTGTGTGTGTGTGTGTGTGTGTGTGTGTGTGTGCACGTTCCTTTTTTTGCGTTTTCCTCTCTGTCATCTTTCTAACCCCTATCCCCCATCCCCAATGTAGGGTAGCAAACCGGAGACTCACATCTGGTTAACCTCCCTGCGTTTCCTTTTCATTCTCTCTCTCTCTCTTAAACACCATTGGTGTTCGCTCGTATATAGCCGAATACAACTCAAGAACGAGTTGGCCTCCACGTTTCTGTCCCGTAGGTGAGTGCCGGTAAGGTACAGCTGCTGTATACTTTGTTGTCCTCAATACTACATTGAGGGAAAAGTTCCGCTTTTATAGTTCATCCATAATGGAGAGGCGCAGGGATGCCGGCTAGGTGGGGTTTCATATTTCGCTTGGATTTTGTGTCGTAGAAAATTTGGAGTCAGCAATAATAATGTCTCTTATCGAGTCAAACTCAAATAAAAAAACAGTGCTGTGGAAGTTCCCATACACGCCGAACACCGAATATTCACTTCAGTTAAGTTTTTAAAGCAGAAAAAAAAGTTGGTCTGAAGCTTAGCTAAAGTGTTAAGCGTGGATATCTCGAAGCGAAAAGCTTCGTGGCGATGCTCGTGGTTTAGCTTAAGGTTTCATACATAGGGTTGCAATTTGGGTATTCCTTTCTAGCTTTTCCAAGACGTGTTGTCTTAGGTATTCAAAGCTTGTAGAATCGTTATACAAGGCTATTAAAATTTCCAACTCCCACGCTACCACTTCTGGGGGGGTCTTCTTCTCCTCCTTCCATGGCGAAAGGTCAGACGACGGAGGCAGCGCGCGGCGGCTACGACGGCTGCGGCAGCAGCGACCACCTGCGCTCCGGGTGACGGCACTCGGTTTCGCGCATGCGCAGCTGTGGCAAATCGGTAGTGTGTCTCACGCGAAGCTCGAGCCTAGTGAAGCTTTTCGCTTCAAAACGCACTATAAAAATAACTTATTCTGCGCACAGAGGACAGCGTTGCAGCGCAGCTACCGATTTCTAGGCGGCGGGCACAGAGAATGCGAACCTGTTAATCTCCTGGACAGATGACCGGCGCAGGTCGGAGCTCACCTGAACGCGTATTCGGCGACGTTGAAGTCGGCCATGGACCTCAGCGGAGGGCTTGCGCGTCTGGCGTCGTACAGCACCTTGCCGATGATGGTCAGCGGGGAGGCGAGCATCACCAACGCCTGCACGCAGTCCGCCCACACGACGCCCCGCAGTCCACCCTGCGCGGGTTGACGGGAACGCAGGCGTGTCGGGGTAGGAAAAAAGGGGCTACTAGTGAGGCTGATTTTGTCCTTCCATGTTCGTTCAGAAAATGTACGGCAGTGTGCATATCAGACAACAGTTTTATGTCATAGCATAAGAGCATCATCGGGACGAAAAGCCAGCGATATCACACATTTCCTACCTGTCAGGTGGCGCTTTCCACGAAGGGAAAGTTACAAAGGGCAAGGCCTCAAGTATCTATCTATCTAAGTAGTATCTAAGAAGACATGCCACCGGCCACGGTTGGCAAGTTGAAGCGGGAAGAGAGAGAAATCCCCTCTCCTCTTCTAGGGTATATAGGGGAGAGTGAAGACGGAAAAATGGCTGTCGCGGGAAGAATCCTTTCACCGGCCAAGGTTGGTAATGCATGGCATGCTTGACATGTGTTCTTTGTATGGTCGATGTGGTCCGTGCATGGCAGCTCACAGCGAGGTTCTCTAATGGTAATTATCTGTCCTCCAAGTTTTACCTCTGCAATTCGAGCCGAGCATTACGTACACTGTCCTATGACCGGCTGTTTCCAAGAGCCGCGAACCGTTCCTCTGCAAAAAGTAGTCAAGCATCGAGCTCTGTTTCCGAGCTAGGTAGGGGAGCGCCTAAGGCTCTAGTGTGTAAGGTAAGGAGAACCCTTGTCGTCACCTGCTGAAACCTTCAGTTTGCAAGGGGTGCCGTAAGGTACAACCACAGGACTCAGACGGAAGCCCGTTGCTTCGTTGCACTTTGCTAAAACGGTACCAGACAAGAGCACGCCACATGATGCGGCCGGTGCTGTACCTGCAAGCGGTGCGGTAAATGACCCTCTTTGCCATGTTGCCGCTCATTGCGCTAGTTGTAAGTTCAAACACGAAAAAGAAGAAAGAACATCGCACAGCACAAAACGCTAAGGCGCCCGTGTGCTGTGCGATGTCAGTGCACGTTAAAGATCCCCAGGTGGTCGAAATTATTCCGGAGCCCTCCACTACGGCACCTCTCTCTTCCTTTCTTCTTTCACTCCCTCCTTTATCCCTTCCCTTATATCCCTTCCCTTACGGCGCGGTTCCGGTGTCCAACGATATATGAGACAGATACTGCTCCATTTCCTTTCCCCCAAAAACCAATTATTATTATTAACATAAAAGAAAACCAGAAAAAGATGGCCCGGCATCTGGGAAAAAGTTTCGCTGCAAAAAATGCAAATGCGAACCGCTGTACGAGAAGACAGCAGTGCTGTTCTACCATAAGAACAAGGTGACCTGCGAAATCATGGGAATCATAATCTAGGAGAAAAGTGCATCAGCAATCCTTCTGTGACATTAAGTGAAAAGGAAAGTCAATATCTGGACTTGCACATGGCATAGGTTGTTTACGCCCTTCTCTCGTTTTTTCTGTTTTTTTATATATTTTCTTGTTTACGTTTACTATATACCACTTTTCGTTTTTCAATAAACTCAGTTGCTAGTCAGCGCTCGTCTTGCCTTTGTCCCGCCTTTGTTGCGCTCTTCACCCACCATGAATGGGGCGGTATTTCTCTTGCGCTCACGGCGGGTTCACGCCGGGTGCAGGAAGTGTTTGCTAAGAACGAATTTACCTCCCTTATCCCAACTTCCAGGCCTGTTTAAACACTGAGGATAAATTGAAGTTGGCCTGTATCGATAAAACAGTGCATTGTAGCGACAAAAAGACTACTTTCACTCAAACCGGAGCTGCCGCGACTTAAATAAGTTTGGAGAATAGAATACAGGAGTCGCCACCATCGGTCGTTTTCGCAAGCAAACTGCTAGACAGTTTTTACAGCGACAGCTGTTAGGCGCCCGTCCCTGGCTTTCTCGTCGCCGTCGGCGTAACCGGTGGGTGCGTTAATAGAGAGTTTTAGTTTCACGTACGTAGAGGCTTCACGTACGTAGAGCACTTACGGGTTACCAGTGCGCATGCGCAGAATGCAAAGGGTATGCGCGAGCCTCACGTACGTACGTGAGATTCGGACTTTTACGTTGCGGTCTTTGTGTTGCTTGCGTACGTAGGGTTGACAAACATGGCGGCGCCCGGCCCGCCCGCTTCACAGCGGTAACAGCTTCGTCGCTAATTTCTCGACGCGATATCGTGTTCTAAACTGTTGTATACGCCTTCGATTTGCCCATTCTTACCCTCGCATAAAGTTTCAAGCAACAAATAGTTTTTTTTTTCAGATATAAGGGCGATTTCCCAGCTGTAAGCCTAACGAAGCAGCGCTCCGACGCAGTTCGACTGGCTTGGCTTTGACTCCTCTTGTCTTAGAGTGGCTACAGCAGTGCCTTCATCTGTCAATAGATGGCGCTAGGAACAACGCGCGGCGTCTGTCGCGTACGTGCAACTAAAGGGGTTTGAAACGACATGCGCGTATGCTACGTAGACTTCTCACGTTTGCATACGTGAATCCTGTACGTACGAGAAACTAAAGCTCTCTAATATTACAGTCACGTGACGTGACATTCATGTCCCGTGACATTAATGTCGCGTGACCTTATGTTACGGTCAACGTGGGTCGCATAAGCGTATACGGGCGGCTGTTTGGAACAGCTACCTGTCATTCCAGGGGTGCATCACATGACCACTGCACCAGTACGCCAGGAATATATCCCCAAATCTAAACGCCTAAACAGCTATCGCTGAACGTTGCGTTACACAGTCGTAACCGACCTGTGAGCTTTTTGGGCGCGTATTCATTTGCATATCGTCATCATTATATAACGAGAAAGAAACGTAGTCTCACCAGAGCCGTGTAAATGGTGCCCGCCAGACCAATGGCCACGTTCGAGTACAGCAGTGGCACAGGGAACACTAGAAAGCAGCACACAAAAATAGTTCTGTCCTTCGGTCGCACGTCACCAACCATCTTCTGTTACAAACCCCAGGGCCATCCTACGAACCAGACAACGTCAGTCTAACCATACGATTTTTTTTTTTTTGCTGAAGCATGTATTTCGTGGGATTCACAAAAACTGCGCCTATTTCTCTTTTGACCGGTAGGTCCTATACTTTGCTTGTATTTTCAAGTGTATTTCAGAACAGTTTTCTCAGCAACTACGGACTGCAGCTCATTACCTTTTCCTAGCTGACCTATAATTATGGTGTAGCAATTATTCGCAGTTCTGTCATTTTTTTGCGAAAGCAATTTTTTTCTGTTTTATGCATTTAAAGTCATCAAGGAAAAAAAAAAACCTGCTGAGTAGGCGTGTGCGTTCTAAATGAACACACGGCTTTACATCTTTGTGTAGACACAGCTGTGTAGATAGGGCGCCACGGTGGCTCAGTGGTTATGGCACTCGGCTGCTGACCCGAAAGACGCGGGTTCGATCCCGGCCGCGGCGGTCGAATTTCGATGCAGGCGAAATTATAGAGGCCCGTGTACTGTGCGATGTCAGTGCACGTTAAATAATTCAACGTGGTCGAAGTTACCGGAGCCTTTCACTATACGGCGTCTCTCATAGCCCGAGTCGCTTTGCGACATCAACCCCCCCCCCCCCCCCCCCCACAAAAAAAAGCTGTGTAAATATCGGCCTTCTGTCTTCTTGTTCCTTTAATGATGAGTCAAATGTTGCAAAAATATGGCGATTCCATGTGTAACACATATTTGCATGCTAACTCTTGAGAACATCCTCCCCTTCCCCGCAAATCAGGAACAAAGGCGAAAGGAAATCCGTACTTGTTGACACGGCCACGGCGGCGCTGTAGATTCCCACTGCGCCGAGGGTTTGCTGAAACACAGTGCGTGGTTTGTCAGTTAAAAGAGGGGCGCCACGTTAGAGCTTCTGCGAGCAGTGTGTTCCGTTCTCATTTGAACAGTTACGCTTTTGTAAAGAGGAGCAATGTACTCTAATGTTACCTCTTGCGAGCAACATACTGTGCCATTTTGCATTTCAGAATATCTTACCGAAATTCAAATGCAATCAAATGTCTAGAGGCAAGGCCTGCGTGATACAGTTTCATTAGGCTTGGACTAAAAATAACAATAATATGCCTTTAGTGCTCTAGTCAAAGTAAAATTAAATTGACAATGAAGGCAGATTGAGGGTGAGGTACAAAGGGTCTACCGCATTCCAATGTTAAAGGCGATACAGACGATTTTTACTAAGAATGCTAAGTTAATGCAGTTTTCCCGAGTATCCCTTTAAGGCAGCGAGCTCTTCGTCTGCCTTTCAGTATCGGATGGCAAAAGATTCGTTCGAAACGCTAATTGATCACTTGTAGGTACTTGACTATCAGTTGCTTGCAGCTGCGGTGCATTACATCCCCATAAGTTATTTTGGTGTTTTATAACACTAAATATTGCCCTAAATACTGCGTCTTGGTTGTTATCGAGAAACCAAAATATTTTGCCAAATAGCTTACACTTAGGACGAAGTAGATGATGCAGGCTGTGATGCCGACCTTGTTGTCGAACCGCATGCGCAGGTACTTCAGTGCAGAGGAAATACAGGCGGGGAAGGTGTGTCAAAGCGCTGCTAATTCTGTCTGAATACGCAGGGAAAGGTACTGAATTATTAGATGCCAAAATTGGGGCATAAGAAAAGACATGGTTGAGCTGAAGTAACGGTAATTTTTCATAGGAATATCGATCAGCACTCTTCACTGACGACCTAAGGAGCGACGGTTGGAATCCCGGCTCGACTGTTTTTCTTTTCAGTGCAATTAATTTTTTTTTCTTCAGAGGCACTATGTAATGGTGGTGGGTTGACGTCACGACACTACAGACCAATGAAGAATTGAGTAGTAACGTCATCACTGCTATATTTTGTGAACGTTGCAGGGTGTTTGAACCAAGACCTACTGAACTAGAGACCTGCACATTTGGCACTGCTCCAGCGCGCATGTTCTAATTCATGCCTTTTGCCGCTAGGGAACGCCAGCTACGGGCGGCTTGGCGCTACAATTAACCTGTTGAGCAAGAAGGCGGCGGTTATTTTACTTCAAGGATGAAATAGTCTTGTCATTTGTCTACGTTGTGAGTATTCATCATTCATCCATATCCTAGCAAAGATGCCAGAGTCTCACGCCTGGCATGCGCGCAAACAAAATATTCACCTCTAGGATTTGAAGAAATTTCATATTTGCATCGTTCATTACTAGGTCTCAAAATTATAAGACGGGACAAACGCACAGGGAGGCAGTGAGAGGAGAGAAACCATTTGTCGAAAGCAGACGATGATGATGATCATGACAGACGAAGAGGTCAACCGAGCGCCCTCAACGGCCAAAAAGTTAACGAAAGTTGGCGCACGTAGTCCCATAGGACCCTGCCAAATGTGCAGGTCTCTAGTTTCGTTGGTCTTGGTTTGAATAACCTGTGCGAGGTCATGGAGTTTTGAGTTCACGTATGGAGAGTATGCGGAGAAATGTGGCGCCATCTATTGAAGCGTAAAACAATCACACAAGAACACAACAAGCTTTCAGCGGCCACTCTGGTTCACTGCTCAGGCCAGGGCGCGCAGACAGTGAGCGTAGGTGATTGGCCTTACCTGGAAGACAGAGGTGACTCGCAGGCCGTGGAACAGAGGCACCACGGTGGCCGCGGTGGCGCAAGCCGCGGCCGGAATGCCCGCCAGCACCCACATGACGTTGAATCCGTACGCATAAAAGTGCCCCACGAAGCCCACCACGGACAGGCCGTTGGCCACGGACGCCATAACAGAGACTGCCAGGGCGAACGCCGGAAGGCTGCGGCCTGCCAGGCATGCCTCCTCGGCCGCTCCTCCGCCGGACGCCGCCGGACGCTGCAGGACAGATACAGTCATGCGTGGAGGACGTTGCGGCTACCGCGCGTCGCTCTCCGCGGCCATCCCAGTTGCAGAACTCGGCAGCCTCTCTTCCGAGCTCGCTACTAAGTTTGATGCCGAGCTCAAAGTTATTAACTTCGCAGTAGTGTCATTCGTGATATTACGCGATAGCGTATGTATAGCTCGTTCGGCCGAAAAGCCGTCGGCACAGCTTGTTGGAAATAAAAATAATAATAATGATTTTTTTACATTATCATACAGTGTTGGAGGGGATAGGAATAAAAGCGGTTATCGCTTGACAACGTAATGGATGGTTGATTGGTGTGGGATAGGCGATGAGAAGTTAATGAAATCACTGGGATTAATTCAATTATTTAATCAAAAAAATGAAAAAGGGCGTTCAGAGGTGTCAAAATGCTCAGAATGAGTAAGCCAGTGCTTGATCATGGTAATTAAGAAAGTTTAGAGTGTGCAGTTGATCTAATAATTAATTGAAACAACTGAAAAAAAAAGAAAAAATAATGCGTTCATAGGCGTTTCCAACGGGCAAGGCATCGCACCGAACGGGCGATGGCGCTCCGCCGAAGCTTAAGCGGCTAAGCTTAGACGTCCTTTATTTTTTTTTAAACGATTATAAGGCGTCTATAAACATGAAAAAGAAAAGGTTGCGACCATAACACCTGGCTCTGCAGCACGCACTGCGTAGATAACTTATGCAGGGACACTCAGGTGCATATCGTTAAGTGGCCGGATGACATGAGCGACCACCTTGAAACAACGCGGTGGCGGGCTCCACGAGGCCCAGAAATATTTAATTTTTTAGTCCCCTTACTTAACCTGAACCACTTTTACGGAATTAACCCTCCTTTTAAATGGGCTCTGAAAGGGGCTGTAACAAAGTTGCGGTATGCCTGGGGTGTTAAAGCACGCCGCCTCACGAATATTGTCCAGGAATAATTTTTTAATGTGCTTTGTAGAAACAAAGTTATCTGTACTAAAATATTTGAATATCAGCATCTTCGCGCCTTTCCCTCTCCTCTCGTCACTTTTTGCACATTGGAAGGTCGGCGCGCCTTTCCGTCGGCCCCTCCTCCGGGGGAGGAGCTTTCTGACCCGCCGGAGGTACGCGGCTTATTGGCCGCGGGCATGGGAGCTGCCTGACGTCTGAAAGAAAGTAACCAATGACCATCTCTCAACATGTATACGTAGATGCGAGCGACAGAGGAGGGTGCGAGCATGAAAAAGTCGCTGCAAATGGTCCACCAACTTTCGCGCGTGATTGTGGGTCCTCTGCTACTTGCAGAAGTGTATTATTTGGCTCAGGTGTTCATGACAACACACTGCAGTGACTGAGAAAGATGATATAGGTGTTTCAGAGCCCCTTTAAATGCAGCTTCCAATACTTTCAAGATGTACCCATTTTTATACACCGCACAAAAAGGAACAGGCAACGGAAGGCGACACACAGAGGGAAGGCACGACACGAGGCTGACCAACGACCGATCGTTATTTGGGCGTGCAGACGTATATAAAAAGATTACATTAAGGAAAGGGAGCACGGAATTCTGCACAACTGCGCCAGGAAAGGCATGAGGACTCCCAGCGATCGATGAATGATAAGTGGTGAATGACCAATTCCATATACAGTGCACATTAACCTATTAAGGGACCCAGAAAGGGGCTCTCAATAAAGGTGCGATATTTCTGGGATGTTAAAAGACGACGGTTCATAATTATCCCCCGGCAAGAATTATTTTAATGCGTTTTGTGGGAGCTTAGTTATATGCTGACAGAATTTGAACTTCCGCGTCTTCGCGCCTTTCCCTCTCCTCTCGCACGCCAAAACGGCGGCGCTCCTTCGCCGGCCCCACTCACTCGGCCCCTCCCCTCGGCGAAGTGGCCACGGCCGCGGTAGCGCGTGATGTCTGAAAGAATTTGGCGCTATGAACCAACGATAACCTCCGGCTTCTGACGTCATCTGCAAGACGTGACGTCGTCTGCCAGGTTTTCGTGCGAAAGACCAGCACCGCGCGTCGTCGCGAGGGGCGAAAGCGGAAATTTTAAAAAAAAATTATTGTGAATTTCCCGCTCGCTTTTGAGGTCTCGTACGCGGCATGGACGCTCGATGGCCTGTACTCTACATAGCGCAAGCATTTTAAAGCCAAGCTCCAACACCCCTTTCTGTGGCCCTTTAACGCTATCGCGTTATACCCTTAAGGCGGAGCTTAAGTACGATTTCACCAATCTTTATCTGAAGCCTACTTGACGTTGAAAACCGAGTCTTCAACCGAAACCGCGATGTGAAAACTAGTGTGCTAGCGCGCGTATTTCGCATTTAGCCTAACCACGCTTAAGCATCTGGAGACCTCCACTACGGCATCGCTCATAGACATTGTGTCGCTTCGTGACGTTTAATGCCACTTAATAATAATAATAATAATTGGTTTTGGGGGAAAGGAAGTGGCGCTGTATTTGTCTCATATATCGGCGGAGACCCGAACCGCGCCGTAAGGGAAGGGATAAAGGAGGGAGTGAAAGAAGAAAGGAAGAAAGAGGTGCTGTATTGAAGGGCTCCGCAATAATTTCGACCACTTGCAGGGATCTTTAACGTGCACTGACATCGCACAGCACACGGGCGCCTGTCAGTGCACGTTAAAGATCCCCAGGTGGTCGAAATTATTCCGCAACCGCCCCGGTGGCTCAGTGGCTAGAGCCCTCGGCTACTGATCCGGAGTTCCCGGGTTCGAACCCGACCGCGGTGGCTGCGCTTTTATGGAGGCAGAACGCTAAGGCGCCCGTGTGCTGTGCGATGTCAGTGCATGTTAAAGATCCCCGGGTGGTCGAAATTACTCCGGAGCCCTCCACTACGGCACCTTTCTTCTTATACTCCCTCCTTTATCCCATGTGCTGTGCGATATCAGTGCATGTTAAAGATCCCCAGGTGGTCGAAATTACTCCGGAGCCCTCCACTACGGCACCTTTCTTCCTTTCTTCTTATACTCCCTCATTTATCCCTTCCATTACAGCGCGGTTCAGGTGTCGGCCGATATGTGAGACAGATACTGCGCCATTTCCTCTCCCCAAAAACCAATTATTATTATTATTAATTATTCCGGAGCCCTCCACTACGGCGCCTCTTTCTTCCTTTCTTCTTTCGCGATTTTTTAGCCCTAAAAAAATTAAACGGGAGAGCGCTGATCGGCGAATGCTTGGGTCCAGTAATCGGACCCGTCGAGTATCTGTTACGGGTTCCATATGGACTTTTTTTGGAAATCTGGCGCGGAGTTTGAAGGATGCTTTACTCCCGCCACCGGTTGGCCCGGTATTGCACTACCTCCGGGATCGGCCTTGTTTTTAGCGCGTCTTTACTATCCTGTCTTTCTGTCCTATCTTTCAACTCTCCTACTATCTGCACGTGGTAGCGATTGTGGCTCGGCTTGAGCCAGTGAGCAGGCCTGTGCACTTTCCTTTCTTTCTTCCTGGCAGTAACAGACAGACTTGGGTCCAGTAAAAGGCGGCCAGCAGGCACAGAAAGGGAGAGGCGTAGGCAGCGTATGTGGTATACACTCACATGTCGACAACGGGTCAGCGAGAAGTACAGGCCCACCAGGTACCCGAGCGCTGTGAGGATGCCGAACATGGCGCAGTCGGCGGCGTCCAGTCTCTTGGGCATCTCGCACAACTTGTGCGGCTTTTTCACTGATTAGCTTTTATGATCGGCACAAATCTACGTTCACTAAGCACGGGTGTTCGTTGTTGCGGTCGACCTACCACAGCCAGGACCACCGGGACGCGAGGTGCACTGTGCGCGAATGATCGAGCCTTATCGCGGCCAGTTTTAACTGAAAAGAGCAACTCCGAACGTGTTCATCTCTGCGTACGTTCGTTGCACGGCAACACCTGCGGCTTGATCGCAAAGCGTGTCGAAAGCACCGGCGCACAGCCGGCGCCCAAGGGGCCTGCACAGGGAAAGCACGGCCCTATTGGCGCAGGTGGCTGCAGCGCCGAGAGCTAAAAGCAAGCAGAGCGGAATGCGACGAAAATGACTTTTTTTTTTCCTTGCCTTTCAAAGCGTCAGCTGTTCGCCGACTCGCGCTACTTTTAGACATTAGTACCACTTTGTGTATCGCACTTTTTTTTTCCTTTGAGCGCAAATACCTACGACTCCACTGATGTGGGCTGTATGCTTATGTATGCAGGAAGTGTGAAAAATGTTCTGTAGGAAAAAAAACCAGGAGAAACACTATTTTTCCGAGACAGAATGTCCCATATCCTCCCCACGTCCCCATCCCCTACAGTTCAGACTTGCAAGCTTCGAGGTTCAAACAGCTCGCAAAGTTTACACCACCGTTTTTTTTCTCTCCAAATTTAGGCAATATTGACACCAGTGACAGTGTCCATAGGAGATACATGGGAGCTTTCGGAAGCTATAGCGCGTCTAAAAATGGCTCGATTTTCATGAAGTCTGTGGCAGCGTTTTCTTCTTTAATGAATGAAGGAAATTTTGCAGACAGATACTATTTTTTAAGTGTCATTTTTTTTTACAAGTGAGAGGTAAATATCCAGAAAAATTGCACTTTTAGACATGTCGGTCTTTCGTGTCATCTCGTGAAAAAACTAAGCCAAATATCAGATTTTCGTCCGCAACATTTCTTTCCTTTTTCTTTCTTGATTGTCAAGCCGCAATTTTTATTCATATCGAGCGTAGTATTTGTGTTTTACAGGCTCTGAAAGTTGTGTAGGTATTTTCTGCACGGATTTGAAATTTGCGCCAATAATAACGCGCTGCGCGGCTCCATCTGGCGTCGGAATATTTTGTAGCTACTAGACTCTACCACCAGCCTCATGGTTGTCTGTGTTCGTGCGCGCAGGTTTTTACTCAGAACTTGGACGGACCTGAGCTCTTTCTTTCCTTTTTTCTTGCTTGGGCTCTATTCGGAAAGGATTTCTGCGTTTCTTTTTTGCTCGAGCTCTTGGTGCGGAAAGGAAGTGGAATGCAAGGCCACACCTAAAGGTGCCCCACCCCCCTTTCCCCTCCCGGCAGCCACACAATAAGGAATTGTTAGTGCCAAAACACAGGATGGGGGCTTCCTATTCAGGACAGTGTGGGAAAACAGCATTGTTCCTTGCCCAGCGCAAGGGCGCAGTGACCCCGGTGTCGATATAAGTCAAGAATTAAGCCGCAAATATTTCTCGTAGGAGGGTCTCGAGCCGATAGCGGCCGGCGCTAACATGAACCAACACGCCTGGTTGTTTTAAAACCGGTGCTGGTACGCACGCCGAGCCGGGAGTCCACGGGTCGGGTCTAGTCAATTCCGCCGCAAGCGTTAGGTGACTGAACTCGACCCTTTACCGATGTGCTTGTAAACGCTGTTGGGTCGAAAAGTAGGGTTATTGAGAGGCAAGGGGATAAATGCGAACTTGCTTTCCACGTGCGCCGTCGCACCTCCGATACAGCGATGGCGTGACTCAATCTTGGAGGCTGCTACTCATTGCTCGACGCTTGGTGTCGCTACAGCTGAACCGGTCTCGAGTCGCTAAAATCGAGTTCATGTAAACACGCAGTGGTTGAGTTGGATTGACCATGCTCAACCCGACCCCCGAATCGACCCGACGCTATCGGGTTCATGTAAACAGGGCTAATGGCGTGGACTAATTGTCGACGTAGCGATTAGCTCCCTTTCACTGACGCACTTGCCAATTACCTACGATTTCACGCTATACTCGCGGACAACTATGTATGCCAGTGCAGCAGCCCACATCAAGGGGAGAAAAGACCGTCTCCTTTTCCTGCTCAGCCCCTGTTGCATTGGAACTGCGACGTCATGAGAACCGGTCGAATCCAACGTTCGGCTTTGGCTCCAAGCTAGTGAAACCAGAATGTGTCGGATCGGCATCTAAACATCGGTTCTCTAACGAATCTTTGGTCGAGTGTCGCTCTTTTTCCTGATTCTCCTCCCGACCAGGCATATCTCTGCCAGAATGTTCGCGTTATCAGAGCAGGTCCTGCCCACTGGACGCGGGTAAGCGTGGTTGCACCTTATGTGCAGAAAAGAGCTCGCGGATTTCCGAGCCCCCTACTGCAGCATAGACATCTCTGTGGTGTAAATAACATGATGTCAAACGTTCATGGCCTGCCTAGCAAAATCACCCAGTTTTGCTCCTGAACCGGTTTCGCATGTGTCAAGCGTTCCCCAACCGTCTTTATTCTCCCAATTAGATACGCCTCGGTATGCGCCACACCTAGTCACACATCCTGCACTACGCTTCCAAAAGTCGCACATTTCAATCAGAAAAACGCTCGGAAGGAGCGCTATATAAATAAGTATATAAAATATATAATACATAAAAGTATATAATATTTAAAATATATAAAAGAACATAAAAAGTAGAGCTCATAATGAGACTTTTTTGAAAATCATAGTAGGTGTGGAATTTTCGCTTTCAAACCCCTGACGTCATGGCAATTCAGGTGCGCTGCCGTTTTTGTGCTAAGAGCACACGCGGTTGGCGTGGCTGAAGCGGTAATCTTCTATTAAATTGCAATTTTTATTATTTTTAACAATAAACCGCTACTAGCAACTTTGAACAGAACAGTTGGTAGTCGCTTGCGCAATGACGAAATTCGCGTTCAAAGTCACCAGGAATAGCAACAGGACAATCTCAGTGCTTTTGCAAACCACACATATCACCCTTTTACCTAAATCTGATTTGTTCCGTGTGAAATTATAAGCAGGGAAGGAGACATGAAACTAAGTATTTCAGCAGAAATTGAGTTACTGAAGTGACTATCGCCCATAAATGAACTGAAGAATTCGGGGACGCCGATAGCAACAAACGTGCTCGGTGATAATCGAAGAGGAACCTTCAAGATAAGGCGCTAAAAACAACAACCCAGAATAATGTCGAAATAGTTGCGCCTGGCTGCAATCCTTCCAGATAACGCTGATCGATCTCGCATAACAGTGATATTCCCGCGCGCCAACGGTTTTGAACTCGAACAAACAAGTAGTACAACAGCTTCGCGGCACTCCTTTTCTAAAAGAAGCATCGGCCGGATGCTTAAACAAAAAGTAAGGTCAACATCAGCAAAGACAATGCAAAATAAACACTGGCAGTGTAAACAATGAGAGCGCAAAAAGCTTTTCACAGAGGCCGCGTCGTCGAATAGGCGTCCACACTCGTACACGGTCACCAAGATTGTATTGCGTGTGGCGACGGAGGAATACGCGGAATACAGAATAGCCCGCTAAAGCGCGGAAGGGGAGGTGTTCCCAAGGTGTGCCAAAAGATGACTCACACTCATCTGTTCTGGCTAGGTTAAACCGACAGTGCATTCTACCGCGACATCTCCTCGACCGCGACACGAAAGTATTAGTTCTTCCGCGAACAAAAAGTAGGGCCGAGAACTTTGTGTGTATATCCTGCCAAAGCAGGGAGACCGAAGCACAAAAGAATAAACCGTCTCAAGGGGTGGTGGTCACAGAATGGACCCTTTTCCAGGAACCCACCACTCAGCTGCCACAAGGAAAAGCACGTTTTCCGGTTTGGGTCCGCCTAAGCTCCCTGGCGTCTTTTCTGCGAAAATACATTTACAATGATAGGGCGGTGTATACAGCCTGTAGTTGGAAGCAGTGCTGGTTTAGCCTAGCCAGAACAGATGAGAGGGAGTCATCTTTTGACACACCCTGGGAACACCTCCCCTTCCGCACTTTGGCCGGCTATTCCGTATTCCGCGTATTCCTCCATCGCCGCACGGAATACAATCTTGGTGACCGTGTACGAGTGTGGACGCCGATTCGACGGCGCGGCCTCTGTGAAAAGCTTTTTGCGCTCTCATTGTTTACGCTGTCAGTGTTTATTTTCCATTGTCTTTGCTGCTGTTGACCTTACTTTTTGTTCAAGCATCCGGCCGATGCTTCTTTGACAAAAGGAATGCCGCGAAACTGTTTGTTCAAGTTCAAAACCGTTGGCGCGCGGTAATATCACTTCGTTATGCGAGATCCGACCAGCGCTATCTAGAAGGAATGCAGCCAGGCGCAACTATTTCGAAATTATTCTGGGTTGTTGTATTTGTTTTAAGCGCCTTATCTTGAAGGTTCCTCTTTGATGACCACTGAGCACGTTTCTTGCTATCGGAGTCGCCGAATTCTTCATTTAAATTTATTTATGGGTGATAGTCACTTCAGTAACTAAATTACTGCTGAAATACTTCGTTTCATGTCTCCTTCACTGCTTATAATTTCATCACGGAACAAATCAGACTTGGGTAAAAGGGTGAGATGCGTGGTCTGCAAAAACACTGAGATCGTCCTGTTGTCATTTGTGGTGACTTTGAACGCGAATTTCGCCACTGCACAAGCGACTACCAACTGTTCTGGACAAAGTTGCTAGTAGTAGTTTATTGTTAAAAATAACAAAAATTGCAATTTAATATAAGATGGCCACTGCAGCAATGCCAACCGCGTGTGCTCTTTCTGAACACAAAAACGGCAGCGCACCCGAATTGTCATGACGTCTGGGGTTTGAAAGCGAAAATTCCACACCTACTATGGTTTCCGAAAAAGTCTCATTATGAGCTCTGCTATATTATGTTCTTTTATATATATATTTTATATATTTATATAGCGCCCCTTCCGAGCGTTTTTCTGATTGACATGTGCGACCTTTGGAAGCGTAGTGCAGGAGGTGTGACTAGGTGCGGCGCATACATGCGAAACCGGTTCAGAAGAAAAACTGGATGATTTTGCCAGCCAGGCCATGAACGTCTGACATCACGTTATTCGCACCAGAGATGTCTATTCTGGAGTAGGGCGCTCGGAAACTCCTTTCTGCAGAGAAGATAATAAAAAGGGGCTCCTTTCTGCAGATAAGGTGCAACCATGCTTACCCGCGTACAGTGGACAGCACCTGCACTGATAACGCGAACATTCTGGCAGAGATATGACTGGTCGCGAGGAGAATTGGGGAAAAAGAGCGACGCTCGACCAAAGATTTCTTAGAGAACCGATGTTTCGATGCCGATCCGACACATTCTGGTTTCACT
Source organism: Amblyomma americanum (assembly GCF_052857255.1). Lineage (NCBI taxonomy): Eukaryota > Metazoa > Arthropoda > Arachnida > Ixodida > Ixodidae > Amblyomma > Amblyomma americanum. The sequence continues at coordinate 25,491,976 of NC_135504.1, read as the reverse complement.
AGCTTGGAGCCAAAGCCGAACGTTGGCTTCGACCGGTTCTCATGCAGTTGCAGTGCAGCAGGGGCTGAGCAGGAAAAGGAAGGAGACGGTCCTTTCTCCCGTTGATGTGGGCTGTTGCACGGGAATACATAGTTGTCCGCGAGTATAGCGAGAAATCGCAGGTGATTGGCAAGTGCCTCAGTGAAAGGAGGTTAATCGCTACGCCATGATAATCAGTCTACGCTATTATCCCTGTTTACATGAACCCGATTGCTTCGGGTCGATTTGGGGGTCGGGTTGAGCATGGTAAATCCAACTCAACCACTGCGTGTTTACACGAACTCGATTTTAGCGATTCGAGACCGGTTCAGCTGTAGCGACACCAAGCGTCGAGCAAGCAGCAGCAGCCTCCAAGATTGAGGCACGCCATTGCTGTATCGGAGGTGCGACGGCGCACGTGGAAAGCAAGTTCGCATTTATCCCCTTCCCTCTCAATAACCCTACTTTTCGACCAAACAGCGTTTACTAGCACATCGGTTGAGGGTCGAGTTGAGTCACCTACCCCTTGCGGCGGAATTGACTGGACCCGACCCGTCGACTCCCGGCTCGGCGTGCGTACCAGTACCGGTTTTCAAACAACCAGGCGTGTGGGTTCATGTAAGCGCCGGCCGCTATCGGCTCGAGGCCCTCCTATGAGAAATATTTGCAGCTTCATTCTTGACTTGTATCCACACCTGGGTCACTGCTCCCTTGCACTGGGCAAGGAACAATGCTGTTTTCCCACACTGTCCTGAATAGGGAGCCCGCATCCTGTGTTTTGGCACTAACAACGCCTTTATTGTGTGGCTGCCGGGAGGCGAAGGGTGTGGGGCAATTTTGGGTGTGGCCTTGCATTCCACTTACTTTCCGCTTTCCGCACCAAGAGCTCGAGTAAAAATGAAACGCAGAAATCCTTTCCGAATACAGCCCAAGCAAGAAAAAAGGAAAGAAAGAGCTCAAGTCCGTCCAAGTTCTGAGTAAAAACCTGCGCGCACGAACACAGACAACCAGGAGGCTGGTGCTAGAGTGTAGTAGCGACAAAATATTCTGACGCCAGATGGAGCCACATCGCGCTAGTTAAATTGGCGCAAATTTCAAATCCCCGCAGAAAATACATACACAATTTTCAGAGCCTGTAAGACGCAAATACTACGCTCGATATGAATGAAAATTGCAGCTTGACAATCAAGAAAGAAAAGGGGAGGAAATGTTGCGGACAATATTCTGATATTTGGCTTAGTTTTTTGACGAGATGACATGAAAGACCGACATACCTAAAGGTGCAATTTTTCTGGATATTTATCTCTGATTTGTAAAAAAGTGAACCTAAAGAATAATATCTGCCTGCAACATTTCCTTCATTCATTAAGGAAGAAAGCGCTGCCACAGACGTCATGAAAATCGAGCCAGTTTTAGACACGCTACAGCTTCCGAAAGTTCCCATGTATTTCCTATGGACACTGTCACTGGTGAACCCTCTTAAGGACTTTTGCTTTGTTACGTACCTAAGCAGACCCAAGTACATACATGGAATTTTTGTTCTTTACAACTGCAGGCTTCTTAAACCTCGGGGTTGCGTGAACACAACAGAATTCCAGCATATTATGAAAGCGCGTCACTGCGTATCACGTAGCTGTAGTCGGATGCAACTCAAGAAGGAACCGGCTTTTCCCCATCAACGGACCCCCTTTCCAACCAGAGGCGTCGACCGGTTCTCACGAATCTTCTAGCATCACAGTGCAGGGAGCGACGTTACAATGCAACAATGCAGGCTGCAACGTGGGCCGAGAATAGATAGCGCTCTATTGGCGGGCTTTCTTTTCTCGAACACGCTATGCAGAGTGACTCCGCCCATTGACAAAGCAGCACTAAAATGTACATTGCCACCGTGAACGCAGGCTTTTTCTGTGTGTGCAAAGGTGGTGGTGCTGAATTTTTTTTTTAATTGCTTACAACACAAGGTACTAACCACTATACGATCACGGCCGAATTGGTGGTGGTGCTTAATTAAGGAATAATGGAAAGTAGAGCGAGTAATGAGCATTTATTACCAGAAAAAAACATAACGACCTGAAATGACGAAGCTTCAGAAGAAAACGTTCACGAGAGTAGATTGTCATCTGTACATTGTAGACAGGTCTAGGAATTACGTCGTGGAAAAAAAATCGTGACAACAAGCACTAACGCCAAACCTTTAAGACCAAAAAAAGGATCAGTCAAGTGTGGTCCATCTTAGACGCCGTTTCTCGGAGTAGCTGGGCAAAAAAGAAATAATAACGTGTTTACAAAATGAAAGAACCTCGGCACGTTGCAAGTGTGAAACCCCAATCATCGCAGGTGCTGCTACGAAACTGCGTCTCTTCTTCACGGCTCTTATACAACGTCCGTCAGGCGCAAATATTGGCGCAAGTGGTGCCAGCAGAGCCACGGAAGTGCATCAAGGACGGGGCGGCCGTCGGGGCTCTCTTTGCAGACGACGCTGTCCCGGACAACACCGGCAGCTCTCATGAAGCCGTCCATGTCGTCCAGATCACGAAGCCTATTTCGGATCATGTCCTCAGCTTCTTTGTCATTCACTGACGACATTTCTTGAACTCTTTCGATGAGCATGGGGTCCGAGCCGATTATCTCGAGTGCCTCTGCACCAATTTTACTGAAGGTGCGGCCGCTGACGAATCGTGCGGCGTGAACAAGCAGCTGGTTGTTGCGGGCTGTGACTTCGTGAATAAGGTCTATTTGCCTCTGTGGAGCAGCAAGCACACGCGTCGACATCGAAAGGAGGGTGATGTTGTTCCGGATAGACTTGGCAAGTGTAGAGGAGAACGCTCGTAGTGCATTCCAGCTGCTGCCGCTGTACGTAAGCGACCGAAGCTTCTTGTTCAAGCAGACGACATCTGCTAGATGGCGCCCTGCTCGCCTGCCGGTACACCAACAGTCAATGATGAGAGTCGTGATGCTGGTGTTGCGTGACAGTCCGTCGAGCAGTACCATTGACTCCGCGCGTTTCGCTTTCAAGCTTATTGTCAACTCCCTGAGTGACTTGGTAACCCTCAGGAACTGAGCAAGAATTTCCGCTTGCTCGAGTTGAATACAACTAAAAACCATTATCGTCAGAGTTGACAGGCTGTGGAATGTGTGCAGCTGCTTTAAATGGCCAACTGTTGGAACTGGTCCCCAGTCCCGCAGGCCAAAGCTTGCAACTCGCGCCCACTCTGTTATCCCCTCCAACGGCTGGTCGTCTCTATAAAGGTCATCGATTGTTACTTGGACGCCAGTGATTGCCTCACTGATGGCGCTGCATGAGTTGATTAGGTAAGAATTAACCTTGCACTCCCAGCGCACACTTTCGACTGAGGGTTCATTCGCCAATGCATCGAAACACGCCCGCTCATTCTCCGTTGTAGAGACATATAAAGGGAATCTGAGCCTCCGCAGCGACTTGACATTACGCAGCAAGTGGACAAAGGGCTGCATTGCCCAGGGAACCGTGCTATGTGAGCCGCCTTCTGTTTCGAATGCTGAGCTCGGCGCACTGTTCGGCTCTGTGACGACGAGTCTGCAGGAGACGAGCTCCAGCTGCTGCAATTTTTGGGCACATGACAGGGACCTCGCCAGTGCCCAAGTCGCACTGGTGTCCATGACAAAACGAACTAACTGCAAACTAACCAGCGCATCCGAGTCCTCCACCGCTCCTGCGATCTCAGCCACGGTCAAAGTGAGCCTTTCGATCCAACCGAACAGGCACAACGACTTCAGCGAGCGGTTTTCTTTGATAACCTGCGAGAAAAGACGACAATCGTCTCCTGTCATCCAGCTCACGTCGAGGGAAAGGTCAGTGATGGCCGTGATGCTCCGCAGCGCTTCCACAATGCACCCCATGCTTGGTGGATGAAAGGGGATACTTCGATCAGGATTAAACCTCTCTATCACGAGCCGATTCAGCTTGCCTTTTGTCCTGATCACGTGAGCTAGGGTGGCCATGTTGTTGTATTCGTTGCCGGCGTCGAAATCATTACAGACAATCTCCTCGAGGTTGGGCATGCATTGCACCGCATCCAACAGCTGCTCGCAATCCGACGCGCACAGGAATTGCATGCAAAACTGCAGGCTTCTAAGGCTAGTGCAATTAGCCACAGCGTCGTAGAAAAAATTTGTGTAAATTGCGTAATCAAAGACTCCCCACGCTTCCATCCGGAGCACGGTGACGCACCGGTGATACACCAGAAGCCAATGGAACAGAAGCACTGAGCGTGGGATGCGGCAATCAGTATGCCTAGGGCAGATACTTTGGAAAAAGACCAAAGCGAGCTCGCCACAGTTGTTCCGTTCTCTTAGCTGGGCGCCTATGATTCCCAAGACTCCGTTCCATTGTTCCAGCTGCCGCGGCAATTCGCAGCTGTGCGGGCTGTCTTCAACGCACCGCGCTTTCAGGTTGGCTCCGCGCTCGGACAGAATGGTCTTCAGCTCCTGCAGCCTGGCGTACGCTTTGTTGGCGGAAGAGAAGAGCAGCGGGTACAGACCACTCATGTAGGCCGCATATAGGTGCAAACTCCTGTCTTTCGGAGCCATCGTCGCCTGCAAGAAAAGATGGCGGGTTCGAATCAGACTTTCTCTCAATGTGTCCTCAATGCACATACAGTTTTTTTTTATTCTTAGGGGCAGGTGGAAGCATCAGAATGAGAATCAGAAAGAGTTGATTGTTTTTCCATAGTTTTACGCCCTCCTCTAAATTCTAACTTGGTGAAAGTGTGTAGTTTGTTTTCCGATATCGTCTTAATGCAGGACGCATTCTAAGCCCCCAAATCACAATTTCATGCCCCTGAGCTATACACGCATTGTGGTCAGCGGCTCAACTAACCTCCCGCAGGATAAAACGCTCTCCTACTGCGCTGCAATCAACCCTGATCTGTGCCAGCTGCGATCACAACACACCCGCAAACATCTTAACGTCAACAAGCCCCCGACACTGTGCCATTCCCTGCTGCTGTTACCTTCTGACGGCATCCACTTCACTACCCTAAGGCATATTCAGTTATGTCGTCTGCGCATCACAAGCACTGGCAATGACAATTTCCTCTTCTTGATGTCACCTTGGTCATTGTAAACTAAACTACATTCACCTTTTCCTGTCTTTGAGCATAAAGCTATCATTTTTCTTTTTACAGCTCGCTGTTTTACTTTCTTTAGCTCAGCCAATCACAAGAGGTCGTTAAACGTGTTTCTCCTCGACTGGTCTTCTGCTCGCGGCATCCACAGATATGTTTACAAAAGAGCCTAAATCCACACTGTCTACGTACAATAAGCGTATGCAAGCTTACGTGTGCTAAATGCAAGGATCTTGCGGGATGCTGTGCCATTTGTAGCTTTCGTATAGGTAGCTCGGGTGTAAGCATACGCAGACGCAAAGTTTATGCATTCCCGTTGGCGCCATCTGCTTCTAGAAAAGCAAGCCATTTTTACCGACAAACCGGTCCTGCACTTGGGACTAGAAGCGGAGGAATCGTCACTCTGAATAAAAATAAAGGGAATTTATCGCTCATATGTTTAGTTGCAGGCGGTATGAGACGAAGCGAAGGTCCAGTGGCACATTTACGCCCAGTGAACATGCTTTTGAAAACTGCAGTAACAACGACGCATTCTGTCCGAGGAGAGAGGTCCCGCTCCAAAGGGAGCCGCCATTTTGGAATCGATATTATGGGGAGCGCAATAGTCGCACATGATAAAACTCGGGAAATTGCGATCGTAACGCGTGTCTGTGTTACGGCTCGATATGTAATAGCTTTTAGCGCATGCTCGCTTTAAAGCACGCATTCCCATATACTCTATTGCATACTATTATTCTATGCTATTATACTATTACCCTATTAAATACTGGCGTATTCTGCAGCGTCTGAATGTCGCCTCTGCACTCATCGCAGCTTCGGTAGTACTGCAAGGAACTACTGAGATGGAGTTTTGCATGCTTATCTGCGTTCTGAAAAGCTCTCTACTTCCCCATTGAGCTTAGTTCCTCGAAAGTGATATCTCATGTCGCGAAGTGCACTGGCTGGAAGTAAAACTAAATGTGCCCGTCTGGTATCTGTACTAGATGAATTCCCTTAGCAGTTCTAATGGCTCAGTGCTTAGTGCAGGAGAGGATTTATGGGTGATTTTGGAGCGGGTGGCCCTATTTGCGCACTGCGTTACGCAATATATATTACATGATTACGTAGTATATACAAATATATAATTCAACCATGCGTTTAAAGCTGCGAAACCTAAAAATAAATCAAACCTAAAGAAAACCCAAATTTACTCATTGCCAAATATACACCCGAAATGTGGTAAAAGGGGGCAGAAATTTTTACGTCCCATTTTTATTCAGGTAGTTATTTCAGGAGAAATTATTCTTTTGTTCGGTTGCACGTGCGAAGCGAGTACTAAGAAACACTTGTTTTTTACGACCGTATTAAATTCTGATGGTGCCAAAGATGTCATTGCTACCCTTTTTTTTTCTAGGGTATGTACAGGAAAATTACAACTGTGCATTATTTCTCTGCATACCTGTCTGACGTCGCGTTGTGCCCGTGCGGCGCCCGTAAGAAATGCGTCCGCTAACCAGGGCTATTGTCTCAGTGCCTTAATAATAATAATAATTGGTTTTTGGGGAAAGGAAATGGCACAGTATCTGTCTCATATATCTTTGGACACCTGAACCGCGCCGTAAGGGCAGGGATAAAGGAGGGAGTGAAAGAAGAAAGGAAGAATAGGTGCCGTAGTGGAGGGCTCCGGAATAATTTCGACCACCTGGGGATCTTTAACGTGCACTGACATCGCACAGCAGGACAGGATTTATGGGTGATTCTGAAAACGGGTTGGCCCTATTACCGCAGTGCATTTCTTGCACTTGCTTACACGGAAAAGCATTACGATTTTCATCCTTTTCACAATGAAAATGATTTGTGGAAAGAGGTGGGACGGAGAGGCGGGGTGGGGGTAGGCGACATGTGGCGGCGATCAAATTGAGTGCTGCGTTGTAATTTCCAGAGACGGTCTGGAGTGCGATAATTTTCTGCCGACTGACATGCCGCGGTGAGGTGTCTCTTCTGAAAATCATGTCAGCGATTTACTGCTTCTAGGGCGCCACGAAACATTGCCCAGTGTATTTATACAGTGCAGTTGCCTCGCAACGATTTTTGTTTTATCAAAGTGACAAAATCGGTTCGTTGGTACTGAAATTTCTTTCGTCATTCATTTTAATTGCCCCTGCGTTCAGCACGCACTCGCACTATCGTTGCTGTTTTGGTGTTATATTGCAGGGGAAACTTTTCTTGACCAGTTCAAGCATCAGGTGTGCGCTTATTAAGCGAGACAATTATTAAAAAGCCCCACATATAAGGTCCAAAAAAGGTGCCTGAAAGGTGGTGCTTCTGCCGCAACAAGAAATTATCAACTTGAGCTCAGCTCATTAAGGGGTGACAGCATACAAGTTCTGTCGATCTTTAAACAGCGGATTTCTAGGATGCTTTGTGTTTATGTTTAGCAAACGGAGCGCCTGACAAACTAATGTGGCTGCATGCTGCCATAAGGACAGCAAGAAGCTATGGATACTTAACTTGTATTTTCGAAATGGGCAGAAGACAGCGCTGGCGCATAATTGGAACACAGTTGATTTAGAGTAAAAACATTGATCAATAATATATATATATATATATATATATATATATATATATATATATATATATATATATATATATATATATATATATATATATATATATATATCACACAATCAGGGAGGGAAGTCAGCTTTCGGAGTCTATTCGAAAGCTCTCGACGCATTCGACAGCATAGCATCGCAGTTGGGTAAGTGTCATAAAATTCTCTTTTGGTCCATCGCATCCGCTTGACGTCATCGGATCGCAGCCCAGTTTTTAGTGGCGCATGAACACGTGATGCGCGGGCCGCGGGCGAACGGACCGTCGTGTGAATCGGCCATTAAAGATCCCCAGGAGGTAAAAATTCTCCGCTATGGCACCTCTTTCTCCCTTTCTTCTCTCAGTCCCTCCTTTATCCCTTCCCTTACGGCGCGGCTCAGGTGTCCACCAAGATGTGATACAGACACTGCGCCGTTCGCTTTCCCGAACAACCCATTTTCTTTTTTTTTTAACTAGCCCATTGGCTGGATGGCAGTGACGCCACTTCCGGTAAAAGGCGTCAATAGCTGATAATGTCGTCACATGATAACACATGAGAGATCTGGATGTCTCCGAATTTTTTTGTCGGGCTGGTGCAGTATACACTCAGCTGCCATACAACTTACAGGCCATAGATCCGCTCAAAGGGTCACACGCGACAAGTAGAAAAATTCCTACGGAAAACAGATTTGGCCGCCATTATTTCGGCGAAAAGTCATCAAAGGAACGCTTGATGAAAAAGGTTCACCTCGGCCCCTCCCCCTTTTTTTTGTTCCCGTCTATGCCGCCCATAAACACCCTCCTAATGTGGAATAAGCACGCAATTATTTGAACCCGATCACTACCATTTTATTTATTAGTTATTGAACATAAACGCGGGAAGGCGGGAAGGGGAAACTGAGCGGTAGTTTTTCAGGTTAAATTCCGGTTTAAATCCAGTTATTAAGAAAACAGTTCCACATTTCAGGTTCGGTTTTACTATCAGCATTTAGTATAGGCGTTGAATTACTACACCGCTTCATACAATGACGCATAACGATACGTCTGGTCAATTCCCGTGTTTTGGCATCTCGCTTTTAGAACGTATTTTACGAAGTTATCTTCATATAATACGAATTTCACATCTCAAATAATGTTCTTACTTTGCGCACCCGGTTTGAACCGCACTGTTTTTTAAGATCAGCAGCTGGCTGAAAAAATTCTTCTGGACGAAGAAAAATATATAATATGTTATGCGTACAGTGTTTACAGCTTGCTCCAGGAAAACGTGCGTTCTCTAAAAGGGCTATTCTCGCCTAGAGATCGGGTTGAACCCGATATGTAAGAAATCAATTTTGGAGGGGAAAGAATGGGGGGGGGGGAAGATTCGGGCGTTACCCGAAACCAGAGATCCCTATTTATATTCGTAGCCACGTGTCGGCGACTGCAGAAGGACGGAAGACGAATGATGCAACCTTCAGGCACTGCGAGAAGCTCGTGCACGCGGTAGGGGTCGGAACCAGAACAGGCGAGGCTCTCGGCCGCGCCCGACATTTGAGCATCACTCACTTGGTTACTGGCCTTGATCTTTGTGAAATCTCTGCCCTCAAAGTCCAAAATGGCTGGTCGACGGTCCGCAGAGAGGAACTGCAACCCTTAGAGGCCCTAGGAAGGCAACTCTGCGCACACGATGAGAAGTCTTGTTCAGTTCGTATCATCATCTTAACTACGTCCAATGGAGGACACAGGAAACTCACACTGACCCTTAGTCAGTTAACGCTGCATGCGCTTGACTTGACCTCGTTCTGGATTCGTATCAATTTATTCAACTGATGAGTATGCGCGGGCGACAGGCAGACAGGTCGATACACACAAAGAACAGATACCGTTAAAGCCGTGATAAACAACGCGGAAGCGATTAAATGAGTATCTCCCTTCTGTTCTCAGCTGTCTGGCGCGTACAGCGATTACTGGCGGATTAAGCCCGTGATCGGGACAACAGGGTTTTCTCAGCATGCTTCAGCAAAGCAGGCCACGTTTGCGTAGAACCTTGGAGGACGCAAGGACTGAAGACGAAGGCTATTACCTACTGTCTACTTTTAGTTTTCATTGCTTGGCGTGCTCTACTCAAACGCTCTGACCAGTCGCAACGAGGTTGGAAAAAAAGGCCCTCGCTTCTAAAAGGCACTCGCAACGTAAACAAAAACAAATGGAAGCGAGATTATAGTTGCTCTACTGGGTGCTGAGTGGACTCAGATTTAGGTGTGCAGAACGTGAAAGCGGCGACGTACGATGCAACACGGAACAAGCGAGCAAACAAAGGAAAAGCAAAGATCGTCGCTCACGTACGACGCGTAAAAAGTATTCCAGGGCTCCTTTCGAGATGCGGTCGTGTAGTTTTTCCCAAGCCTGGTTGTAACCGAGGTCAAGATGTCCAAGGAAGCACTCCTGAGCGACGTAGGACCATGTGCTGTGTAGGCTGGCGGTGAGGTCTGCGCCACGTTGAAGAGAAAACTGCCGTGAATCTTCCAGGCGAGCTGGGGCGGATTATATAGTGGTTGCTCTTGAAGGGGGAGGCGGGTGAGGAGTGGGCGGAGGCCCTTTTGTTTTCTTGTACAATGGAGTCTGTCAACATTCCTCATGGGCAAAATGAACCTGCTACACCACTTCGTCAGAAAAGCTTTCTTCCTGGTCTGGAGGTTGTCACCTCCTTCACTTTCCTTGAAAAAAATTGAACTGCTGTCACTTCAGTTACCGCTGGGAGGGGGGGGGGGGGGGGGAGGGGACGCAGTCTGCAGATGTTTCTTTGTCAAGTTCCGACGTCTATACACGTCAGTCGGACAATTGGAGCCACCGACGAACCCGACCCAACTGCCAGTACTGGTTCTTCCACTTTTCTTGGAAAAACGCGTGGCTGTACTTGACTCGCCGCAAAAGCACGTGAGAAAGGGAGCCCCTAAACAAGCGCGCGTTTCTTAACAACCCACCACTGCCATCCAGTTCTGGGGAAAGCGAATCTGAAAGTGAGCAAGACTTTCATTTGAGCTAGTTGGTTGAAGCCTGACATGGTTTACGCAAAGAGCGTACAGGCGCTAAAAGACGCCTGTCCTGTCTTAAGTGTGCTTGTCTTCGTCTTTTAGCGCCTGTACGCTTTTTACGTAAACCATGTCAAACTGAAAGTGAGGTCAGGCCGAAGTCAATGCCCTATCAATACTTAGGGAGGAGGACATGCGACTGTGAGCTTATCTCTGACAGTAGTTATGAGTCAACACTCGAATTCCCTCTCAACTCACCTGACGGTGAGGACGCGGACGGAGCTGCCCCTCAGTCGTCTGACTCACAGACCGCTCCCCCCCCCCCCCGGCAAGTCGCTGACCTTTCCGCGAACAAGTCTCATGTTCGAGGAATGCCGCACCAGTGGGCTTGGAAGTGGTTGTAATGTGACCAGCGCGTCGCCACCAAAGGCACCCGTGCCGTCCCTGCCTCTCCTTCTTGCAGCAGGTGTCCTTGTTTCCTCTGGGCTGTCATGGGTATAACCCGTCTTCAAGAAGCCTAACCATGTTCAGCTGTCGACATGTGTGGGTCGTCAAGGGGTTGCCCAGGCTTCCAGAATGCAACAGGTACGGCCTGTTAGTAGCCTAGTGACCGTGAAGCGCATTCTTCCCTTAACGACTGTCTTCTCTTTTTCTTTTTTTTTTGTTTCTGTAAACAACTTGAGCGATCGTCTCGTGGGCATAAGTTTGTCTCGCATACACGTGTGGGAAGGGAAAACAGATGACAATCTTGGGAATGCAATAATCGTGGTGCCATGGGAAATGGTCATCTTGGTTGTGCTGATTGTCCGTTTGATTGCAACCTCTCTTTTCCCAAATGTTTAATCAGTACTCTTTCCTAGGTTGAACCGGGGCTGAATTCGTCTGATCAACGGTTTAGTCATGTAAGTAGTTTTTCCTTGCTTGTTTTTACTTGTTCTATTTATGTTGTAAATAAATAGTTAACCTTCTCCTTATATCGAGTAACGTGAATGTTTGCGAGTTAGAACCGCCGGGTTATCAAGAAACCCCGATTTCGTCATCAACATAGTGTTTCCTCTCATCGCTACCAGAAGGGGATTTCAAATAGGCGCAGTCTAAAAGGGGAAACACAGCTTCGCCCTCCCATATTTCTTCCGCTCGCCCCCCACCAGCATGGCTTTCTCCCTTGTATTAGGCACACTCAATTGCCGCGGCCTCACAACGGCGGCTAAACAAGCGGAAGTCGTGTATGCGCTGCGAAGCAAGCGCATCGACGTGCAAGAGACATATGTCTTCATAGGCTGGAGCAAACTGCTGACTTTGACACGTCGTTCGGTCCGAATTCATACTGGAGTTTTGGCAAGACGGGTTGCAGGAGGTGTCGCCGAACTTTTCCTTCGCGACATCAGACTGAAGGTGCCGCGTCATGACCGGAACACTTAAGGCCGCATCATTTCCGTGGAATTGAACAACGGCATGCACGTGCTAAAAATTTACACACCTTGCCGCCACGACCAACTTCAGTACTTTGTGGGGTTACAAGAAAGGCTGGTGAACCCTGCGCGAGTCATACTCCTTGGCCATTTTAATTGTGTCTTGTTTCCGGATGATCGCCGATCCCATCGCTGAACAGCACTGCGCCCTCATCGCAATCAAAATAGCACACGGGCATTGCGGGTTCTCGTGGACGAGTCTTGACAGACTGCTAGCGCGCGCTGCAACCAGGTCGTGCGGGCATGACCTGAGCGGGCCGCGGTAGCGAGAGCAGAATCAACAGGGTGTACGTCTCGCCGAATCTCACGTGCAGCCTTCAGTCCGCATGGGTTTTTCCAACCGCCCTAAGCGACCACAGGTTGCTCGTCACCCGTCTGTGTGCCCCAGACATTTCACCACGCGCCAAGGGGTGCTGGAGACTGAATGTCAGCCTCCTCGATAACGACCGCGTAGACCAGGATGTCGCACGTGTGATAAAACAGCACATCGCCCCATCCATGGCACCGCAATCTTTGGATCAGAAGAAGCAACGCGTTAAGGAAACTTTTAAATCATGGAGGGAAAGCTAGCACGGAAGAGCGAGAGGAGATTAGAATAGTGTCTGATAGCATTATCGCGCTATCCACCCCCCTTTCGCAGGGAGCGAGCATCGCTCCAACCCTGACGGCGCTGCGCAGGGAACTGCATCACCTGCTCAACCGCCGCTGGGTCCGGCTCCATCTATGACGAGTTCCCTCTAGAAAGTCCAGCGATGAGCCCGAAATAGACGCGACTTGGATATCCGAGAACGAGCTTTACGCGGTGCTGCGATTAATGCAGCTGAACCGCAGCCGGGCACTGACGGACTTCCGCCAGCTTTCTATAAGAAATTCTGGCATCTCCTGCCATGCGCCCTTTTACTAACCTCCACAACAAACTGGTGGAGCAAGGCGTGCTGACGGAGAGCATGAAAGAAGGGCTGATCACCTTTCTGTGCACGGATAGAAGAGAGACTACCGACTTAAGATGCGGCTGCCTATAACGTAGTTAAATAGCGATTATAAGCTGATTACCAAGTGCCGCTCCTTGCGGCTAACGCCAGCTCTCTCTACCGTCGTCGAGCCGCACCAGGCTTGCTGTGTCCAAGGGCGTTCGGTAGAGCTGCACGAACTGGCGATGAAGACTTGTAGATGTGGTTGATGTCCCGCGATCTGGGAGGCCTTTTGCTCATCTCTCGGTCAGGAGAAAGCTTTCCATCGCCCCACCACAGCTACTTAATCAAGGAGTTAGAACACACGCATGCATATGCGAAGACTTCAAAAGCATGGTGCGAATTCTCTATGCGGCACCGTATGCGGTAGATTCGTATAGGCGCGCATCTCTGGGTTGTTTCCGATTGCACGTGGTGTTTGAGAAGGCGCTCGCTCTCTCCGCTTCTGTGTTTCCTAGCTATCGAACCTCTGCTGCAGCGTCTAGTAACCGACATGCGCGTTGAACGCACTGCCCTGCCAGTGGGTCCCCCTGCTGTGCCTGTGTTCGGATATGCGGACGATATCACCATTGTCGTCCCGGACGCAGCATAGGCAGCGCGACTTAACAAGCGCAAAAGCGCCATCATGTCGCTACCCGATGATGGTCCTCCAAATATCTCTGAGGTACCAGCGGTTCGCGAGATGCGGGCAATAGGTTTTTTCTTTGATTGTAAAAGGCCCTCACCGCGCAACTGGCACCAGGTAGTCGAAAACCTAGCAACGAAAACAGCCGATTTTTGTCAACTGCGGTGCCCAACGGCCACAACCAGAGCTAACATCATTCGGACCCTGCTGATCGCCATCCTAAGTTTCAGCGCGAACATCCTGCAGATCCCGGCAGGAGCTAGAAGGCAAGCAGAGAAATTAATCTTCCAATTTCTTTGGCAAGAAGCGCCAGACAAGATCAGGCGCGCGGTTGTCAGGCAACCTAGACTAAAGAGAGGACTCGGCAATCCTGACCTGGATGCCCTGGCCAGAGCGCTGCACGTGCAGTGGACACACTGCGTGGTCGAGTGCGACATGTGGCTAACGAGAACACGGTCATCCTTCATTCTTTCCACGCTATTAAGTGCATTCACGCTGAAGCCGCTGCCGCACCACTCGCATTTTACACCGCCGCGGCCGCAGACGTGAACCAGATTCGAGCGAAGTTCCTCGAGCCCCCGCGCGAGATCGCCCTCAAGACCATGCTGAGCTTGCTTACACCTGCTGTTCCCAGCCATCTGCATCGGGAGCTCATGGCGGCCGAGAGGCCAGTGTGGATGTACCTGACAGCGCATTTCCTAGACGCGCGCAGCGCTTCATTCATGTGGCACTTAGCGCGAGGAATCCCGCCGATCAATCGCCGCACCTTCGTCCCGCGAAGCTCCGGACTCGTACACGCGTGCCTCCCTACTGCGGAACAGCGGAACCACCGACGCACATTTTCCAGGACTGCGTGATTCCGGCAGCGCTTCTTGAGCGTCTTCGCGATCGGTTCGGCCTCGCGGGCGTCCCGTATCAGACCATCCGATACTTCAACCCGATGCCCAGGGAGGCACGAAATCATTTCACGCTGGCGCTATCACAGCTAAACTAACATGTTTGGGTGGCTCGATACCACGTGGCTTAGAGTTGTCGCATCCCCAACCTGATGGAGATGAAAAAGAAGATCAGGTAGGGACTCTGCTTTCACCTCCAGCAACAAAGAAGATATATCGGACACAAAAGGTTCTGCGATGAATATGGACGGCCGACGGTCAACTTCGAACAATGCAGCGCAAGATTAAGCATCAAGTATTATGGAGACCTGCTCGGATCGGGCTTCGATCCGCCGGTGAGGAATGAGTGCGGCGCACTTGTACATTTAGTTACCCCTTCCCAATGGCGACGCCCTCGATTGATAGAACCCCTTGGCAGGACAACCGCCCGCGCCCCCAAAACAAAACCTCCCTCACCCGCATGGTGAGGGCGGCTTTGCCCGGGGTTGCGCTTGAGCGATGATAGTTGGCTGAGATCTGTATTCTCAACGGGGGACTGCACCTACAGAGCTGTCTTCCCTTCCATGTGACGAGGCAAGGCCCAAAGTTTGTCTTAGAACCAAAGGTGAAAAAACACCAATTAATGGCTGCAGTCAGCCCTGTTCCAGGAAAAGCTTCTGTCGAAGACAGATATGTTTTTTTGGCGGAACGTGGCTCACTGCCTTTTGAAGAAGCTGACCCATCGTGTTCACAGTGGAATTATCCTTCGTGATTTTACTGAGCACTTTCAAAGGCACCTCAGTTTAACCATGTCCGATAAGGAGGTCTGTTTTGTGGTGATGCCCACTGAGGTGCTTTCCACAAACGCTAACGACGCTATCAAGACAAATTTCAAGCAGGTGACCGCTAATCCATCAACATTAAAAAGCTGCATGTGCTCTTCAGCTCTTGAAGAACCGAATCTCGAAGGTATGCTGAAAGAAGTGAGGCTAAAAGAAAAGACTGATGTCCTGAGAGTGTTCTTTTCCACAAAAACGCACAAGACCGGCTGTCCCTTCAAGGTCAATGTCACTGAGGACGGTACATCGCAAAGGAATTGTGGGCCAATTCCACAAAGGTCACTGGAGCCCTTGACACCCGACGACCCATTCACAGCCCGATCCTCAATGAGCGTAGTGGAGCTCATTTCCAGTACCCCGATGGGTGAAACTTTTGCCGTATCGATTGATGGCGAGGACTTGTTCTATTAGGTACCGCAGACTATGCCTCAGGCTATTCACACTATCCATAACCTCATCGAAATAAGAGGTGCAGTTTTTTTTTTCAGAACAGTACGTGTCTATCTGTCGACTCGTTTCTGGAACCTTTAACGTATTACTTTCATCTACTGTTGTGGAGCGTGAGGATACATACATAATAACGGTATTCCTATTGGCTCCAGCATGGCTCCTGTGTTGTACCCAATATTTTTTATCTTGTCTTGACAATGTGTTAGTTGGCAAGCTTAATACTGACGCTCGGGTTATGACGTTTTTGAGATATCTAGATGATTTTTTAATCCTTTCAAAACAACTTCCTCCTGACAGAGTCAAATCTGCTGCCAATGGCATTATATCATTCTTTCATCACACTTCCACTCACCTGAACTTCACTCATAAGGCGCCAATTTATAACAGCATCCGGTTTTTAGACTTGCTTTCCAACTTTTCTGAAGATCGTCACGTTTCCTGGAAATACGCTCCTCGGACTAGGAAAGGCCCTTTACTCAACACCTCGTCACACGCAAAACTAGTGAAAAGGTGCATAGCCAGGTTCTTTCTAGATCCCCAGGAGGTCGAAATTTCGGGAGCCCTCCACTGCGGCATCCCTCTTAGGCTTAGTGGCTTTCGGACGTTAAACACCCATAAACCATAAACCACTTTCCCCTTCAGAGCACCACACGTCCAGCCAATGGCGTTGACCGGTTCTCACGAATCTTCTGGCATCACAGTGCAGGGAGCGGCGTTACAATGCAACAATGCTGGCTGCAACGTGGGTCAAGAATATAAAGCGCTCCAGTGACGGGCTTTGTTTTCTCGTACAAGCTAAGCAGAGTGACTCCGCCCTTTAACAAAGCAGCGCAGCAGTGAACGTTTCCACCGTGAACGTAAGTTTTTTTTGTTTGTGTGCAAAGGGAATAATACGGAAGATGCTTAAGGAAAAATCGAAAGCAGAGCGAGGAGTGAGCATTTATTAGTAGGAAAAAAACATAATGAACTGCGATGACAAAGCTTCAGAAGAAAACATTCGCGAGAGTAGATTGTCATCTGTACATTGGGGACAGCTCTAGAAATTGCGTGCCAGAAAAGAAGCGTTACTGCAAGAACTAACAAAAAACTTAAAGGCAAATAAGAGATCGCTGAAGCGGGGTTCATCTTACATAGACGGCGTTTCTCGGAGCAGCTTCCATAGAACAAAGAGGAAAATGAAATAACCAGTTTACAAAATGCCAGAACCTCGGCAGGTTGGAAGTGCGCAAACCCAATCAGCGCTGGTGCTGCCCCGAAACTGCGTTTCTATTCCAGGGCTGCGCTACAACGTCCACCCGGCGCAAATATTGGCGCAAGTGCTGCCAGCTAAGCCACGGAAGTGCATCAAGGCCGGGCCGGTTGTCGGGGCTCTCTTTGCACACGACGCTGTCCCGGACAACACCGGCAGCTCTCATGAAGCCGTCCATGTCGTCCAGATCACGAAGCCTTTGTCGGATCATGTCCTCAGCTTCTTTTTCATTCACTGACGACATTTCTTGAACTTTTTCGATGAGCACGGGGTCCGAGCCGACTATCTCGAGTGCCTCGGCACCAATTTTGCAGAAGTCGCGGCCGCTGACGAATCGTGCGGCGCGGACCAGCAGCTGGTTGTTGCGTGCTAGGACTTCGTGAATAAGAGCTAGTTTCCTCTTTGGAGCAGAAAGCACACGCGTCGACATTGAAAGGAGGGTGATGTTGTTCCGGATAGACTTGGCGAGCGTAGAGGAGAACGCTCGTGATGTACTCACGCTGCTGTCTTCGTACGTAAGCGAGCGAAGCTTTTTGCTCGAGCAGACGACGTCTGCTAGAAGACGCCCTGCTCGCCTGCTGCTACACCAGCGCTCAATGATGAGAGTCGTGATGCTGATGTTGCGTGACAGCCCGTCGAGCAGTACCACTGACTCCATGCGCTTCGCTTCGAAGCTCATTGTGATCTTGTTGAGTGACTTGGTAAGCCTCAAGAACTGAGCAAGAATTTCCGCTTGCTCGGGTTGAATCATTGTAATAATTTGCACCGTAAGAGTTGACAGTTTGTGGAACGCGTGCAGCTGCTTAAAATGGGCAATGGTTAGAGTTTGTTCCCAATCCCGCAGGCGAAATCTTACAACTTGTGCCCACTCTGTTATGCCCTCCAACGGCTGGTCGTCTCTATAAAGGTCCTCGATTGTTACTTGGACGCCAGTGCCTGCCTCACTCACGGCGCTGCATGAGTCGATTAGGTAAGAATTATTATTGCACTTCCAGCGCACACTTTCGACTGAGGCTTCATTCGCCAATGCATCGAAACACGCCCGCTCATTCTCCGTTGTAGAGACATAAAAAGGGAATCTGAGCCTCCGCAGCGACTTGACCTTACGCAGCATGTGGACAAAGGGCTGCATAGCCCAGGGGACCCTGCTGTGTGAGTCGCCTTCCATTTCTAATCCTGTGCTACGTACACTGTTCGGCTCTGTGACGACCAGTCTGCAGGAGACGAGCTCCAGCTGCCGCATTTGCTTGGAACTGGATAGCGCCCTCGCCAGTGCCCAATCCGCACAGGTGTCCATGATAAAATGAACCAACTGCAAACTAACCAGCGCCTCCGAGTCCTCCACCACTCCTGCGATCTCAGCCACGGTCAAAGTGAGCCTTTCGATCCAACCGAACAGGCACAACGACTTCAGCGAGCGGTTTTCTTTGATAACCTGCGAGAAAAGACGGCAATCTTCTCCTGTCATCCAGCTCACGTCGATGGAAAGGTCAGTGATGGCCGTGTTGCACCGCAGCGCTGCCACAATGGACCCCATGCATGGCAGATGATGCGGAGTATATCCCCAACCAGGAAACAACTCGATCACGAGCCGATTCAGCTTGCCTTTTGTCCTGATTACGTGAGCAAGGGTGCTCATGTTGTTGTGTTCGTTGCTGGTGTCGAAAACATTGCAGACGACCTCCTCGATGTCGGGAATGCATTGCACCGCATCCAGCAGCTGCTCGCAATCCGACGCCCACAGCAATTGCATGCAAAACTGTAGGTTTCTAAGGCTAGTGCACTTAGCCACAGCGTCGTAGAAAATGGTTATGTAAACGAGGCTATCAAAGACTCCCCATGCCTCCATCCTAAGCATGGTGACGCACCGGTGATTCATCAGCAGCCAATGGAAGAGAAGCACCGAGCGTTTGATGCGACATTCGGTATGCATGCGGTAGATTTTTTGGAAGCCGACCACGGCGAGCTCGCCACAACTGTTACGTTCTCTGAGCTGCACGCCTACGATTCCCAAGACTCCGTTCCATTGTTCCAGCTGCCGCGGCAATTCGCAGCTGTGCGGGCTATCTTGAACGCACTGCGCTTTCAGGTTGGCTCCGCGCTCGGACAGAATGGTCTTCAGCTCCTGCAGCCTGGCGTACGCTTCGCTGGCGGACGAGAACAGCTCCGGGCTCAGACCACTCATGTAGGCCGCATACTGCTGCAGACTGCTGTCTTTCGGAGCCATCGTCGGCTGCAAGAAAGGATGGCGGGTTCGAATCAGACATTCTCTCAACGTGTCCTCAAAGAACGTAGAATGACTCTTTTTTTTTATGGGGGCAGGTGGATGCAACAGAATGAGAATCAGAAATATTTAATTGTTATTCTATGAATTTGCCTCATCCTATAAATGTTAACTTGCGGAACTCGTTTAGTTTATCGATATCTTGTTAATGCAGGTCACATTTCGCGCCTCCCACCACACAAATTCATGCCCCTGAGCTATGGACGCATCTTGATCGCCAGCTCAACTTATTCTACCGCAGGACAAACCCCTCACCCACTGCGCATCAATTCTGCGCACCCAATAGGGGAGAAACGCTCCGTTGCCGCGGCACTTTACAATCGTGCCTTCAAGCTTTGTTCAAGCCCATGCAAAAGAACTCGTGAAGTCCGCCGCATAAGAAAGGAGCTTTCAAAAAACGGATACCCGCGTCAAGTGCTGCAATCACAAGAACGACACGCTGCGGCCCCTCAAGCCGAAGCAAAAGCAGCCAATAAGAAAAAACGTGCAGCCATCCCATATGCCCCTGGTGTCATCGAGACGTTATGCCGGATACTGGCTGACTACGACATCCAAGTTGCCCATGTCCCATCCAGCAAGCTCAGAAACCATTTGGTACGAGCAAAGGACCCGCTTGAAAAGACCAGCTACCCAGGGGTAGTTTACAAAATTCCTTGCAAAGAATGCGGCGCAGCCTATATAGGCGAAACAGGGGACTTCAGGAGACGATTCAAAGAACACCAGCGTGACGTCAAAAACAAAAAAGTGACTTCTAACGCTCTCGCCGAACACCAGCAAAACACGAGCCACTTGATTGACTGGGATTCCACGCGCATACTTGAGAAAGAAAAATCATTATCTACTCGTCTGCTCAAGGAATTCCTCAAGGAAGAGATTAACAGGACGCAGGGCAATCTGCCCGAGATATATATCCGCACGATACGCAACGTTTTCCCTACATAAGCAGCAGCCCGTCTCGTTTTAAATCCCATTGTGAACAAGGCACCCGTAGTGGTGCCAAAACGTCAATTCTCTTACGGTTTTTTTTGCTTTATGACTTTGGCGAGTGTTCGTTTAAAAGGATATGCTGAATTTCCCTCGCCAGACGGGTTTCCGTCGAACACTCAACTATAAACCCTCACCTGCGCCAGCTACGATCACCTCACACCCACAAACATCCCAACATCAACGGGACCCCAACTCTGTGCCATTTCTTGCTGCAGTTTCTTTCTCATGGAATCTATTTCACCACACTAAGGCATCCTCAGTAATCTCTTCTGCTCATGACAATCATCGCACATGTTGATTTCCTCTTTTTGACGTCATCTGGGTTATTATAACCTAAACTGCTCTAACCTTTTCGTGTATTTAAGGATATCGCTATCATTTTAATTTTATAGCTCGCTGTTTTTACTTTCCTTAGCTCAGCCAATCACAAGAGGGCGTTAAACGTGTTTCTCCGCGACTGGTCTTCTGCTCGCGGCATCCACAGATATGTTTACAAAAGAGCCTAAATCCACACTGTCTACCTACAATAAGCGTATGAAAGCTTACGTGTGCTAAATGCAAGGATCTTGCGGGATGTTGTGCCATTTGTAGCGTTCGTATAGGTAGCTGGGGTGTAAGCAAACGCAGACGCAAAGTTTAAGCATTCCCGTTGGCGCCATCTGCTTCTAGATAAGCAAGCCATTTTTACCGACAAACCGGTCCTGCACTTGGGACTAGAAGCGAAGGAATCGTCACTCTGAATAAAAATAAAGGGAATTCATCGCTCATATGTTCAGTTACAGGCGGGATGAGACGAAGCGAAGGTCCAGTGGCACATTTAAGCCCAGTGAACATGCTTTTGAAAACTGCAGTAACAACGACGCATTCTGTCCGAGGAGAGAGGTCCCGCGCCAAAGGGAGCCGCCATTTTGGAATCGATATTATGGGGTGCGCAATAGTCGCACATGCTAAAACTCGGGAAATTGCGTTCGTAACGCGATTACTGTGTTACGGCACGACATGTAATAGCTTTTAGTGCATGCTGGCTTTAAAGCACGCATTCCCATATACTCTATTGCATACTATTATTCTATGCTATTATACTATTAGCCTATTAAATACTGGCGTATTCAGCAGCGTCTGAATGTCGCCTCTGCACTCATCGCAGCTTTGATAGTACTGAAAGGAACTACAGAGATGGATTCTTGAATGTTTATCGACTACTGATCCGGAGTTCCCGGGTTCGAACCCGACCGCGGCGGCTGCGTTTTTATGGAGGAAAAACGCTAAGGCGCCCGTGTGCTGTGCGATGTCAGTGCACGTTAAAGATCCCCAGGTGGTCGAAATTATTCCGGAGCCCTCCACTACGGCACCTCTTCTTCCTTTCTTCTTTCACTCCCTCCTTTATCCCTTCCCTTACGGCGCGGTTCAGGTGTCCAACAATATATGAGACAGATACTGCGCCATTTCCTTTCCCCAAAAAAACAATTATTATTATTAATGTTTATCTGCATTCTGAATAGCTCTCTACTTCCCCACAAAGCAGCGTTCCGCAAAAGTAATATTTCATGTCGCGAAGTGCACTGGCTAGAAGTGACACTGAATGCGCTCGTCTGGTACCTGTACTTGATGAATTCCCTAAGCAGTTCTAATGGCTCAGTGCTTAGTGCAGCAGAGGATCTATGGGTGATTTGGGAGTGGGTGGCCCTATTTGCGCACTGCTTGGCGCAGTATATAATACATGATTACATAATATATACAAAAACATATTTCAACGATGCGTTTAAAGCTGCGAAACCTAAAAATAAATTCCACCTAAGGAAAACCAAATTTTAAACACTGCCAAACATATACATGGTAGATGGCAAAAGGGGAAGAAATTTGACGTCCTATTTTTATTCAGGAAGTTATTCCAGGAGGAATCATGCTTTTGCTCGGTTACACGTGTGAATCTAGCAATAAGAAACATTTGTTTTTTACGACTATATTAAATTCTGGTGGTGACAATGTTGTCATTGCTACCATTTTCTAATATTTGTGAGGTCTGTACAAGAAAACTAAAACTGCGCAATAATTATCTACATTCCTGTCTGACGTCGCGTCGTGCCCGTCTTGCACACGTATTAAACGTGTTCCCTAATTAGTGCTATTTCCGAAGTGCCTAGCGCATGATAGGATTTATGGGTGATTATTGAAATGGGGTGCCACTATTTGCCTAGTGCATTTCTCGGATTTTCTTGATCGAAAAAAATGTAGATTTCCATTGTTCTCGTAATAACATTTATTTGTGGAGAGAGGCGGGACGGGGGAGTGAGGCGATATGTGGCGGCAACCAAACTGAGAGCTGCGTTGAATTGGTCAGGCACCTGTCGACCAAAATCGAGACATGGTCTGGAGTGCGATAATTTTGTGCCGTCTGAGGCGTTTTCTGTCGTGATGAGGCGTTTCTTCGGAGACTCATGTCAGCGATTTTCTGCCTCTAGGTTTCCAGGAAACATTTCCGAGTGTGTTTATACAGTGAAGTTGTGTGGTAGCGATTTTAGTTTTGTCATGGTGATAAATATGGTTCCTTCGTCATGAAACTTCTTTCGACATTCATGTTAATTGTCTCGCCGTTCAGCACGCACTCTCACTATCGATGCTGTCTTGGTGTTCTATTGCAGGGGAAACTTTTCTTGACCATTTCAAGCATTAGGTGTGCGCTTATTAAGCGAAACAACCATAAAGAAGCCTCACATATGGGGTCCAGAAAAGGTGCCTGAAAGGTGGTGCATTAGTCGCAACCAATAAATATCAACTTCAGCGCAGCTCAATAACAGAGGTAAAAGCATACAAATTTTGTCAACGTGTAAACAGCGGCTCGCTATGAAGCTTTCTGTTTATGTTTAGCAAACGGAACGCCTGTCAAACTATTTTGCCTGCATGGTGCCATAAATACAGTAAGAAGCCGTGCATAGTTAACATGTATTTTCGAAATCGGCAGAAAACGGTGCTGTTGCATAATTGAAAATGGAGTTGAATCTGATCAATACCTCTCTCTCTCTAAATATATATATATATATATATATATATATATATATATATATATATATATATATATATATATATATATATATATATATATATATATATATATATATATATATATATATATATATATATATATATATATATATATATATATATATATCAGGGAAATCACCTTTCACCACTTTTGCAGCTGTAAGACTCTATTCGGAAGCTCTCGACGCATAGGACCGCGAAGCATCGCCATTTCGGTCTGTGTACCTGTATTTACTGAAGCCGTACGTGTTTTACAGTGGTTCGGGGAAATACAAACAGCAAGGGGATCCAAATGTGAGCCCTTTGCCGCGTATTACTGCTCTCTAACATACAAGAGCAGCAATTTAATCTGGTAGCTCTCGTGCATATTGTCCTGCACATGCACTGGGTTTAATAAGAGCAGTGTTAGGCCAAACTAACCCTAAGTCTTCAGCTTGCCCAACCGAATACCTCTTGCAGATCCATACACCATCGAGTTTAATCAATGAATCTATATTCAGATGCATAAACCGAAAACAGGTGAAGAAAAGTACACATCCATGACATCTATCATTGATTACGGCGCTCGTAAAAGACATCAACGAACAACCAACCAGCGCATGGATCTCATCGTAGATGCCAGTTTTCAGTTCGTAGCCCGCCTGGTCGACTACCCTCCGATATCAGGACGAGTAATAATACGCGTTAAATAACTGTAGTACTGTTTGATAGAGATAAAATGTAAGTAGTGATGAACAGCACAGACGTACATTCGTTGCGTGGTAGACCAGACCGAAGACATAAATGAAAAACCGGCGTTCCGAGAAACATGCGTTCTCTGCGCGCAAACGATAAGGGTGTCAATTGTCGCCACTGTTACCCGGAGTTAGATGCGCAGGGTGCCTTCAACGAAAACTTTAGCATAAAGTAAAGTAAAAAAAAGCTGTCTGAACACATTTAGCGTCAAGAGCTTCGACAGGTGAGCTGTGGCATTTTGCGCATTGGTGTCCCTATACTGAGCACATTTAATTGCGTCGAAGACGCGTTCTATCAAGTATCTACCGTACCGTCACTTGTTTAGCAGCCGTAATAAGTGCACACTCAAATGAAACGCACGATCGGCACGAAAAATTACGGGACGCGGCTGTGGGGAAAAAGCTTTTTCTCGTGGCGCCATGTTAGCCGGACATTTGAGGGTTTTAAGAAGACGTCCCTGCCAAAACCGCGATGACACGCCACCTGGTCGTGAGGCAAGGGTACAATGCATTTTTTTCCGCCCAGAAGACGCGTCCCGTAAACTTTTTCTTCCGACTGCTCAGATCGTTCGTCTCTTCATATTTGCCGCACGACCAATGATTGACTCACTGTTTTGGACGTCGGTAAGCTGAGTCGCCAAACGCTGCTCCCAGCAGACGGTGGATGTGACGGCAGGGCAAATGTCGGCTTCAGAGAGTCTTGACGGTAAGCAGGAAGCAGGCCGCAGGTTGCGGTGGCTTTCAGCTCTTCATGGCAGGTCGCCTCCAAATGTCCGCCTTTTTATTCTCTTCCAGGGACCAGCCAGGACTAAGGGACTGCCTGCGATTAGACAGGGCAGAGATAATGAACTGAGTGATTAATAATAGCAATAATTGTTTTTTTGGGGGAAAGGAAATGGAGCAATATCTGTCTCATATATCGTTGGACACCTGAACCGCGCCGTATGGGAAGGGATAAAGGAGGGAGTGAAAGAAGACAGTAAGAAAGAGGTGCCGTAGTGGAGGGCTCCGGAGTAATTTCGACCACCTTCGGATCTTTAACGTGCACTGGAATCGCGCATGTGAGCGCTTTGGGACAACTGTTCTGCGTATTTTCTATTTCTAATTTGTGCAAGGATATCTGAACTACTGCACAGCATTATGCAAGAGTGCAAGAAAAGCATATTTAATTCGTGAATTGACCACGAAAGATGAGAATAAGGATAACTATTTTCTTCAATAAGAGCAGATATTCCTAAACTCTATTTTCAGCTCATGCGTATAATTCTTCTGAATTGGTTCACTTAACAAGTGCACAACAGCTAACCACAGTTGCTATTCACCGTTTGATAGCAAAGATTACAATCGAATTTTGTAGTTGCATGGTTGTCTCATGTAGAATGCGGTGCCTAGATAATTGAAATCATCCCGCAGTTTATTCGCGTCCTCGAGATATATATTGATCAGCAGATATTGTGCTCTCACATCTGTAAGTTGCTTTTGAGCGGCGCAGTTTACGAGCTTGATTCTTTCAATGTGATATTTCTCCGTGCCGAGTTATTTAAACACATTTAGCAGCTGTTTGCCGCTAGCATCGAGCCATATTATGGGTCAAAGCAAGTTTTCGAAATTTTGTAACACAGCGCCCTTTCCTTTCTCCAACAACAAATTTTCTTTCTTTCGTAATCCCTTTGCACCTGTGCGCAAGCGGCTACGTGCTGCAAAGCGAGCACGTACGCGCTGGTGCTTTCGCAGCTTCAGTTTTTCCTGACGATGCCGCACACACAGCGAAAGGCAGTGGCAGCTCTATTGGCCATTTGCCCAAGGTTTTCCTACCGCTGGTTGGCCGTTGTCCTCTTCACAGGAACCAGAGAGCAGTGGAGAAAAAAAAGAAGAAAAAAAACGAGAGTTCGTGCCGATAATACTTTCGCTATATGTAAATCCTGCAATTTTATTTGGAAGATATAGATTGTTCATATCCATTCGTAACGCTTCACTTAAGCTTGCAGTTGTGTGCGCAAGATATTTGAGCTGTAGCTAATTGTGCGATTCGCCCATTAAGGCCGATTGACCTGACTGACTGTTCGCCCGCGGCCCGCGCATCACGTGTTCGTACGTCGCGAAATCGCGAGGCGTGCTGTCGGCCCGCGGACTGGAAGACCAAGGAGGTTCAACTGCCTCTCCCCTCGCGGGAATTAGCGGCGACCCGCGAAGATTCGAGCGCCAGCTCTGGCAACCACCGCTCTTGCCAGCATTTCGACTGCCGCATTTCGCAGAGTGGCGTTGAGCTGGCGCGCTGTTTTGACAAGCTGCACAGCGTTCGCTACCATGACGAAGTGATCGACTCGGCTAGCAAGACGGCCCACAGGCCATTGAGGAATAGGACAAAGGACCTCACCTGCAGCACACAATCGCAGTCATGGGTTTGGAGGAAAAAACCAGTTTGACCAGCGTTGCCAGACGGTTTAAAACAATCTGGCAACAGTGGTACACCCAGCTCGTCGTCTGCGCTTTTGGTCCGTCGAATCCGCTTGACGTCATCGGATCGCAGGCCAGTTTTTAGTGGCGCATGAGCACGTGATGCGCGGGCCGCGGGCGAACGGACCGTCGTTTGAATCGGCCATTATGGGACGCGTTGCAGGAGGTTCCGCGTGTACAACAAACGGTGTGCACATATTCATGGTGTGACCAGGCAGTACGCCACCAGAGGGCACTGTGTGGCACATGGCAATACACCAAATCAGGGGGTACAGGGTGATATGGGATGGGCGTCTTTCGAGAGCAGAGAGGCTAGCAGTAAGATAGCATTTGAGGAACGATTGAGAAGGATGGAGGAAAAGCGGTGGGCTAGGAAAGTTTTCAGATACCTGTATATAAAGAATGTTGACACGAAATGGAGAAAGCGAACTAGAAAATTGACAAGCAAATATCTGGACAGCAGTAAGGGGGCAAATCAGCAATTATCGGTTAAGAAAAAGGTTAAAGGAACAGAGAGAGCTTTGTGGAAAACAGGGATGCTGACGAAATCGGCACTAGAAACATACCGGACCTTTAAACAGGAAATTGTCAAAGAAAATATCTATGATAATTGTAGGGGAAGTTCTTTGTTGTTTGAGGCCAGGACTGGAGTTTTGCGGACTAAGAAGTATAGAGTCAGGTACCAGGAGATAGACACTTTGTGCATTGCGTGCGGAGAGGAGGAGGAAACGGCTGAACACTTGATACTTTTCTGTAAAGGGCTTCACCCTACAGTGGAAGGCTGCGGGGCTGACTTACCCAAGGCATTGGGGTTTAGGGATAGTGAAGGGAAAGTGGATTTTAAGAGGTTAGAAGTAACCAAGCAAAGGTTATCTGATTGGTGGCTAAAAGCAAGACAGGAGTAAAATTTCACAAGACATGGCTAGGTGGCTTGAGCCACCGCCCGATGTAAAGGGTTCAGCCGTATCCATCCATCCATCCAGTAGAATAGAAGAACATTTAAGACAGGAGGAATTAATGGTATATGGTTTAGTGGAAACACATCTTAGAGACATGGAGCAACCACCCTGTAACCCAGACTACGCATGTAAATATTGCAATAGAACAGAGGGCAGCAGAAAGGGAGGTGGAATTGGGGCATTCATTCATAAAAGTATGAAATTTCAAAGGGTTAGACTGGGATGCAGGGAACATTTATGGCTAAAAGGAACAGTGGCAGGCAAGCAAACACTCCTTGGCGGTGGACAGGGGTTAATGCCAAAGAGGAAAACAGGAAAATGTTAGAATGTAATGCAAGCGACATTGATGAGCTAGGAGGACAGAGCGAGATAATTATATTAGGCTACATGAATGCACACCTAGAAGACCTGGTGGGTGCACGGATTCGACAGGAAGCATGCTGCAGGACATGTGTTACAGGCATGATTTAGTTGTATGCAACAGCACCGAGAAGTGTGAAGGGCTCATAACATGGGAGGCGGGGAGTCTGCACTCGACGATAGATTATGCACTAATGTCACAGAGGATGTATAATAGATTAGGGGTAATGAGCATAGATGAAGATTGTTCCAGAAGTCTAGGTAGTGACCACAAGCGTATCAAGTTGAGCTTCAGAAGAAAAAGCAATGTAGAACTGAAGCAAGATGAACAATCAGGGGGAAATTTTTACTCAGAAAAGCAATTGCAAGCAGCAGCCAAACAAATCGAGAAAGTAATTTTTGAGGATAGTGAAACAGTATGGACTTATACCAAATTAACTCGATTACTGGAGCTAGAGCTAGCTAAGGTGCGAGTAAAGCTAAAAGGGAAAAGATGCAAACCCAAGAGTTGGTGGAATGAGGAGGTCAAGAGGGCAATAGAAAAGCGCCAGGAAGCGTTTAGGGAACACAGATATTCCAAGAAGAGGGGGGAACCAAAACACGAAGCAGACAGAAAATAAAGTGTAGAAGAGACGCATCCTATTTGATTAATGAGAAAATTAGAAGAAAGGGTGCCCAATGGATGTCAAAAGTAAATAAAAAGGATAGAAAAGCAGCCCAAAAATTCTGGAAACATCTAAATGCAATGAGTAATAAAACTAGGCTAGAACAAAGGTTTATTGTTACAGATGAGGGTATTCGACTAGAAGGGGATGAAGCAATAAAACACATAGGAACAAGGATGACGGAAAAATTTTCAGCAAAGCACGTGGTACATAATTTATCGAAGGAGGATAGACCGGTTACAGCAATAGCTTCACTTGAGCAAGGAGAGTGAGAAAGGGCAGAGAAGAAGGTTCCTAGTGGCACATCAGCAGGCCCAGATGGTATCCCGATTATGTTCATAAAGAAGTTAGGACCAAAATCCAAGCAAACATTAATACAGGTAGTGAACAAAATGATAGTGGATGAGAAAGTCCCCGATGAATGGCGATTAAGTAGAATGAACATGATATATAAGGGAAAGGGGGACAAAGCAGACGTAAGTAACTATCGCCCCATAACAGTGACACCTGTGGTTTACAGGGTGGTGATGCAAACTATAAAGGATAGACTGCAGGCTTGGGTGGAGAACGAGGGGGTGTTAGGGGAACTACAGAATGGGTTCCGGAAACAAAGGAGGTTGGAGGACAATCTATTTTCATTGACACAGTGTATAGAAATCGCGGAAAGGGAACATAGGCCCTTATGGCTAGCATTTCTGGATATTAGGGGAGCCTATGACAACGTTACTCAGGAGCATTTGTGGGACGTACTGAGCACATTGGATTTGGAAAAATGGAGTAATTAACCTTTTAAAAGATATATATAGAGGAAACAGAGTGCTCATAAACTGGGAAAAAAATGTATCAGGGCCTGTAGAGATACAGCGGGGCTTAGACAAGGATGTCCTCTGTCCCCTTTGTTTTTCATGTTGTAACTGCAAGGGTTGGAGACCAAGCTAGAGGGGAGCGGACTAGGCTTCAACCTATCTTTTTTCAAGCAAGGAGAATTGATTAAACAGACATTACCTGGACTAATATACGCGGACGATATAGTGATAATGGCTGACAACAAGGAAGACCTACAGAAGTTGTTAGACATATGCAGTACAGAGGGAGATAGATTAGGCTTCAAGTATAGTAAGGAAAAATCTGCAGTCATGATATTTAATGAAGAGGGCGGCGAGCATAGAATACAGGAGTTCGTGCTAAAAGTAGTGAATGAGTACAAGTATCTTGGGGTGTGGATAAATAACAGTGCTGAGTATCTGACAGAGCAAGAAAAATATGTAATGAATAAAGCTAGTAGGAATGCAGCTGTCATGAAAAATAGGGCACTGTGGAATTACAATAGGTATGAGGTGGTAAGAGGGATCTGGAAAGGGGTGATGGTCCCTAGCCTGACCTTCCGTAATGCGGTCCTGTGTATGAGGCCAGATGTTCAAGCAAGGCTGGAAATTAGGCAACGGGGAGTAGGGAGGTTAGCTTTGGGAGCACATGGCAATACACCAAATCAGAGGGTACAGGGTGATATGGGATGGGCGTCTTTCGAGAGTAGAGAGGCTAGCAGTAAGATAGCATTTGAGGAACGATTGAGAAAGATGGAGGAAAAGCGGTGGGCTAGGAAAGTTTTCAGATACCTGTATATAAAGAATGTTGACACGAAATGGAGAAAGCGAACTAGAAAATTGACAAGCAAATATCTGGACAGCAGTAAGGGGGCAAATCAGCAATTATCGGTTAAGAAAAAGGTTAAAGAAACAGAGAGAGCTTTGTGGAAAACTCGGATGCTGACGAAATCGGCAATGGAAACATACCAGACCTTTAAACAGGAAATTGTCAAAGGAAATATCTATGATAATTGTAGGGGAAGTTCTTTGTTGTTTGAGGCCAGGACTGGAGTTTTGCTGACTAAGACGTATAGAGTCAGGTACCAGGAGATAGACACTTTGTGCATTGCGTGCGGAGAGGAGGAGGAAATGGCTGAACACTTGATACTTTTCTGTAAAGGGCTTCACCCTACAGTGGAAGGCAGCGGGGCTGACTTACTCAAGGCATTGGGGTTTAGGGATAGTGAAGGGAAAGTGGATTTTAAGAGGTTAGAAGTAACCAAGCGAAGGTTATCTGATTGGTGGCTAATAGCAAGACAGGAGTAAAATTTCACAAGACATGGCTAGGTGGCTTGAGCCACCTACGGATGT
This sequence comes from Amblyomma americanum, assembly GCF_052857255.1. Lineage (NCBI taxonomy): Eukaryota > Metazoa > Arthropoda > Arachnida > Ixodida > Ixodidae > Amblyomma > Amblyomma americanum. The sequence goes on along the minus strand of NC_135504.1, from coordinate 25,461,122 downwards.
AAACGGTTCAGCCGTATCCATCCATCCTATCCATCCATCCAGTGCACGCCCAATACAAAGAAATATACTTTCTTAATTAAAGACACCCTGTGGGACCAGAATATATCGCCGGTCATGAAACTGGCATGGAAGAGTCTCACGTTTCGCGGAGGCTCAGTGGTTAGGGCGCCCAGCTACTGAGCCGGAGTACCCTGGTTCGAACCCAACCGCGGCGGCCGCGTTTCGAAGGAGGCGACACGCAAAGGCGCCCGTGTGCTGAGCGATGTCAGTACACGTTAAAGATCCCCAGGTGTTCAAAATTCTCCGATATAGCACCTCTTTCTCCCTTTCTTCTCTCAATCCCTCCTTTATCCCTTCCCTTACGGCGCCGCACAGGTGTCCGCCAAGATGTGTGACAGAAACTGCGCCATTCGCTTTCCCGAAAAACCCATTTTCATTTTTTTTTTTCAAAATAGCCCATTGGTTGGAGGGCAGTGACGTCATTTCCGGCAAAGGCATCAATAGCTGCTAATGTTGTGACATGCCAACACATGAGAGATCTGGATGTCTCCGAATTTTTTTGTCTGGGTTGGTGCAGTATACACTCAGCTGCCATACAACTTACAGGCCATAGATACGCCCAAAGGGCCACGTGCGACAAGTGAAAAATTTTCTACGGAAAACAGATTTGGCCGCCATTATGTCGGCGAAAAATCATCATAGGAACTGATAATGAAAAAGGTGCACCTCGCCCCCCCCTTCTTTTTTTGTTCCCATCTATGCCGCCCATAAACACCCTCCTAATGTGGAATAAGCACGCAATTATTTGAACCCGATCCCTACCATCTGATTTATTAGCTATTGAACGTGAACGCGGGAAAAACGAGGGGGGGGGGGGAACTGGGCGATATTTTTTCAGATTAAATTTTGGTCGAAATCCAGTTATTCAGAAAACAGTTCAACTTTTCGGGTTCGGTTTTACTATAAGAATTTACTATAAGCGTTAATATACTACACCGCTTCATAAAATGACGCCAAACGATAGGTCTGATCAATTCCCGTGTTTTGGCATCTCGCTTTTGGAACGTATTTTAAGAACTTATCTTCATATTATACGAATTTCACAGCTCAAATAACGTTCTTACTTTGTGCAGCCGGTTTGAACTGCAGCTAATTTTTAAGATGAGCAGCTGCCTGAAAAAATTCTTCTGGAAGAAGAAAAATATATAATACGTTATGCGTACCGTGTTTACAGCTTGCTGCAGGAAACCGTGCGTTCTCTAAAAGGGCTATTCTCGGCTAGAGATCGGGTTGAACCCAATTTTTAAGAAATCAATTTTGGACGGGAAAGAATGGTGGTGTGGGGGGGGGGGGGGGTAGAGTCGTGCGTTACCCGAAAACAGAGATCTCTATTTATATTCCTAGCCGCGAGTCGGCGACTGCAGAAGGACAGAAGACGAACGATGCAACCGGAAGGCACTGCGAGAAGCTCGTGCACGCGGTAGGGGTCGGAACCAGAACGGGCGAGGCTCTCGGCCGCGCCCGACATTTGAGCATCACTCACTTGGTTACTGGCCTTGATCTTTGTGAAATCTCTACCCTCAAAGTCCAAAATGGCTGGTCGACGGTCCGCAGAGAGGAACTGCAACCCTTAGAGGCCCTAGGAAGGCAGCTCTGCGCACACGATGAGAAGTCTTGATCAGTTCGAATCGCCATCTTAACTACGTCCACTGGAGGACACAGGAAACTCACACTGACCCTGAGTCAGTTAACGCTGCATGCGCTTGACTTGACCTCGTTCTGGATTCGTATCAATTTATTCAACGAATGAATATGCGCGGGCGACAGCCAGACAGCTCCATACGTGCAAAGAACAGATACCGTTAAAGGCGTGATAAACAAAGAGGCAGCGATAAACGGAGTATCTCCCTTCTGTTCTCGACTGTCTGGCGCGTACTGCGATTACTGGCGGATTAAGCCCATGATCGACACAGCAGGGTTTTCTCAGCATGCTTCAGCAAAGCAGGCCACGTTTGCAGAGAAGCCTGGCGGACGCAAGGACTTAAGACAAAGGCTATTACCTACTGTCTACTTTTAGTTTTCATTGCTTGGCGCGCTGTACTCAAACGCTCTGCCCAGTCGCAACGAGGTTGAAAAAAAGGCCCTCGCTTCTAAAAGGCACTCGCAACGAAAACAAAAACAAATGGAAGCGAGATTATAGTTGCTCTACTGGGCGCTGAGTGGACACAGATTTAGGTGTGGAGAACGTGAAAGCGGCGACGTACGATGCAACACGGAACAAGCGAGCAAACAAAAAAAAAGCAAAGATCGTCGCTCACGTACCACGCGTAAAAAGTATTCCAGGGCTCCTTTCGAGATGCGGTCGTGTAGTTTTCCCCAAGCCTGGTTGTAACCGAGGTCAAGATGTCCAAGGAAGCACTCCTGAGCGACGTAGGACCATGTGCTGTTTAGGCTGGCGGTGAGGTCTGCGCCACGTTGAAGAGAAAACTGCCGTGAATCTTCCAGGCGAGCTGGGGCGGATTATATAGGCTCTTGAAGAGGCAGGCGGGTGAGGAGTGGGCGGAGGCCCTTTTGTTGTCTTGTAAAATGCAGTCTGTCAACATTCCTCATGGGCAAAATGCACCTGCTACACCACTTTGCCAGAAAAGCTTTCCCCCTGGGCTGGAGGTTGTCACCTCCTTCACTTTCCTGCTGTCGCTTCAGTGACCGCTGGGGCGGGGTGGGGGGGCGCAGTCTGCAGATGTTTCTTTGTCAAGTTGCGACGACGATACACGTGAGTCGGACAATTGGAGCCACCGACGAAACCGGCCCAACTGCCAGTACCGGTTCTTCCACTTTTCTTGGAAAAACGCGAGGCTGTACTTGAGTCGCAGCAAAGGCACGTGAGAAGTGGAGCCCCTAAACAAGCGCGCGTTTCTTAACAACCCACCACTGCCATCCAGTTCTGGGGAAAGCGAATCTGAAAGTCAGGAGGACGCGCTCAAGTCGATGCCCTATCTATACTGGGGGAAAAAGACATGCGACGGTGAGCTTATCTTTGACAATAGTTATGAGTCAACACTCGTCTCCCCTTTCAACTCACCTAGCGCGGACGTGGACGGAGCTGCCCCTCAGCTTCCATCCCCCCCCCCCCCCCCTGGGAAGTCGCTGACTTTTCTATGAACTCATGTTCCAAGAATGCCGCACCAGCGGGCTAGGAAGTCGTTGTAATGTGACCAGCGCGTCGCCAACAAAGGAACCCGTGCCGTCCCTGCCTCTCCTTAATGCAGCAGTTGTTTCCTCTGCGCTGTCGTGGGCATAACCCGTCTTGAAGAAGCCTAACCATGTTCAGCTGTCGACATTGTGGGTCGTCGAGGGGTTGCCCAGGCTTCCGGAATGCAACAGATACGGCTGAGTAGCAGCCTAGTGACCGTGAAGCGCATTCTTCCCTTAACGACTGTATTCTCTTTTTGTTTCTGTAAACAACTTCAGCGATCGTCTCGTGGGCATAAGTTTGTCTCGCATACACGTGTGCGAAGAGGAAACAGATGACGATGTTCGGAATGCAGTAATTGTGGTGCCGTGGGAAATGGTAGTCCTGGTTTTGTTGTTTGATTGCAACCTCTCCTTTCCTTAATCTTTAATCAGTACCCTTTCCCCAATCTGTGATTAGTTGGCGGAAAACTTATTTTCCTTTCCCTAACTACTGATGGGTGAGGTTGGTCGCTTGTGATATTAGTGGTTGCTGTCCCCCCTATGGGCGGAGACAGACGGTTTAAAAGCAAGCGCTCTAGGTTGAACCGGAGCTGGATTCGTCTGATCAACGGTTTAGTCATGTTGTAAATATTTTTTCCTTGCTTGTTTATACTTGTTCTATCTATGTTGTAAATAAATATTTAACCTTCTCCTTATGTCGAGTAACGTGAATGATTGCGAGTTAGAACCGCTGGGTTAACAAGAAACCCCGGTTTCATCATCAACACAGTGTTTCCTCTCATCGCTACCTGAAGGGGATTTCAACTGGGGCAGTCTGAAGGGGAAGATCAACTTCCCCCTCCCATATTTCTTCCGCTCGCCCCACACCAGCATGGCTTTCTCCCTTGTATTAGGCACGCTCAATTGCCGCGGCCTCACAACGGCGGCTAAACAAGCGGAAGTCGTGGATGCGGTGCGAAGCAAGCAAGCGCATCGACGTGCAAGAGACATATATCTTCATAGGCAGGAGCAAATTGCTGACTTTGACACGTCGTTCGGTCCGAAATCATACTGGAGTTTTGGCAAGAGGGGTTGCGGGGGGTGTCGCCGAAATTTTCCTTCGCGACATCGGACTGAAGGTGCCGCGTCATGACCGGAACACTGAAGGCCGCATCATTTCCGTGGAATTGAACAACGGCATGCACGTGCTAAATATTTACGCGCCTTGCCGCCACGACCAACTTCAGTCCTTTGAGGGGTTACAAGATAAGCTGGTGGGCCTTGCGCGATGTCATACTCCTTGGCGATTTCAATTGTGTCTTGTTTCCGAGTGATCGCCGATCGCATCGGGGCACAGCACTGCGCCCACATCGCAATCAAAATAGCACACGGGCATTACGTGCTCTCGTCGACGAGTCTTGACAGACTGCTGGCACGCGCTGCAGCCAGGTCGTGCGGGCATGACCTGAGCGGGCCGCGGTAGCGAGAGCAGAATCGACAGGGTGTACGTCATGGGTTTTTCCAACCGTCCTAAGCGACCACAGGTTGCTAGTGACCCCTCTGTGTGCCCCAGACATTTCACCACGCCCCAAGGGGTGCTGGAGACTGAATGTCAGCCTCCTCGATAACGACCGCGTAGCCCAAAATGTCGCACGTGCGATAAAACAGCACATCGCCCCATCCATGGCAGCGCAATCTTTGGATCAGAAGAAGCAACGCGTTAAGGAAACTTTTAAATCATGGAGGGAAAGCTAGCACGGAAGTACGAGAGGAGATTAGAATAGTGTCTGATAGCATTATCGCGCTATCCGCCCCCCTTTCGCAGGGAGCGAGCATCACTCCAACCCTGACGGCGCTCAACCGCCGCTGGGTCGGCTCCATCTAGGAAGAGTTCACTCTATAAAGTCCAGCGATGAGCCCGCAGTAGACGCGACTTGCATATCCGAGAACGAGCTTTACGCGGTGCTGCAATTCATCATCATCATCATCATCATCATCATCATCATCATCAGCCTTACTACACCCACTGCAGGGCAAAGGCCTCTCCAATGTCTCTCCAATTAACCCTATCTTTTGCCAGCTGCATCCACCCTTTGCCTGCAAACTTCTTAATCTCATCCGCCCACCTAACCTTCTGCCGCCCCCTGCTCCGCTTACTTTCTCTTGGAATCCACTCCGTTACCCTTAAGGACCAGCGGTTATCTTGCCTTCGCATTACATGCCCTGCCCAAGCCAATTTCTTTCTCTTGATTTCTGCTAGGATGTCATTAACCCGTGTTTGTTCCCTCACCCACTCTGCCCGCTTCCGATCTCTTAACGTTACACCTATCATTTTTCTTTCCATGGCCCCCTGCGTTGTCCTTAACTTAAGCTGAACTCTTTTCGTTAGCCTCCACGTTTCTGCCCAGTAGGTGAGTACCGGTAAGATTATGCTGTTGTGCACTTTCCTCTTGAGGGAAATTGGTAAACTGCCACTCATGATCTGCGAGAGTTTGCCATAAGCGCTCCACCCCATTCTTATCCTTCTAGTTATCTCCCTCTCATGATCCGGATCAGCTGTCACTACCTGCCCCAAGTAGACGTATTCCGTCACAATTTCTAGGCTCTCGCTGCCAATTGTGAACTGTTGTTCCCTTGCTAGGCTGTTGAACATTACCTTGGTTTTCTGCATGTTAATTTTTAGACCCATCGATCTGCTCTGCCTGTCTAACTCATTGATCATGATTTGCGGTTCACCTCCTGAGTGACTCAGCAAGGCAATGTCATCAGCAAATCGCAGATTATTTAGGTATTCTCCATTTATTCTTATTCCAAACTGTTCCCAATTCAGGCCTCGAAATACCTCCTGTAAACATGCGGTGAACAGCATTGGCGAGATCGTGTCTACTTGCCTGACGCCCTTCCTTATTGGAATTTCATTGCTGACTTTATGGAGGACTATAGTAGCTGTGCAGTTGGTATATATATCTTCCAGTATTTTGACATAAGGCTCTTCTACACCCTGATTACGCAATGCCTGTATGACTGCTGCGGTTTCCACTGAGTCTAATGCTTTCTCGTAATCAATGAAAGCTATATATAGAGGTTGGTTATATTCTGCGCATTTCTCTATCACCTGATTGATAGTGTGAATATGATCTATTGTGGAATATCCTTTACGAAGCCGGCCTGATCATTTGGTTGATTAAAGTCTAACGTTGCCCTGACTCTATTAGCGATTACCTTAGTAAATACTTTGTAGGCAACGGATAGTAAGCTGATCTGCCTGTAATTTTTTAAGTCCTTGGCGTCTCCCTTCTTATGAATTAAGATAATGTTTGCATTCTTCCAAGCTTCTGGTACAGTCGAGGTCATAAGGCATTGCGTATACAGGGTGGCTAGTTTTTCTAGCACGATGTCCCCTCCATCCTTCAACAGATCTGCTTTTACCTGATCCTCCCCAGCTGCTTTTCCCCTTTTCATTGCTTCTAAGGCTTTCTTTACTTCATCTTTCGTTACTGGCGGGATGACGCATTGCTGTGCACTGCTGTCTTTCTCATTAACGCTCTGATTACATTGGCTACTGTACAGGTCTGTGTAGAACTCTTCGGCTACGTTAACTATCTTATTCATATTGCTAATGACATTGCCCTGCTTGTCTCTTAATGCATACATCTGGTTTTTACCTATGCCTAGTTTCCTCTTCACTGTTTTTAGGCTACCTCCGTTCTTTATAGCATGCTCGATTTTCTCCATATTAAACTTCCTTATGTCGGCTACCTTGCGCTTATTAATTAACTTTGATAGCTCCGTTAGTTCTATTCTATCGATAGGGTTACATGCCCTCATGTTTTGGCGCTTCTTAATCAGATATTTCGTCACCTGAGATAGCTTCCCGGTATCCTTTCGAACTGTCCTACCGCCTACTTCTACTGCGCACTCCGTAATTATTGTTGTCAGATTATCGTGCATTGAATGAACATCAAGATTATCTTCCTCAGTTAAAGCCGAATATCTGTTTTGCAACGCTATCCTAAACTCCTTTGCTTTCCCTCTTACGGCTAACTCGTTAATGTTCTTCTTCTTCACTAGCTTCTTCCGTTCCCTCTTCAAGTCTAAGCGAATTCTAGACCTTACCATTCTGTGGTCGCTACAACGCACCTTTCCGAGGACGGCCACATCCTGAATGATGCCAGGTTTAGCGCATAGTATGAAGCCGATTTCATTTTTAATCTCACCATTGGGGCTCTTCCAGGTCCACTTCCTGTTTTCTCGTTTGCAGAAGAAGGTATTCATGATCCGTAAATTATTTCTATCCGCGAATTCGACTAATAACTCTCCCCTGCTGTCTCTAGAGCCTATCCCATAGTCACCTACCGCGTGGTCGTCAGCCTGCTTCTTGCCCACCTTCGCATTGAAGTCGCCCATCAGTACAGTGTACTGCGATTTTACTTTTTTCATTGCCGATTCGACGTCCTCATAGAAACTTTCAACGGTCTGGTCATCATGGCTGGATGTGGGTGCGTAAGCCTGCACCACTTTCAGCTTGTACCTCCTATTCAGCCTAATTACTATAGCTTCTACCCTCTCGTTAATACTGTAGAACTCCTCTACGTTGCCAGCTATATCCTTATTAATGAGGAATCCCACACCTAGTTCTCGTCTATCCTCTAACCCGCGATAGCACAGTATGTGTCCGTCCTTTAGTACTGTATACGCCTCACCTGTCCTCCTAACTTCGCTAAACCCTATCACATCCCATTTAATTCCCGCTAGTTCCTCAAACAGCACTGCTAGGCTAGCCTCACTAGCTAAAGTTCTAGCGTTAAACGTTGCCAGGTTCAGATTCCAATGGCGGCCTGTCCGGGTGCTGCAATTAATGAAGCTTAACCACAGCCCGGGCACTGACGGACTTCCGGCAGCCTTCTATAAGAAATTCTGGCATCTCCTGCCATGCGCCCTTTCACTAACCTCCTCAACAAACTGGTGGAGCAAGGCGCGCTGACGGAGAGCATGAATGAAGGGCTGATCACCTTCCTGTGCACGGATAGAAGCAAGTTTACCGATTTAAGATGCTGGCTGCTTATAACGCGGTTAAATAGCGATTATAAGCTGATTACCATGTGCCGCTTTTTGCGGATAACGCCAGCTCTCTCTACCATCGTCAGCCGCACCAGGCCTGCTGTGTCCAAGGGCGTTCGGTAGAGCTGCACGGACTGGCGATAAAGACTTGTAGACGTGGTTGATGGCCCGCGATCTGGGAGGCCTTTTCCTCATCCCTCGGTCAGGAGAAAGCTTTCCATCGCCCCAACCATAGCTACTTAATCAAGCAGTTAGAACACACGCGCGCATAGGCGAAGACTTCAAAAGCATGCTTCGAATTCCCTATGCGGTACCGCGCGCGGTAGATTCGTATATGCGCGCATCTCTGGGTGGATTCCGGTTGCACGTGGTGTTAGAGAAGGCTGCTCGCTCTCTCCGCTTCTGTGTTTCCTAGCTATCGAACCTCTGCTGCAGCGTCTAGTAGCCGACATGCGCGTTGAACGCACTGTCCTGCCAGTGGGTCCCCCTGCTGTGCCCAAAAACAGATAAACTTAAAATCGGTGAAGTCGAGATATCCGGTTGCGCCCTGGCAAACTTATTTATTAACTATTTTGTGCAGTGTGGTGATTATTTTCCAGTGTCTGAATTTTCAAGATTCATGCCCCCTAGTAACCAATCTACTTTCTTTCTTGAGGCCGTTAGCGAAGAACAAGTTCGGTCTGTTTTTATGTCTCTTCAAAACAGCTCTAGTTGTGACGTTGAAGGTATGCAAATTCGACCGCTTAAACATATTGTGGATCTTATCGCACCGACTCTTACCCATATATTTAATCTTTGTTTTTCAAGTGCCGTTTTCCCACAAAGAATGCAGGTGGCTAAGGTTACGGTATTGTTCAAGAAAGGTGATCGAAATGACATCAAGAATTATCGCCCTATCTCAGTGTTGCCAATATTTTCAAAGGGTTTAGAAAAGATTATTTATGAGCGCCTTTCAATTTTTTTTCAGAAATATGACCTTCTAACCCCAGCTCAATTTGGATTTAGAAAGCATAGGTCCACGGAACTAGCCTTGATAGAACAAAAAGAGTTTATTTTATCACAGTTTTCAAGTAAGATGGTTGTACTGGGCCTGTACATTGATTTCACGAAAGCATTTGACTGCATTGTTCATTCCATTTTACTCAAAAAACTTGAATTGTATGGAGTGCGTGGCCATTGCTGGAATCTTATAAAATCTTACCTTGGCTATCGGCGGCAGTATGTTCAAATAGGTGAGCACTGTTCCGACCAAAAACCGATTGCAAGAGGAGTGCCTCAAGGCAGCATTCTTGGACCTTTTCTTTTTAATATCTACATAAATGATCTGGTAAATACATGCGCTGAAGCCAAATATATTTTGTACGCCGACGATGCCAGCATATTATTTTCCGCTACAGACTGTGAGCAAATCAGCTATATAGCAAACTCCGCCCTTGTAAAACTTATGGAATGGTCTGTAGCAAATCAGTTAGAAGTTAACACCAACAAAACTAAGGCTGTGCTATTTAGACCGAAATCAAAGCAGGTAAATATGAACGTAGATCTTATCTATGGCACCAGAAAAATAGAAATAGTAAGTGGTATTAAAATTCTTGGGGTCACGTTTTCGCAAAATATGCTGTGGGATATTCATGTAGATTCTGTTTGCACTAAATTGTCAAGTGTCGTTGGTATTTTATCCAGATGTAGGTCTATATTACCTTTCAGCGTAAAAAAGCTGATATATACTTCTCTTTTTTACTCTCACCTCTCTTACTGCTTTTTGGTATGGGGATCTACCACAGTAACAAACTTAACAAAGGTGTACGTCCTACAAAAAAAGATAATTAGGCTTATTTTTGATGTCCCCTACAATTCTCATACACATGCTCTGTTCATTAAAGCAGATATAATGCCTGTCTGGAAATTGTTTAGCTATAGACTAATTGTTGCCTTTAAGTACGAATTAAAAGAAAATCGAAATTTCTTTCGCAACCTAGCCAAGCTAGAAATAAAGCCTACATCCTACACTATACGTCAGTCTGAATACTGGAAGGTGGTCACTCCCCGTGCTAACTATTCTATGGGTACACTACCATACATTTTGCCTAAACTTCTTAATGATCTGAATAAATGTGGAATTGATTTAGGTCGCACTACAGTTCGTGAACTGCGCCACGTGATATGTCATGTTTTTGAACAATTCTAATATTGATTTCCTTGTGATACATTAAATCGAATCAATTTTGCGTTTCTGTATGTTTGTATTCCTGTATGTTTCATGTATGCTCCTGTACTGCCTTGTAGAGGGGACCGTGGGCTCTAGTCAAGCTGTTCAGCAGCTTTTACCCACGGCCCCTCCATCGTTTTGATGGAAATAAAGCTATTATTATTATTATTATTATTATTATTATTATTATTATTATTATTATTATTATTATTATTATTATTATTATTATTATTATTATTATTATATCACCATCGCCGTGCCGGACGCAGCATCGGCAGCGCGACTCAACAAGCGCCAAAGCGCCATCATGTCTCTACGCGATGAGAGTCCTCCAAACATCTCTGAGATATTGGCGGTTCGCGAGACGCGGGCGAAAGGTGTTTTCTTTGATTGTAAAGGGCCCTCACTGAGCAACCGGAACCAGGTAGTCGAAAACCTAGCAACGAAAACAGCCGATTTTGGTCAACTACGGTGCCCAGCAGCCACAGCACAAGCTACCATCAATCGGACCCTGGTGATCGCTATCCTAAGTTTCAGCGCGACCATCCTGCAGATCCCGGCGGGAGCTAGAAGGCAAGCAGAAAAATTAATCTACCGATTTCTTTGGCAGGGAGCGCCAGAGAAGATCAGGCGCGTGGTTGTCAGGCAACCTAGACTCAAGGGAGGACTCGGAATTCCTGACCTGGATGCCCTGGCCGGAGCGCTGCACGTGCAGTGGACACACTGCGTGGTCGAGTGCGGCATGTGAATAACAAGAACATGGTCATCCTTCTTTCTTTCGACGCGGTTAAGTGCATTCACGCTGAAGCCGCTGCCGCTCCACTCGCATTTTACATCGCCACGGCCGCAGACTTGAACCAGATTCGAGCGAAGTTCCCCGAGCCCCCGCGCGAGATCGCCCTCAAGACCATGGTGAGCTTGCTTGCACCTTCTGTTCCCAGCCATCTGCATCAGGTGCTCATGGCGGCCGAGAGGCCAGCGTGGAAATACCTGACAGCGCATTTCCTAGACGCGCGCAGCGCTTCATTCATGTGGCACTTAGCGCGAGGAATCCCGCCGATCAATCACCGCACCTTCGTCCCGCGAAGCTCCGGACTCGTACACGCGTGCCCCCTACTGCGGAACAGCGGAACCAGCGACGCACATTTTCCAGGACTGCGTGATTCCAGCAGCGCTTCTCGAGCGTCTTCGCGATCGGTACGGCCTCGCGGGCGTCCCGTATCAGACCATCCGATATTTTAACCCGATGTCCAGCGAGGCACGAAATCATTTCACGCTGGTGCTATCACAGCTAAACTAACATGTTTGGGTGGCTCGATACCACGTGGCTTAGAGTGGTCGCACCCCCAACCTGATGGAAATGAAAAACAAGATCAGGTAGGGACTCTGCTTTCACCTCCAGCGACAAAGAAGACATATCGGACAAAAAAGGTTCTGCGATGAATAGGGACGGCCGATGGTCATCTTCGAACAATGCAGCGCAAGATTAAGCTTCAAGTATTATGGAGACCTGCTCGGATCGGGCTTCGATCCGCCGGTGAGGAATGAGTGCGGCGCACTTGTACAGTTACCCCTTCCCAATGGCGACGCCCTCGATTGATTGAACCCCTTGGCAGAGCAACCGCCCACGCCCCCAAAACAAAACCTCCCTCACCCGCATGGTGTGGGCGGCCTTGCCCGGGGTTGCGCTTGAGCGATGATAGTTGGCGGAGATCTGTACTCTCAACGGGGGACTGCACCTACAGAGCTGTCTTCCCTTCCATGTGCAAAGGCAAGGCCCAAAGTTTGCCTTAGAACCAAAGGTGAAAAAACACCTACTCCTGGCTGCAGTCCACCGGGTTGCAGGAAAAGCTTCTGTCGAATACAGAGATGTATTTTTGGCGGAACGTGATTCACTGCATTTTGAAGAAGCTGACCCATCTTTTCAAAGTGGAATTATCCTTCGGGATTTTACTGAGCACCTTTAAAGCCATCTCAGTTTAACAATGTCCGATAAGGAGGTCTGTTTTGTGGTGATGCCCACTGAAGTGTTTTGCACAAACGCTAACGACGCTCTCAAAACAATTTTCAAGCAGGTGACCGCTAATCCATCAAAATTAAAAAGCTGCATGCGCTCTTCAGCTCTTGAAGAACCTGAATCTCGAAGGTACGCTGAAAGAAGTGAGGCTAAAAGAAAAGACTGATGCTCTGAGAGCGTTCTTTTCCACAAAAACGCACTAGACCACCGGTCCCCTCAAGATCATTGTCACTGAGGACGGTACATCGCAAAAGAACTGTGGGTCAATTCCACAAAGGTCACTGGAGCCCTTGACACCCGATGACCCATTCACAGCCCGATCCTCAGTTGGCGTAGTGGAGCTCATTTCCAGTACCCCGATGAGTGAAACTTTTGCCGTATCGATTGATGAGGAGGACTCTTTCTATTCAGTACCGCAGACTATGCCTCAGACTATTGAGACTATACGTTACCTCATCGAAAGAAGAGGTGCAGTTCCTTTTCAGAACTGTACGTGTCTATCTGTCGACTCGTTTCAGGAACCTTTAACGTATAACTTGTCATCTACTGTTGTGGAGCGTGAGGATACATACATAATAAGGGTATTCCTATTGGCTCCAATATGGCTCCTGTGTTGTACCCAATATTTTTTTATCTTGTCTTGACAATGTGTGTTTTGGCAAGCTTAATACTGACACTCGGTTTATGACGTTTTTTAAATATCTAGATGATTTTTAATCATTTCAAAACAACTTCCTCCTGACAGAGTCAAATCTGCTGCCAATGGCATTATATCATTCTTTCATCACACTTCCACTCACCTGAACTTCACTCATGAGGCGCCAGTTTATAACAGCATCCGGTTTTTAGACTTGCTTTCCAACTTTTCTGAAGATCGTCACGTTTCCTGGAAATACGCTCCTCGGACTAGGAAAGGCCCTTTACTCAACACCTCGTCCCACGCAAAACTAGTGAAAAGGTGCATAGCCAGGTTCTTTCTAGAACCCCAGGAGGTCGAAATTTCCGGAGCCCTCCACTGCGGCATCCCTCTTAGGCTTAGTGGCTTTCGGACGTTAAACACCCATAAACCATAAACCACTTTCCCCTTCAGAGCACCACACGTCCAGCTAATGGCGTCGACCGGTTCTCACGAATCTTCTGGCATCACAGTGCAGGGAGCGGCGTTACAATGCAACAATACTGGCTGCAACGTGAACCAAGAATATAAAGCGCTCCAGTGACGGGCTTTGTTTTCTCGTACAAGCTAAGCAGAGTGACTCCACCCTTTAACAAAGCAGCGCAGCAGTGAACGTTTCCACCGTGAACGTAAGTTTTTTTTGTGCGTGTGCAAAGGGAATAATACGGAAGATGCTTAATTAAGGAATAATCGAAAGCAGAACAAAGAGTGAGCATTTATTAGTAGGAAAAAAACATAATGAACTGCGATGACAAAGCTTCAGAAGAAAACGTTCACGAGAGTAGATTGTCATCTGTACATTGGGGACAGCTCTAGATATTACGTGCAGGAAAAAAATCGTTACTACAAGAACTAACAAAAATTTTAAAGGGAAATAAGAGATCGCTGAAGTTAGGTTCATCTTACATAGACGGCGTTTCTCGGAGCAGCTTCCACAGAACAGAGAGGAAAATGAAATAAGTATACAAAATGCCAGAACCTCGGCAGGTTGGAAGTGCGAAAACCCAATCAGCGCTGGTGTTGCCCCTAAACTGCGTTTCTATTGCAGGGATGCGCTACAACGTCCACCAGGCGCAAATATTGGCGCAAGTGCTGCCAGCTAAGCCACGGAAGTGCATCAAGGCCGGGGCGGCTGTCGGGGCTCTCTTTGCACACGACGCTGTCCCTGACAACACCGGCAGCTCTCATGAAGCCGTCCATGTCGTCCAGATCACGAAGCCTTTGTCGGATCATGTCCTCAGCTTCTTTTTCATTCACTGACGACATTTCTTGAACTTTTTCGATGAGCACGGGGTCCGAGCCGATTATCTCGAGTGCCTCGGCACCAATTTTGCCTAAGTCGCGGCCGCTGACGAATCGTGCGGCGCGGACCAGCAGCTGGTTGTTGCGCGCTAGCACTTCGTGAATAAGAGCTAGTTTCCTCTTTGGAGCAGTAAGCACACGCGTCGACATCGAAAGGAGGGTGATGTTGTTCCGGATAGACTTCGCGAGCGTAGAGGAGAAAGCTCGTGATGTACTCACGCTGCTGTCTTCGTACGTAAGCGACCGAAGCTTTTTGCTCGAGCAGACGACGTCTGCCAGAAGACGCCCTGCTCGCCTGCTCCTACACCAGCGCTCAATGATGAGAGTCGTGATGCTGATGTTGCGTGACAGCCCGTCGAGCAGTACCACTGACTCCATGCGCTTCGCTTCGAAGCTCATTGTGATCTTGTTGAGTGATTTGGTAAGCCTCAAGAACTGAGCAAGAATTTCCGCTTGCTCGGGTTGAATCATTGTAATAATTTGCACCGTAAGAGTTGACAGTTTGTGGAACGCGTGCAGCTGCTTAAAATGGGCAATGGTTAGAGTTTGTTCCCAATCCCGCAGGCGAAATCTTACAACTTGTGCCCACTCTGTTATGCCCTCCAATGGCTGGTCGTCTCTATAAAGGTCCTCGATTGTTACTTGGACGCCAGTGCCTGCCTCACTCACGGCGCTGCATGAGTCGATTAGGTAAGAATTATTATTGCACTTCCAGTGCACACTTTCGACTGAGGCTTCATTCGCCAATGCATCGAAACACGCCCGCTCATTCTCCGTTGTAGAGACATATAAAGGGAATCTGAGCCTCCGCAGCGACTTGACCTTACGCAGCATGTGGACAAAGGGCTGCATTGCCCAGGGGACCCTGCTGTGTGAGTCGCCTTCCATTTCTAATCCTGTGCTACGTACACTGTTCGGCTCTGTGACGACCAGTCTGCAGGAGACGAGCTCCAGCTGCCGCATTTGCTT
The DNA here is from genome assembly GCF_052857255.1 of Amblyomma americanum. Classification (NCBI taxonomy): domain Eukaryota; kingdom Metazoa; phylum Arthropoda; class Arachnida; order Ixodida; family Ixodidae; genus Amblyomma; species Amblyomma americanum. The sequence continues at coordinate 25,445,714 of NC_135504.1, read as the reverse complement.
GGAACTGGACAGTGCCCTCGCCAGTGCCCAAACCGCACAGGTGTCCATGACAAAACGAACCAACTGCAAACTAACCAGCGCATCCGAGTCCTCCACCGCTCCTGCGATCTCAGCCACGGTCAAAGTGAGCCTTTCGATCCAACCGAGCAGGCACAACGACTTCAGCGAGCGGTTTTCTTTGATAACCTGCGAGAAAAGACGACAATCGTCTCCTGTCATCCAGCTCACGTCGATGGAAAGGTCAGTGATTGCCGTGTTGCACCGCAGCGCTGCCAGAATGGACCCCATGCATGGCAGACGATGCGCAGCATATCCCCAACCACAAAACAACTCGATCACGAGCCGATTCAGCTTGCCTTTTGTCCTGATTACGTGAGCTAGGGTGGCCATGTTGCTGTATTCGTTGCCGGCGTCGAAATCGTTACAGACGATCTCCTCGAGGTTGGGCATGCATTGCACCGCATCCAACAGCTGCTCGCAATCCGACGCCCACAGGAATTCCATGCAAAACTGCAGGTTCCTAAGGCTAGTGCACTTAGCCACAGCGTCGTAGAAAATGGTTATGTAAACGAGGCTATCAAAGACTCCCCATGCCTCCATCCTAAGCATGGTGACGCACCGGTGATTCACAAGCAGCCAATGGAAGAGAAGCACCGAGCGTTTCATGCGACATTCGGTATGCATTGGGTAGATTTTTTGGAAGCCGACCACGGCGAGCTCGCCACAATTGTTACGTTCTCTGAGCTGCACGCCTACAATTCCCAAGACACCGTTCCATTGTTCCAACTGCCGCGGCAATTCGCAGCTGTGCGGGCTATCTTGAACGCACTGCGCTTTCAGGTTGGCTCCGCGCTCGGACAGAATGGTCTTCAGCTCCTGCAGCCTGGCGTACGCTTCGCTGGCGGACGAGAACAGCTCCGGGCTCAGACCACTCATGTAGGCCGCATACTGCTGCAGACTGCTGTCTTTCGGAGCCATCGTCGGCTGCAAGAAAGGATGGTGGGTTCGAATCAGACATTCTCTCGACGTGTCCTCAAAGAACGTAGAATGACTCTTTTTTTTCATGGGGGCAGGTGGATGCAACAGAATGAGAATCAGAAATAGTTAATGGTTATTCTATGAATTTGCCTCATCCTATAAATGTTAACTTGCGGAACTCGTTTAGTTTATCAATATCTTGTTAATGCAGGTCACATTCTGCGCCTCCCACCTCACAAATTTACACCCCTGAGCTATAGACCCATCGTGATCGCCAGCTCAACTTATGCTCCCGCAGGACAAACCCCTCACCCACTGCGCTTCAATCAACCCTCACCTGCGCCAGCTACGATCACCTCACACCCACAAACATCCCAACATCAACGGGACCCCAACTCTGCGCCATTTCTTGCTGCAGTTTCTTTCTCATGGAATCTATTTCACCACACTATGGCATCCTCAGTAATCTCTTCTGCTCATGATAATCATCGTGCATGTTGATTTCCTCTTTTTGACGTCAGCTGGGCTATTATTAACTAAACTGCTCTCATTTTTTCGTGTATTTAAGGATATCGCTATCATTTTAATTTTATAGCTCGCTGTTTTTACTTTCTATAGCTCAGCAAATCACAAGAGGGCGTTTAACGTGTTTCTCCTCGACTGGTCTTCTGTTCGCGGCATCCACAGATATGTTTACAAAAGAGCCTAAATCCACACTGTCTACCTGCAATAAGCGTATGAAAGCTTACGTGTGCTAAATGCAAGGATCTTGCGGGATGTTGTGCCATTTGTAGCGTTCGTATAGGTAGCTCGGGTGTAAGCAAACGCAGACGCAAAGTTTAAGCATTCCCGTTGGCGCCATCTGCTTCTAGATAAGCAAGCCATTTTTACCGGCAAACCGGTCCTGCACTTGGGACTAGAAGCGAAGGAATCGTCACTCTGAATAAAAATAAAGGGAATTCATCGCTCATATGTTCAGTTACAGGCGTGATGAGACGAAGCGAAGGTCCAGTGGCACATTTAAGCCCAGTGAACATGCTTTTGAAAACTGCAGTAACAACGACGCATTCTGTCCGAGGAGAGAGGTCCCGCTCCAAAGGTAGCCGCCATTTTGGAATCGATATTATGGGGTGCGCAATAGTCGCACATGCTAAACTCAAGAAATTGCGTTCGTAACGCGATTACTGTGTTACAGAACGATATTTAATAGCTTTTAGTGTATGCTGGCTTTAAAGCACGCATTCCCATATAATCTATTGCATACTATTATTCTATGCTATTATACTATTAGCCTGTTAAATACTGGCGTATTCTGCAGCGTCTGAATGTCGCCTGTGCACTCATCGCAGCTTTGATAGTACTGCAAGGAACTACTGAGATGGAGTTTTGAATGCTTATCGACTACTTATTCGGAGTTCCCGGGTTCGAACCCGACCGCGGCGGCTGCGTTTTTATGGAGGAAAAACGCTAAGGCGCCCGTGTGATGTGAATGTCAGTGCACGTTAAATATCCCCAGGTGGTCGAAATTATTCCGGAGCCCTCCACTACGGCACCTCTTCTTCCTTTCTTCTTTCACTGCCTCCTTTATCTGTTCCCTTACGGCGCGGTTCAGGTGTCCAACGACATATGAGACAGATACAGCGCCATTTCCTTTCCCCCAAAACCAATTATTATTAATGCTTATCTGCGTTCTGAATAGCTCTACTTCCTCACAAAGCAGCGTTCCGAATACGTAATATTTCATGTCGCGAAGTGCACTGGCTAGAAGTGACACTGAATGCGCTCGTCTGGTATCTGTACTAGATGAATTCCCTAAGCAGTTCTAATGGCTCAGTGCTTAGTGCAGGAGAGGATTTATGGGTGATATTGAAGTGGGTGGCCCTGTTTGGGTACTGCATGGCACAGTATATAATACATGATTACATAATATGTACAAAACATATTTCGACGATGCTTTTAAAGGTGAAAAATTTAAAACTAAATTTAACCTAAGGAAAACCAATTTTTAAACACTGCCAAACATGTACACAGTAGATGGTAAAAGGGGAAGAAATTTGACGTCTTATTTTTATTCAGGAAGTTATTCCAAGAGGAATCATGCTTTTGCTAGGTTACACGTGTGAATCTAGCACTAAGAAACATTTCTGTTTTACGACTATATTAAATTCTGGTGTTGACAATGTTGTCATTGCTACCATTTTCTAATATTTGTCGGGTCTGTACAAGAAAACTAAAACTGCGCAATGCTTATCTACATTCTTATCTGACGTCGCGTCGTGCCCGTCTTGCACACTTATTAAACGATTTCCCTAATTAGTGCTATTTCCTAAGTGCCTAGCGCAGGATAGGATTTAGGGGTGATTATTGAAATGGGGTGCCCCTATTTGCCTAGTGCATTTCTCGGATTTTCTTTATCGAAAAAAAATAACATTTTCATCGTTCTCGTAATAAAATTTATTTGTGGAGAGAGGCGGGACGGGGGAGTGAGGCGATATGTGGCAGCAACCAAATTGAGAGCTGCGTTGAATTGGTTAGGCACCTGTCGACCAAAATCCAGAGATGGTCATGAGTGCGATAATTTTGTGCGGTCTGAGGCGTTTTCTGTCGTGGTGAGGCGTTTCTTCGGAGACTCATGTCAGCGATTTACTGCCTCTAGGTTTCCAGGAAACAATTCCGAGTGTATTTATACAGTGAAGTTGTGTGCCAGCGATTTTAGTTTTGTCATGGTGATAAAAATGGTTCCTTCTTCATGAAATTTCTTTCGACATTCATGTTAATTGTCTCGCAGTTCAGCACGCACTCTCACTATCGATGCTGTTTTGGTGTTCTATTGCAGGGGAAGCTTTTCTTGGCCATTTCAAGCATCAGGTGTGCGCTTATTAAGCGAAACAACCATAAAGAAGCCTCACATATGGGGTTCAGAAAAGGTGCCTGAAAGGTCGTGCATTAGTCGCAACCAATAAATATCAACTTCAACGCAGCTCAATAACAGAGATAACAGCATACAAATTTTGTAGAAGTGTAAACAGCGGCTCGCTATGAAGCTTTCTATTAATGTTTAGCAAACGGAACGCCTGTCAAACTATTTTGCCTGCATGCTGCCATAAATACAGTAAGCCCTGCGTACTTAACATGTATTTTCGAAATCTGCAGAAAACGGTGCTGTTGCATAATTGAAATTGGAGTTGAATCTGATCAATACTTCTATATATATATATATAATATATATATATATATATATATATAGAGAGAGAGAGAGAGAGAGAGAGAGAGAGCAGCAATTTAATTTGGTAGCTCTCGTGCTTATTGTCCTGCACATGCACAGTGTTTAATAAGAGCAATGGTAGGCCCGACTAAACCAAACTCTTCAGCTTGCCCAACCGGATACCCCTTGCATATCCCTACACCATCGAGTTTAATCAATGAATCTATATTGAGATGCATAAACCGAAAACAGGTGAAGAAAAGTAGGCATCCATAACCTCAATCATTGATGGCGGCGCTCGTAAAAGACATCAACGAACAACCAACCAACCAGGGATCTCATCGTACATACCAGTTATCAGATCGTAGCCCGCATGGTCAACTACCCTCCGATATCAGGATGAGTAATAATACGCGTTAAATAACTGTTGTACTGTTTGATAGAGAGAAAATGTGAGTAGTGATGAACAGCACAGACGTACATTAGTTGCGTGGAAGACCAGACCGAAGGCATAAATGAAAAATCGGCGTCCCTACGAACATGCGTTCTGTGCGCGCAAACGGTTAGGGTGTCCCATGTCGCCACTGTTAGCCGGAGTTAGATGCGCAGGGTGCCTACAACGAGAACTTTAGCATAAAGTAAACTAAAAAAAGCAGTCTGAACACATTTAGCGTCAAGAACTTCGACAGGTGAGCTGCGACATTTTGCGCATTGGTGTCGCAACACTGAGCACATTTAAGTTTGGCGAAGACGCGTTCTATCAAGTATCTACAGTACTTTCACTTGTTTAGCAGCTCTAATAAGTGCAAACTCAAATGAAACGCACGATCGGCACGAAAAATTACGGATGCGGCTGTGCGGAAAATTTTTTTTTTCTCGTGGCGCCATGTTAGCCGGCCACTTGTAGGTTTTAAGAAGACGTCCATGGAAAAACCGCGATGACACGCCACTGGGTCGTAAGGCAAGGATACAATGCATTATTTTTCCGCCCAGAAGACGCGTCCCGTAAACTTTTTCTTCCGACTGGTCAGGTCGTTCGTCTCTTCATATTTGCCGCGCGACCAATGAATGACTCACTGTTTCGGACGTCGACAGGCTGCGTCGACAAACGCTGCTTCCTGCAGACGCCGGATGTGACGGCCGGGCAAATGTCGGCTTCAGACAGTCTCGACGGTAAGCAGGAAACCGGCCGCAGGTTGCGGTGGTTTTCAGCTCTTCATGGCACGTCGCCTCCAAATGTCCGCCTCTTTATTCCTTGCCAGGGACCAGCCAGGACGAAAGGATTGCCTGCGATTCGACAGGGTAGAGAGAATGAACTGAGTGATTAATAATAACAATAATTTTTTTGGGGGGGAAAGGAAATTGTCACATATATTAAGGAGCCTAAATTAAATTTTAAAGGAAAAAGGTGTGAAGAAGACGACGCGAATTAACCGAAGAATAAAAAAGAGGAAGAAGCATTCGTTGAGGTGGAGAGAGATGATTGGTAGAGAAGAATACGGTGACGTGGCGAGAGATGATTGGTGGAGAAGATAAGAAGACGACGACAAGGCTTACGTGGACTAACACCGAGGCTATAAAAGGGCGAGCGAGAGCGAGGCACAGGGGGGAACAGCAGAGAAGCGGATGCTCCGGCAGGTCAGGGACACATCGGCTGGAAGAGAGCGACACCGGCTACTGCTTCGGTGAGCTCGCGTTCTACGACTCCACATCGTGGACTTCCTTCCGTGCCTGAGTCCGTTCCGGCGAGTCAACAGAGGACGCTACCACCTGCTACGGCCAGAGGTGTCTCCAGCGCTGTTGCCACTCATCCGGGTGGTGCCCCCACGCCAACAACACCGGCATCACCTCCACGGGCGCTTAGACCGGGAGCTTGTACGACGCAGCCAGCGACGCCAGCCCGAGCACGGCGAACGCCGCCTCGACGCCGCCTACTGGATCCATACAACGCCGCAGCCACACCGAACGAACCGTGAGCACGAACGCCGTCCGCTAATAGTAGAACACTAGTAGTAGAAGCTAGTAGCAGTGTGCCCGGGTCGTGTGTATTTATAGTCTTTACGTTTTGTGTTAGTTTTGTTAGTTGTATTTTAGTGTGTGTGCCACGTAGGGTGTATTAAATGTTCGTTTGTGTGTGTCGGTCGAGCCCCGGTCACTCAAAACTTCCCTCGGGAACCCATAACGCGAAAACATTTCCACAAGACCCTCCGCCACTTGGATACTGTCAATAGTTCTCAGTGGAATTGCGTCAAGATAACGAGTGGCCACGTCAACCAGAGTAAGCACATATCTATTGCCTTTGGCGGATATTGGAGAGATTGGCCCCACAATGTCAATAGCCACTCGCTGAAACGGTAGGTCGATGGCTGGCATCTTTCCCAGAGGTACGGGAACAACTCTTCCCTACGGAACTGTGCGCTGGCACACATCACATGAGCGAACAAAGCGCGTCACTCTGAACACCCGGCCAAAAGGACTCCTCGGTGATCCTAGACACCATTTTTTGAACACCCTGATGTCCGGCCATAATGGCGTCATGACCTAATCGCAACACGGTCTCTCGCATATCTCTCGGTAACACCAGCTGTTGGACCCGCCTTCCTGAACTAAATACGCATTCCCTGTGCAAAAAACCATTTACCAATTGATACTCGAATGACGTCCGACTCTTTCTTTTCACCTTTTCCCCGACTCTTTCGAAGCAAGTCTTCAGGCTCGGGTCTTCCTTTTGCCTAATTGCAATTTCGCCCGGTGTTACGCTCAGGCACATCGTAACAGGAGCAGAGAGAGGACGCTGCGTTGCTCTGGCTGTCGCTTGAGCTCTTGTCTCCACTGCCGACGAGAAACTGACTGCACCCGTCTGAGCTGTTGCGGGCCTTTCCTCCTTTGGATGTTCTTCAACGTCGAGCATCCCCCACTCGGGATCGGTGTCTTCAACGCTTCTTGCACACGTAATGTTTCCCAAGATGAGATCGTAGATGGGTTGGTCTACGCATTTTGCCACTACCTGTCCCGTATAATATGGCGTGGACACTAGAATCCTACCTTCAGGAAGGTACCTTACTGTGCTGTCTACCAGAGTGACGGCCGACGCTTCCCCTGTAAGATCCTCGTCCTTCGCCAGGCTTCTACGAACCAAGACTGTAGTAGCTCCGCTGTCTCTAAGCACCAATATAGGACGGTCTCCTATTTGCCCAACCACCACTAGCATTGCTGCTTTAGACTTGGGTGTTATACTCACTGCCTCATTTTCCAGCGGCGTTTGCTCTCCTTTCAGCTGTGGAACTTCGGGTGGCGTGACAAGTTCTACCCTTGAATCGACAACGCATGCAGCTCGGTCCTGCGTTCTGTATCGGCACTCATCCAGAGTATGACCCCTCCTCTTACAACCTTGACACACAACCTCTGTTTTTTGGCCAGCACTACTAGTCCGACAGTCAGCTGCACGGTGTCCCACCTTGCCGCACAAAATACACCTAACTGGCGCCTTAGATGCACTGCCATACGCTCTTGGTTTTGCCGCATCTGTCTCTAGGGTCTTTTGGGTTTCCTCCTTTGCCTTACTCAAATTTCTTAGCCCTTGAGCCTCGAGGAATTCGTTTGCAGTGTCTGCGAACTCTTCCAATGAACACAACTTTCTTTCTTTCAGGAATAGCGTTAGCTTTGAGCTGCAGCACGCTAAAAATTGCTCTGTGACCAGCTTGTCACGCACCCCTTCAAAACTCTTTTCTGTGTTTGACATATCAAGCCCCTGTCAAAATAGTTGGTCAGCCTGCAGGAAAACTGCTTCGCGGTTTCCGAATCCTAAGGTTTCGCGGAGCGAAATCTCTCACGAAAACCCTCTGCCGTAAGCCTGAATCTTTGGAGGAGTGCCTTTTTGACTTTCTCGTAGTCCATGGACTCAGCAGCGGGCATCCTTCCAAACACATTCAGCGCCTCTCCGACTAAACACATGCTTAATGCCGTGGCCCATAAACTGCGCTCCCAGCCTTGCCCCAAAGCTATCCGCTCGAATCGTTGCAGATATGCATCCAAATCATCTCTCTTGTCATCAAAAGGAGCCATCAGCTTCTTTGGGCAAACTCTGGCTGGTCTAGGAGATTCTGTACCCGCTAAGGAACGCTGATCATTGTCCGTGACCCCCTCAAATCATCCCGCGACATGCGCCTGTTTCCACAAAATAATCTCCTTCTCCGGTTTTATCCTTCTTTTCCCCAGTTCTTCTGCCTCGCGGGCTCTTCTAGCTTCTCGCTCTTCTGCCTCGCGAGCTCTTTTCGCCTCGCGCTCTTCTGCCTCGCGAGATCTTTTCGCCTCGCGCTCTTCTGCATCACGAGCTCTTTTCTCTTCTCGCTCTTCCGCCTCACGTGCTCTTTTCGCCTCGCGCTCTTCTGCTTCGCGAGCGTCTGCGCGTGCTTGCGCCATTTCCTCTCTCTGCCTATCTGCCTCCTCTCTCTGCCTCTTTCCCTCCTCGTCATAGAGACGCATCGCCTCTTCTTTGCTTAACCCCAGCTTGAGCGCCAGTT